>NC_133529.1:13726136-14421191 GCF_048544455.1 Silene latifolia
ACATAGAACAATGTTTCAAAATTCAGAAAAGCTAATATAAATTCATCGTTGCCAAAAGTATATAAAAACTCTTTAAATGTTAAACCGAACATGCTCTTAATTTTAAAAAGGGTAAAAGTCCTTACCTCTCGAGACGATCAATCCAAGCTAGTTTAATCCAACTATTCCTTTACTTCGACACCACAAACTACAAGTATAAAATTCATCCGATTACTACTCCATTCACTATGAAAATAAACCAAACTTACTATATAGTCGCAGAGTAAGTAAGCTCGCTATCCCCATCTCATCAGGTGCTCATAATTTAAATGGCCTCTTACAGAAATACTCAACACACAAATACACTACCTCTCATTATCCAAGTCCATGAACTCAGGCAACTAAATTAGACGAAGCCACACCCGAACTCCCAATAAGTCAGTATTGTTGATTCAAAATCTAAAGTCGTAGCATAGTGAGGTCAGTATATCATTATTCTAGTCCATTCCAATTAACAATCTGTGTAACCAACAACCAAAAGTCAACCTTCAAGTCCTTGCTCTTATTCATGCCTGTAAAGGGGCCAAAACTTCATGCTTAACTTCTAATTTTCCAAATTGACAACCTCACCACAATCAATCTCCCTATAAGACGACACTACACAGAGGGTAGTGTGTGTGAACCAATTAATAATTGATCATTGTAATAGCAGTTTAAACATATACCCACAACAGAGATACAATACCTATCAATATGGACATATACCAATACAAATAGCCATAAAACTTCAAGCACTTCTCATAATTAATCAACTTTATTACTCACAATATCACCTCAGATTTGTAAATTATAATAAAAAGGATTTAACTTGTAAACAAAGCGAAATTTGGAGAAAACTTACAATTCATGTATCACGAAAGAGGGGAAAGAAAGATGATCAAAAGTAGTTGTCGAAACTCCGAAACTTGCTGGCGAACGACACCATAAAAGAGAAAGAGAGAACGGAAAAGATGGGTAGAAAATAGGGTTTAGTGCTTATGTTTAAAAGGATGTCAGAATAAGAAAAGTTGTGGTATAAGGAGGTATGGAAACGTGTAAAGAGGTTTTGGTATAAAACCTTTTTATGTTTTTTTTTTTTTTTTATAAATATCTTACTTTCCAAATAATTTAAACTGATTCATTTTAATAAAATCCCGAAATATTTTTGTTTTCCAATTCAAATAATAATAATAACCGTAAATCTCTCTTATGTTAAGATGTCCGACTCCGAGTCCAAAAATGAGGAAGGTATGAAAAGTGATACTTTATAAATAACTCGAAAAATAATGGGGTGTTACAGAAAACAACTGCACCCAACTCCAGATCATGAGTAGGGTAGTTCTCCTCATATGGTTTCAGCTGTCTCGAAGCATAAGTTATGACTTTCCCTGCCTGCATCAAAACACAACCAAGACCATTCTTTGAAGCATCGGTATATACCTCAAAGTTCTCACATCCCTCTGGCAAAGCTAGGATAGGAGTTGTGGTCAAACGTTCCTTTAAGGTCTGAAACGCCGTCTCACAACTCTCATCCCAAACAAATCTGGTCTCTTTCCTCATCAGAGATGTCATAGGTCGTGCTATGGTAGAGAAATCTTTCACAAATCTCCTGTAGTAGCCAGCAAGGCCTAAGAAACTCCGAATCTCGGCAACATTCTTCGGTGATTCCCACTTGGTTACGGCCTCAATCTTACTAGGATCCACAGATACCCCCTTCTTAGATATCACATGCCCCATAAAAGCCACCTCCTCTAACCAGAACTCGCACTTAGATAGCTTGGCGTAAAGTTGATTCTCCCTTAAAGTCTGCAAGACTATCCTCAAGTGCTCCTCATGTTCTTCCTTAGTCTTAGAATAGACTAAGATGTCATCGATGAACACAACTACGAACCTGTCTAAGAACGGTGTAAAGATCCAATTCATCAAGTCCATGAAAGTTGTTGGTGCATTGGTCAACCCAAAAGGCATCACCACGTACTCATAATGACCATATCGAGATCGGAACGCTGTCTTAGGAATATCCTCATCTGCTATCATCAGCTGGTGATAACCTGACCTCAGGTCAATCTTAGAGAATACACCTGCTCCACTTAACTGATCAAACAAGTCATCGATCCTGGGCAAAGGGTACTTATTCTTCACCGTGACACGGTTGAGCTCTCTGTAGTCGATGCACAGTCTCATACTCCCATCTTTCTTTTTCACAAAAAGAACTGGGGCTCCCCACGGTGACACACTAGGCCTGATATAACCCTTGCTTAGCAACTCATGTATCTGCTTTTTCAACTCTGCTAACTCTTCAGGTGCCATACGGTAAGGTGCTTTAGATATCGGACCTATCCCCGGCTTAAGCTCCACACTGAAATCAACATCCCTCTTGGGAGGTAAACTCGGTATCTTCTCAGGAAAGATGTAACATCCCCATATTCAGAGGAGCCTTAACTAGGCCTTCCTTAGGATATAAGGGCGCTACCATCTCGGTTGCCCGAGGACAGTAATAATCGAACGTCAATAAAAGAACTATAATATTGTATTACAAGTGATTTAAACCAACAAGCTATATAAAAGATACAACTCAGAGACTACTGGCTATGACTATCGAATCTCGTGAAGACCCATCCCCGCCTGGACTCCAGCTATCAACAACATCAACACCTGCTAAGACCGACTGCTCACCATAAGGGATCACGGCAGACACATAATAAACAAACAACCATACAAGGTCAGTACTGAGATACGACACAACAATGACGACTATAACTATCAACACAATATGATGCTAGCAGTCTTACACACACAATCACAACAGTCCAACCAATCTCTCACATCGATCATCCACTGGACCCGATCCGCCGATGGGGACCGCGGCCGTACCCACCAAATCCCCGCTCATTCTACTGAGCGATAACCCTGTCCATTAATGTGCACATCCCTTCTGTGGCGGGTTCCACAGAAGGCGAAACTAGGGCGTGAAGTCACTCTCGCAAGTGACCCCACTCAGCCGAGGCCACGCCTCGCGAACCATCAACAACGACCACAACCACAATGACAATACAGTGACTATATCAAACAAACCAACACAACACAACAACCAACTGACACGCTAGACCATCTACAGAAACTGAGTAGGCGAACCTACCTTTAAGCCATCGCACCCAATCCATGCCGACAGATAACATGTCCGTGATCAAGCAACGCCTATAACCAGAATACAATTCTAGATTAATAACAAGCAAACCCCAACTAAAGAACAAGGACACGGATGATGTTTATGACATACCTGTTAGGGAGAAAACTCAGCAAGAGACCGCTACCCGACACCAGTGACACCCTCCTAAGGTCCAAGGATCTTCAAAAAGGCTTTCATGGAGGTTTTGAGGTGAAGAGGAGGGAAAGAGGCGACTGAATGATAGAAGGAAAGTGGCGGAAGTGATTTGCGGATTTAACAAAACGCGATATAAAACCCTCGCTGAAAACTGGGTACTCGATCGAGTACCCAACACACTCGATCGAGTGGCCCCCTACTCGATCGAGTAACCTAGCTACTCGATCGAGTAGCCTCTACTCTATCGAGTACCACTCTTAACACGCAACCCAAGATGACTTCGGCACTTACTTCTAAGACTATTCCCGCTCCCAAGGTCAGTCAACGCTGGTCAAAGGGTCCCTAAAAGGACGGGTATTACAAAAGACATCATCAAACTCCCCCACTACAGGTATCTCAGCAGCTGTCTGCGGCTCTACTCGACGATCTCTCACATGGCAAAGAATCAAGGGGTACTTCTTCCTCATACATGACTTTAGAGTCATCACAGCTATGAACTTGCACTTAGGTTTTATTACAAACCCTCTATAGGACACCCTAACACCCTTAGGACCCCTTAAGGACACTCTCTTTTGCCGACAATCTATCTTGACATCATACTTACCCAGCCAATCCATCCCGACAATCACCTCAAACCCATCCATAAGAAATTCTAACAGGTCCACCGGTAAGTCTACCCCTCCAACCACCATAGACACTCCCTTATACAACTTGAGACACGACACAGACTCCCCAGAAGGTATGAACACATCATCTTTTACAACCTCAAACTTTCCCAAACCCACAGACAAGGCATGACTCTTAGACACAAAAGAATGTGTAGCCCCCGAATCAAACAAAACAAAAGATGGTACATTGTGAACAAGAAAGGTACCGGTAACTACATAAGCATCATCCTGCGCTTCCTGTTTCTCCATCATGAAAAGCTTTCCACTGTTTTTCTGTCCTCCACCCTGAACCGAAGCATTGGAGGTACTTGGCTTGGCTGCTGAATCTTGGGTGGTGGTGTTGTTCTGCCGCTGATATGGTCCACCACCACTGCCGTTGTAGCTGCCCTGTCCACCTCTGTTGCCTCATGAACCTCCCGGTCGGTTACTAGCAAAACTCTGAGTTGGCCCCTGGGAGAAATTCCCGTGCTGATTTCCTGATCCAGTGTCAGGCCTGAAACTGGTGCATTCCCGTCTTCTGTGGCCGACACCACCACAACCGTAACATGTTATGTTGGAGTTGTCACTCACACTCTGACCTCCATTCTTGCCCCAGCCTCGAAAACCCCCAGAGCCATTACCCCCATCAGAAAAGCTTTGGTGTGGTTGAAGTTGCCCTTCTTGTTGCCTGACTGACTGTTGCTTCCACTGTCAGCCTTCCTCTTTTCAGCAGCAGTCCTCTCGTTGATCTCCTTTGAGAAATCTACCATCCTCTCAGCTTGGCCCGCTCTTAGATACACTTCCTTAAGGTCAGTAGCAACCCCAGCTGCCATACGATTCATGATCTTGGCAGATAAACCCCTCTCAAAGCGGAGAATCAAACCCCTATGTCCCAGCTGCATGTCCTCCACATAACGAGATAGCTCTAGGAACCGGTGATAGTAATCAGTAACTGACATCTCCTCAGACATGGTGAAGGAATCAAACTCAGATCTCATCTTGTGTCGAATATGCTCTGGCACAAACTGCTCTCTCATAGCGCTCTTCAACCCAGACCACAGAATAGCTCCAAGACCTTCGGCCTGGTAATAAGCTCTAGCATCATCCTTGACGTTTTGCCACCAAACAGCAGCTTCACCTCTCAGGTAGTATACTACCTGCTCAATGATCATGTCTTCGGGGCACTTAACCATTTCCATGAGAGCTTCAATCTCACAGTGCCACTTCTCAAGCAGCTTTGGTTCCCCTACCCCTTCATATGTGGAAAGGTTGAAGCTAGCAATGTTGATGCTGCGCTGAGTAGCATCCATCGGCTTCTCATTTCCCTTTCCCACATTTCTGAGAGCTTCAATGAGGGCCTCTTGTTGCTCAATCATGCGAGCAACCTCATCAAGAGTCATCTCGGAAGCTTGGATCTGTGCAGGGGTTCTTTTGGGCGGCATTTTGAGCTGATAAGAAACAAGGAAACGTAAGCACAAAAGCCTACGACTCAAAATGTAACAATCTTCCGCCAAAAGAACACTCGGCCGAGTATTAAACAATACTCGGTCGAGTAACGACTACTCGATCGAGTACCCCAGATACTCGGTCGAGTCGTCGACTCCAATAGCCAATCTAAATTACCCAGAATTCATACTCGATCGAGTATAAACGACACTCGGCCGAGTAGACACTACTCGGTCGAGTACACCTCTTTACTCGGTCGAGTAAACACAAACAGTAGCCACTGCTACTCACTGTAAAACTACACTCGGCCGAGTGCTTGGTTACTCGGTCGAGTACTCCCTACTCGGTCGAGTACCTGCCCTGCTCGGCCGAGCCATACCAAAGACGGGTTAAAACAGTATAAAGTCCCATATCATGCTTTCTATTCCCTCTTCAAACACATAACAACAGGAACTAAAATGCCACGTTATAAACACACAGCCATACCATTCATTCACAGGTGAATCCAATACACCAAAATTCACATACCCGTTCTTTCTACTACTTTTCCAAATCACCAAACTTACGAATTCCACATATAAACTTCCAACCATCACTTATTATCAACATGAATCGTCATATACATGCACATACAAGACACAACACTCAACACACTTCCCCATGTGACCGGCTCGAGTTAATAAGGGCCAATTTGCGACTCCGGGACGTCTCCCGAGTCTTTGCGGTAGCTCCAAACAACTCTCCCCGGGTTCATTTTATTTACACTCCCTAAGTTCATTAGATTCATTTGTTTAGGTGCCGGAATCTTCGGCTCTGATACCACTTTGTAACACCCCCTCATACCAAGGTGCCTTACCAGGACCACCCTACCATGAAAGTGTGTTACCATCTCGGTTACCCGAGGTTAGTAAATATCAAAAGCGTCTGAACTAAGCACATTTATTAAACTACCAATAAGATAATGTTTACATCAAAACCAAATCCCAAACTGATCCAATGAAATATAAATAAATGTCTAACAACTGAAAATCATAACTACGACTCGAACAGCGGTGCTACGACTGATGATGACAATTCCCCCATGACTGTCCCAAGCTCACCAATAGCAATACCTGTCAAGTCTGCTCACCATCCCCGAATGGATCACCGCAGGTTTTACAAACAACAACACGGGGTCAGTATTACTCAATCAATGTAAGGCAGACAACACGGTAACCAGCTGATCATCCACACTCCCCGATCTCCCGATATCACATAGTAACCGACTACACACCGAAGTGTGTAGCCCTGCCAGATTACCCATCGCAACAGGTAATTCACGCCGCCAGTGGGTGACCGCAGCCGATCCCACCAAGTCCAGCTCATCAACGAGCGACTAAAAATCCCTGTTCCTTAATGTGCACATCCCCTCCCGTGGCGGGTTCCACGGAGGGCGAACTAGGATGTGAAGCCACTCCCGCAAGTGACTCCACCACAATCACAAACACACAGCATCACAGCTGTCACAACCTCTCCACACCAACACCGTCACAACAACGCCCATACTCCGATGATCAGCAGTTAACAATAATCACAAAACAATCATGCCATAATAATTAACAGTAAACTGAGTAGGAAAACCCTACCTTAGCAATCAACAGTAGAATAGAGATCAGACAATCAGAAAGGCTCCTCTACGAAGTCTTCTCCTATACAATAACCACACATAGCACGATTACATATTGAACAATCCCCCCTTTATTCCCAAATTCCAAACATACAGTAGTCCCAACAAAACATAAATGATATGGGGAATGAACTTACCAACAGTAGGATGCGAGATTACACGCAAGGATCACAACGATTGCACACACAATGAGATTAGGGAATGATTAGGGAGTGATTAGAGAGTGATTAAAGTAATCGTAAAATGATTAGGGTTGAAATGATGTTTTAGAAACTGACGGTGAATATAAAAATAATCCTAAACACTCCCGCATCAAACCGCTAAAACAACACTCGCCAGACCGGATACTCGGTCGAGTAAAGTGTATACTCGGCCGAGTATTTTCTACTCGGTCAAGTATTAACCATACTCGGCCGAGTATTCCTCGGCAGAACCGAAACAGACTCCACAATTAACACTACTCGGCCGAGTAGGCTCTACTCGGTCGAGTATACAACCTAATAAAATCCGTAGTATTACAATAAGTGAGCATCTTCTTTCTTGTAGTCTATTTGAAATTGACTATCTTAATTAATTATTTTATTTTAAAGAAATTGACCATGTTAATCAATTATTTTATTTTAAGGAAATTAACCATGTTTTAGTCTCTTACAAATGTTTAGGAAAATTACTAAGCTTCTATATAATTTAATTTTAACCCAAACTATATAATATTTGCAATGAGATCCCTTAATCGGTCCATCACACGGTGCTAGTGATTTAAAACTATATAGTATAATTAATTTGTATAACTTTCTTTAATTAAATTAAAGTCCCTTGGTTTCTGGATTTAATATATAGTATTGAAGACTAGGAGATTGTCAATTTCCTTAAAATAAAATAATTAATTAGTATAAACATGTTATCAGCGAGATTAGTAGGTTATACAAAAGATGCTTGATAATCAATATATCTATCTATATTAATAAATGAAGCTTTTTTCGAGCGATTACAGAGAGTCCGATTTTTGCAAATCACTTTCGAGATAAAATTCTATAAAAGATAGAAATTAATCTAAAAGAATCTTAATCTTTAATTTATATTATGAACATGAGATCTAAGCTTGCGTATTCCACATACTCAAGTGTTATACTTTGACGCAATCTCAAACTGCAAGTCAAACAATTACTCCTCAATTATCAATTATGGGGCAATCTCCTTCGAGGTACTGAAGGCAATTTAATGGGTTGACCCCTCCCAAGTTTGGCTTTTTCATTCGCAAGAGTCATGAATCGAACTCCTGACCACTTGTTTAAGAGATGAGAGCCCTTACCACTCACACCAGCCAACTTTGGTATCAATTATCAATTTTAACTATACTAGAATTCATATTCATACCATATGTATATATATATATATATATATATATATATATATATATATATATATATATATATATATATATATATATATATATATATATTGATTTTCATTTGCCAAAACTCAAAATACCAAATTTTCAAACATGAGATTGCCATGGTTATCCCTTCCCTTTACAATTTTTTTTTATGTTGTGAACGCAACTCTATATGGAGTAGATTTAAGGTTTTAAATGTATCCCTTTCATTTTTTGTGATTTTTACTTGCTAACTTATGCTTTTCCCCCCTTTTGTGCAGTACAATATACTCAGTAGTTGGATAGCGTAAAATTTGGTACTCATACTTTTTCCTCTTTCAATATGGCATTTTTATTGACGATGTTTGCAAGTCTCATGTTCCCACCATCTATGCTTATATACAAAAAAATACTACGGTCTCTCAAAAATTTATTAAGAGATCTACTCTTTATTATTTGCTTACAGATATTATAACTGTTGATCGGCATGAAGATTGATCGCGATGAAACAACACACAAACGCTTTTGGCTACCATCAAGGAACCAATATATACATAAATTTATGTCCATTTAATCATATTAGAGCTTTATTATACGAGTATTGTTTTAATGGTATTATATATAGGTAATATTTTTGTTTAATGGCGTTTTAAATGAGGAATACGGCAGGTTTTGGTTTTCTTTTTTTCATATTTATTTCATAATTATTATAACGGATTTTCTAACATGTGCCCTAGGACACATGTTAATAAACTATTGTTCTTTGTTTTTGGAGTTGGGACAAACGGACAATGTATCCTAATACTATTATTAAGTGACTAATAGGGCAAGTGAAGGTCTGATAGGATATGAAACTACACAAATTCTCATAGGATTTGTAATGCATGCTGATAAAACTAATAGGATTTGTAATGCATGCTTCCTGCTTCTTTATTACAAATACAACTTAAATAGATCTATCTATTGACACTTCCCAAAATACATAAATAGTTTTACATGATGAAAATTTGAGAATTGGTAAACGAATTGGACATGTGTGCATCGCATAGGTTACAGTCCAACTATTAAAGGAACCTTTTACTTGGGTGATGATTATAAAGAGTTGAATTTTTGCGAATTCGAACAATATAATATTAGAGACTCCAATTTTATGGATTATCTAAAATTAATAAAAATTGTTTAAAAAATTCATTCTTATGTTTCACGTTATGGCATGAAGTTGTTGGATTGTGCACAAACTATAATTTTATGAGAAAACGCCACTAAGCAAACCCAATTACCTAAATATGCATATATAATTCTTTATTGTCTTATTATTTACCAGAACATGATTAGTCTCCATATTTGTTGTTCTTCTTATTCTTATTTTTTGTTCTCTAATTATGTAACAAACCTACATAATGCTCATGGACCAAGACGATGCTTATAAGGAGGGATACAGAGACATACAATTAGTCTTCCTTAAGACGAAAGTATATATCCGTCTTAAGTCTCTTAACATTAAACGGGTGAAATATCATCTCATTTGAGCATTTAAGATAATTTTTTTGCATTTCCCTATACATTATGCGCTTGTCTTATTCACACTATTTGACCCGTCTTAAACTTAAGACGGATAAAATATATTTATCTTAAACAGGTTTGTCGGAGGATAAACCATATCATATATCATATGAGAGCAATACAATATTTTATTTTTGATAATAGAACATGCCTATGTGCAATCTGCATGTACTATTAATTTCAAATGAAAGTGTAGTACGAAGTTTTATCTGTACTATCAAGTTATTGCGAATGTGTATTAGGATGAGTAACTTAGTTAGTTTGAAGTTGAAGTTTGTATCGAGCTGAGTCTCTTTGTAGTTGGAAGTAAGTTGACAATTGTAGGGGTTATTTTATAACTTCGCATTCAACAATCTTTTAAGAGAAAGAATATTACAAGTGGCCCGTGCATCGCACGGGCATTAAATCTAGTATCTATCTATCTATATTAATAAAGGAAGCTTTTTTCGAGTGATTACAGAGTCTCCAACTTTTTTGAACTTCTTAAATTTAAAATAAATATAAAATTTAACAAAAGATATAGTTTCAAATAGTTTTATTAGTATGTTAGACGTACAATTGAACTCAAACTCCAACTTCTATTCCAATTCTATTATAATCATCTCATTATATATACCTTACATTATGGCATATCGTTACTTCTTACTCCTTATTTAGTTAGTTACGCAGTATTATATGTTCATTATAGTTTTATTCACAGCTATTGTATTAATGTACACTGCATGTTATATTATATTTTATGAGTATTCTCATAATTTGTTGTTTAATTACAGGTTTTTATGGTCTACAATAAATTGATGATGCTAAAAGAAAGTTACGTCGTCATTAAGGTTGGATTTTCTATTATTATCTCAGATTTTGATTTGGTTTGTATTTGTTAGATTTTGATTCTTAGTCATGTTGTATAACTCTTATATTAATGAATATATTTTACTTTTGAAAAAAAAATAGTGCTTTGTCTATCGATTTTTGATGCAATTATTTCTGATTTTTAGAGCATGAAGAGGTGGAGAAAGAAGCCCTAACAAGGGAACTTACTCCCATTAGAGTGAGAAAATTTCGAGATTTTAAGTTGAAGTTTTGAACCTTTTTATCGATTTACCTTATTCCATTAATCGTAAGCATAAATTCCAACTCCGCTACTAAGCGCATCTAATTCTAATTCTTATAAACGGAACTGTTCATGTATTTCGAGATTTTAAGTTGAAGTTTTGAACCTTTTTATCGATTTACCTTATTCCATTAATCGTAAGCATAAATTCCAACTCCGCTACTAAGCGCATCTAATTCTAATTCTTATAAACGGAAATGTTCATGTACTTTGTTTAACTTTGATTAAAATACTCTTCATAACTATTAAAAACAAATAAAGTTTTGATTTTATATTGGAGTGTATTGTTTTTTTAAAAGAAATAAAGATAAATTTTATTGTTGACAGAATTCAAGACATTCAAATCAACAAAAATTATATACTTTGTTCTTATCTAAAAATAGATTATACTCTCACTAATATTAATGAGAGACCGTCTCTTAAAAATTTGTTGTGTTATACTATGGTTGCATATATTTTGACTATGAATCCGTAACAATATTTGGTACATAAACAAGGACATAACCAGAAGAAGTAAACAAATACAAGAATATTGTATTGATATTAGAGTTTGACTAGGATGAAACCGCGACAATGTCATCGTAGGATCGTAGGATCGCAAGTCACAAGCGGTCTTTCACCTCTTTTTTTACAGATTATATTATCATATCATTGCCCATTACTTTAAATGACTATATACTTGCATGTTTTATTTTGCCAATATCTATTTGTTTGATTGATTTGTCACCTAGCGTTATTTCTTTGAACTAATATTAATCTTCGACGAAGTGCGTTAACGTTAATAACTTTGAATCGTGTGTTTAGATTGATTTATCGCGTATGCTTACATTGCAGGATGGTAGAGTCAGCTTATTGACTTTTAGTTTTTGTGGGGTGATTTATTCAAGATCAAATTCTATACTCATATATAGAGATTAACATACTACTTCTTACCTCAAAAAAATTAGTCTCACATTTATTGATTTTATTTTGTTTTGTTTATTAGATGTATGTTCACCACTAAATTATCTTCATCGTTATTCCACGAATATATGGAGCTTAGCTTCGACAGCCTGCCAATTCAAGATGATCAAAATCGGGTTCTTTAAGTTTCAAAATATCATTTCGCTTCCGTTGTCGAATTTGTCGGTTTTGCTGTGTAGACACCAAAAAGTATAAGCCTTGAAATATACTCCGATAAAATATATCAAAACTATGATATATAGGTTGTTGAATTTTGTTGTAATATTGGTGCTAATTACTAATCGAAGGAATTCGTGGTTATGGTGGTTCTAATGACTAATGACTATCAAAACAAATATTTGTACGTCAACGCTAGAGAATATTCATGGTTGGAGATATGGTGTTGTTGAATAGAAATGTATGCGATTTATAAACTACGGAGTAAACAATATTTATAAGTTGGGTTACCACATCCACTTCATGCCTATTGCCTACCACCTCTAGAATTTTATTTACAATGGAATTCTATTGAACATACTACTCACTCATGTTAGCCTATTAGGTCCAATAAAGGAAGAGTAAATTGGGTATGAGCTATGATTGAATGAAAAATTATGTGTACTATTACCTCATAATAACTACGTATTAATTTCGTTGGCGAATTAGAAATAATGTACGAGTATTAAGGTGAGTATTTAATTAATTTGGTGATGGAGTTCGAGCCTCTTTATTGGCATGACTTGAAATTTGTAATAGTTATTGGTGATTTATAAGACAGAATATTACACGTGGCCCGTGCATCGCACGGGCATTAAATCTAGAGGATATATATAAAAGAGGCTTTTTTCAGGCAATTTTAGAGTCTCCAATTTTTATAAAACACCTATATAGTTTAAATATTAATATCTACGAAAAATATAAATTTGGCCACACAGATAATGCAGAAGATATAATAATCATATTATAATTAATCACAACTACAAAAGATTTATTTTCCATTTGAATTTGTTAAGAACAAAAACACTAATTACAAAGTAGGTATATATATATAAACCATGCATGAGAGTTATCGTACTACAAATCAAAATGCGTGCCTAAACAAAATTTATACGGTTTAGGATGGGAAGATAAGCTACGATGAGTTTGTGGCAATGATGAAAACTGGAACTGATTGGAGAAAAGCATCTCGACATTATTCAAGAGGCAGATTTAATAACCTCAGTTTAAAGCTTATGAAGGATGGTTCTTTAAATTGATATTGATGAAGACTAAAGATTATTATTTATGGTTTATGTTTTTGTAGATATTGAGAATTCGTGAGCTTCTACTTGGATGATTTTAATTGATCTCTTCTTTATTGCTCTATATGCTTCCTAGATGAGTAGGTCACCTTTGTACATTAGTTATTAATAAGTTACTCCGTACCTGTCTACAAAATAATCAATATTCTACTCTTAATAATGTATTAAATCATTGTTATAGGCTGTTACGGATCATTTTAAAATCAGATTACCTTAGAAACATGTTTCGTGAGGGGTCAATTTATACCTCAACCAAGATTAGGTTAGTATGTTAATCTCCTGTTATTACTTTGAGACTACTGTTAAGATATGAATATGTTACTCCGTATAATAAAATAATTAAGAAAAAAAAAAATAGGTGTTAATTACCTCAAGATAAAATTTTGTTTAAGATAATGCAAATCTTGGTGGGATGAATTTGGCCAGGCATAGAATTTTACGTATATAACTCTATCTATATGGATTATTTGGCCTGGGCTTCGAGGTCTCAAATCAGCGAACAACGATCCTCCTCTGCCTTCCTATATACTCCCTCTATTCCCATCAATTCTATACATTTGATTAAAATATAACTCACCTATATTCAACAAATTTATAACAAGTGTATAGAAACGATTGAAATGGATGACGTAACATTATTATGAAATATGATTCCGTAGTAGCGATGCAGCTAAAACTTAGCGGATCCGAATATGAATTAGAGAAGATCTAGACTATCATTTTGTTTTGCATCTTTTCTATTTTTATTTTTGTGAAAAAGAAAACGCTAATATACAATGTAAATTTATTAAACTTTATAGTTTATTAGATGTATAGAGATGTTAATTATTTAACATACAAAAATATAATATAAGTAGGTTATAAATAATTTAAGTTAGATTCCATAATATATAATATTGCATAATTGTTTCGATTTGATTAAATGCATATATGTAATATATTTATATAATATAGAATCCTCTTAAAATTGCATGCTTAAGTAGTAAAAATAATTTCGTCAGTAAAGAAAAGAATTGTAGTAACATTGAATATAGTTATATGATAATAATCACTCATTTGAATAGTAAAAGTAACAATATTATCAGCGAGATTATCGAAAGTGCTAGAAATAACAACGGGAGTAGTGAAATAATCAATATTAATGCGGCAATAGTGAAAGTAACAATAATTACGGCGGGAGTAGTGAAATTACCAATATTAATGCGGTAGTAGTGACAGTAACAATAATTATAGCGGGAGTAGTGAAAGTAACAATGATTACGAACAAGTAAGGAAATGTTATTACTATTATTTCATTAATAAGAGTAAAATATTAATAGCGGAAGTAGTGAATTTGTCTCAAAACTTATTTCATCGTAATTTTAGGATATGTCATAAAAAAAATATATTAATGATAAATTTATGGATTATGCAACTTTAAGTAATTTTATTTAATGAAAAATAAATAATTGTAAGTATAGGTAGCCCGGGCGAAGCCGGGCACCAATACTAGTAACATGTACTTCGTATATAACATCCTGGGACACTAAAACTTGTAGGTCTTAAATCGAGTATCAATTCAGTTAAACGTCAATGGGTAGCATTGATGAGGTTGAATCCGTCAACCTTTGACAAGTAGCTGCCTGAGCGGTGCCTGTCATTCTACCTTGTCTCTCACTCCATTCAGATACTATCATTCACAAATTCTCTGCAATTTTTCCAGGCCTTGACATATTACTAACCAGCACAGCCAAACACGCCACGTCTATCATACACACGAACCAGTGGCAGAAAGAGAAAACGCACACATCTATCATACACACGAACCACTAGCGGACGGAGAGAAGACTAGGGATCGTGAGTCGTGACTGGAAAGGAAATAAAGACAAACAACAAAGTTAGCTTCCAGCATAAAACCAGTCATAGAAGAACATTCACAAGACGGAAGTTGGCTTCCAGCATAAAACCAGTGGCAGAAAGAGAAAACGCACGCATCTGAGAATTATATAGTGTCATTCTACTTCCTAAATGTTATGTACAAAGTTTGACAGTTCAAAACGGAAGTTGGAAAATCTTACCATGTTACATGATACAAGAGAGTGATTTCATGACTGAACTGAATCCTCTGTTATTCAAGAATTCGTGCTCAGGTTGACATTAGAAGTATGGGACATGAGTATGTACCCAAGGGTCATACTCCGCTAGAGTGTCAAGTACTCAAATGTCGAAGACCGGCATGTTTAATGTTTAATCTAAGCATTTTCATTGATTGAATGTATGAAACCAATCGAGTGAATCAACCTCTGTCAAGAAGTTGAGTCAAGTCTTTGTTGTTGTATCAAATTTTCTTCCCCATCTCTTACTTCATAACAGACCGACATCAATAAACCTGCACCATTAAAAAACAGACGTAATCTACATAGTGAACGATCCACAAAATTTCTAACCACTAAAACACAAGTGTCATACTCCGTTGGTGTCAATTATTCAAAACGGAAGTTGAACATTCTTACCATGTTACATCACATCTATGCATTTTCATTAATTGAATGTATGAAACCAATCAAGTGAATCAACCTGTGTCAACTCTGTCAAGTAGCTGAGTCAAGTCTTTGTTATTTTATCAACAACCACCACCACCTACCAACACAACAAAGCCTTAGTCCCAACATAGGTCGGGGTCGGCTAACATGAATCATCATCTCAATCTGTATAGGGTTGAATCAGCCAAAACGGTAAAAGGTAAATTAGCAAAGGAAAAGAAAATAGATAAATGGTTCACAAAACAAGCGTGTTTGTAAAAACTAAAATAAAAAAGAAAAGCGTGAAAACCAAGATTAAAGTGGCAAAACAAATCGGTAAATAAATAGTCAAGTAAAAAATGATAAAAGATAAGGAAATATCTAAAATCCAAAATAATCTTCAATAAGGATTCTCTCTACACAATACCCACTCCAGCACCATACTCTCAGAGATTCCCAAAACACTCCTATCATTCTCAAAACAAGTCTTTGTTGTTTTATCAAGTTGTCAAATTGTGTAGTAAATGAAATTTTATGAATATAGCGACATTCATTTGGTTGATTGCTTGACGAAACAGTCCCACCTATTGTCCTTACAACAAAGGTGATAGCATACATTTTTCAGAGCCTCCAGCGCCTATTAAAGAAGCACATTCCATCGAATAAATAAAAAAAACTCGCACATAACAAAAACCAAGAACTCAAGAATGTATCTCTTGTTGTACTTGTTTAGCCTCTTTGTAGTGTCTTTTAATGTTGTAATTATACATTCTAACTCTGTGTCTTCTTTTCAGCCACAGTGCCCTGATCAAGAGCAGCTAGCCTTGTTGCAGTTCAAGAATAGTTTCCAAATAGACTGTTCAAGAGACTCTCCTTATAGCTATCCAAATATCATACCTCATGAAAAGACGAAATCATGGGTAGGACGGCAAGGTGCAGATTGCTGTTCATGGGACGGGGTGCAGTGCGACAGGAAATCGGGCCACGTGATCGGCCTTGACCTCACAGCCAGTTGTCTTTCTGGTACTTTTCCACCAAACAGCACCATCTTTAACCTGGTCTATCTAAGAAAACTCATCCTTAGTTATAATTTCTTCAACTATTCTCGAATCCCTTCTGAGCTAGACCAACTTTCTAAGTTGCAAGTCCTCAGGCTCTTTAAGTCAAAATTTAGTGGCCAGATACCACCAGAAATTTCAAAATTGTCCGATCTCACTGTCCTAGAACTTGGAGACGACTCAATGGAAACTAGATTGCTAAAACTTCAAAATCCTTCCCTTGGCAAGCTAATTCAAAATCTCACTCATCTACAAGAGCTCGATTTAAAAAATGTTGATGTGTCCTCCACTGTGCCAGTTAATCTCCAAAACTTGACCACTTTAAAACAGATTAGCATTGACAAGTGTAATATGTATGGTAAGCTTCCACCAAATCTTTTTCACTTGCCACGTCTTGAAACCCTCAAATTGAGTTTCAATGGCGATATTGGCGGGTCTCTTCCTGAGTATCAGGCGCATAGTCCTCTAAAAAGTATTATTCTATCTGGCACATCTCTGTCCGGAGAATTGCCTCCTTCAATAGGAAGACTTGCTCAATTGGAAAATCTTGAATTATCCCTTTGTCAAATATCAGGATCTATCCCATCTTCTCTAGGTAACCTGACAAAGCTCTCACATTTGTACCTTGATGACAATGATATTAGCGGTGTCGTCCCATCCTCTATATCAAATCTAACAAATCTTCAGTCTCTATTTCTCATGAACCTCAATGTTATGCCTGGACAACTGATCTCAAACTTAGCTAAGCTACATACATTGACCGCTGTTGGCCTCAGTGGAATGACATTAACAGCTACGATTCCACCTTCTTTCGCCAACCTTACTGAGCTTCGTGAATTATATCTCACCAATACTCAAGTAATGGGTCTACTTCCACAGTGGTTAGCAAATCTAACCCAACTAGAGATTCTAGCACTCGGAGGAAATCAGTTGGTGGGTCCAATACCGCATTGGTTTACTCAACTAACAAATCTAGAAGGTTTGATACTGTCTTACAATAATTTGTCAGGCAATTTTGAGACATTTTCTGGTTTAGAAAACCTCCGTTATCTAGATTTATCAGGTACCAGCCTGACATTACCCGCTACTTCACAGACCAATTCATCTCTTTCCAACCTACAACTCCTATGGCTAGCATCTTGTAGCTTAACTGAATTTCCAGAATTCTTGCGAGATCAGCAAAGTCTAGCGCATTTGCGGCTTGCAAAAAACCTTATCAAGGGTAATATTCCACAATGGTTTGTAAACATAAGTAAAGAGAGTCTCCTGAGTTTTGACCTTTCTCAAAATAATTTGACTGGTTTTGAACAACCAGTGACAACCCTCCCATGGACTCGCTTGGAAGTATTTGACATCGAGGGTAATAACTTCCAAGGAGAACTTCTTATCCCACCGGTGTCTATAAAGAGTTACGATGTCTCAAGCAATTCGTTTTCAGGTGTAATACCGAAACAAATATGCATGGCTACATCTCTAACCATGCTCGATTTGTCCAGCAACCACTTGAGTAGCCAGCCGATCCCTCATTGCATAGGAGATCAGCTTGGCAATTCATTACAAGTTTTGAACTTGAGACAGAACAAATTCCATGGCAGTATCCCACTATCCTTCACATCGAACTGCAATATAAAGATGATAAACCTGAGTGAAAATCAATTGGAAGGTGACCTGCCAAGGTCATTGGAGAACTGTACGAGGCTTGAGGTTCTCGATATAGGAAATAATCGTATAAATGATACTTTCCCATCATGGTTAGGAAGTTTCCCCAACTTACAAGTTTTGGTTCTGAGCCATAACAATTTTCATGGAAGAATATCTGATCAAGATTTAGGTTGTCAGTTTTGTAGTCTGCGCATCATTGATCTATCACACAATTTCTACACTGGTGACCTACCATCGAGATATCTTCGAAATTGGAGCAACATGATGGCTGTGAAGGAAGGACAATCTGATTCATATAGCACAAGGATTATATTTGTAGTGGGGGCTGGTGAAGATGAAGAGGGAGCTGTATTTTCTGAGACACTTAAATACTCGATGACCATAACAAGCAAAGGCAGTGAGAGACTTTACACGGAGATACTTGAAGTCTTTAGAGTTATCGATTTCTCCAGCAATAACTTCACAGGCCAGATTCCAGATGTCATTGGCGAACTCAAAGGGCTTCAAGCACTCAACTTATCGAACAACAATTTAGATGGCAGGATCCCGGCCTCAGTGGCTAACATGATAGATCTCGAGTCCTTGGACCTTTCTCGGAACATTATCTACGGAGTAATTCCCCCAGAGTTGGCTCAAATAACATCTCTTGAGGTCTTTGATGTTTCCTACAATGACTTAGAAGGTCCCATACCACAAGGAAACCAGTTTGACACCTTCCTAAGTGGCTCTTATGTGGGAAACTCAAGACTGTGTGGAAGCCTAATATCTAAAAAATGTAACAATGCAGAAGTTCCCGAATCCAAGCCAATAACAACGGACGAGAGCAATGAACACTCCAGATTAGTTGACTGGGTAGTTAGATCATGCGGGTGTGTGAGTGGATTTATAATTGGTATAGTCATTGGGAAGCTCTACATTACTGACAAGTACCATGGATGGTTTATGGAGACGTTTCAACGGAGGCCAAGGAGGAAAGTGAAGAGAGCAATAAGACACCAACGTCGACGTTGAAATCTGCTTGTTTACCTTTTATTCATCATGTTATCAGTTGTCATAAAAACAATACTTCTAAGTTCTAATGTATTATTTCCCTTATTCGTTCCTCTGTAGTACAAACCCCAACGTTTCTCCAAGTAACAAATTTTTCGGTCAAATTAGTGTCATAAATACCATTCTAAGAAAAACAATTCTAAGGAAGTCTCCTAAGACCGTCTCACATTACATACTTGAAACAAATAAAAAGAAAAAAACATGAAATAAAGTTAGAGCTCTCATGGAGACATGCAATCACGCTAAGTTTATCGTGAAACCGTCTCATATAAGAACTAGTGTTAGAGCTCTCATGCAGACATGCAGTCATGCTAAGTTGGTCTGTCAGATGTATGCAACCTTCCCTTTGCACAAAGAGGTTATTTCCGATCACCCGAAGATGAAATTTCTGTCAAGCATCAAAGTAATCTCTCACTTTCAAAAATTCTAACCCTAAAAAAAAAATTAAGAGCTGCATCAAAATGACTGCTGCTCCATAATAAAAAGATGCGCAACCAATTTAGTGAACCATTTTCCGTTATTCTATAATAAACGAGAAATTTCTCACCCAACTTGGAATCATTACCCTAAAAATTAATCCATAATTAAGCGTGTTACCATAATTCTCAGTAAACAAATCCATCAACTGAATTTAATTGTTAAAATTTCATGTAAAATCAATTATATCATTGATAATCTAAAAAAGCAAATAAAATCAGAATCTCCTGCCCTAATCGGACAGAATTCAAATCATCGATCAAACAAATACTAATCAGACAGTAATAAATGAAAAATCATAACCAATTAACAGCTGAATATATGGTGATTTTAAGTTAAAACGAGAAATGGGGGAAAATCAGGAGTACCTGAGAAATTGACTCGTCGGTGATTACTCATCTTTGATTTCTTCGAATTTGATAGAACCATTGCCCAGATAATGCACATCAGTTGGAGAAATTGATTTGGGCGAAAATTCCGACTATTCGGCGGGAAAAATTATTAATACGCACGCAACTACAGTCCAATTTTTTAACTTACCAGTAGTTACTTGTTTACAGTTTTTTAAAATTCAAGCAATTCATGGACTATCAATAGTAATTATAAACTTCCCTATTTTCTTTTCCGTCTATTGTATGGTGGGGTAGTGTATTTGTGTGGTCCAAATTTATTTATATGGTGGGGTAGTGTGTTTCCTTAATATTTGTGCCAAAATGAAATGGGAGGTTTATTGTGAATAGGAGGGAGTATGTTGTACGGTGTAAAATCTAAGGTTTGTTATAACTATCTATTTTAATGTTAAAGAATACTCCCTCCTATTCACTATATTCTTCCTCTTTCCTTTTTACACAAGAAATAAGAAAGT
This sequence comes from Silene latifolia, assembly GCF_048544455.1. Classification (NCBI taxonomy): domain Eukaryota; kingdom Viridiplantae; phylum Streptophyta; class Magnoliopsida; order Caryophyllales; family Caryophyllaceae; genus Silene; species Silene latifolia. Next base: position 13,747,144 of record NC_133529.1, read on the forward strand.
GAATTTGGAGCACACAAAACACACTACCCCACTATAAGAGTAAGGCGTAAGATGAATGTAAATTGTATATTAATGTGTTGAAAGAATACAGAGATTACATTGCTTATATACTAAACCTAGCCTAAGGAACAAGTTAGCAATAATAACAAATATACAAGAATATAGGAAAGAATAAGATCTAATAATATACACAAGATAATTAGCATATTGACTAGGACTAAAATTAGTAACTAAATAATATCTTCCTTAGTTGGAGAGATTTGATGAAGATCCTTAACATTCCCCCGCAAGACGGACTGTCCATCGGATAGGCCGATCTTGGATATTAGAAATTCGAACCGGGGACGAGGCAGCGGCTTAGTGAGAGCATCGGCTAACTGATCATTACCACTAATGTGAGCAACGCGTAGAGTACCAGCCTGGACCTGTTCTCGCACAAAATGGAAAGCAAGAGCCACATGCTTCATTCGGGAATGAAACACGGGATTTGCGGCGTAATGAGTAGCACTTAGATTATCACAATACACTGCAGGTGGAGTGGTAAACGTGAACTCGAGTTCAGTAAGGAGTGACCGAATCCATAAAATCTCAGAGGTAGCACTTGCCCCGCATTTAACTCGGCCTCGGTCGAAGAAAGTGCAAGGGACTTTTGTTTCTTTGAGGCCCAAGCGATGGGGTTGCGACCCAGGTAGACAATATAACCAGTGGTGGAGACAAAACGATCCTTGTCACCACCCGGTCAAAGATCATCGAAGGCATGAAGTTGGAGAGGAGTGTGTCGATGCAATGAGGAGACCGAGGTGCATCGTGCCATGTAAATAACGAAGCAGCCTTTTGAGAGCGGACCAATGAGCTAGTTGAGGATGTTGCATGAATTGAGCAAGTTTGTTGACGGAGTAAGAGACGTCAGGGCGAGTGAGAGAGAGATATTGGAGACTGCCAACAACCGAGCGATAGAGTTTAGTGTCACACGGTTGGTTTGTATCAGTAGCCGTTAAGGGAGGATGTGAGAACATGGGAGTGTTTGACGGTTTGCAATCGAGCATGTTGTGACGCTGAAGAAGATCATGTATGTATTTGGTTTGGGAGAGATGTAGACCAGCAGAGTTGGGAGTGACTTCAACCCCAAGAAAATAGGAAAGAGAGCCAAGGTCTTTAAGAGAAAAACGAGTAGCAAATTGAGTGACAAAAGACGAAAGGAGCGAGCTAGACGGACCTGTGATGAGAATGTCATCAACATAGACTAGGGCATAAAGGAGTTGAGACCGTTGTTTGTAAATGAAGAGTGAAGGGTCAGCAAGAGAGGCACAAAAACCGAAGCCAATGAGGTAGTTCTTCAGTTCAATGTACCACGCACGGGGAGCCTGTTTGAGACCATAGATTGCTTTTTGGAGACGGCAGACATGAGTGGGATTATTGTCATCGATAAAACCGGGTGGTTGAGCCATATATACCGTTTCATGGAGCTTGCCTTGCAAGAAGGCATTGTTGATGTCTAACTGACGAAGAGACCAATTGTGAGCGAGAGCAAGAGAAAGAATGAGACGAATGGTGACGGGTTTGACAACTGGACTGAAGGTGTCCGAGTAGTCAATACCGTGTTGTTGGTGGAAACCTTTAGCGACGAGTCGAGCCTTGTACTTTTGAATGGTGTTATCCGGATTGTACTTAACCCGAAAAACCCATTTGCAACCTACAATATTATGAGCTTCTTGAGAGGGAACAAGAGACCAAGTGTTATTACGGAGTAGCGCGTTGTATTCCTCGAGCATGGCAGTACGCCAATGTGGGGACAATAGGGCTTGTTTGGCCGTGGTGGGTAGGGAGTGAGGGCTGGTGGTTATTGCAAGCTTAGCATACTTGGGATTGGGTTTGCGAATGTTGTTGCATAGACGTGTAATAGCGCGGGCAGGAGGAGGGATGGGGTTTTGGGGTGGCTGATTGGCAGTGGGTTCAGGGTCAGTGGAGGGGGCAGAGGAAGAAGGGGGTGGGTCATGCGTGCTGGGAGGAGAGGTGGGAGGAGTAGGTGTGGCAGGAGGGGTAGGGGATGGCGAGGCAGGAGGGTTCGATGTGGGTGTGGTAGGAGGGTTAGGAGGAGTGGTTGAGGTGGGGAGTATGGTTATTGGGGGTTCGAACCAAGCAGCATTGGAGGGAGGCGGGTCATGGGAGGACGTGGAGGTGAGGCGAGGATAGGGGAATTCGGTTTCAACGAAGGTGACATGACGGGATGTATAGATGCGATTAGTAGTGGGATCAAGGCAGAGGTAGGCACTTTGTGTAGTGGAATAACCAAGGAATACACATGGGAGTGACTTAGGTTCAAGTTTATGGGAAGTGTAGGGCTTGAGCCAGGGATAACACAAGCAACCAAATGTGCGTAGTTTATTGTAGTTAGGCGATGTTTGAAGGAGACGAGAGTAGGGTGAGTCGTTTTGGAGAGTGGGTGTAGGTAAGCGATTAATGAGGTACACAGCTGTAGCAAAGGCTTGCGGCCAAAAAACGGTAGGAAGGTGAGCATGTGTGAGTAAAGAGAGTCCCGTTTCAACAATATGGCGATGACGACGTTCCGCATAACCATTGTGCTCGGGAGTGTGCGGAGGGGAGGGGAGGTGTGAGATGCCGTTTTGTAAGAGTGAGGGAGTTATTTTAATGTACTCTCCACCATTGTCAGAGAAGAGTTGGAGGAGAGGTCTATTGAAGTATTTTTCGACAAGGAGACGAAACTGTTGAAATACATTGAAAGTGTCAGACTTTTTGCGAAGTGGATATAGCCAAATATATTTCGTGAAGTGGTCAACGAAAATTACGTAGTACTTAAAGTTATCATGGGAGTGAACTGGAGACGACCATACATCAGAAAAAACAAGTTCGAGAGGAGCATTGGACATAAGCGATGAGGAAGCAAAGGGCAATTTGTGGCACTTATTAATCTTGCAGGAATTACAAAAGTTGAAACTAGAAATTGAATAAGGCAAATGAAACTGTTGCTTAAGTAAAGAAAAAACATTATTGGATGAATGTTCTAATCTATGGTGCCACAGGAGAGTAGACTCAGTTGAGGAAGCAGTGAAGACAGACGGCTTGGACGGGTGCCAGGAGTAGATGCCACGGTCAAGTGGCCCTTGAAGAAGAATCCGGCCCGTCTTGATATCCTTAAAAGAAAACGAAGAGGATGAGAACTCAATTGTGGCATTGTTGTCTAGACAAAATTGTGAGACGGAGAGAATATTGCGGGAAATTAAAGGAACATGTAAAACATTGCGAAAATAAAGAGAGGAGGAGGAAGAAGGAAGAGTGAAAGAACCTATGTTAGAGATGGGTAAGGATGTCCCATCTCCAATGACAACATCATCGGGTCCTGTGTATGGGGCATGAAGAGCGAGATTCGAGAGATCATTAGTGAGATGGTGTGTAGCACCACTGTCGACAAGCCAAGACTCGGGAGAGGAAGGTGTGGCCGTGGCTGTGTGGGCTTGGGGACGTGGGATGTTGGTTCGATTAGGACGGACATAGGAAGTGATTGTGACAGTGGGATGGTTTTTCCTAAAGTTCCTACAGTTGAGGAACGCATGACCCTTGTTGTAATACCCGTCCTTTTAGGGACCCTTTGACCAGCGTTGACTGACCTTGGGAGCGGGAATAGTCTTAGAAGTAAGTGCTGAAGTCATCTTGGGTTGCGTGATAGGAGTGGTACTCGATAGAGTAGAGGCTACTCGATCGAGTAGCTAGGTTACTCGATCGAGTAGGGGGCTACTCGATCGAGTATATTAGGTACTCGATCGAGTACCCAGTTTTCAGCGAGGGTTTTATATCGCGTTTTGTTAAATCCGCATATCACTTCCACCACTTTCCTCCTATCTTTCAGTCGCCTCTTTCCCTTCCCTTCACCTCAAAACCTCCATGGAAACCTTTGTGAAGATCCTTGTGCCTTAGGAAAGCGTCTCTTGAGTCGGGTAGCGGTCTTTTGCTGAATTTCTCCCTATAGGTATGTCATTATCATCATCCGTGTTCTTGTTCTTCATAGTTAGGGTTTGCTTGTTAGTAATCTAGAATTGTATTCTGACTATAGGCGTTGCTTGATCGCTGGATATGTTATCTGTCGGCATGGATTGGTTGCGATGGCTTAAAGGTAGGTTCGCCTACTCAGTTTCTGTAGATGGTCTAGTGTGTCGGTTGTGCTGATAGCATTGTGGTTGTTTGATATAGTAATTGCATCGTGACGATTGTATTGTATGTGTGGTTGTGATCGTTGTTGATGGTTCGCGAGGCGTGGCCTCGGCTGAGTGGGGTCACTTGCGGGAGTGACTTCACGCCCTAGTTTCGCCCTTCGTGGAACCCGCCACGGAAGGGGATGTGCACATTAATGGACAGGGTTGTCGCTTGAGTTGATGAGCGGGGATTTGGTGGGTACGGCTGCGGTCCCCCACTGGCGGGGTCGGTCCGTGGGACGATCGATGGATGAGAATGGCCGGACTATTGTGTTTGTGTGTATACGTCCGCTAGCATCATATTGTGTTGATAGTGGTAGTCGCCTTTGTTGCGTCATATCTCGATCGACCTTGTTTGGTTGTTTGTTTGTTATGTGTCTGCCGTGATCCCTTATGGTGAGCAGTCGGTCTTAGCAGGTGTTGATGTTGGTGATAGCTGAAGTCCGGGCGGGAATGAGTCTTCACGAGATTCGATAGTCGTAGCAAGTAGTCTCAGAGTTGTATCTTTTATATAGCTTGTTGGTTTAAATCACATGTAATACAATATTATAGTTCTTTTATTGACGTTTGATTATTACTTTCCTCGGGTAACCGAGATGGTAACGCCCTTATATGCTAAGGAAGGCCTAGTTAAGGCTCCTTTGAATATGGGGATGTTACACTTGTAGCCACAATACTGGCAAACCAAGGCGTCAGGGGACGGGGTAGGAAGCAGAGGAGGGGATTGGGAAGGGGCACGTGGAGGGTAGCGTGGTGGATTGTTAGAGCGGTATTGAGCTGCAAAGGCGGAGGTGGGAAGAGGGGAGGCAGAGGTGGTGTGAGGGTGTTGTAAGTCATGGTTTATAAGCTTCTCGTGAAGGGCATCGAAGGTGATTGGGGTATCTCGGGCTTCAACCGTTTCTTTGATAGCTCGATAGTGCGTCGAGTCAAGTCCACGGAGCACCTTCGAGATGATGTCCTCGGGGTCCATGGGTTTACCGAGTTGGGCGAGTTCGAGGGTACATGTTTTGATTTAATGCATATAGTCAGTGACAGTTTGGTCGGGTTTCTTTGTGATGGTTTCGAGTCGATTTTTGATTTGGAGGATGTGACCCCGTGAGGGGTTGGCAAAGGTAGAGGCAAGAGTGGTCCAAGCCTCGTGGGAGGACTGGGAACGGGTGACTAGGGGAGCTATGTTGGCATCGAGAGTTCCAACAAGAGAGGCGAGGAGAAGACGGTCTTGTCTAGCCCATGTGGAATAGGCGGGATTGGCAGCAGGCTTGTTGTCTACGACAACGGTTTTGGGAGGGCAGGCTAGGGTGCCATCAAGGTAGGTAAATAGGTCGAGCCCTTCAAGGAAGGACTGGATTTGGAAGGACCATTGAGTGTAGTTGGTGGTGGTTAGGGTTTTGCATTGGGAGAGGTTGACGAAGATGATGGGGGTGGCGTTTTCAGCGGCGTTTGGGACGACGAGGGCGTTGTGTGCCATGAGCGAGGATTACAAAGTCGAAGGATCGAAGGCGATTGATACCATATAAGAGTAAGGCGTAAGATGAATGTAAATTGTATATTAATGTGTTGAAAGAATACAGAGATTACATTGCTTATATACTAAACCTAGCCTAAGGAACAAGTTAGCAATAATAACAAATATACAAGACTATAGGAAAGAATAAGATCTAATAATATACACAAGATAATTAGCATATTGACTAGGACTAAAATTAGTAACTAAATAATATCTTCCTTAGTTGGAGAGATTTGATGAATATCCTTAACACCCACATGCAATTTAATTTGGACCACACAAATCAACCCAAAAAAGGAAATAGGGAAGAAAACCCGAATAATCCGAATAAGGAAATAGGGAAGAATATAATGAATAGGAGGGAGTATGAGCTTTATTAGAAAATATTGAGCTCATCCATTTACACATTAAAAACATGAACTTTGAATTAGCTAACAATGAATAAATATAAGTTCGGATTCTTATACCTTTGTTGTACAATATTTATGGTACAACTAAATGTATTATAATCTTTTTCGTGGTTGTGGCTTAAATGGACTACCACGTGAAAACAACCAATAGTAAATGTGGTCCAATCAAGCTAGTGAAATATTTAGCTAAACATTACTAGCTTAACATTGGACCTCCTCTTATACAAAAGTTTGTAAGAGTATGTGTAATTGAATATGGTTGATTTGCATGATGTCGTATAGAGCTGGTTAAACATTCGGGCCGAGCTGACCTTAGACGGCGCCACGGCGGTGCTTGACTTGTCGAACCCGGACACGCCCCGAGCTAGGGGACAGGTCAGTCGAGCCTGGTAGAGGTGGAGTCGGAACCGACTGGGACAGGGTCAAGGGGTGGGGCCGGGGCGGTACAAGGGCGGGTCTGGGTTAGGGCAGCCAGTGGCGGGACAGATAAGATATGCTCAACGTAGGACTAGTTTTTGGCGGGCAGGGTCAGGGCAGTACAAGGTGAGGTGGCCCGGGTACTAGTTGATCTGGTGGGTGGGTTGGGCCAGCTCGTGCCTCGTGACCATCCTTAATGTCATGTCATATGAGACATAGGAAAATGGGCATGGATCATGTGCGTCGTCGCATGTTGAATGCAAAAGAATAGCGTTTAGTTTCTATAACGATGGATATAAATTTTAAGATTAAAATGGGCAAGATAGTATTTCATTTAGATAGATGGACAACCTTTTTTTTAGTCTCTAGCCATTTTGCTTTTGTACTTATCTATTATTTGTAATATGAGTGTTGCTCATTTATGTACGGATTTTACTCTTTTATGGACGTAAATGACCAATTTACCCTTCTCACTGCAACACACATACATTCCAATTTCAACTTACTCCCACCATCCCTAAATCCCTAACCGCCCCGCCACCACCAGCCCACACCCCACCACCGTCAACCGTCACTGCACGACCGCGTATGTCCTCTGCAACTATCATTCCCCCGCTACCACCTATCCCTCAACTAACCATATTGAAAAAAATCCAGAAATGGGGGAAAACCCTAATTGAAAAAAAGCTTAATTGAGTCTATAGAAACAATAATTCATGTAATTTATTCAACAAAATCGAATATTGACTTATTTGACGAGGAGATTAAGATTTTTCAATGGAGAATTTGAAATCAATTTGATTATTAAGTATGAAAGGAGAAAAGAAAAAAGAGAGATTTTTAGTTTTTTTTTTTTTTTACGAAAAGGATAATGAATGGAAAAAACATGGAAAAAAGTTCGTGACTGAATAAAACCCGTCCATGAAAGAGTAACTATATAAATTTAATGCTGATATATATCCATGTTAAATATTCAGTAAGAATGTGTGATAGGTTTATTTGATTAGTTGTGAAACTTGTGATTGAGCAACGTCTTCTACAAAGTTGTCCTACGGTGTAATATATGGCCGAATCAACACTTTTTGGCTCAAAAAGAAGGGTACACTTAAAAAATTAAAATACATAGAAATATCAGCAGAATATCTTAATAATTTTAATACTGCCATATCCTTCAGCTCAAACTTGTAGAGTCTATAGAAACAATAATTCATGTAATTTATTCAACAAAATCGAATATTGACTTATTTGACGAGGAGATTAAGATTTTTCAATGGAGAATTTGAAATCAATTTGATTATTAAGTATGAAAGGAGAAATATAAAAGAGAGATTTTTAGTTTTCTTTTTTTTTTTACAAAAAGGATAATAAATGGAAAAAACATGGAAAAAAGTTCGTGACTGAATAAAACCCGTCCATGAAAGAGTAACTATATAAATTTAATGCTGATATATATCCATGTTAAATATTCGGTAAGAATGTGTGATAGTTTATTTGATTAGTTGTGAAACTTGTGATTGAGCAACGTCTTCTACAAAGTTGTCCTACAGTGTAATATATGCCGAATCAACACTTTTTGGCTCAAAAAGAAGGGTACACTTAAAAACTTAAAATACATAGAAATATCAGCAGAATATCTTAATAATTTTAATACTGCCACATCTTTCAGCTCAAACTTGTAGAGTCTATAGAAACAATAATTCATGTAATTTATTCAACAAAATCGAATATTGACTTATTTGACGAGGAGATTAAGATTTTTCAATGGAGAATTTGAAATCAATTTGATTATTAAGTATGAAAGGAGAAAAGAAAAAAGAGAGATTTTTAGTTTTCTTTTTTTTTTTACGAAAAGGATAATGAATGGAAAAAACATGGAAAAAAGTTCGTGACTGAATAAAACCCGTCCATGAAAGAGTAACTATATAAATTTAATGCTGATATATATCCATGTTAAATATTCGGTAAGAATGTGTGATAGTTTATTTGATTAGTTGTGAAACTTGTGATTGAGCAACGTCTTCTACAAAGTTGTCCTACGGTGTAATATATGCCGAATCAACACTTTTTGGCTCAAAAAGAAGGGTACACTTAAAAAATTAAAATACATAGAAATATCAGCAGAATATTTTACTAATTTTAATACTGCCACATCCTTCAGCTCAAACTTGTAGGTCTCATATCAACTATTCAACTCAACTAAAAGCCAATTCAGAGAAATGCAGCAATTCTCCCTTGTGACGGTCACAATTTGCGACGGGCAAATGTGACCACTTTTTGATAAAATGTAACCACTCAAGTACTGTTCATAAAATGTCACATATAAAAAAATGGTCACATTTTCTCATAAAATGGTGACATTTGGCCCGTCGCAAATGTGAATAGTGTTTGTGACGGAATAGTACCCGTCACAAATGAGAATTGGTGAAATGTCAATGGGTAGCATAGATGATGTTGAATCCGTCAACCTTTGACAAGTAGCTGCCTCAGTGGTGCGGGTGCCTGTCGTTCTACCCTGTCTCTCACTCCATTCAGAGTGTCATTCACAAACTTCTGCAATTTTTCCAGCCCATGACATATTACTAACCAGCGTTGCCAAACACACCACGTCTATCATACACACGAACCAGTGGCAGAAAGAGAAAATGCACACATCTATCATACACATGAACCAGCAGCGGAAGGAGAGAAGGCTAGGGATCGTGAGTCATGACTGGCAAGGAAATACAACAACAACAACAACAACAACAACAACAACAACAACAACAACAGAGCCTTAATCTCAAAATGATTTGGGGTCGGCTGATATGAATCATGCTTTAGAACCGTTCATGGGTGAATGCACACCTCAAAATGCGAAAAAATAGAAAAGGAAAAAGGGAAAATGCACGCGGTGCCCTTGAAGTTTTGATTTTTGCCCGAAATACCCAATTTTTTGTTCCGGAAAATTTTAAGAGTCTATAACTCGTATCTACGAGTTCAGAAAGTGATAATTTTCTTTGCAAATTGGTTATCTTTCCGAGAGCTACGATTCAAAAAAAAAAAATTGTCATATTTGGATCACGTGGCTAGGAGATTTTGTACGTCAAAGTTTTTTTTTACCGAACAAACTTTGAGTGACCATATCTCTTCGACACGAATTCCAAACTCGACAATTTTTTTTTCAAGTCGTAGTTCTCGAAAAGATAATCAATTTGAAAAAAAAAAATCGTCACTTTTTGAGCTCGTAAAAACGAGTTATAGTCTCTTAAAGTTTTCCGGATAAAAAAATTGGGTATTTCGGGCAAAACATCAAAGTTCAAGGGCACCGCATGCATTTTCCCAAGGAAAAACGAAAAACAAAAGGGGAGTGAAACATAATACGTGGTGTGTTTGGCAGCGCTGCTAGAACCTGTCCGAGAATTATATACAGTGTCATTCTATTTCCTAAATGTTATGTACAAAGTTTGACAATTCAAAAGGGAAGTTGGGGAATCATACCATGTTAATGACTGAACTGAATCCTCTGTTATTCAAGTATTCGTGCTCTGAGTAGACATTAGTAAGTATGGGACATGAGTATGTACCCAAGTGTCATACTCCGCTACAGTGTCAAGTACTCAAGTTTCGAAGACCGGCATGTGAACTTTTGTGATAGTTGGAGTAATGTAGATCACATATAAGCATTTTCATTAATTGAATGTATGAAAGAAATAAGGGAATCAACTCTGTGAAGTAGCTGAGTCAAGTCTTTGTTGTTTTATCAAGTTTTCTTCCCCATGTCTTACTTGATATCAGACTGACGTCAATGAAGCTGCACCATTAAAAGACAAAGATGAATCTACAGTCAAAGATCCGCAAAATTTCTAACCACTAAAACACATTAACATTCAGCAAAGACATCATCAAATTGTGTTAGTAAATGAAAAAACCAAACTGATATAGCGACATTCATTTGGTTGATAGCTTGACGAAACAGTCCCACCTATTGTCCTTACAACAAAGGTGATAGCATACATTTTCAGATCCTCCAGCACCTATTAAAGAAGCACATTCCATTGAATAAATCAAAAAACTCGCACATAATAAAAACCAAGAACTCAAGAATGCATCTCTTATTTTACCTGTTTAGCCTCTTTGTAGTGTCTTTTAATGTCGTAATTATACATTCTAACTCTGTGTCTTCTTTTCAGCCACAGTGCCCTGATCAAGAGCAGCTAGCCTTGTTGCAGTTCAAGAATAGTTTCCAGATAGACTGTTCAAGTGGCTCTCCATATAGCCATCCAAATATCATACCTCATGAAAAGACGAAATCATGGATAGGACAGCAAGGTGCAGATTGCTGTTCATGGGATGGGGTGCAGTGCGACAGGAAATCGGGCCACGTGATCGGCCTTAACCTCACAGCCAGTTGTCTTTCCGGTACTTTTCCACCAAACAGCACCATCTTTAACCTGGTCTATCTAAGAAAACTCATCCTTAGTTATAATTTCTTCAACTATTCTCGAATACCTTTTGAGGTAGACCGACTTTCTAAGTTGCAAGTCCTCAGGCTCTTTAAGTCAAAATTTAGTGGCCAGATACCAGCAGAAATTTCAAAATTGTCCCATCTCGCTGTCCTAGAACTTGGAGAGGACTCGACGGAGACTCAACTGCTAAAACTTCAAAATCCTTCTCTTGAAAAATTAATTCAAAATCTCACTCATCTACAAGAGCTCAATTTAAAAAATATTGATGCTTCCTCCCCTGTGCCAGTTAGCCTACAAAACTTGACGACTTTAAAACAAATTAGCATTGATAACTGTAATTTGCATGGTAAACTTCCATCAAATCTTTTTCACTTGCCACATCTTGAGACCCTCAGATTGAGTTTCAATGGCGATATTGGTGGGTCTCTTCCTGAGTTTCACTGGCATAGTCCTCTAGAAAGGATTTTTTTATCTGGCACGTCGTTATCCGGAGATTTGCCTCCTTCAATTGGAAGACTTGCACAACTGGAAACACTAGAATTATCCCTTTGTCAAATATCAGGATATATCCCATCTTCTCTAGGTAACCTGACAAAGCTCTCTCATTTGTACCTTGATGACAATGATATTAGTGGTGTTGTCCCACCCTCTATATCAAATCTAACAAATCTTCAATCTCTGTTTCTCATGAACCTCAATGTTAAGCCTGGACAACTGGTTTCAAACTTAGCTAAGCTACATACATTAACCTCTGTTGGCCTCAGCGGAATGACACTAGGAGCTAAGATCCCACCTTCTTTCGCCAACCTCACAGCACTTCGTGTATTATTTCTCTCCAACACTCAAGTAATGGGTCTACTTCCACACTGGATAGCGAATCTAACCCAGTTAGAGATTCTAGAACTAGGAGGAAATCAGTTGGAGGGTCAGATCCCACATTGGTTTACTCAACTAAAAAATCTACAAGGTCTGGCACTGCTTAACAATAACCTGTTTGGCAATTTTGAGACATTTTATGGTTTAGAAAACCTCCGCTTTCTAGCTTTATCAGGTACTAACCTAACGTTTCCCCCCACTTTACAGACCAATTCATCTCTTCTCAACCTACAACTCCTATTTCTAGAATCTTGCAACTTAACACAATTCCCAGAATTCTTGCGAGATCAGCAGAAACTAGAGCATTTGCGTATTGAAAAAAACCTTATCAAGGGTAGCATTCCACAATGGTTTGTGAACACAAGTAAAGATAGTCTCCTCAGTTTTGAGCTTGCTCATAATAACTTAACTGGTTTTGAACAACCAGTGACAACCCTCCCATGGACTCGCTTGGAAGTATTTGACATTGAGGGTAATAATTTCCAAGGAGAACTTCCTATCCCCCCGTCGTCTATAAAGAGCTACGATGTCTCAAACAATCTGTTTTCAGGAGTAATACCGAAACAAATATGCATGGCTACATCACTAATCATGCTGGATTTGTCCCGCAACAACTTGAGTAGCCAGCTGATCCCTCATTGCATAGGATATCAGCTTGGCAATTCATTACAAGTTTTGAACTTGAGAGGAAATAACTTCCATGGCAGTATGCCCACATCTTTCACATCGCACTGCAATGTAAAGATGATAAACCTGAGTGAAAATCAATTGGAAGGTGACGTGCCAAGGTCATTGGAGAATTGTTCAAGGCTTGAGGTTCTTGATATAGGAAAAAATCGTATAAATGATACTTTCCCATCATGGTTAGGAAGTCTCCCCAACTTACAGGTTTTGGTTCTGAGCCATAACAACTTTCATGGAAGCATATCTGATCAAGATATAGGTTGTCAGTTTTGTAGTCTGCGCATCATTGATCTATCACACAACTTCTACACTGGTGACCTACCATCAAGATATCTTAGAAATTGGAGCAACATGATGGCTGTGAAGGAAGGACAATCTGATTCATATAGCACAAGGATTACTTTTGTAGTGGGGGCGGGTGAAGATGAAGAGGGAGCTGTATTTTTTGAGACACTTAAATACTCGATGACTATAACAAGCAAAGGCAGTGAGAGATTTTACTCGGAGATACTTGAAGTCTTTAGAGTTATTGATTTCTCCAGCAATAACTTCACAGGCAAGATTCCGGATGTCATTGGTGAACTCAAAGGGCTTCAAGCACTCAACTTATCGAACAACAATTTAGATGGCAGGATCCCGGCCTCATTGGCTAACATGATAGATCTCGAGTCCTTGGACCTTTCTCGGAACATTCTCTACGGAGTAATTCCCCCAGAGTTGGCTCAATTAACATCTCTTGAGGTCTTTGTTGTTTCCTACAATGACTTAGAAGGCTCGATACCACAAGGAAACCAGTTTGACACCTTCCTAAGTGGCTCTTATGTGGGAAACTCGAGACTCTGTGGAAACCTAATATCTAAAAAATGTAACAATGCAGAAGTTCCCGAATCCAAGCCAATGACAAAGGACGAGAGCAATGAACACTCCATATTAGTTGACTGGGTAGTTAGATCATGCGGGTGTGTGAGTGGATTTATAATTGGTATAGTCATTGGGAAGCTCTACATTACTGACAAGTACCATGGATGGTTTATGGAGACGTTTCAACGGAGGCCAAGGAGGAAAGTGAAGAGAGCAATAAGACACCAACGTCACCGTTGAATCTGCTTGTTTACCTTTTATTCATCATGTTATCAATTATCATAAAAACTATACTTCTAATGTATTATTTCCCTTATTCATTCCTCTGTAGTACAAACCCCAACGTTTCTCCAAGTAACATATTTTCCGGTCAAATTAGTGTCATAAATACCATTCTAAGAAAAACAATTCTAAGGAAGTCTCCTAAGACCGTCTCACATTACATACTCGAAACAAATAAAAAGAAAACAAAAAAAACATGAAATAAAGTTAGAGCTCTCATGGAGACATGAAATCACGCTAAGTTTATCGTGAAACCGTCTCATATAAGAACTAGTGTTAGAGCTTTCATGCAGACATGGAGTCATGCTAAGTCGGTCTGTGAGATGTATGCAACCTTCCCTTTGCACAAAGAGGTTGTTTCCGATTACCCAAAGATGAAATTTCTGTCAAGCAACAAAGTAATCTCTCAATTTCAAAAATTCTAACCCTAAAAAAAAAAAATTAAGAGCTGCGTCAAAATGACTGCTACTCCATAATAAAAAGATGCGCAACCAGTTTAGTGAACCATTTTCCGTTATTCTATAATAAACGAGAAATTTCTCACCCAACTTGGAATCATTACCCTAAAAATCAATCCATAATTAAGCGTGTTACCATAATTCTCAGTAAACAATTCCATCAACTGAATTTAATTGTTAAAATTTCATGTAAAATCAATTATATCATTGATAATCTAAAAAAGCAAATAAAATCAGAATGTCCTGCCCTAATCGGACAGAATTCAAATCATCGATCAAACAAATACTAATCAGACATTTCAGACAGTAATAAATGAAAAATCATAACCAATTAAAAGCTGAATATATGGTGATTTTAAGTTAAAACAAGAAATGGGGGAAAATCGGGAGTACCTGAGAAATTGACTCGTCGGTGATTACTCATCTTTGATTTCTTCGGGAATTTGATAGAACCATTGCCCAGATAATGCACATCAGTTGGAAAAATTGATTTGGGCGAAAATTCCGACTATTCGGCGGGAAAAATATATTTTTACCAATCTTGGACAAATTGGTAAAAAAACGAGAAAAAGAAACATATATCGGATGTAATACCTCCAACTTTTTTGTTTTTTGAGCATATATGTATTTTTGTTGAGTTTATTACCTCAAACTTTATTTGTTTTTGAGCATATGTGTATTTTTTTAGCATATTAAAGTTTTTAAGTTAGATTTTAATATTTTTCCCGTCAAAACTCAAATTTAAGTAAACTTATATGTAATGTTTTTGAGTTTTATTGTAATTTTCTAGAGTTTAATGTTGAAGTGAATAAAATCAAAAACTTTATAGTGAAACTCAGAAACTTTAAAACAAAACTCAAAAACTTTATTATAATACTCAAAAACTATAGAATTGGAGGTAGTACATCAGATGTATAATCCACTTACTGTAAAAAAACTAGCATGTTAGATAAATCTTATCTATATAAATACAAAAACATTTCCTCTAAGCCATCTCATCAAATCCAATTTTTATTTTTCTTTTCCAATTAACAATCGTGGGCCCCATCCATTACTTTACATCTGAATTAATTTTTTTTGTGGTTTATTTTGTTTATTTTTTTGCTTACCTCAACTTTTATAAACAAAATATTGTACGTAAATAATACTCCTTCTTATTCGCTATAATGTTCCCTCTTTCCCGAAACGGATTATTCAAGTAATGTTCCCTTTTCCTTTTTTGGTAACTTTTACTCTTATTTTATTCATCACTCCCTCTTATCATCAAACCCACACAACACTTTTACTCTTATTTTATTACTTTTTTTAATGTTTTGGCACCACAACTCCTTATTTAACTTCTAATAATTCATTTCTCTCTCATAACACCAACCCCACCAATGTCCTTTATTCAGTTTTAATAGTATTCCTTAAGTATCGTGCCAAAGACAAAGGGGAACATTATAACGAATTGGAGGGAGTATGATTATGAAATTATGCAATACAAAATAATATATACTAAGAAGTTTAATTACAATAATTGACAAAAGTAAATATAATTACAACAAATTAGTAAATAATATTACAACAATTGATGAAAATCACATTTTTTTAATAAACATTATTAAATATGAAATACAAATATAACTATCAATTTACTAATAAATAAAAGTATTAAAGATAAACAATTCAGTTCAACAAAAATATATCAAAATTGGACGTATCAGTAATTATTTAATTCCAAAAATAGGGGCAAGCAATTTTTGCACGGGTTTAAAACTACTATCATTATATTATAAAATAAATAGCGTATAAAGTATTCATGTGTATTATCAATATTTCTTTTCATATTAACATTATATCGGTGTTCCTAAAAACATACTCGTGCAATTTTGCATGGGTTAAAACTAGTTGGTAAAAAAAAACTAGCATGTTAGATAAATTGGTAAAAAAAACTAGCATGTTAGATAAATTGGAAAAAAAAAAAATAACACATTGGACAAATTGGTAAAAAAAAAAAAATAGCATATTGGACAAATTGGTAAAAAAAAATTGATTAAGTGATATTTAGGCCAAAATATAATATCAAATATCTTATTTTAATGTTTTAATGGTAAATAATATATATCGAGTCAGGACGGGTAGAACCATTTCGGATTTGGGTAATTTTTGGGTCTATTATTATCAAGTTTATTAGGGTAATTGTTAGTTTACAATAATAAACATTCGTGTCGGGTCATATTGGTTTGCATCAATTCGGATAACGGGTCATGATAGGATCCTCAGTTCAGGTGTCGCGTCAGTTTTGTTAAATCCTTCGGTCAAGTCAGTTCGGCTCAGTTTTTTTATTATAGTATATGGTTAATATAAATTTTGGGTAGAGAAAATAACTAATGATTTTTTATACTACTTTTTATAATCTTTAGTTAATATCAAAATAATTGGCCCGACTCGAAAGACAAGACCCGAGTTGATACGACATCTGAACTGAGGAGCGAAAAATAACCCGTAATTGAATTGATATTAACTAATATGACTCAACACGAATATTTATTGTTGTACACTAACCCGCATTGCCCTAATAAACTTTATAATACTAGACCCGAAAATGAATAAAGTTAGAAATTATCTGATACGACTCGAACTTATTCGTGTTCTAGTAAACCCAAAAATGACCCAACCCGAACTCGGCCTAATTAACCCAAATGAATCGTAAATGTAATTTCAAGTGAAAATAAATTTAAGTAGAGAATATATTAAGGGTTAAAATATTGTCTGTGTATATTACTTAGTATGTTCATTTATAAGAGTTTTTTTAGAATATTATTTACAGATTTTGGCCTAAATATCACTTAGGGGTCGTTTGGTTCAACAAGTCGGAATGGAATGGAATGGAGTTTGATAGTAGGGTGGTATGGGGTTCTAAATCCATACTTGTCTAATGTTGTTTGGTTCACCACAAATTATAAAGAGGAGGAATGGAGTTTGAATCCAAGGGGGAAGGGTGGGTATGGGATTCCAAGGGGTTGTGGTGGAGTTAGAATCCATTGGGTATCTAACTCCATTCCAAATCACCCCAACCAAACAATGGAATGGATCTAATCCATTCCATTCCATTCCATTCCAATATACCCAACCAAACACCCCCTTAATTAAACAAAGGACAAGAAACCAACCAATGCGAGGAGATTCCCTTTATAAAGAGATGGCGATCTTACTTGAGTCAAAGTATGTACTCAGCTATATTATTTTGACGAACCACGATTATAATTTAGAGATGAGCTCGGTTGGGAAAAGACTTATGTGGTTGGGTTAGTAACCTTGTGTCAGGACCTACAGGCCTTGGCTTTTTAGAGGATCCCGCTCTTGTGTCGTAAGACTTTTAAAATTTAATTTTTTAATAAACCCGTGATTTTTCAACATAATACTTAAGCAACATTTTTTTACCAATTTATCCAATATGTTATTTTTTTACCAATTTGTCCAATATGTTATTTTTTTACCAATTTGTCCAACATGCTAATTTTTTTACCAATTTGTCCAAGACCCTCTACTTTTTTTACCAATTTGGGAGTTTGGCCTTTTTTAAAATTCAAGTTGTTGCTAAATTATTGGAGTTGTCCATTTAGATAGCTTGGTTTAAACCACTATTTCATTAAACTAATAGTTTAAATGGGCCTACCACGTAAAAACAATCAATAGTAAATGTGGTCCAATCAAGCTAGTGAAATATTTAACTAAACCAATGAAATACATTATTAATTTACCATTGAACTTACTCTTATACAAAAATTTGTAAGGGTTTGTCATTTGTGTAGTTGAATATGGTTGATTTGCATGATGTCGTATAGGGTTGGTTAAACATTCGGGCTGAGTTGAATATCATTTCTTGTACTTGTTTAGCCTACTTATCTAGCAAAATCCGATTCAACCTGATCCATTATCATCCCCAGTCTTGTACCTCACTTGTAACCAGTCACTAGGGATTCTCCAAGGGACCAGGCTATATGAAGAAGGATCAAGAAGTTCTTTAGTTCTACTTCTTGCTCGTCGAGATTTACTTGCTAAAATGTATTTCTTTGAAGTAATATGTTAGTTATAGTCTGTTATACTCATTTCATACCCCAAAACATATAATATGGTGTGACAAGTTTCCTAATACAGAACCAATATTATTTGTACAATTGTACACCTATTCCCGTGAATATTGGAGATACCTTTGATAATTTTCTTGACTAAAAGGATTCCCCTCTAAATGTTGATGAGGCCTAGGGGCTAGGGCTATTAATGAGATGAGACATTTCGCGAGCAATTTAAATTCGGTTCGGTTAAAGCTCGGCTCGTGTGAGCTCGGTTCGGGCTCGAGCTCAAGAACTTAACGAGTCAAGCCGAGTTAACATTGACTCGGCTCAAAAAATTCGTGAGCGCCTCGAATTTGTGTAATTAGATAAGATATTACTCATATTTTATAAAAATGTTTTGTCATGATTATATATTTGTATCACATATCAAAAATGTCTCATTGATTTTTCAATATTTGTAAATAAAACTTTCGAGCCTTGCTATTGAAAATTTCGAGAGAAGAAAACGAAAATTCAACAATTGGGCTCGAGTTGAGCTCGAGCTCGCGTTAACGCTCGCAAACTTCATAACGAGCACAATTTTTTCAAGCTCGGGTAAGCTCAAATTCGAGTTTTACTTATGAGCACAAGTCGAGCAAGGCCAAGCTTGGGCTCAACTCGACTCATTAACACCCCTAATGAGGCCCAAGGGTGGTTTCAAAATTACGTCTTCTATCAAAATTGAGATGTACCGTAAGGTCCGTAGACCGTAACAGACTAACAGGACGGTTTAGGATAAAAGTTCAATAATATTCAAACGTAAATTGCATAATTTCAGTGGCATCTTAAGATAGGTAAAAACAAAAATCTTAATTTTGTAGATGACGACCAAAATGAGAAAAAAGAAAGAAAATTTTCGGTGTTCAATGACCCAAGCAGGCCTGATCTTACTAGTCGTACTTTTTTCTGCACGTTAGTCAATAAGTCATATTTAATTTTCGTAGTCCAAAAAAACGTCTTCTCTTGACAGTTTACATCATGGAAGAAAAAGAAACCCTTAAGAAAGAATTAGGTTTCTCGTGATGTTACTTGGGAAAATTAGATATGACTTATTGACTAACATGCAGAAAAAAGAAGTACGACTAGTAGAACATAAACTGGTTACAACCCTAACTAAATTAAATGGCATTTACATTACACATTTAAATTAAGTGGACGATACTTTAAGCTAATTTTTGTGAAATACTTCCTCTGTTCACTCCGATTTCATACATTTGATTAAAATACTCTTTACATATATTACCCAACTGTATGGAGTTGGGGTAAACGGAGGGAGTATATATTTGTGGCAAAACGTGCTTTCTAGGTATTGCAAATTCCTACAATAAATCAAACGAACACGAGTCAACAACAACAACAACAACGTGCCTCAACAGCTTCCACAAGCGGAGTTTCTATGTTGTGATATTGTATATATAAGAAAAAAATGCTATTTTCCACTTGTTTATAATTAATTTTTTTTTAAAAAATATACTCCATCCGTCCCGGTGAATTGTTGTCCTTTGGTTTTGGCACAAAGACCAAGGAAAGAAGAAAAGACCAATAACTAAATGACAAGTGGAACAAATTGAATGAGAATTATCAAATTACTCATCAAGTTCATTCTTAAAATAGAAAGTACAACAAATGACTGAGACACCCAAAAATGGAAAAGGATAACAAATGACTGGGACGGAGGGAGTATTTGTTAAAAGACATTAATCATTTCAGTTTCTGACCCGAACTCAACTCGGCCCGTATTTTACCAGAACCCGTGACCCACTCGTCCCGTTTAACAAGTCTATATTGCAGGTCTTATATCAACTCAACCAAACGCGAATATCAACTCAACCAAACGCGAATGAGTAGCATTGATGATGTAGCTAGTAGCTGAGTGGTGATTCACAAATTCTCTGCAATTTTTCTAGCCCTCAATAACACATTACTAATCACTGCTGCCACACACAACTACTCGCACGCACCAATTCTATTATACACACGAACCAGTGGCCAAAGGAGAGAAGACGCACACATCTGTCATACACACGAACCAGGGATGACCGGAAAAAAAAAAAAAAAAAGTAAAAACGTTCACTTCCTGCATTCCACAGTGTCATTCAACTTCCTAAATGTTATATACAAAGTTTGAAAATTCAAAACGGAAGTTTGACACTTTCAAATCCTTCCCAACCTATTAAAGAAGCAGATTTTTCAGCTTTCTATATCCATCGAAGTATTAAAAATCAGAATACTCGCATATAATAAACACCAAGAACTCAAGAATGCATCTTTTGTTGTACTTGTTTAGCCTCTTTGTAATGTCATTCAATGTCAGAATTATACATTCTAATTCTCTGTCTTCATTTCAGCCAACGTGTCCAGATCAGGAGCGACTAGCCTTGTTGCAGTTCAAGAATAGTTTCCAGATAGACTGTTCACGTGACTCTCCTTATAGCTATCCAAATATCATACCTCATGAAAAGACGAAATCATGGGTAGGACGGCAAGGTGCAGATTGCTGTTCATGGGACGGGGTGCAGTGCGACAGGAAATCGGGCCACGTGATCGGCCTTGACCTCACAGCCAGTTGTCTTTCCGGTACTTTTCCACCAAACAGCACTATCTTTAACCTGGTCTATCTAAGAAAGCTCATCCTTAGTTACAATTTCTTCAACCATTCTCGAATCCCTTCTGAGCTAGACCAACTTTCTAAGTTGCAAGTCCTCAGGCTCTTTAACTCAAAATTTAGTGGCCAGGTACCACCAGAAATTTCAAAATTATCCGATCTTACTGTCTTAGAACTTGGAGAGGACTCGACGGAAACTAAATTGCTAAAACTTCAAAATCCTTCCCTTGACAACCTAATTCAAAATCTCACTCATCTACAAGAGCTCGATTTAAAAAATGTTGATGTTTCCTCAACTGTGCCAGTTAACCTCCAAAACATGACCACTTTAAAACAGATTAGCATTGATAACTGTAATTTGTACGGTAACCTTCCACCAAATCTTTTTCACTTGCCACATCTTGAAACCCTCAGATTGAATTTAAATGGCGATATTGGTGGGTCTCTTCCTGAGTTTCAGTGGCATAGTCCTCTCAAAAGGATAATTCTATCTGGCACATCTTTGTCCGGAGAATTGCCTCCTTCAATTGGAAGACTTGCTCAATTGAAAAATCTTGAATTATCCCTTTGTCAAATATCAGGATCTATCCCATCCTCTCTAGGTAACCTGACAAAACTCTCACAATTGCACCTTGATAACAATGATATTAGCGGTGTCGTCCCACCCTCAATATCCAATCTAACAAATCTTGAAGCTCTATTTCTCATGAACCTCAATGTTAAGCCTGGACAACTGATCTCAAACTTAGCTAAGCTAAATACATTGACTGCTGTTGGCCTCAGCGGAATGACACTAAGAGCTAAGATTCCACCTTCTTTCGCCAACCTTACTGAGCTTCGTGAATTAGATCTCAGCAATACTCAAGTAATGGGTCAACTTCCACAGTGGTTAGCAAATCAGTTGCTGGGTCCAATACCGCATTGGTTTACTCGACTAACAAATCTACAAGGTTTGATACTGTCTGACAATAATTTGTCAGGCAATTTTGAGAAACTTTTGGGTTTAGAAAACCTTCGTTATCTTGATTTATCAGGCACCAGCCTGACATTTCCCCCCACTCCACAGACCAATTCATCTCTTTCCAAGCTACAACTCCTATGGCTAGTATCTTGTAACTTAACTGATTTTCCAGTATTCTTGCGAGATCAGCAAAATATAGAGTATTTGCGGCTTGAAAATAACCTTATCAAGGGTAAAATTCCACAATGGTTTGTGAATACAAGTAAAGAAAGTCTCCTGAGTTTTGAGCTTGCTAATAATAATTTGACAGGTTTTGAACAACCAGTGACAATCCTCCCATGGACTCGCTTGGAAGTATTTGACATTGAGGGTAATAACTTCCAAGGAGAACTTCTTATCCCGCCGGTGTCTATAAAGAGTTACCATGTCTCAAGCAATTTGTTTTCAGGAGTAATACCGAAACAAATATGCATGGCTAGATCTCTAATCGTGCTGGATTTGTCCAGCAACAACTTGAGCAGCCAGCCAATCCCTCATTGCATAGGAGATCAGCTTGGCAATTCATTACAAGTTTTGAACTTGAGAGAGAATAAATTCCATGGCAGTATCCCACTATCCTTCACATCGAACTGCAATATAAAGATGATAAACCCGAGTGAAAATGAATTGGAAGGTGACCTGCCAAGGTCATTGGAGAACTGTACGAGGCTTGAGGTTCTCGATATAGGAAAGAATCGTATAAATGATACTTTCCCATCATGGTTAGCAAGTCTCCCCAGCTTACAAGTTTTGGTTCTGAACCATAACAACTTTCATGGAAGCATATCTGATCAAGATTTTGGTTGTCCATTTTGTAGTCTGCGCATCATTGATCTATCACACAACTTTTACACTGGGGAATTACCATCGAGATATCTTCGAAATTGGAGCAACATGAAGCCAGTGATGGAAGGACAATCTGATTCATATAATACAAGGATTACTTTTGTATCGGAGTTGGGTAAAAATGAAGAGGGGTCTGTATTCATCGAGAAATTCCCATACCCTATGACTATAACAAGCAAAGGAAGCGAGCGACTTTACTCCAAGATACTTGAAGTGTTTAGAGTTATCGATTTCTCCAGCAATAACTTCACAGGCCAGATTCCAGATGTCATTGGCGAACTAAAAGGGCTTCAAGCACTCAACTTATCAAACAACAATTTAGATGGCAGGATCCCAGTTTCAGTGGCTAACATGATAGATCTCGAGTCCTTGGACCTTTCTCGGAACATTCTGTACGGAGTAATTCCCCCAGAGTTGGCTCAATTAACATCTCTTGAGGTCTTTGATGTTTCCTACAATGACTTAGAAGGCCCCATACCACAAGGAAACCAGTTTGACACCTTCCTAAGTGGCTCTTATGTGGGAAACCCAAGACTCTGTGGAAACCTTATATCTAAAAAATGTAACAATGCAGAAGTTCCCGAATCCAAACCAATGACAACGGACGAGAGCAATGAACACTCCAGATTAGTTGACTGGGTAGTTAGATCATGCGGGTGTGTGAGCGGATTTATAATTGGTATGGTCATTGGGAAGCTCTACATTACTGACAAGTACCACGGATGGTTTATGGAGACATTTCAACGGAGGCCAAGGAGGAAAGTGAAGAAAGCAATAAGACACCAACGTCGCCGTTGAATCTGCTTGTTTAATGCCTTTTGTTATGTGTTAAAGTTAGTAGCCTCTCATTATTTACCTTTTATTCATCATGTTACCATCCTAGCAAATATAATTTCGAGGAAGTCTCGTAAGACCGTCTCACATTACACACTCGAAACAAACAAAAAGAAATAAATAAAAATATGAAAGAATGTTAGAGCTCTCATGCTAAGTTTACCGTGAAATCGTCTCATATAAAAACTGGGTACAGTTACTCCTCACAATTAATTAGAGGTGATCATGGGCCGGGCCAATGCGGGCTTGGGCCGGGCCCTTCTAATAAAAGCGGCCCATTTGTGTGGGCCGGGCCGGGTCGGCCCAGTTGTGTGGGCTTATTTAGCAAGCCCAAACCCGGCCCTTATGGGCTAATGCGGGCTATTGGGCCTAAATGGGCTTTTTCGGGCCCTAAAATTTACGACTTACCCTAGGGAATAATTAGCGTAATACCTTCAGTTACAACTTTTAAAACATACATAGTGTATAAAATTGCACAAAATATGATGAAATGCATAATAATTGCTCTCTAAAATAAAATAATGACAAAAATCGCCACTTTAGAATGCTTAATCATGCATTCTTAGATATGATTTATGTTATGTATACTTTGTTTTATAAATCTAAAAAAATATACTTGAGTTTGTAAAGAGTTGAGTATAACTTTAACGCTACTTTAATAGGTTTTATTAGAAAAATATTCATTATTAATAAATATGGGTAAGGCGGGGGCAAAATTTGGTAAATCTTCATTTGGCAAACCCGCCTTTAAAATATTTTGGGCCTTTTAGGCTGCCATGGGCTTTTTTGGGCCAAAACTAAAGGCCCAAGCCCTTTAAAAAACCGGGCCGGGCCGGGTAGGGCCAATGGGCTTGGGCCATTTGATCAGCTCTACAATTAATCCATAATATAAGCATATTACCATAATTCTTAGTGTTATGTTCTCCCGGACTGCTTTGCGACTGAAATCATTTGAACCGAACCGAACTGGAACAAGGCCCGGCCATGATCAAATTTACCTTTAAGTCTAAAAGAACATAACAGTTATCAACTACGGAGTATATCATTATAATCGAAAAAATTAAAGAAAAATCAGAAATTGCCTCCAGTAATCAGACAGGAGTTAAAATCATTGAGCAAATAAATACTAATCATAGTAAAAAAAAATGCAAAATCATAATTAATTTGACGGAAACATTGCCTCGCTAAAACGATAAATGAGGGGAAAATCGGAAGTACCTGGGAAATTGACTCGTCTTTGATTTCTTCGAATATGATGGAAATCATTGCCCAGAGAATGCACATCAATCGGATTTTAGAACCCTAATTAATCATGAAGAAGTTGCGTGGAGAGATTGATTTGGGCGAAAATTCCGATTATATCGGCGGGTAAAAAATAATCGTAGACCTCAGCGGGAAAATAGAAATTTTTAATTCCTCAGGTTCAGTCCCATTCCGGGACGGATCCAGGAATCAGATATACGGTGGGCTATAATTTTTTTTTTTTTTTCCCGAAAACGTAATAGGAGCCTTGAAATTGATGATTATAACTTATAAGTGCTTTAAACATTGTTTTTTACGTGCCACTTTTAAGATATTCGAGTCAAAAATTTTAAAATTTGAAATTTTATCGATATTATATTACTCCGTCCATCCTGGTAATTATTCACATTTATTTTATATACAAAGACGAGGTAAATGACATATTCTCATTTTATCCTCGGAATTGTCACGTGCTCTCTTCCCCTAGTTTCATTTTCCTTCCTCCATTTCTTACCTTTTTTCTCCGATGGTTCTTTTCCGGCAACTAAAATATGTAGCAAACAACAATAAAAAAAAATCCATAAGTAAACTTCCTACTCTTACAATAATTGATTACTTGGATAGAAGAATTGAACAAACTATTGTTTTTATGTTGTCAAAGTCTTGCATTAGTAAACAAGACTACTATACTTGAAACCACATAAATCAAAGAGTGGTAAGTATAAAATTCGGTGTTACTCTTTCACATACGACTTTTACTCTTCACATACATTTTTTTCACATTGTTTCCGACCACTAACCTCTCCTCAATGAGAACCTTAATGTTAACTTTTCTCTTTCTCCTAAAACCTAATTCAATTTCGTTCAAGTTTTCTTAATTCTCATATCAAATTAATAATTACTCAATTTATAAATAATCTAAATTAATTTGCTTTGTATTTCACAAAATTGTATTGTGTAATTTGTGTTAGATTATTTAGTGTTGCATAAAGCAGTACATAATCGGCCGTGCACAACTGCAATTTAAATCAAATTGTCATTCAAGATTTAATTGTTTGTCAAATTGATTTAGGACAAATTTCTTACGATGAATTTCTTTCGTCAGAAAGACCAATGCAACGTCCATTGCCTGTCAATTTAAGATTTCAATCAAATTGTCAATCAAACTTAATTGTCTTGTCAATTTTTTATTTTATTTTTCAATTAATGAACTCAAACATACATGAGTGAGCTGGGAAGATGTACGATGTGCGATTGTAGTGGATGAGGACATGGTCCTGTCACCTGTGCGGACCACGTGAAGGGTAGTTCATTGATGAAGTTATGGCATGGTCCTGTCACCTGTGCAATTAGTAGATTATACAACCAGTTGTATACGGTTGTATGGTGTAGAATCGGAGCTATATATTAAACTTTTTGAGTTTTGTTAAAAAGAATCTCAGCTATGTTTTAACTTTTTGAACTCACACACTTAAACATAAAAAAAATAAACTCTTACAAAACTCAATAAAATTGCACATAAGCTCGGATTAATGTATAGGGTTGTACAATGCTTATTATACAACTGGTTGTATAGTAATATTTGTGCTGTGGTGGTCGGTTGGGGAAGAGGCTGGTGTCAGGTCGGCGAGTCGCTGGTGATAGAGGTGGTTAGTCGGGAATGGTGGTGCCGTGGTGGTGGCATGTGGGGAAGGGTTGATTGGTTTCTTTAATTACTAGGGTATAAATGTAGCATGAGAGACGGGGGATGAGAGAGATAGAAAAAAAATGAAAGGGGTAAAAAAAGTAATTTGCGTATTAAAAGAGTAAAATGCGTATGTGAAAGAGCATATACCCATAAAATGATATACCCCGTATAAATTCAAAGACAACATATCATAACTCATGAGTGATCTTATAGGTAAAAATATTAAAAATTTAAAATATACTTTGTTGGGGGTTCGAACTTGCGTCAATTGGAAAAAAAATCAGTATTTTACCACTATGTCAATTCTAGATTCATGCTTTATGTTTACATGTTAATATATATTAACTTTTTTCCTCAAGAATAGGCTGGGCTCCAGCCCAACTAGCCTTTGGGCTGGATCCGCCCCTGGTCCCATTGATTTTCAGTTAATAGATACTACAACTTAGATACTACAACAAGTTGTATGCTATAAAACCCGAGCTATATAATAAAAATGTACTACAGGATATTGTTGCACTCATCAGTTAATGTATTATACAACTGGTTGTATATACAACATAATCAATGTAACTGAGCGTTGTTACAAAGTTGCCGAGCTCTATTAACAAAATTATTGAGCTATGGTACAAAGTTAATGTGTTTACTAGAATAATTATTAAGCTCAATAATTTCGCAACATAGCTCAATAACTTGTAAAATAGCTCAACAACTTTGTGTAAGAGCTCAACAACTTTGAGGCGGTTGTACAATGCTAATATACAACTAGTTGTAGAGGGTTTTATTTTTCAATCGAATTGATTTGGTGTCATGAAATTTAGGACACGGTAGACGTTATTTAAATTTAATAAACTATACATTTTATTTTTGTGTATATATTTGATATTAAATTTAGATATTCTCATTTCTTACTTAAACTTGTTTTCTAATCAATCTCTTTCAGTCTTTCGACATCTCATTCCTCGTTTATAGGTATCCGACACATTTAGACGTGTCTGCGTGGGTTCGACGAGTGTCGGTACCTGACACGGTGTCAAACACGGGACGACAAGTTAGGGCGAATGTTCGTGCTATCAATACACTTTGTTATGTTATGTAATGAATAATGAATCTAAATCGTACCCTCAAAGAATAAACTCAATAAAGGATAGTCCACCTTATAAGGTCAATGACTTCCACTTTAAAATCAAGTGTGATAATAAAGGGGATAGCGCCTTATTTTCAGAGGCGCATTTGGGGATGTATTGGGAGGGCAAGTGTCAGCCCTGAAATTTAAAAATAAGTTCTTACTTAAACCCGTGCAAAAAAATGCACGGGTTGAAAACGAACGGCTTAAACCTGTGCAACAAAAAAATGCAGGGGTCGAATACACACGGCGTAAACCTCTTTTTATCATAAGATAATAATTTTGCCAAAAACTTCACACAACAATAATAAATTGGGTGCTGATTTTCGCAGTACACCTTTTACTCATCACAGTACACTTTTTCCATTATTGCCCCTCTTATTTCCCCCTCTCTTTTTCTCTCTTTTCATGTACTGCGTTTTCACTATGTACCATGCATAATTAAAAAAAAAAAAATACAGTGAAACTTTAACATTCCCTTCCCCTAAAACAACACATACAACCACCCACTTGCACCCCACCGACCACCTCCAACCGATGATCATCTACTCCACCCACCGGAAACCCTATTAATTATCTCCAAACTGAACCCCGCATCTCCCACCACCTACCTATACACACCTCCTTCCATCACAACCATCACCACCCCAACCGCCGATCAACACCACCCCATCCACTCTCTGATTTTAACACCAGATTTCGGCGACCCCACGTCCCCTTTCACCATGCACCGCACTCTTGGCCTTGATTCCAACCGCCAGCCGTCGTCCTTCCATCCATCTGCCCTCTGTCCAGGCCCCTGATCACCATAAACCACCAAGCCAAACCTTGTTAAAACCAAAACCCTAAAAACATAATTATAATACTAAAAAATTGGATCACAAACACTAGTTTCATGTACAATTTCTTTAACGAATCAAAAGCGTGTTTTAGATTGTAATTATAACTCATAATTGAAGATATACAATTGATTTATGAGGGTGTATGGTTAGAATTGGGAGGATTTGAGAGAATTTGGGTTCGTAGTACAAGGGTATGCTAATGGAAACAATTGTGAAAAATGTACTAAGATGAGTAAAATACGTACTGCGAAAATAAATTACGTAATAAATTTTAACCCTCTATTTCAACCTTCCTTCTCATAATCTCACCAATCACATAAAAAACACAATAAAAATAATCAATAAAAATAATACTATAACCAATAAAAAGTAACTATTCTCATTGTGAGTCTCATCATATTTGGATGAGTTTCACAAAAAATCATAAGATTATTTTTACACTTCTTAAATTACTTTTCTCGTTTTTATTCGTTTAGTTCGATTATTTTTAATTCTCTATATATTTTAAGTAAATATCATTTACCTGATTATTATTTATTTTTTAAAAGTTGATTTTTTATAAAATTATTAGTGAATTATTAGTTAATATCATAGATCTTTTAATTTTAAATTTTACATTTTTTTTATTATGTTTATAATAGTAATTTCACATATCTGATGATTTTTTTTAATTTCTGTAAAATTATTTCCTAATTTAAAATTTGGTGATTTTTTTATATATATGTATCGTAGATATTGTGAAAATTGTTTCTTATTTTTATAAACTATGAATAAGAATATTCATAAATCTGATGAGTTTTTTTGTTTTTTTATTAAAATGTTGTAAATGTACAAATTTTATTATAAATATATGTATAAAACTAAATATTTGTTATTAAGATATGTATTTTTGTGTTCTCCATTTTGGAATGGATACCTTATAGGGAGAAGGTGAGGAAGAAGCTTGAAGTTAAATTCTGGAATACACATGAATTTGATGAGGAATTTGTAATTTGATGTTTTGAAATAATTATTTGTAACATTTTGTAATTTTTAGATGTGCATAATGTATTAGGAATTTGTAATTTTTGGATGTTGATATTGTATTATAATGTATGGTTTTATGTAAAATCGCTAATTAAATAAGAGCAAGAATTGAGATGTTAAATATCATATATTATAATAATATATCATACAATATAATACACCATATAATATAACTTTCAATTAAAAGTATTGAGTATATTAAAAAGTAAGAAAAAGTATAATTAATTGTGTTGAAGAACGTGGGTGGGTAATTCATTAATTTGGTTTTGGGCCTATGTGTTATGGCTATAATTTTCTTAGGTATATGAGTTAAAAATATGTTTCTACCATGTCTTGAACTCAAGACCTTAAAATTGATATGTAAATATGCAAACCATTGAGCTACATAATATTTAGCGCTTATTATTGTAGTGAAATGCATTATAATATCAAAATTCAAATAGATACTGACCATAATATACATACATTTAATGTACTTGTTGGAAAAAAAAAAATGCAAAACCAAATATTGTTTTAGTAAACAAAATTCTAGTGCCCTCCCTCAAGTAAAATCCATGCTTTTCTTCCTCCGGGCAGCCACCCTAATACCCTATACATTAGTCACATAGATCAATGATGTTAGTCATGTCACATATAAGTGCTACACTTGCAATAATGGGTCTTACTTGTGATAGGTCAAGTATGTAATACTACGGTTTTCCTAAGTTGTTACTCGACCGAGTATGGCCTACTCGGTCGAGTAAAGTGTGTCGTGTATCCGTGTTTGGCTACTGCCCATGAACACTCGACCGAGTATGTAGAATACTCGACCGAGTGGAGGGACTCGGCCGAGTATAGTCTATACTCGACCGAGTATCCGGTCTGACGGGTGTTATTTCCGCGGTTTTGATTAAAATGATTAGAGATTATATATAATCGTTCGTCAGTTTCTAAAGCCATTTAATTTTCTTCCAAAACATAAACTACGTTTCATTCTCCTTTAATCATCTTCATCAATTCCAAGGCAAAGGTCGTCGATTGCGGGTTCTAGCATCTTATTCCGTGTCAATCGTCGCAGTAAGTGTCTTATCCTTATTGATCTATTGTCGTTCTTATAAGTTAACAAACCCTAGTTTGGGTTAATTTGGGGGTTTAGGGTTTGGTCATCATATGTGTGTTGATTGTTGATTATCATTGTTGTAGGTGACGATGTTGTATTTGTTATGCATATTGTATGATTGATTGCAGCATAACGGGTTGCGAAAAGGTAGGGTTTCCCTACTCAGTTGTGCTTAATTGATTTGAGATGCTTTGTTGTAATGTGTATGATTGTGGTTCGCTGATCATCGCTGATCATCCCCGGCAACCAACTCCCCCAAGCTAAACTCTTGCTTGTCCCCAAGTAAGAAATCATGCCCCATCAATTGCAATATCCTAAAACAAGATAAGCATAATGATTCAAAACCCGAGACAACATGGGTATAAGAAATAATGCAAAAACATGGATGAGATTTACATGACGGCGTAGCACGAAAGACTTTGAATGAACCTTTAAGCTCTTGCATGATCTTTTGACTAATGGACTCTCACGATGCACTCAAACTCTTTTATATGTGATAGGACAATTTTTGTGAATGAACACTCAACTATCCTCGACATATAATAATGTGCCCGCAATCTAATATGGTAAACATGTCAAAACTAGTAAGCCAAAACAATCAACTGTAAGCATGATAAAGAAGCCAAATGAGTGGTGATGGGGCATATTCTGCACCCGCTGACCGAGTCAACATATTGAGCAAGGTCAAAGATCAAGAGACAGCAAGTCAACATGTTAGACCGCCTAACCGACGCAGCCTGTCGGTCGGTCACTTTGGGTCTCGGCTGGGCAACCGCCAGCCGGGAGACATATCCGCGTACTCATATCCAAGACCCCTCGGCATGGAGTCAACAGGGCCCGCCGGCCTGCCATGGGTCCCTCGGCCAAGGGTAGAACAGACTTTCCACCTGCTACGCCACTTGACCCACTTGGCCACTACGTGACAAAAGGTGAAAGTCTATAAATACTCCTCAACCCTCATTGAGGAAATGATCCACAATCTAACCTAAAACTTACTATTCATCTGGTATAAACTCCCTTATCTCTCTACAATATACTTTGTCAAGTAACATACAACTTAATCCCTTTAAGTTCACTGACTTGAGCGTCGGAGTGAGTACGCTCGGTGCAAAGCCGAGCCCTCAGTTTGTTCATCGTTTCAGGAGAGACCGAGAGGAAGAGTCAAGGCAAGGAAGGACATCCATTCACCAAGCTTGCGTGGTAAACAACACTTTGCTGCGGAATTACACCCGGAACAATTGGCGCAAATCGTGGGGATAGATACTAGAAGCTAGTCAAATCCCTTACAAAAAAAAACAAAACCCACCCAACAAGCTAAGAAAATGTCAAAGCAACAAGAAATAGTTGTGGTGACGAAACCGATTCTGCCAGGATGATACGGTCCACAGTCGGGATTGGGCGGTCCCCCACCGGCCGAGTAATTCACCGGCGTTCGGGATGCCAATAATACAGCTAAACACCGCCGCCCACCGACCAAGTCACTATCATGGGACATGTGGTTGATGCGGCTAAACTAAAGCTACTCCTGGACCTAATGGGTAGCACGCCGACTCACCTTTGTCACAACGACAAGAGCGGCGGCACCCCCTGAGGAGACCAGGGTCCAAAAGTGACTTCGAGAAACTTGAACGGAGCATTGGAGGAAGCTGACCATGTCAAGACGTCGGGGGAGCCAGAGTGCGGTGGTAGACTCGAGTCCTTCCCGCACTCGCGGGAGGACGGTGTCGCCGCAAAGACCGACGAGGCCCGCCCCGGAGGAGTGAAAGAAGTCCGACTCACCGAGTCGGAGAAGAAGTCCGACTCACCGAGTCGGAGAAGAAGCCCGACTCACCGAGTCGGAGAAGAAGCCCTTCCCACCACGGGAGAGGAGCCGGACTAAGGATGCGAGGAGCCGATCGCCGCGTGTCATTCGACACGTGGTCGATGACCCCTCAACCCCTATGTCCTAGAGGTCCGGTCTGCCGACTAAGCTAAAGTTGCCGCCCATATCATACAAAGGAGAAAGCGACCCAACCGACCATGCCGAGGCTTTCGAGTCTTACATGTCGGTATGGGAGCGGCTGATGAGGTTTGGTGCCGAGTCTTCCCAACGACCTGCATGGGATGGCACAAAGTTGGTACAAGGGGCTACCCAATGGGTCGATATCTTGTTATGGCGACCTAAGGGACATATTTTTGGCCCGGATATTCTTGCAATAAGAGAAGGGCCGTCGAGACATCGGATCTCCCGACTATCAAACGGGAGGGAGGCGAGTCTCTCCGAAGTTATGTGAAGAGGTTCGACGCCAAGGTTCAGCAGACTCGTGAGTGAGCAATGAACGGGCGGCCTTCGCATCGATGAAAGGCCTCCCGAGAGGAGACTTAAAAAACGAGCTCATCAAGTGCGGAGGCCTGAACCTAGACTCCGCCGGGAAGATGGCCGACCAAGCCATAAAGGTGGAGGACTATCACAAAACACGGGTAGGCCCAGCGAGGCCGGGCACTCAGAGAGTAAGAGCCGCCGGGAGGACAACCCGGATGAAGGACGCCGTGACAATAATAGGTCACGGTCGGACAAGTCCGCCAGAAATGAACTCGGCGGGCGCCGGGGAAGTTCGGGACCGTACTACCAAAACGGTACAATGGTCACACCCCCGGTCGTATCTGCGCCGAGGTCTTCTCCCGAGCAAGAACGAGGGTCGAAGTGGGAAAGGCCTCCCAAGGCGAGGGGGACGGTGACACGAGCGATCGTGAGTACCACGGCCACACCGGTCACTTAATCGACAAGCTAGGCATCGAAGAATGCCATTGAAGAGCCGATCCGGAAGGGGAGCCTCAAGCAAATATGTTGCGGAGGCCAAAAGACTAATACCGGCGGCTCAAATAAAAAATCCGTCTTTGAACGGATAGGAGTAATCCATGTTGTCATCGGGGGCAACGAGAACGGTGGGTCCGCTCATGGGTACCCGATACGGTTTCGATACGGTTTTCGGGTACCCGGTTTTTTGAACACCAATTTTTTGCTTCCGGATACGAAACGGTTTTTACCGTGTATACGGTTTTCGGGTACCCGATTAAACCGTGTACAAAATCCGGGTACCCGAATACGGTTTTCTGAATTCCAAAAAAAAAAAAAGGAACACAAACTGAGGTACACTACTGTAAACTTGCAAAGTGCAAAATGCAAATATTCTGCTTCAAGCCTTCAAGGCCAAACAAAGACCTGCCAAAGTGCCAAGTTCTAAATTAGAAGTTCAAACTTCACAAAATCCACCCAAATTAAAAGTTCAAAGTTCAAATATTACAAGTCTTACAAAACATCGTCTACGAAATATTCAATACAATTATCCAAATGTCTAATACACGAAACAAAACGAAGCAATGGTTTGGCCAAGTAGTAAGACTTCAATTCTTCAAGACTCCGTTTCCTCATCGATCATGATGACATGATGCTCCAAGATCAAGTCTTGCATATCTGACAAACATCATATATTGAAATCATATATTGAAATTTAAGGTGAGATAAAAAAAGAAGAAGTAAAACTTCAAATATAAAAACAAAGTTAGGAATAAAATAAAACCTTGTTGTATTTTTTCGAATTCATTCAAGGCATCTTCTATGACAAGAGGAGAATTAGTAGTCCGGATCCAATCTTGTGCACATATAAGGGCCTCCACCATTGATGGAGCTAAGGAAGTACGAAATGAATCTAATATTCGACCCCCCGTGCTAAAAGCTGACTCGGAAGCTACGGTAGAAACCGGGATGGCAAGCACATCTCTAGCCATCTTAGAAAGTATGGGATATCTTTTTTGATTATCTTTCCACCATTGTAATATATTAAAAGTTGGATCCCTACTTTCCCGGTCATCTTCTAAATACTTCTCCAACTCCGTTTTTTTCACAACTTCACCACCCATTTCCATTTCAAATTTATCAGCCAAAAGGGAACCAAAGTTAAACATATCATTAGTCTCACCCTCTTTTGACTTAACACCCATAGAAGTGGTAGAAGTAGAACTTGTAGAACATGAAGCTTCTTTGTTATTAGCCATAGGAGTAGCATAGAAGTCGAAAAGAGATTGGAAAAAGTATCTAATATTCAAGGACAACATTTTACCATTTTCCTGCCCATATGATTTTTTCACCATCCAATCAACATACCCAAACTTCCATCTTGGGTCAAGGATAAGAGACACAAACAAAAGCAAATTGAGATTCTCAATTTTACCCCAATATTTGTCATATTTCTCCTTCATTTTTGCTGCCATTTTCTTAATGCCTTCATTTTCATGGAGAAGATGTTCGGATATCACCTCACCAACACCAAATATCACATCTACATAGCTATTACTAGTGACATAACGGGATCCCGACATTTTAACAGTGGCATCATAAAAAATTTTCAAGAAAGGTAGAAAGTAAGACACTTGTTTCCAGTCATCAGCTAGAAGGGGTTCCTTAAGCTTTCTCATTTCTTTTTGAACTTGAGTGTCTTTATTCATCAATAAACCAAATGCTTTTTTAAATTTCATGGCAGTCTCAACATCAAATAAGTGGAGTTCCACTTACATTGCTAGAGCTAGAAGTGAGTTTTGCACCTTTTGGTGGTCTCGCCCTCTTTTGCATGGTGGACTTATGAGGATTTACCTTTGATCGTTTATTTGAAACTTCTTCTTCAAGGTCCTCCTCATCATGGTCCCCAAACTCCTCAACATCAATGACTCTTTCATCAATGTGATTGAAGGTGTCATTATCGTCATGACTTGATTCCATTCCTATGAAATAAGAAACATATTAAAGACCAGAAATTCAAAATACCAGAACGTCAAAATAAAGACCAGAAATGCTACATAGTGCATACATCAGAAATCATTTATAATTGATGTCATGGTCTCCATTTGAAACCCTCGACGTTTCCTACATTACGCTCATACATAATTATTAGAATATCTCTATATTCTGTTTATACTTAGTCAACTTGTTGTACGTTGTTAGTATATAGTAGTTAGCTATTCTTTAGCATTAGAATATAGTAGTTGCTATTCTTAGATTTCATGAGGAAGTGATATACAAAACGATTAAACATTTAAACATACAAAATCAGCATCGAAACTATTAGGAAATCGAATTGAACATACAAAATCAGCATCGAAACATACAAAATCAACATACAAAACGATTAAACATACAAAATCAGCATCGAAACTATTAGGAAATCGAATTGAACATACAAAATCAGCATCGAAACATACAAAATCAACATACAAAAACGATTAAACATCATTAAACAACAATTCAGCATATAAACAAAACGATTAAACATCATTAAACATATAAATCTGAACAAAAAATACATAAAAAGCATGCAGAAATCGAATTGACAAGAAAACAAGGAAATCGAATTGAAAAAATACACAAAAAGCATACAGAAATCGAAGTACAACAAAAAATTAAATTAAATTAGAAAACTAACCTTGTTAAAGAGATGATTTATTGATTTCTGACGCAGATTTGAATTGGGGACATGAATTTTAATTAGGGTTTAAATTGGGAGAAATGGGAAATTGGGGATCTGAAAAAAGAGTGAAGAAATGGGACGTTTGGTGAGTGAATGAGTTATGAGACGGCTGCTGACTGAGTTTAGGTGTTTAGGACTTTAGGGTTATTCGTCCTTTTTTTTTCTTTTTTTCTTTTTTTCTTTTTTTTTTTTTTTAATAAAACTTAAAACCGGGTCAAACCGGGTATACGGTTTCCCAATATTAGTGACCCGGATACGAAACGGTTTTTAAAAAACCGTTTCGGGTATACGGAAATAAAAACCGTATATACGGAAAACCGTATAATCAAAACCGTATACCGTATCGTATCCGTATTAAAAAACCGTTTCGGAAATTTTTGCTCACCCCTAGCACAAACGGCACCTGAACGAGCTATATCAGGCCATCAACTTTGTGCCCAAAACAGCGATCCCCGCTTCCAACATCCCCGATATGACTATTGGGAAGAAGGACTACGAGGAGTCATCGCCGCCGCACGACCACTTGTAGTCCACTTGGACATAGCCAACCACTGGTCAAGAGGTGCCGATTGACACAGCGCCTACACGAACATTATGTTCGGGAGTGCTTTCTCAATCTCGGTCGAAGATTGAGGACTTGAGCCCCCGCACCAATCCATTGTCACGGTTTTTCGGCCGGCCTGGTACCCCCGGGGTCAATCGGGATGCCGGTGATGTTCGGCGAGGGGAATGCGGCTAAGAACGTCCTATCGGAGTTCGTGGTCATTGACGGCTCGTCCGCCTACAACGTCCTCATAGGCCGAGTAACTCTGAGCGAGGCCGATGCAGTAATGTCTATCCGGGCCCTGACACTGATGTATGTCTCGGACCGGGGGGAAGCGCATAAGCTCATCTCCAAGGACGAAAAAGACGAAGTAGTCAACGTCCGGATATCGCGCGAGGGTGCAACATGCAATCCCTCAAAGTGGCGAAGAAGTCGAGAAGGGGAAAAACCCATCCTTACAACGGGAGGGCGACCTCATGGATACCCTTTGTCGGCATGGTCGAAGGAGCGGAGACCGAAGAGGTGGAAATTGACCCAGGGCGCACCGTAACCGTCGGTGTCAACCTGGAGCCAAAATTCAGGGCCGCTCTCCTAGACTGCGAGGAAGAACAAAGACGTCTTCGCTTACTCAGCAGCCGAGATGCCAGGCGTGAGCCGGGAGGTAATCGTTCACAGGCTGAACGTACACTCCACCGCTCGCCCTGTCAAGCAGAAGATGAGGAACTCCTCAGCCGAGAAGGATGAGGCCATCAAGGCCGAGGTAGATAAATTACTTGCGGCGGGCTTTATCATGCCTTGTACTTATCCTGAGTGGTTAGATAATGTTGTAATGGTGAAGAAATCATCGGGGGCGTGGAGGATGTGTGTAGATTTTACCAATCTTAATAAAGCGTGCCCCAAAGATTGCTATCCCTTGCCTCGAATAGATAGTTTAATCGACGCCACGGCAGGCTACACTATCCGAGCTGCTGGACGCCTTCTCGGGGTATCATCAGGTATTCATGGCCGAAGAAGACATGCCTAAATGCGCATTCATCACCGGTAACGGCACATACATGTATAAAATGATGCCGTTCGGTTTGAAGAACGCCGGCGCAACTTACATAAGACTGGTGGACAAAGTGTTCCAAAATCAAAAAGGGCGAAACATTGAGGCTTACGTCGACGATGCTATTGTAAAAAGCAAGTCCGACAAATGAGCACTTAGCGGATTTACACGAGACATTTTGTTCACTAAGGAAATACAAGATGAAACTTAACCCAATGAAATGCAACTTCGGTGTCCGGTCGGGTAAGTTCCTGGGCGTGCTTGTCGGCGCTGGGGAATTGATGCCAATCCAGAGAAAGTCCAAGCAATCCTGGACTGCCGGAGCCAAGGAATCGAAAAGAGGTTATGATGTTGGCCGGGAGGATGGCGGCTCTAGCCCGTTTTATCTCTCGGTCAGCCGACAAGAGCACCCCATTCTTCAAAGTGTTGAAGGGAAATAGGGACTTGGTGGGGGAGGAACGAGCACGGCTTTCAGCAATCGAAAGCTCATCTTCAAACTCTACCAACCCCTGTCGGCCGAGGTCGGGGGAGACGCTATATCTATACATAGCAGTTACCTCGGCCACGGTCAGTGCCGTGATCATCAGAGAAGAAGACAAACAGCAACACCCAATCTACTTTGTCAGCCATACATTGTTGCCCGCCGAAAGAAATTACCCACTGATTGAAAAAGCAGCCTTTCTTTCATCGTCGTTGCCGCAAGGAAACGAAGCCTTACTTCGACGCACATCCCGTGACGGTCTTAATCGACCAACCATTGGAGAAAGCATTGGAAAAATTTGAGCAATCCGGCAGCCTCATCAAATGGGCGGTAGAGCTATCCGGCCCGGCATTCAATACAAGCCGAGGCCCTCGATAAAGGGACAGGCACTTGCAGATTTCCTGGCCGAGTGCACATATCAAGAAGAGCAAAACCCCGGAGTATTGGAAGTATACACCGACGGGTCCTCCACGGCGAACAGCTCAGGAGCCGGCATACTTATCATCAGCCCAAATGGGGACGAGTTTGAGTACGCCTTGAAATTTACCTTCTCGGCCTCGAACAACGAATCCGAATACGAGGCGGTGATAACCGGAGTCGAGCTAACTAGAGCTGCCGGGGCGGAACACATCATTTTGAAAAGGGATTCACTTTTAGTGGCTAATCAAATCAGAGGAGAGTACGAGACTCGAGACGACGGGATGGTAAGATACCTGGAAAGGGTAAAAGCTGACACTTCAAAATTGAAATCTTTCCAGATACAATGCATTCCCAGGTCTGAGAACAACCGAGTCGACGCTCTCTCAAAGCTTGCCAGTTCAACCATCAAGAATGTCAGTCGAACCGTGCTGGTGGACATCAGGAATGCCAAAAGCATTACTGAGACCGTCGGCATGGTGGGCGACATAGAGGCCGAGACAACGTGGATGACTCCGATAATGAAGTACAAACTGATGAATGAATTACCGGAGGACCGCAGTCTCTCACAGAAGATAAAGAGGATCGCAGCAAGGTACTTGGTGTTTGAAGGAGAATTATACAGGAGGTCCGTGATAAGGCCACTCTTGAAATGTGTCGGCCCAGCCGACACGGAGCTAATACTGACAGAAGTTCACGAAGGCATCTGTGGTCATCACATGGGGGCAAGAACACTAGCCCACAAAGCTCTCCTAGCCGGCTACTTCTGGCCTACCATGCTTGAGGATTCCAGAGCTAAGACCAAGAAGTGCAAGAATTGTCAGATGCATGCTCCGGTGATACACGCACCTTCCCGAGACCTGCAACCGGTACTTAGTCCCCTTCCTTTTGCACAGTGGGGGATGAATCTACTAGGGCCATTTCCAACGGCATCCGGAGGAAGAAAGTACTTGATTGTCGCCATTGACTACTTCACCAAATGGGTTGAAGCTGTAGCGGTACCTGCCAAGACCACGACGGCCGTAAGAAAGGTAATCTGGGAAAATGTCATAACTCGTTTTGGGTTACCCCAAGTCATGGTATTTGACCACGGCCGAGAGTTTTGGAGTGACACAATAATGAACTGGTTGGAGGAACTTGGCATCAAATTTGCATACTCCTCCGTCTGCCACCCACAGAGCAACGGACAGGCGGAGGCATCCAATAAAACAATCCTCAACGGTTTGAAGAAGAAAGTTGAAGACCTAAAGGGAAGATGGGCCGATGAACTACCCGGCGTCCTGTGATCCCTCCGGACCACAGAGAAAGAAGCAACGGGGTACAGTCCATTCCACTTAGTCTACGGGTCCGGCGATCCCGCTAATTGAAGCGGCGGTGCCGCTTTCGTAACGGCCACCTTTAACCCGGTTGAAAATGAGGAAGGTCTGAGAACCTCCCTAGACCTGGTCGAAGAAAGCCGAGATACAGCACGCCTCAACTTGGCAGTATACCAAAACCGAATGAGAAGAGCCTACAACCGGAGAGTCCACAAAAGGGACTTAAAAGTAGGGGATCTAGTCCTAAGAAAGTCGGCCGCCACCAACAAAGGGAACATTCATGGTAAATTGACGGCCAACTGGGAGGGTCCTTACAAAGTGGTTGAAGAAATGAGGCCGGGTACATACCGGCTGACAGATATGGAGGGTGTGCCTTTGATGAGCCATTGGAACACTGACAACCTCAGGAAATACTTTGTATAGCGGCGGAGGTGTCCAAAACTGTTGTTGGCACCCCAACGCGTGTTTATATCTATTGAAAAATCATCCAAGTTTTCCATCAAAGTGTTTATCCCCTCCGTAGTCATATCGAGGTAGACGCCACGGCCCAAGCCGGGCAGTCACCCCAAGAAGTAGACGCCACGACAGTCACTACCAGCGCAGTTGATACTCGCGAAAGCGACCAACATGCCTTAGGAACGTATAAGTACAGTTGAGACGCAATTCTAGCCGCCTCGGCCAACCGAAGGCCTGGCAGAGGAAGCGATCAATATGTCTACAGATACGAACGCTGTCTAGCCGTAACCTCTAGCCGCCTCGGTCAACCGAAGGCCTGGAAGAGGACACAACGGTCGATACGCTAACATGTTCACAGCGGCGGTTGGAAAGCGCAAATCGGACGCCTCGGCCAGACCGAGAGTGAAAGAGGAAGCGACCAACATGCCAACATGTTTAAAAAACGTTAAACACAGTTGAGATACGCATTCTAACTGCCTCGGCCAGGCCGAAGGTAAAAACGAAAAAGCGCTCAATTAATAACGTAAGAAGACAAGTGAAGGATTGTGATCAAAGCCCCGGCCAAGCCGAGGGCCAATAAACAAGCTTTATTGAAAATGATTACAAGTAAGGAGAATACAGACGACGACCGTCCCCATAGGGATAAGCCGAAACACAACCTACCAAAGTTTTACAAAAAACAAGGAAAAGAAGAATAAAAGGTTACAGACATATCATTTGAAGCGCCAAAAGATGGCAGGGAGGAAAGGCTTAATTATTGGCCCCCGAACAGCTGAAGCTATCCGAGATGTCGGGTGAACCTGGTGACGACCGCCCGTCTCCCTATGCCTGTTGCTGCTGCTGCTCGCCATCGGCGACGTCAGCGGCATCATCTTTGGTAGGCGACCCAGAAACTGTCTTGGCAGCTTCAGCCTCAGCAGCCTCAGCTGCCCTCATTCTCTCAGCTTCCTCCTTGGCCGCCTTCGCCTTCTCAGCATGGGCCGCCTTCTCCGCGGCCTCCTCTTCCTCCTTCTTCACCCTTGCCTCCTCAGCGGCCTTCGCCTCCGCGGCCTTCTCCTTAGCATCAAGCTTGTCATCAAGCAGCTCGTCAAATTTTTGCCACGGAAAGGAGCTATCAAGAAAGAGCTCCCCTATCACTTCCCTGGCGGCTTCTTCGGCCAGGTCCCGGTATTGGGCGCACATGTTAGGAAGAATCTTGCTTTGGAGCGTCTCAATGTCCAACTCCCTCTCGGCGATGATAGCCTTCTTATTCTGAAGCGCCTTCCCTTGGGCCTTAAACATGGACCTCCATTCCTCCCTCTTCTTAGCATTGAAGTCGGCGACGGCCTGAAGCTTGTCACGCTCCTCCAGCAGCTTAGTGGCTTCAGCCCCCGCAGCCTCAACCTTAGCTCTCTCAGCAAGGACCGCCTTTTCAGCGTCCTCCCTAAGTTTTCGCTCAGCACGGACCGCCTTTTCAGCCTCAGCCTTGGCCCTCTCAGCTTCCTTCTTCGCAGCATCGAGCTCAAGCTTGAGCCGATCAAGCTGTGGGGCAACTTCAGCCATGACCTTTTCTTGCTCCATAATATGAGCACCGGCCACCTCAGCCCACTTCGACAGCATTCTGGACAAACTCAGGCCCTCCGACCTAATCTGGGCGGGGGTAGGCTTCGGGAAGGAGGAGACGACGGTGGCATCTTTACCACCTGCCTGCGTAGGTCGCTTCTCAGGACGTCGTTCAACAGTGTGTCCGGTAGACGGCGGCGGTTGATCTACAAAAAATTCAATCAAAGCATCCATGTCAACATTCATGGACATACCAGAGAGCCTGTCATCAGGAACGCCTAATGAACCGGCTAAGTCTGAGCCACAGGATAGATCTGTACCAGGCTTGGCCTTCTTGGTCGGATGACCCATTTCTCCAGAAGCCTCGGTAGCGAGAAGCGGCAGCGTGGCGGCGTGATAGTCTCTTTCCTCTTGCGGAAGAGAGGAGATTCCACTGCCAAGGTGACCTCCTCCTCGGTAATATCAACGATCTCCACCGTCTCCTTTTGGACTGAAGGGATGGGAGGTGGAACTGATGTTGACGCCGTCGCCGCCGAAGACTT
Source organism: Silene latifolia (assembly GCF_048544455.1). Taxonomy (NCBI): domain Eukaryota; kingdom Viridiplantae; phylum Streptophyta; class Magnoliopsida; order Caryophyllales; family Caryophyllaceae; genus Silene; species Silene latifolia. The sequence goes on from NC_133529.1 coordinate 13,789,543, forward strand.
TGTTTTTCGCGTTCGGCGCGGTATGTTACCAGCAACCTTCGCCTGGGCCGCCGTCGTATCTAGGCCCTTCAACTGCTGGTCCATAAGGTCGTTTGGCGCCGGTCTGCGATCACGCGTATCGGCCTTCGGATGCCTCTCAACAACGTTCTTGTCTTTGTCAAGTCCCATCTTCAAGAGGATTTCCTCAGACAGATCCGAGCCAAAACGGTCTGTAAAAGAAACGAAGTAGGAGTTAAACAAAAGAAATAAATCAAAGTTCAAAAAAAAAAAAAAAACAGAAACATGGAAAGCAGAGATGGGCCTCACACCGACCCCACTCACCCTGCGCTAGGGCCGGTATGAGGCCGACGTGGCAGAGCGGCTCGTCTTGAAGAATGATCTGCGTCGGGGGCATCCATCCCTTCAGCGACCCATCCTTCTCAGTCTCAAACAACTTCATCGCCCGTCGTTCGTCCGGATTAAGAGGGACCTTCAAGGCGTCCATCTTAAGCTTGCCCCGGGAGACATATTTCTCACGCTCCCATTTGCTCTCGCACCGCAAATTGACTTGGTGCTGGAAGGACCGAGGCAGTGGGTAATCCCCTGGAACCTCAACATACACCCACCGTTTCTTGCAGTCCTTGCAGGAAGTGAGCTTGGGGACGGTGAGATAACCTGGCTCGGTCTGTACGCTATACCACCCCCTGCCACCGGCGACGTTCAGTCGAAGGTGATGAAGCCGGCGGAATAGGTTCACCGTTGGAATCTCCCCCTTGAACCGGCATAGCCACACAAAACCAATGATCGTCCTAACGGCCAACGGATGCAGCTGTGCCACAGCGACGTTCATGGCTTTAATAATGTTAGCAACGTATACATTGAGAGGAAACCGGAGCCCATACTCCAGGTGTCTCATGTACACGCCGATACAACCCGGAGGAGGGCAACAGACGGCCTGACCCTCTCTAGGAATAACAATCTTATACTCCCTGCCAAAGGAGAAATGATGTTCGAAGAAGTCAGGACCAGAACAACTGGCAAATTTGTGGGTCCAAGCACGGTCAGGGCCGATCTTACAGGCGTCGCCGTGATCCAGGATGTACGGCCTCTCGTCATCAAAATGAGCCCTTTCCCCATCATCACCGTCATCATCAACATCATCATCATCCTCCCAATCCTCCAGAACTTTTGGATCAACTTCAGGAGAAGGAGACCTAGGGCCCCCGGACCTTATCGGGATGGCGGCTAGTGCCTCCTCTTCATCAAAACGCGACGGGGAACCCCCCGGCGCAGGATTACTAGGTCCGGCATCAGCAGAAGACATGTTCACAACAAAAAACTTAAACAATTAAAAAGTTGGAAAATTTGTTTGTTTACCTTGGGAAGAGTGTTACGCCGAGTAACGCTTCGAAGACTAGAGAGAAGTTTCGTCAAAGAAAATTAAGCAAGAAGAAGAAAATTTTTTGAGAAAATGAATTTGGAAGGCCAAATTCAGGGGCTAACTCTCCTATTTATAGGGCAAAGCCCACTCAATCCGACCAATCAGGGCAAAACCCATGAAGCGTCAACCAATCAACAACGAGACACATGTCAAGCATGCAGCCACGGAATGTCAATCGTCACAACAGTTACCAATCTTCTTTGACACGCTACTTGGCAGAATGCCAATCGACGTATCTTCTTCAACACGCTCCTTATCCACTTGCCAAACGGCCGGCTGATCCACCAAGCTTGGCAAAGACGGCCGGGGCAATCAAAGCATCAAGCACTCTCAACCTTGGACCCCGGCGGCGACATCTTCCTTTCCACATTTGATGTCCATTGCACATCCATGCGGAGGGGGGATATGGTACGGTACGGCCAGGAACAAGCCGAGGAAGAAGAAGCCGGGGAAGAAATCTCAACTTGCGCAAAATACGCTCAACACTCATCGAAGGTCCATACCACGGCATAGACTACGCTGGGGGCAAATTGATGGGGCATATTCGCACCACCGACCGAGTTAACATATTGAGCAAGGTCAAAGATCAAGAGACAACAAGTCAACATGTTAGACCGCCTAAGCGCGCGACTGTCGGCCGGTCACTTTGGGTCTCTACCGGGCAACCGCCACGGTAGGAGACATATCCGCGTACTCATATCCAAGACCCCTCGGCATGGAGTCAACAGGGCCCGCCGGCCTGTCATGGGTCCCTCGGCCGAGGGTAGAACAGACTTTCCACCTGCTACGCCACTTGACCCACTTGGCCACTACGTGACAAAAGGTGAAAGTCTATAAATACTTCTCAACCCTCATTGAGGAAAGGATCCACAATCTAACCTAAAACTTACTATTCATCTGGTATAAACTCCCTTATCTCTCTACAATATACTTTGTCAAGTAACATACAACTTAATCCCTTTAAGTTCACTGACTTGAGCGTCGGAGTGAGTACGCTCGGTGCAAAGCCGAGCCCTCAGTTTGTTCATCGTTTCAGGAGAGACCGAGAGGAAGAGTCAAGGCAAGGAAGGACATCCATTCACCAAGCTTGCGTGGTAAACAACACTGCTCTGGAATTACACCCGGAACAAGTGGGAAGAAAGCAATATATGTAATGGGTAAGAAGGGAGAACAAATGAATTATTGATTGTAGAGCTAATGTTAAGCTAGCAACAATCAAATGCAAGGATGCTCAATCCCAATTCTAACCCAATTTTGCAAATTAATCATAAGACAACTCTCCAAAATATATGAATAATGCTTGAGAGTTTCTCACATCTTTTTCTTCTTCTCTTTCTTTCAGTTCAATGCATTCTTCTTTTTTCTTGCTTTTTCTTCTTTTTTTTGATTATTTTTTTCTTCTTTTCATTCTCATTTTTTTCATTTCAACTCCTCAATTTTTCATTTTTTCTCTCCTTTTTTCTTTGAGCATTAAGACCAAACTCACATGATTTCCCAAATTTTGAAACAAATCCCAATTGATCACCCAAGCAAAAACAAACAAAGCTACTAGCTCAACAAGGTAGACAAAGTTATAATGTAGCTAGGGAAAATTGTTTGTGAAAGGGGGTCAAGAAGGCAATTATATCATGTGAATGGCTCCAAAATGCTATAACAAATGAATGCATGCTTACAAAGAAATGACATGAGAACCATACTTGTGCGTATTGATGAAACACACATCATAAGGAGACCTACACTCACCTAAGAGAGACCGGATATGGATGCGTCGGTCTAAAGAGGTTCTACCTTACCATCAGGGCCGTCTTTGGACCCGTGCGGGCCGAGCGGCTGCACAGAGCCCCCAATTTTTTGGATCAGAAATCAAAGTAAAAGCAAGAATAAATAAGTAGAGTACACTAAATGTTCAATGAAACATAGTGTCTTGGTGGATAGTAATTAGGTTTCTAAACAAGAGATATTTGGTTCAAGACCTAGTAGCCACATTTATGTACTTTTTTTTCTTTCTTTTTTAAAAATTTGTTTCTTAAAATGTTATATAGGGGGCCCATATCTAGAGTTCGCACAAGGGCCCCCGAAATCCCGAGACGACCCTGGGAGTTGCGCAATGCACATGGCAGCTTCTCACCAAATGGGCCTTACCATGTCCTTTCTTATGATCGCTGTTAATGCTATGTTACTCCAACACTTCATCAATGCTATTTTACTCCGACACTTCACTTAAATGCCGTGTCGGTGTCCGACACGACACAACATTTCAATTTAGACCACAAAACAGGAAAATTCACCCTAAATAGCCGTACCCGACACGCCGACACGACACTTCAATTTAGACCACAAAACAGGAATATTCACCCCAAATAGCTGTGTCCGACACGCCAACACGTGTTAGCGTATCTGAGTAACACAGAGCAAGACTAGCCGATGTCGACTAACTTAGCTGATAAATTCACTGAAGCTATACTTGTTCAGTTGTTAAGGCGATTTTAGAGTTTGAGATTGGTTTTTATAGTATGGCTAAAAGCGAGCAGATGAAACAAGACGTCACATAAGAAGAATACTAACGATTGGATAATTACATATTTAGCCTTAGATTAATTAGAGAACGGGAGAGGATACACCATAAATTGATGAATGATGAACGATTCAGAGAAACAAGACATAAAACCGCAGGAAAAGGTAGAGTTGGATTAATGGGGGATAAGCCTAATACAACAACAACTAACACCTAAGGAAAGAGCTTTCAGGTCACATAAGTTTTATTGCCGAAGCTCAGGATCAAGGGCGGTTGCTGCTGCTACGGCTACGGCTACGATCATCACTTATACTCGAGAATCATGTTGTTTTCCGGGGCCAACCCCACACAAGCCCTCATTATGTTCTCCAGCATTGCCCTCTGCTTGGATAGTGCATTCACCACTGGTGTGCCTGGTGGAACCTGTCATTTTTTAAACAGTAACCCAATTCAATTATCAAATATCAATACAAAACTGGAAGGGTCTGGGTCGGGGGCGGGGTCAATTCATGACCCCTTGTGAATGGAAGATACCGAAATTGGCAACGTCAATACAAAAAATACTACTCTCCCTAGTCCCTACTAGAGAACTCAAAAGAAGGAAACAAATACTAATTGCTGTGGGGTAAAGGCCGACGACGGGTAATGGAAGTTGTGTTACTAAAGGATGCCACTTGGGTAACTGAAATAACTAAAGCCAAGGACGAACAATGACAAAAACATCAAAGGAAAATCATTATGTCGTATTAAACATGTCATGTCCCCATCTGTTTCATCTAATGTCTAATTCATCTCAAGTGTGTCTTTTTTCTAGAGTCCTAGACTCGGATCCTCCCACTCTTCGTGTCGCTCATCAATTAATCATAGAACTGATCCCAAAACTACATTTAGAAAAAAAAAAACACCGCTATTCATAAAAAAAATAACCTACGTCACAAGAACTGATGAAGTGGGATTTTTATAGACGAAATAGACATGAGACTGTTGTACCGAACTTCTTATGCATTTAATATAATAATCAACTGTTAGTACAGTACAAGAGGAGGAGGGTCTTACAAGAGGGGCTTTGGTAAGGTAACTGAGTATGGTAGCAACAGGATGGAAGGAGTGGAACTTCTCCTGCAAAATATATATATAGAGCTAATTAATTAAACAAACTTCAATTTGTCGACAAAACGATTCTAGTTGTCGATAGTACCATGACTACATTACCTCGTTCTCGGCCTTAAGCTGGATGCGAGTGCTGAGTTCCGCAAGGAGGACTAAGTCGAGGATGATCGGAGCAGCCAACAGAGAGTCCTCACAGGTGTTGTGCATCACTATGGTGTTCTTTCCACCCATGAAGATCTCCGATGTGTACTCATCCATGGCTCTCTTGCTATCCCCCACATATGGGACATACTAACATTTTCAAAAGTTACACTAACATCAGCATACATCATCATATCTAGCGATTTACTTTTGAATTACCGTAATTTGTTCAAATGTATACCTTGATGACAACAACGTGATCAGGGTGTTCACCAGGCTCAAAGAGAATGCCATTGCTTGCAACCATGTCGTCCACGACATTACTTTTAGAGATCTCTTTAGACCTAAAAGTCTGAGGTGCCGAAAGGTTCATACCGTCATTGTTACCCAAGTGGTTGTAGCTCACTATTGATGTTGGCTGCAGTTCCACATTTAAATTAGGCGTCAGTCAATTATGTAAAATAATATTGTAGCGGTTATATATCAAGCTTTACCTTGATACCAGCTCCAACAAGGAAGTCAACGAGCACAGACTTGATCTTGGTTTGACCACTCTTGAAGTCATCACCTCCAATCAAGCTGTTATTCTTGATGGCCAGATCAATGAGTCCGGGGACGAAAGTGTTCTGAGGACTTCCATTGATGAAAGGCACATTTTCAAGAATACAAGCCAAAGCATACAATGTGGAAGGAGAAATTTCGGACTCATTCTTGTCGACAGACGCCAAAAAGTTGTCCGTGGTGTCATTCAGACCCACCACCACATTGCTGTACCTCTCTGTGTTTCCTGTCCATAACACCACCACCTTGTCCACTTTGTTCTTCTCCTTAAACTCCCTTCAGATCATTTCCCATTACATACATACCCATCATTTATAAACTTAATGACCGAATATTGTACAAGTTGTAAAGAAAGAAAGAAAGAAAAGATTAAAGATACCTGATATCCTTAATGACTTGATCAACTTGCTCTTTCTTAGTGCCCTTAATGATGTTATTGGCACGAGAATCTTGATTGGCTGCGATGAAATCAGGGTCATAGATACCGGGAAGAGGAACCATATGCTCCATGTAAGGCCGTAATTGCTTCTGAAGATCAATGTCCAGGACTTTAGCCCTGCTCATTGCATCTGCTAGGTTCAACTTGCTTATGTCCCATCCCCCAAATACTATGTCATCCGGGTTCACCTGTTTCATTCATATTTCGTCTTACCTCATTAATTCATCACAACTCCTAATCATATTTCGTCTTAGCTTAATCACCACTTCACTAAATATTCCCATAATCCATCCTAAAAGGCAGATATATTTATAATTTTAAACTCGCACTGTCCTGGACTCCGGTCAACCACTCTTACCAACCAACCTTGCGGAGATGAAGAGGGTTAATGAAGATTGAAGAAGATGAAGATTGAAGATTTCTTTTTTGTTCTGTACCTTTTTCTTTGTCTTTCTCCAATCGTAAAGTTCGTACTATGTACTGCCTTTACGATTGCGGGAGGGTATTAGGAGATTGGGCCTAGTATAGGCCCAACTACCATTAGGGTTTGCCATTAGGGTTAGGGTTTTCCATTAAGTTGGGAGGTATTATAAATACCTCACGATGTAAAAGATTATCATTCAATAATACAAATTCTCCCTTATGCATTTATCTCACCCTCTATAATCTTAACACATAATCGTTTGTTTACCTAATTTATTCAATTCCGTTCTATTCTCGTCCTCTCTGGTGTGTTACTTACTGTTAGTCATTTATTTACATTTGGTTTTAAAACTCTTTTAATGTCATAAATGTGTGTGTATATATTAACCTTTACATGTGTCTGTCCACTTGCATGAAAATACAATGAAATAAAATGAACTCCTCATTAGACAATGGACATCTAAAAACAAAGCCAAACGTAAAGGTAAACAATTGACAAGAACGGAAGGGTAGCCAGCCACTTGCAAGTTGCAACTAAAATTAAGGTCGGTCGATATCGACCTTGACATATTAGGCCAAAAGTGAGTGTACAAATTTAATTGCAAGTTTAACAAGTAAAAATGAAGTAGGGGATGTAGTTATACCATAGGAAGGAGGGTCTTAAAAGGAGCATAGATTTCTTCGCCATTGAAAGAACCGACACGAATTGAGGAAGCTTGAGTAAGTGATCCAAAATAGTTGGCTTGCTGTATCTTGTCCTTTGTTGCCCATGATATTCCCCTGCCCCCATTTTAAACCATTGCCCAAATCAATTTCTCATATATATATATATAATCATTCTCAATGTCCTCTAAACTATTTTAAATTTTTAATTAATTCCGAGATGTATCGTCTTTTCTGATTTCATCTTATACACCGGGTTAAATGTGTCGCCTTTTGTTGTTAATGTTTTAATTGGCTGAAAATTGAGTAACCATTAAAAGAGGAGGTACTTACTCACGGTTAGCGATCACACCACCGGTTAAGGTGCACCCGTTGTTGCCACCCCAGCCTACTAGCATCACCCTGCATTTAACATCCTTTTATAATCAATTTGTTTAATCATCACGTGTTACGAGTCGGAAAAATAATTATCAATTACTTGTACTCTTGTACTACTTTTACGTCACAAACAAAACAACAGCAAACAATACGTAGTAGTAGTAGTATATTTATGAATGATGAGATGGTAAAGTCGTAAAAAGGAAAGTAGGACAATATATACCCAAGTTTGGGGACACGAGTATCAGTCTTAAATTGATACTTGACGGACTTAGGCTTGACGATCCATTGATAACCGGAACCCTTACGGTTCTCATGAACCAACTCAGTAGTTTGGTAATCATATACTGAGTGGATTTCACCATCACTGTACTCAACATTAGGGCTCTCAACCTTGAAGTTATCAATAAACATTTTTGTTTGAATGAATTGGTTTGATTCTCTTTAGTTTACAGCCGTTAAACAAGGATCTTCCCCCCTTTAGAAAAGGAGAAAGAAAAGGCCAACTTTAGTGGCTTTGCTTACTCACTTCCAAACACTTCTCTCAAACTCTCTTTTTTTCAACACTTGGGAAATTATGAGACTTGCTTACTTGCTTATTGTTTGGTTTCCTTGGCAGTGTATTTATAGACTCGAACCTTGTGTTATGGCCTTCCACTTGGCACTTATTTAGTGGCTTTGCTCATTTCTACTTTATTTACATAATGTGAGAAAACGTTTTAGGCTTTGCATTTTCTAGTGTATATTCTAGTACTCATTCTCATTCAAAACAAAAAAAACAGTTGTTTTATCATACTTGTCGAGTCATATTTTCTAATGTGAATATCTTTAGTTACACATTATTAAAAATTATAAAAATTTGATATTTTTATAATTTTTATGACGATAAATTTTTATAAAGATTTTACATGACTATATTTTGTCGTATAGATTAAGAACAGGGCCGTCTTTAGACCCGTGCGGCTGCACAGGGCCCCCAATTTTTTGGATCAGAAATCAAAATAAAAGCAAGAATAAATAAGTAGAGTACACTAAATGTTCAATGAAAGATAGTGTCTTGGTGGATAGTAATTAGGTTTCTAAACAAAAGATCTTTGGTTCAAGACCTATTAGCCACATTTATGTACTTATTTTCCTTTCTTTTTTAAAATTTTGTTTCTTAAAATGTTATATAGGGACCCCATATCTAGAGTTCACACAAGGGCCCCCGAAATCCCGAGACGGCCCTGCTTACCATTTTGTAGCTTGCCAAAAGTCAAGATCAAGCCTATTTGGTTCATTTTTCATCTCCCACCTACTATGTCAAGACATCCCCATGTAGCAATATCCATCATAAAAGAACAAATCATTAACTTAAGCAATCATTAGGATATGCAATAGGGCATAAGTAGGACAAGCAAAGAATTAGAAGCAAAAATTCACACAAATTTTTCAAAAATTCTCACTAAATCTACACTAACTAAATGCAAACTAACTAATATGCGAATGCAATCTCTCCCCAAGCTAAACATAGCATTGTCCTCAATATGCCAACAATTAAACTACCCAACGAAACCATAAAAATGACTCAAAGCACATAAACAAGAAGGACAAGAGGTCATATTTAATGGGTTCCAAGACATAAACTAAAATGCAAAGTAAAGAAAACTTACTAGAGTAGCGAGCCTCCCCCAAGCTAGCATGTATTCGGGAGACTCTTCCATTGCATCAACAATTTAAGAAAAGGGCCTAAAATTGAAAATTTGATGAAGGAATGATGTTTGCCAGTGATTAGGCAACTTTTTTTTAATTTTTTTTTTTTTCGGAAAAACTTGTGTCCCCGATCGGGGTTGACCCTATCTTGCTATATTTGACTTTTTCCGCATTTCTTTTAGCTCCTCCGTTCTTGAAAGTTACGACCCCGATCGGGGTCTCATGCATGGGGAAGCGTTCAATCACCTTTTCTTCATTGTTTACCTATAAATCACAAAACAAACATCGTCAAGACTAGTAATTTTATTTCTATTTTTACTAAAACATTAAATTTGCGGAAAATTAAAAACAAAAACAAATAAAAGCGATTTCCCGAAATGAATATCTATTGTCCTCTAAAAAACATGTCAACGCCCTTAGAAGTTGATCATATTCCTGCGCATGAGCAATACACAAGCATATGTAAGCAATTGATAAGATAAAAACTTGATAAAGCAAGGGTAAGAGATAGGATATCTTATCAAAATGCTTATGAGAGATTTCATAAGTACCACCGTACTACTCCACTCGTCAGTAAGAGATGGACCATCATGCTTAAGACCATGAAACAAATTGTTAGTGCACAACATATCATCATAAACGGTCTCAATTGGGTGGTATGAAAACTCTAAATGGTAGGACTTTCGGGAATTGGGGGTTTCATCCCTATTAACTTTTATGTCACATAGTCCACCATCTACTTCTAATGGGTCCACTATATCCTCCATGGAAGGATTTGTAAAGGGTTCTAAGGTCTCGGGTAAAACCTCGTCCTTTTCATTGAAAACGGGCCCAACATCGTCCATGGTGGGTGTGTCATCTACTACAAGGTCAATGTCATGAGTCTCTACATGGTCAATCGGAGTGATGTTATGGGGAATTTTAGAAGAAAAATTAGGACCATCATCATCATCTTCCAATAGTTCTAAATTATTAGTTGCAAAAGACTCACATTGGGAAGGTGGAAGAGTAGAAGCTTTGATAAATCGCTCATTTCCTTCTTGCATTTCTGTGAGCATGTCTTCGAGCATTTTTATGATACGAGCCTCGGATGCTTGTTGCTCCAAATGATCTTGAAGAAGCGTTGCACGCCTCAATTCTTCTTGGCGAGCTACCTCCCACAATTGACTTTGGCTAGCCATGAAATCAAAGAAATTTCAAAGTTCTAGCCCCATCATGTAGTAGACACTCCCATTACTCAAGTTTAGAGCTATTTCTCGGGTCTCAAAATTCATGCCATTAAGCGCGAATTGAACTATGTAATCCCCATCAAGGACATGTCCAAGAGAGAGGAGACTATCGCAAAAATGGCAGAATCGGGCAAGATAGTCATGAAAAGGCTCATCTTGGAGTTGTGGGACGAATTTGTAATTCATTATGAATGGCCAATAGCTTTATCACCTACAAAAATAGACACTAAAACTACAAAGAAACCGTGAGATTATCCCAAGGAACAAGTGTTCCTCGAGATAAAATAAAATAAGATAAAATTTAACAAGTAATTAGCAAACAAAATCGTCTCCCCGGCAACGGCGCCAAAATTTGATAGGCTTATCACGTACCTATTCAAAGATAATATTTATACCCTAGCAAAACAAATGAATGTAGTACGTAGGGGTCGAACCACAGAGAGACGGGAGTTGTTAATTAGTTGTCATGGGTTGAATTCTATCGAGGTCGGTTACGTTTGATTTATTGGTTTGTTGATTAGAAAATAATAAACTATATGATAAAAGGAGTCTAGGGAAGTCGGGTTACACATGCAAATTATGTAAATGCTTAAATTAAACATAGGAGTTGATGAAGCGTTAATTGTTTAGGCTTAGAGGCACCCACCTTACGGCATTAGTGTCAACCATGGATCGGGTCCTAGAGAAACTCTCGTCCATGACTAGGTCGTTCTACTACACATGCTTAGTCTAATTCAATTCCGTGCTTTTCGACTTTAGAACGAATGAACAAACTTAATCGATGAATAAGGCCTTTAAACAAAGATTAAACGTTAAGATGCAAACATGTGATAAAAACAATTAGACAATATTATATCAACCTAATTTATCATTTTGCAAATAATTTTTATGCATGGCTTCCTTTATTCCCTAGACAAAATAAACTACTCTAACATAAAGTAAATGTAAACCAAACTAATGACAATTGAAATGATAAACATAATGAAAATAGGAAAAGAATTACCTTGAGATGGAAATGGAAATGGAACTAGGAATTGAAGAACAATGCTTAATAGAAATAATCTTGAAATGTAACTTGAATATGACTTGAATGGAGATTATATTGAAATGCTTAAGGTAAAATGTTTGTAACATAAAACTATAAGTAATTCTAATTTGAACTAAACTAAACTAAAGACTAAACTAAACTAAGACTTATAGAGAATTTCTATGTAAAAGATGTGTAGAAAGATGGATGTGTAGATGTTGAAGTCTACACCCTTTATATAGGAAATAAGGGGTGAAACTTAGAGCAATACAAGGGGTCAACCCTAAATATTTTCTCTTAATTACTTGAGTAATTGCCTTGAGAATCCCATGTTGGCCATCAACGCCTTCTTAATTTAATTGCACAATTAGCATCCAAAGAGCATCTTAAGATGAGCATCCAATGCATTCTCCCATCTTCTTCTACTTGGGCTTTAACACTTGATTTTATACTTGGACTCCTTTCTTGACTTGTGTTGTGCATTTCTCAAATTAATCCACCACATTTGCTCATGCAAGTCCCATACTTTACTTCATTGTTGATCCATTTTTCTCTTCAACTTAGCTTTGTATCCTAGTGCTTGTAAATATGTGGAATTAAGCTCCTTAAAGCTTAAGTACCTACAAAATATGATCGAACGTGCAAATGCAACTATAAATACAATATTAGCTCAAAATCACTAAGGTTAGTGCATAATGTCAAATATATTAGAACTAAAAGAAGGAGATAAAGTTTATATAAAATGGTCTTATCATGTTGTGATGGTGTTGTGATGTTTGTGGTGGAGTTACTTGCGGGAGTGGCTTCACGCCCTAGTTCGCCCACCGTGGAACCCGCCATGGGAGGGGTTGTGCACATTAAGGGACAGGGTTATCGCTCGTTGATGAGCGGAATTTTGGTAGGGATTGGTTGCGGCCTCCCACTGGCGGCGTGAGCTACCTGTTGCGATGGGTAGTACACACCTCGGTGTGTAGCCGGTTACTGTGTGAGATCGGGAGACCGGGGACGGAGGATGATCAGCTGGTTACTTTATGCACTTGTCTTATTTTAGTTATGCAGAACTGACCCCGTTGTTGTTTTGTAAAATCTGTAGTGATACATTCGGGGATGGTGAGCAGATTGTGACAGGTGATGCACTTGATGAGCTTGGGTCAGTCAAGGGAGAGTCACCACGCAGGATTAGTTATCACAGTCAAGAGTCTTAGCTGTCGTTTGTCAGTTGCTAGTTTTTGGATATTACTTATGTTGGATTTTGAGACAATGTAACCTTTATAACTCTCGTACTTTAATAAATGTGTTTGGACTGTTACTTTTGATATATACTAATGATAAGTCCATAATTTATACATATTTACCCCATTATTTAGCTCCATTTTATATGTATTATGTACTACCTTTAGTGTTCATGAGCTAATATTTGCTTTCTAGTTTCATTTGTATGTTTTCTCATGTTTTGTAGGAAAATGAACTAAAATGAGTCCAATTCTACTCAATTACAAATACTAGAAGCATGAACTAAGCTAAAGAAGTACATGGATTTGCATAGATAAAGTGATGGATTAATTTGAGAAATGCAAAATAAGGTCTTATGCAAAGTCAAACCCAAGATTTGAAGTCCAATTAAGGTGGAAACTTTGGATGCTTAGTGAAGTTTTGGATACTAATATCACATTTAACCAAGTGATTAAAGAGACATTAAGGATTTGCATGGTATTCCTCTAGGTAATTACTCAAGAATTGAAGGAAAATTAAGAGTGTGCTTAGGATGCCATTTTGGGATTCCTCTACAAATTTTACTTCCTTATTTCCTATATAAGAGGTGTTAATCTCATAATTTCTCATAATTCTCTCTAAGTTTAGTAGTTAGATTAGTTTAATTATTAGCTTAGCTTAGATTAGATTTACTTTATGTTAAAAACATTTCAATACAATTTCCATTCAAGTTTTATTCCAAAATTTCATTTCAAGTTATTTTATTACAAGTATTGTTCTTCCATTTCTAGTTCATTTCCATATTGCAAGGTAATTTCTATTTACATTTCCATAATGTTTATCATTTTAATTATCATTAGTGTAATTTACATTTTCATCATGTTTGAGTAGTTACATTTGTCTAGGGAATAAAGGAAGTCATGCATGATTAAGTAATATTAAATGTCAAAATAAGGATGAGTTAATATTGTATAAATGTTTCTATCACATGTTTGCACCATAATGTTTAATCTATGTTTAAAGGCCTTATTCATCGATTAAGTTTGTTCATTCGTTCTAAAGTCGAGAGGCACGGAATTGAATTAGACTAAGCATGTGTAGTAGGACGACCTAGTCATGGACGAGAGTTTCTCTAGGACCCGGTCTATGGTTGACACTGTTCCGGGTGTAATTCCAGAGCAGATGTTTGTTACCACTCGTAGCTAGTAGAACGATGTCCTTGCTTGAATCCTCCTTGCGGTCTCCTGAAACGATGAACAAACTGAGGGCTCGGCTTTGGCCGAGCGTACTCACTCCGACGCTCAAGTCAGTGAACTTAGAGAGAAGTTGTTGTAACTTGGCTAAGAGTATATTGTAGAGAGATAAGGAAGATATTACCAGATGAATAGTGGTTATTAAGTCAATTTGTGGATCCTTTCCTCAATGAAGGTTGAGGAGTATTTATAGGCATTCACCTTTTGTCACGTAGTGGCCAAGTGGCCAAGTGGCTATCAGGTGAAAGGACCGTTGTACCCTCGGCCGATGGACCTGTGGCAGGCTCGCCGAGGGTCTTGGATATGAGTACGCGGATTTGTGTCTCGGCTGGCTAGTTGTCCGGCCGAGACCAGGTGACAGCCGATGGGCTCCATCGGCAAGACTATCTAAGTCGTTGACTTTCTTTGTGGATACCCTTGACCTTGCTCAATATGTTGACTTGGTCACGGTGCGAGAATATGCCCCATCAATTTGCCCCCAGCGTAGTCTATGCCGTGGTATGGGCTCCGATGTATGTTGAGCGTATATTCTGCGTAAGTATTTTTGCAAAATTTCTGGTATCGGCTTCTTCTGAAGCATCGGCGTGGTTCTTGTTAGGCCGTACCATATCCCCCCTCCACATGGATGCGTAAGGGGCATCCGATGTGGAAAAGAAGGTGACGCCGCCGAGACCGGGTGAGAGTGCGGTTATTTTTGATTGCCCCCCGGCCGGTGCTTCCGGCTTGGTCGATTATGTGGGGCGGAGAGCAGGTGCCTAGGAATTTGTTGAGGGAGATGAACAGGCGAAGAGATGTGAATGGGCGTGTTGAATACGCTTGGTAACTGTAGCATTGATTGACATTCAACTATTGCAACGATTGACATTCCGTGGTTGCATGTCCGACACGTGTCGCGCTTGATTGGTTGACGCTTCATGGGCCGTGCCCTGATTGGTCCCTCTTCATGGGCTTTTCCTATAAATAGGGCGTTATTAAAGTGATTTTGGCCATTACTTTCATTTCCTCAAATTTTCCAAAATTTTCTCCCAAAATCTTCCTCTCTTTAAACTTTCAAAGGCTTTCTTTTCTTCCAATCTTCGGTCTTCGATCCGGCGAGTGTTTTTCTTTGAGGTAAACAAACAAGTTTTCTTTTATTTCGTTAGTAATTGTTGCGAACATGTCCTCTGTTGATGCCGGGGCTAGTACTTCTGCGCACGGGGTTCCCATCGCGCTTTGACGAGGAGGGGATACTAGAAGCCGTCCTGTTAAGGTTTGGGGGCCCTAGGTCTCCCTCTCCGTTCCGATCTGCCCCTCCTGGAGGAGTTGGAGGATGAGGATGATCTTTGATGATGAGGGGGCTCCGTTGATGGTGGAAGGACGACTATCCCGGATCATGGTGAGGCTGCACGATCGGCCTCGACCGTGTATTTACAAATAAATTCGCAAGGCGATTCGGGGAGACTCTTTTCGGAGATCATTTCTCCTTCGGTGAGGGGTATAAGATTGTTATCCCCGAGGAGGGTCGGGCGGTCTCTTTGTCCTCCCCGGGTCATATCGGCGTGCATATTAGGCATCCGGAGTATGGGCTCCGGTTTCCTTTGAATGAGCATGTCATGGCCATCATCAAAGCTATGAACGTTGCCGTGGCCCAACTGCATCCGTTGGCCATGAGGACGATAGTCGGCTTTGTATGGATCTGTCTCTTTAGGGGAGGTCCCATCGATTAACTTGTTTCGCCGCCTCCATAGTCTTGGCCGTCAAAATCCGGCAAAGTGGGGTGGTACGGCGTCTACGAGACGGAGCCGGGCTACGTCTCTGTGAACAAACTCACTTCTTGCAAAGACTGGCAAGGGCGATGGGTGTACGTCCAGGTGCCGGATGACTACCCATTGCCTCGGTCTTTCCAGAGCCCCGTTCACTTACGGTGTGAGACCCGGGAAGAGTATGAGAAACACATCTCCCGGGGTAGCAAGGTTAAGATGGACGCTTCGTTTGTCCCCCTTACTGCGGATGAGAAGCGGGCGATGCAGCTGTTTGATGCTGAGGAGGGATGGCTGCCCCCGACTCAGATTATTATCCAGGATGAGCTGCTATGCCGCGTCGGCCTCATACCGGCCCTCAACTGGGGTGAGTGGGGTCGGTGTGAGGCCCATCTTTGTTTGTTGTGTTCCTTTTTTAGAGCCTTGTTTTACTTCCTTTATGTAACTCTTGTTTGATTTCTTGCAGATCGGTTTGGGCGAGATCTGTCTGAGAAGGACTTGAAGAGGCTAGGGCTTGACAAGGACGGGAAGGTTGTCAATCGGCGTCCTACGGCTGAGTTGAAAGATCGCAGGCTATCCCCCAACGAAATCATGGAAAAGCAGACGAGGGGGTTGGATCAGGAGACGGCCCATGCACGGGTTCTTGTAGGCGTGCCGAAGAGATCGAAGAAGGCGGCGTCCAAGTCGGCGGCGGTTTCAACGCCAACTCCCTCTTTGACCCCGGTGGTCCAAAAGGATCATGTGGAGGTGATCAACATTACTGAGGAGGAGGTGACCGTTGCTAAGGTCCCTTCTCCGAAGAAGAGGAAAGACCCACCGTCTGCCTCCACCGCTGCCGGGGAGAAACCTGCCTCTACCAGCCCTCCAAAAAAAAGGGTCCAAACTGGTACGGATCTAACCTGTGGTTCGGATTTAGCCTTGGTTCGTTGGACGTTCGATGACGAGACTTTTCGATGTGTCAATGCACGGTGACATGGATGCCCTGTGTAAATTTTTTGTAGATCCATCATCGGCGATTTCTGGCGTTCTCCGAAGCGGCGAGGGAAGCGACTGAGCGGGCGATTGAGAAGGCGGGTGACGGGAATGTCACCGTTGACTCCTCACCCCAGAAGGCTACTCCTACCGAGCTCGTGGCGGAGGGTGAGAGAATATATAAGAGGTTGGGGAAATGGAGCCGTCTAGCCGCCTCCCTCATCATGGAGCAGGAAAAGGCCGCGGCCCAATCGGGCCACCGATTGCAAAGCTCAAGCTTGATCTCTCGCTGCGAGAGGGAAGCCGGGAAGGCTAAGCGGATCTTCGTGTTGCCGAGAAGCGTGCGGAGGAGGCCGAGAAGTCGTTGAAGGCCGAAAGGGCCAAAGTTGAGGAAATTTGACGGCGCCACGGCCAAGATGATGGATGAGTGGAGAGGTATAAGGGTGCCTACGACGCCGTGGTTGCCAAGAGGGACGAGTGGGAGGATCTATTCGAAGCGGCGGAGGAGCTCGGGAACACACAGCTATCCTGGTTCAAAAAGAGAAGGATATTGACATGCTTCAAGATGATCTCCTCCCTAAAATGTGCGTTCAATTCCGGGACCAGGCCGAGGAGGCGGCTAAGGAGGCAATCGAAGGCTCGACCCGACGGCACTTTCCCGTGGGATAAATATGACCAGCTCCTGGATGAGATGGCTGAAGCTGCGGGAAGCGCGGCTGCTGAGAAGGCGGAGGCGGCGAAAGCAGCTCAGATAGCGTTGGCCAAGGCGGCCTATGATGCAAAGGAGGCCGAAAAGGAGGCTGAGAGGCTAAAGGTGCTCGAAAATGTCGAGCCTTCTCTTGAGCCGGCCACCGTAGATCTGCCGCCTCGATGGAGGGAAGCAACGAGGCATAGGGAGACGGGCGGTCGTCTCCGGACTCACCCAAGCATCTCGGATAGCCTTAGCTGTTCGGGGGCCAACTATTGAGCCTTTCCTCCCTGCCATCTTTTGGCGCTTCAATTGATATGCTTGTAATCTTTTGCTTTTCTTTTCCCTGTTTTGTAAAAAACTTTCTTGGTAGGTTGTGTTTAGGCTTACCCCTATGGGGACGGCCGTCGTCTGTATTCTTCTTTTAATTCTTTTAACAAAGTTTGTCCTATTGGCCTTTGGCTTGGCCGAGGCATTGATCAACCACCTTTGTTTGTCTTTTTGCGTTATTAATTGAGTGCCTTCGTTTTTACCTTTGGTATGGCCGAGGCAGTTTGAATGCATATCTCAACTGCGTAACGTCTTTGATGTATTGACCGGTACGTCCCCGTTGCTTTCGGCAAGTTGCCGAGGTAATCGGGGTTAAGGCTCGATAGCAATTCTTCTAGCGTACCGGTCATTGTGTCCCCGTCGCTCTCGGCCAATTGCCAAGGTAACGGGGTTATGGCTCGATAGCAATTCTTCTAGCGTATCGGTCATTGTGTCCCCGTCGCTCTCAGCCAATTGCCAAGGTAACGGGGTTATGGCTCGATAGCAATTCTTCTAGCGTACCGGTCATTGTGTCCCCGTCGCTCTCGGCCAATTGCCAAGGTAACGGGGTTATGGCTCGATAGCAATTCTTCTAGCGTATCGGTCATTGTGTCCCCGTCGCTCTCGGCCAATTGCCAAGGTAACGGGGTTATGGCTCGATAGCAATTCTTCTAGCGTATCGGTCATTGTGTCCCCGTCGCTCTCGGCCAATTGCCAAGGTAACGGGGTTATGGCTCGATAGCAATTCTTCTAGCGTATCGGTCATTGTGTCCCCGTCGCTCTCGGCCAATTGCCAAGGTAACGGGGTTATGGCTCGATAGCAATTCTTCTCTTTGGGTGGCGATTATGGAGGACAGGCACTTGGATGGAAAACTTGGTTGTTTCTTCATTTAAGATCACGCGTTGGGGTGTCCACATTGTGTTTGGACACCTCCGCCGCTATACAAAGTACTTCCTTAAGTTGTCGGTGTTCCAATGGCTCATCAAAGGCACACCCTCCATGTCTGTCAGCCGGTATGTACCCGGCCTCATTTCTTCAACCACCTTATAGGGACCCTCCCAGTTGGCCGTTAGTTTACCATGAATATTTCCTTTGTTGGTTGCGGCCGACTTTCTTAGGACTAGATCTCCTACTTTTAAGTCCCTCTTGTGGACTCTTCGGTTGTAGGCTCTTCTCATCCGGTTTTGGTATACTGCCAAGTTGAGGCGTGCCGTATCTCGGCTTTCTTCGACTAGATCCAGGGAGGCTTTAAGGCCTTCCTCATTTTCGACTGGATTAAAGGTGGCCGTTCTGAACGTCGGCACCGTCGCTTCAATTGGTAGGACTGCTTCGGATCCGTAGACTAAATGGAAGGGAGTGTATCCCGTTGCTTCTTTCTCGGTGGTCCGTAGGGACCACAGGACGCCGGGTAGTTCATCGGCCCATCTTCCTTTAAGGTCTTCCACTGTCTTCTTCAAACCGTTGAGGATTGTTTTATTGGCTGCCTCCGCCTGTCCGTTGCTCTGTGGGTGGCAGACGGAGGAGTACGCATACTTGATGCCAAGCTCTTCCAACCAGTTCATTATCAGGTCACTCCAAAATTCTCGGCCGTGGTCAAATACCATGACTTGGGGCAATCCAAAACGGGTTATAACATTCTCCCAGATTACCTTTCGGACGGCCGCTGTGGTCTTTGCCGGTACTGCTACAGCTTCAACCCATTTGGTGAAGTAATCAACGGCGACGATCAAAAACTTCCTTCCTCCGGAGGCCGTTGGAAACGGTCCTAGCATGTCCATCCCCCACTGTGCGAAAGGAAGGGGGCTAAGCACCGGTTGTAGGTTTCGGGAAGGAGCATGTATCACCGGGGCATGCATCTGACAGTTCGTGCATCTCTTGGTCTTCGTTCTGGAGTCTTGAAGCATGGTGGGCCAGAAGTAGCCGGCTCGGAGAGCTTTGTGGGCTAGTGTTCTTGCCCCCATGTGGTGTCCGCATATGCCCTCGTGAATCTCTGTCAGTATTAGGTCGGTCGGACCGACACATTTCAAGAGTGGTCTTATTACGGACCTTCTGTATAGTTCCCCTTCGAATACCAAGTACCTGGCGGCGATCCTTTTGAGTTTAGCCGAGAGATTGCGGTTATCCGGCAACTCGCTTGTGAGTTTGTATTTCATTATCGGAGTCATCCACGTCGTCTCGGTTTCCACATCCCCCACCATGCCGATGGTCTCAGTGATGCTCTTCGCATTCCTGATGTCTACAAGCACAGTTCGGGGTGACGTTTTTGACGGTTGGTGGCAAGTTTTGAGAGCGTCGGCTCGGTTGTTCTCGGACACTGGGACACATTGGATTTGGAAAGATTTCAATTTTGCTATGTCGGCTTTTACCCTTTCCAAGTATCTTACCATCCCGTCGTCCCGAGCCTCAAACTCTCCTCTGATTTGGTTAGTAACCAAAAGTGAGTCTGTCTTCAACACAATGTGTTCCGCTCTCCGTGCTCTCGGCCATCTCGACTCCGGTTATCACCGCCGTATTCGGACTCGTTGTTCGAAGCCGAGAAGGTAAATTTCAAGGCGTACTCAAACTCGTCTCCGTTTGGGCTGATAATGAGGATGCCGGCTCCCGATTTGTTCGTCGTGGAGGAGCCGTCGGTGTAAACCTCCCATACGCCTGAGTTTGGCTCTTCTTGATATGTGCATTCGGCCGGGAAATCTCGCAAGTGCTTGCCCCTTTATCGAAGGCCTTGGTTTGTACTGAATGCCGAAGCCGGAGAGTTCTACCGCCCATTTGATAAGCCTACCGGATTGTTCGAATTTCTCCAAAGCTTTTTCCAAAGGCTGGTCGGTTAGGACCGTCACGGGATGAGCGTCGAAGTAGGGTTTTAACTTCCTTGCGGCAATGACGACGGCGAAAGTCGCTTTCTCAATTAGCGGGTAATTTCTCTCGGCGGGCGGCGGTGTATGGTCGACAAAGTAGATTGGGTGTTCTTTGTTTGTCTTCTTCCTCGATGATCACGGCGGCGACCGTGGCCGAGGTAATCGCTATGTACGGGTATAGCGTCTCCCCTAGTATCGGCTCGGGCCAGTCGGGAGAGTCTCGAAGATGAGCTTTTAGTTGCTTGAAAGCCGCGCTCGCTCCTCCCCGGTGAAGTCTTTATTCCCTTTCAATACTTTGAAGAATGGGGTACTCTTGTCGGCTGACCGAGAGATGAAACGGGCGAGAGCCGCCATTCTCCGGTCAAGCATCATAACCTCTTTTCGATTCCTTGGTTCCGCAGATTTAGGATTGCTTGGACTTTCATCGGATTGGCATCAATGCCCGCACCGACGAGTACACCGAGGAATTTACTGCCCGGACACCGAAGTTGCACTTCATTGGGTTGAGCTTCATCTTGTACTTCCTTAGTGAACAAAACGTTTCCCGTAAATCGGCCGGTGCTCTGTTGTCGGACTTGCTTTTCACAATAGCGTCGTCGACGTAAGCCTCAATGTTTCGCCCTTTTTGACTTTGGAATACTTTGTCCACCGGTCGGTGTACGTTGCGCGGCGTTTTTCAAACCAAACGGCATCATTTTGTACATGTATGTGCCGTTCGCGGTGATGAATGCGCATTTAGGCATGTCCTCCTCATCCATGAATACCTGGTGATATCCCGAGAAGGCGTCTAGCGAGGCTCGGCATGGTGTAGCCTGCCGTGGCGTCGATTAAGCTATCTATCCGAGGCAAAGGGTAACAATCCTTGGGGCATGCTTTATTAAGGTTGGTAAAATCTACGCACATTCTCCATGCCCCCGATGATTTCTTCACCATTACGACGTTGGCTAACCACTCAGGATAAGTACAAGGCATAATAAAGCCTGCTGCTAGTAATTTATCTACCTCGGCTTTGATGGCGTCATCTTTCTCGGCCGAGGAGTTTCTCATCCTTTTCTTGTGGGGGCGAGCGGTGGGGAGTACGTTTAGCTTGTGAATGATTACCTCCCGGCTCACGCCGGCATCTCGGCCGCCGAGTAGGCGAAGACGTCTTTGTTTTCCCTCGCAGATCTAGGAGAGCGGCTCTGAACTTTGGTTCCAAGTCGACACTGATAGTCACGGTGCGGCCTGGGTCAATCTCTACCTCCTCCGTCTCCGCTCCCTCTACCCTGCCGACGGTGGTATCCGTGTGTTTGCCATCCTGTCGTAAGGATGGGCTCTTCCCCTTTTCTGATTTCTTCGCCGCTTTGAAGGATTGCAGGTTGCACCCTCTGGCGGATACTTGGATATTCACCACCTCATCGCTCTCGTTCTTCGAGACGAGCTTATGCGCTTCCCCCTGGTCCGAGACATACATTAGTGTCAGGGCCCGGATGGACATCACCGCGTCAACCTCACTCAGGGTGTCTCGGCCTATGAGGACGTTGTAGGCGGATGATCCGTCAATGACCACGAATTCCGACATAACGCTCTTGGCTGCACCTCGCTCTCCGAACATTACTGGCAGCCTGATTGACCCCAGGGGTACCATGCCGGCCCCAGAGAAGCTGTACAACGGGCTGGTGCAGGGGGTCAAGTCCCCAACCTTCAGACCGAGGCTAAGAAAGCATTCCCCGTACATAATATTTGTGTAAGCGCCTGTGTCAATTAGGCACCTCTTCACCAAGTGGTTGGCTATGTCCAGGTGGACTGTAAGTGGATCGTTGTGAGGAGCGACGACTCCTTCGTAGTCCCTCTTCCCGATTGTCATATCGGGGATGTCGGAAGCGGGGGTTGCTAAGTTGGGCACAAAGTTGATGGCCTGATATAGTTCATTCAGGTGCCGTTTGTACCCACGAGCGGACTCGCCATTCTCATTGCCGCTGATGACGACATTGATTACTCCTTTCCGTTCTAAGACGGGTTTCTTATTTGATCCGTCGGCATCTGTTCTTCGGCCTCCGGCAATATATTTGCCTAGGCTCCCCTTCCGGATCAGTTCCTCAATGGCATTTTTCAGATGTCGGCAATCGTTTGTTAAGTGGCCGGTGTAGCCGTGGTACTCGCAGTATTGGCTTGTGTCACCGTCGCCCCTCGGCTTAGGGGGCCTTTCCCACTTCTGACCTTCGCTTTTGCTCAGGGCGAAGACTTCTGCGGCGGATACAACCAGGGGGGTGTGATCATCGTACTGCTTTCGGTAGTAAGGTGCCGAACTCCCCCCGGCGCCCGCCGAGTTCTGTTTCCTGGCGGACTTATCGGACCGTGACCTATTGTCGCCACGGCGCCTTTCATCCGGGCTGTTCTCCCGGCGGCTCTTCTTCTCTGAGGGCTCAGTCTCGCTGGGGCCTACCCAGGTCTTGTGGTAATCTTCCACCTTGATGGCCTGGTCGGTCATCTTCCTCGCGGCGTCTAGGCCCAGGCCCCCGTGCTTGATGAGCTCGTCTTTTAAGTTTCCCTTTGGGAGGCCCTTCATCAGCGCGAAAGCCGCCAGTTCGGGATTGATTTCCCGAATCTGCTGGACCTTGCCGTCGAACCTCTTCATATAGCTTCGTAGAGACTCGCCCTCCTCCTGCTTGATAGTTAGGAGGTCCGATGTCTCCACGACCGTCCTTTTGTTGCAAGAGTACTGGGCTAAGAAGGCGTCCTTTAGGTCGGCGAAACAAGATACCGAACCGTCGGGAAGCCCCTTGTACCGTTTTGAGCCATCCCATGCGAGTTGTTGGGAAAACTCGGCACGAGACCTCATCAGTTTGCTCCCATACCGACATGTAAGACTCGAAAGCCTCGGCGTGGTCGGTCGGGTCACTATCTCCTTTGTATGTGAACGCCGGCAACTTCAGCTTGGTTGGCACGGCGGTGTCTAGGACATAATCACTGAGGGGCTGTTTGACCACGTGTCGGATGACACGCTGTAGACACCTCGTTTCTGCACCCCTCGCAAACCACCCGGTGATGATTGGGCCGCATGTTTGATTCGCGGAACGATTAGTGACAGTTCGTAAGTTTATCGTCAAGTGATTGCTCAAACATTTATGTCAACCTCTTAGTTGTCATCTACGTGCCGATACGGTCGTTTTGGCAAAGAATTAGAGTACATTTGAGTCCGGTCAAAAACCGTCTCCATTTTCGACGATGGTACATTAAATCCCGAGTCGAATGTTCGGAATGTTCCGGATATTTCTATTCCATATTCATCAAATTTTATCTTTTGGCAAACAATATCCCGTAATATTCAAAAGATAATCGAATTAAATCAGTCCTACCATAACTTAAACACGGAAATCTTTCTTGCAGAGGAAACCTCCGGGAAACGTACGCAGACAGTGTCGCGCCTCTTCCAAGAGACGCAGCACTGCCGCGCCTCTTCCCGTGCCCTTCTTTGCATGATTTACGTATCTTTTTATATCTTTCCGAGATTCACTTCCAAAGAGTCTCCGAAACCCTATTCCTTCACGTGATTAGTATAAATAGGAGCTTTCGTTCCTCATATTTCTCACGCGAGTGTCCGCCCTTCTCTTCTCCCTTTGCATTCTAGACTTCGTTCTTACTAATTGGCGCCTACGTGCTTGGACTTCCGACCACGTAAGCTCGGATCTTTCCGGGTACCAGCCTCTCCGTTGCATGATCGACCAATTTGACCACTACACTCAATCAATCTAATTAATCAACTTGTTAAATCGTTTTCCTCTTAAGAGGGCACTCTTTCCTTGCATTCGCGTCGAGCATCACTAATCGATTTTCTTAGTTCTTCTCGTTCCGTCAACATGTAAGTCTGAGGGTGTAATCTCTCCTTTTATTTATTGCACTTTTATTTATTGTATTTTGATTATTGTATAACAATTGTAAGGTTTATGTCGAAAGTACCTCATTAAAACCGATTTCTAAAACCATCTTTAAAACCTTTTTGCGGATTTCCAAGAGACGGATCGTCGAGAAAAGACGCAAAGAATCGCCGCGCCTCTTGAAGGAGCGCAGCACTCGCCGCGCCTCTTCGTGAGGCCGCTGCAGATTCT
Organism: Silene latifolia; assembly: GCF_048544455.1. Classification (NCBI taxonomy): domain Eukaryota; kingdom Viridiplantae; phylum Streptophyta; class Magnoliopsida; order Caryophyllales; family Caryophyllaceae; genus Silene; species Silene latifolia. The sequence continues at coordinate 13,814,258 of NC_133529.1, forward strand.
CGCTTCTTTTCTTCTTCCTCCGTCCTCTGTAATTCGTACCAAAATTGTTTCTTTTGTTTTGTTCTTTAATTCTTCATCACGGAAATTTATAATTCATATGTATGTTGTATATAATTCATCATTCATTAGCATGTTTTAATCGTCAAGTCCTACTTAAATCCCTTATAATTCATATTCGAGGGTTTTCGTCATTAAATTCAAGTTCCGGATTTTAGAGATTCAATTCGTTCATATTGAGTTTCTGGGATTCGTTGTTGATAAATTTGCATCTGTTTATTTATTGTTCGTCATTAATTCATCGTCAATTCATCACGTTTATTTAATAATTCGTTAGTTAGTTTAATTATTCATTCATTAACATCGACCCTTCACATAATTAATCCGTTTATTTCCGTCTCATCCATGTTTTACTGTTTTATGACATTAATCATATGTAAATAATTCATTAATCACTTTCATCCGAGTCTAATATCGTAATCAATCCACTAATTTACCGATTAACATTCACGATTTGCAGTTCCGGCTTCACAGCCAGAACTCACCCTTGGAACAGACGCGAAAGAATCGCTGCGCCCTCTTCCAAAGGGCGATTTTTTGCGCTTTGTTCAGGGTGAATTCTCGCCTCTCGAACCCTTTTTCGCCTTGACCTAGTTTAATTAGCTACGTATCAACTAACTAATAATCGTATTATCACCTTCTGTTCTGTTCGTAATTTATTCTTTTATTCTTTTTATCAAATCATTCGTTTTAGCGGTATTTTCGACATAAATCGCCTATTCCATTGTAATTATTGTAATTTTCTTTATTGTAATTATATTTATTATTGTATTTTGTATCATTTGTATGTTTCTCACATGTAAATCAACATTAAATCCCAACTTCGACCCAATTGTTTGCCTAATTAATTGTTCACCGACTTAGTTAATTTCTCACATGTTAGGATTAATCTAATGGATGTTGCATTGCATGCATATAGCCGACGATATATCAAGTACGAATAAACTCCCTAATCATTAGTAGAGGCCGCTATCGAGGCGGGCGGGATTAGGTGTTCGATCAAAAGAGCTTCCTAATACGTACCCTCACCCCTTACTCCAGATCTCCGTGAGCACCCGTGTTCATTGGCATCCACGAGAGTCATTCTAGACATAGAATGCTAAGGGTAACGATTGCTTAGTGTTCATGTCACTACTTTGTGTCTTGACATGACACGAGGTATTCGAACGGTTCCAATTTCCCATAAAAATTGGTGGCAACTCCATACAAAATGCAAACGCTTGTTTTCGATCCTCACCAAGCGCCCCCGTGGGCGGCCCGCTGTCCACAGTTTGGCGACTCTGCTGGGGATTATACACTTACGTGTAGCTAGGGTGAAACTTGAACAAGGTTAGGGAATAAGTTTGTACAAGACAATTGTCGGTTTTCATAACTCGGTCTTCCTAGACCGTTTAATTCGGCCTTCCTAGGCCCAACCCAACCCATTCGACCAATCGTCCCGTCTAAACGGTCCTAATTCTTATTTGGGCCTAAGGATGGATAGCGATTGACGTCATCCATACCATGGTGCTTACTCTTGTTTGTATCAAGGGCCTTCACTACTTGAGGAAATGGACTAGGAATCGGCCTTACTCTTGTTTGGCACGAGCCTCTCCACAGACTTCGGGTTTGATGGTTCGGTATGGCAACCCACCCTTTAAACCAAAACCCTTCTAAAAGCACTCAGCATCCCGTTATAATGCTTGTATAAATATGTAAACCTTACGTGATCACCATTTCTAAACAAAACCATGACGAATTTTCAAAAAATCAAAACCCGTTTTCAATCAAGAATTTCGAAATAGGGCCTTTAATTAGTACAAATCCGGTCAAAGCTCTGTCCGTTTGTCGTGTCAAAATTCGGGCCACAGGCCCATTTCAAACCTCACTTCGAGTCCACTCCTACAACTACACTACAGTTGACTAGGACACACATTTTCGAAGACCTTGTCTTTCTTCAAAACTCACTCAACACAAGTGGCACACACCCACTTCACGAGTCAAATTTTTCCTCTTTTAGCAAGTGTGATAAAAAGGTCGATCGTGTTTTGATTCGTCGCCGATCTCTTATCCAGTTTTCAAGATGCCGGGTCAAGTGATGATACGAACCTCAAAGCAAATTCAAGAAAGTAATGATCGAATCCTAGCCGCGCTAGCCCAAATGCAAGTCACCCAAAACCAAACCTATGACCGCCTCGAGCTCATCGAAGGCCGTATCTTTGACGTAGAGGGAAGGTTGCCTCCCATTAAAGGTGAAGTACTACAATTTTCCGATGACGAGTCTAAGGGTGAAAGTCCTCTCATGGGGATGACCGGTGAGAAAAGACTCCAATACCTAGAGGAGCAATTGATGTACCTTAAGGGGGATGACATTTACAGGAGAACAATCGTAAGTATGAAGCCGTCAATTCCAAATTGCCCACTAACTTTAGCATGACGGATATCCCTAAGTTTAAAGGACACGAGAACCCTTTGAACCACATCCGTGCCTTCAAGGATTACATGTCTATCAAAGGCATCAAACCCGAGATGTTCTTAAGGATCTTTCCTTCATCTCTCGACACCATCCCAAAGCAATGGTTCTACACTTTAGATCACAAAAAGGTCGCTACTTGGGAGGACGCCGCGATCGAATTCTCAAAACAATACGCGGATAATGCCGAAATCCAAGTCAATATGCGTACTCTAGAGGTTCTTACCCAGAATGACAAAGAAGGATTCACCGACTTTCTAAGTAGGTGGAGGAAGACTAGTACTCAACTAGTAGAACGCCCGGATGAGGCCACTCTGGTGGAAAAATTCGTGGACAATCTCAAACCCATATATGCCAACCATTTGAGATATCAAAACATCAAGACTTTCAAGGACTTAACCGTATTAGGGACACGAATTGAAGATGACATCCGCAAAGGACTCTTGTCCAAAACGGTAGGTCGGGGATACCAAGGGTCCACAAGTCGTTCATACGGCTCTACTAGCAAGACCGACGAAGTCAACCTTCTCGAGCCATCCAAGAAAACTAGCCCACCAAGGAAGTTCACAAACCTTGGGGATACATACTCCAATGCTCGAAAAGACTAGTGAAGCAAGGCAAACTCCAACCCATTGGACCTACTCCCGAACCCGAAAGGAAGTCCAAATTCTGGGACGAAAACTCCTACTGTGAATACCATAGGGGCAAGGGACACGACACCGAAAAATGCTACAAGTTGAAACACGTGCTTCAGGATATGATTGAAGACGGTCGACTTCCAATTCCACCAGGAGGTAAGCCCAATAACACTCGAATCCCTCTTGGAGTTCTAGTGATTACAAGTGATGAATCTACCTTAGATTGCTCACATCTCATTTCTCCCACCGAGGATGAAATTCATGCAATTGAGAAAGAAAGACTCTACTCTACCATCTCCCCTACCATTTCCGACTTCATCGCCTGGGCAAGGAGTGTAGATAGACAAGTGTGGGAACTAGAAAACAAGGTAACAATCTTGCGCAATCCCAATGCAACACCTAAAGAGCGCGTACCATTGACCTTCTCTCAAAATGCCACTATGCAAGAAGTAGTCGCCGTGGTCGATAAACTAGTCGATCAAATCATACAACTAGAGAGTGACATCATGAGGATGAGGGAACTAGCCGCAATCAATGGGGTTTGGGCCGATGACGATGAAGATGAATACCTCATTGAAAACTCCTTAGTCAAGGAAATAGTCCAAAATGGCGAAGACCAAGATGTAGATCACCTAACTCGCTCGGGTCGTCCATACCAAAGCACTACTCAAAACGGTCCAACCAATGTCATCACACCAAATGACAACGAAGATGACCCCACCGATCATTTGCTCAAGCAATTACAAAGAACCAAGGCTGATCTTTCAGTCCCGCAACCGGTGGCAAGCTCATTTCCACACCGCCAAGCTTTACTGCAAGCTTTGGCCAAATTGAATGTGGCACATAACTCTACTCCCGAAGATGTAGTCAACTTGGTCTTCCAAGAATCACCGAAGCTAAGTAATCCTATTACTTTTTCAGACGAAGACTTGCCACCTTTTGGCGCCAGCCACAACCTTGCTCTATACATCACCGTCATCTGTCTAAAGAAGAATGTGCCAATGACCTTGGTAGATGATGGCTCGCGGTCAATGTCATACCCCTCAAAACGGCATACAAACTAGGCATGAAAGAGTCGGACTGGACTCCTACAAATCAAGGTGTACGTGCATATGACGGTACACGACGAAAAGTGGTAGGACTTGCTAACCTAACCATAGCAACGGGACCAATCGAACGAAAGGTTAACTTCCAAATAGTGGACATCGAAGCTTCATTCAACATACTTCTGGGAAGGCCTTGGATTCATGCTTCTAAAGCAAAAGAACATCCACCCTTCATCAAAAGATCAAGATCCCACTAAATGGCAAAGTTGTGACAATCACTTCGTCACCCATTAAGGCCATAATCGAGAAGCAATCAAATAATCAAGTCCTTGCAGATCCCATATACGAACTTGGGGGCTTCCAAAGTGTAAATGTCATAGAAAGTGAGTTGGCACCCTTATACTATAATCCCTACTCTAACTTGGTGGTCAACCACATACTCAAAAACCAGGGATACTTCCCTGGAATGCCTTTGAACCCAGCTCGGAAGAACACCTTCGCGCCATACAAGAAAGGCAACTCATCAAGAATACCACTTGGACTAGGGTACAAGCCCACAACAGAAGAAGTTCTCGAAATGCTCGCCCAAGTCCAAAATCGCAAGTATGTAGGAATCCAAATGAGACCATATCTCCCTACCTTGAATGGATACTTCGTTCAAGAAGGAAGTTCGGAATTCTTTCATGGATTTCCCGAACCTTGGCATTACCTCGAGAAGAAGTTAGCCGGAATCGAGATCTTTCACGATTGCTACTTCATCCCTCCAGAAACGGTTCCTACCGTCAAAACCCGTCAAGCACCTTGCTTAGACGAGCAAGCTGTTAGCCTCCTGTTTGGAGAGGACCGATTTGTTAGGGCGCGCAGATGAGATCATTACTACGATACTTCAAGACGATCGCTTCAACCCCACCGCCTTGATCACGGAAATCGACACAAAAAAAGCAGAAAGGGTGGAGAAAATCAATCAAATGGACCAACAAACAAGGAAGACTCTTCAAGCTCACCACGGGAGAAGGAGAGATGTTCAAAGAAGAACCCGGAAGACGACGAGTTCGAATCGTAGTCGGAGTCGGAGTCGAGTCAAAGTCTAGAGAAGTCATTAGAGAGTCTACTCCCGTCGTCATCCCCACTCCCCTCGTTTCTCCTAGCTTATTTTCAAGTAGTCACGGTAGTTCGGGAAATGCCCCACCATCGTCCCTTTGCCGCCACTATCCATCGATCAGTTGGCTCATTTGTTTCAACTTTACTCAAATCTTAATATGAATAAATCAGGTTCCGCTTACTCTTTGCGTTATTTTGAGTGCAATTCTGTTTATGATGATACTGAAGATGACCAAAACCCAGACTTGACCGAAATACCTCCCTACGTAGCCAAAGAAATACTACAGGAAGGGGAAGGGGAAGGGGGACCTGTAATTGAGGACACCGAACCCATCAACGTGGGAACTGAACTAGAACCCAAAGAACTTAGGATAGGGACTACCTTGAGCTCTACCGAACGGGCCGACTTCATAGACCTCCTAAATGAATTCAAAGACGTTTTCGCTTGGTCCTACAAAGACATGCCAGGGATCGACAGGGATATCGCCGAACATAGGATTCCGATTAAGCCAGGTTTCAAACCTGTGAAACAGAAGCTTCGACGAATGAGAACAGAGTGGGCTCTAAAGATTAAGGAAGAAGTTGACAAGCAATTCAAAGCCGGGTTCATCAAAGTTTCCGAGTATTCGATTGGGTAGCTAACATAGTACCCGTACCCAAAAAGGATGGGAGAATCCGAGTTTGTGTTGACTTTAGGGATTTGAACAAAGCAAGCCCAAAGGACGACTTCCCTCTACCTCACATTGACATATTGGTAGACAATACTGCAGACCACGCATTACTATCCTTCATGGATGGATATGCGGGTTACAACCAAATCAAAATGGCCATGGAAGACATGCATAAGACCGCGTTCGTCACCCAATGGGGAACCTATTGCTATACAAAGAATGCCGTTCGGATTGATCAACGCCGGAGCTACATACCAACGCACCGCGACTACACTCCTACACGACATGATGCATAAAGAAGTCGAGGTATATGTGGATGACATGATCGTCAAATCCAAGGAAAGAGAGGGACATATTGCGAACCTTCGCAAGTTCTTCGCAAGACTACTAAGTACAACATGAGACTCAACCTCAAAAATGCACATTTGGGGTAACATCTGGCAAACTCCTAGGATACGTCGTTAGCCAACGAGGCATAGAAATAGATCCGTCCAAAATCAAAGCTCTGATCGAAATGCCACAACCTCAAATAGAAAAAGAAGTCAGAGGATTCCTGGGAAAAGTGCAATACATAAGTCGATTCATATCGAAACTTACGATGATTTGCGAGCCTATCTTCAAGAAGCTCAAGAAAACAGACCACACCATGTGGGACGACGACTGCCAAAAGGCGTTCGACGAGTAATCAAGGAGATATTGGCTAAACCACCAGTGCTCATGCCACCACAACGAGATCAACCTCTTGGTTTATATCTCACAGTAACTGAAACTGCCATGGGTGCTATGCTAGCTCAAACCGTAGGAAGTGAAGAAAGAGCTATTTACTATCTAAGTAAGAAGTTCTTGGAATACGAGTGCAAATACTCACAACTCGAAAAGACATGCCTCGCTCTTGTGTGGGCAACAAAGAAGCTACGTCACTACATGCTTAGCTACTCTGTCAAGATATTCTCCAAAATGGATCCAGTCAAATACCTCTTCGAGAAACCCGTTCTCAACGGACGTTTGGCAAGATGGACCATGATGCTCTCAGAATTTGACCTCAAATATGTGCCATTGAAAGTTATAAAGGGTCGCGCCGTCGCCGAATTCTTCGCAGAAAATCCCATCAACGACGCACAAACCATAGATACTTGGTCATTTCCCGACGAGGATATACTTCAAACTGATGTAGACTCTTGGGATCTATACTTTGATGGAGCATCAAACCTAAGAGGATTTGGGATAGGAGTGTTGCTCATTTCTCCTGAAGGTGAGCATACACCAATTGCTGTCAAACTCGACTTCGAGGTGACAAACAACGCTGCAGAATATGAGGCTTGTCTAATCGGACTACAAGCGGCAGTAAGCTTAGGCATCAAAAACCTCCGAGTGCACGGGGATTCGTCACTGATCATCAACCAAGTTACGGGATCCTGGAAAATCCGAAGTGAAAGTCTAGCACCCTATCAGGCTAGAATAGACCAAGTCGCTCAATTCTTTGATCACGTAACCTACTTACACCTACCTCGAGAAGAAAATCAATTTGCAGACGCTCTTGCGAAACTTGCATCTTTGATAAACATGCCAGATCATATTATGGAAATGCCTTTGTGTATTGAACGACGGTCGGAGCCGGCTTACGTCCATCAAATTACCAATGAAGAAGAAATCGCGCAGAGCCCCGGTTCCAAGCAATCCTGAATTTCAAGCTCAATGGTACCTATCCGCCGGATATGGACAAAAGGGGGCAACGCGCTATACGCCTACTAGCTTCCCAATACATCCTGATGCAAGGAGAATTGTACAAAAGAACACCTCTTGGTGTAGTCCTACGTTGACTTGATCATTCACAGGCACGAAAAGTAATGGAAGAAGTCCACGACGGAGAATGCGGTCCTCACATGAGCGGGCCTATGATGGCAAAGAAAATCACACGTCTAGGGTACTATTGGACCACAATGGAATCCGATTGCATCAAATATGTGAGGCATTGCCACAATCACAAATCTTCGGGAACGTACAACATGTCCCTCCTTCGTTGCTCTATACGATGACATCTCCTTGGCCATTCTCCGCATGGGGAATCGACATAATCGGAAAATAACCCCACCGAACAGAGGTCACTTTGTTTCATCCTAGTAGCGATTGACTACTTCACCAAGTGGGTAGAAGCGGCTTCCTACACCGCTCTTACGGCCAAAAATGTGGCAAAGTTCATACAAAACAACATCATCTGTCGATATGGTTGCCCGCATGAGATCATCAGCGATAATGGGTCACACTTCCAAGCCGAAACCGAACAATTGCTAGCCAAATACAAGATCAAGCATCACCACTCCTCGCCCTATAGACCACAGACTAACGGCGCGGTAGAGGTCGCTAACAAGAATGTCGTCACAATTCTCAAGAAAATGACCGACAATTACAGAGATTGGCCAAGCAAAATACCCTTCGCTTTGTGGGGGTATCGTACATCGATTAGACGCCCATCTGGGGCTACTCCTTTCTATTTGACCTACGGCATGGAAGCCGTACAACCAGATTGAGCTAGAAATACCATCTCTCGCGCATTCTCGCTAGAAAGTCAAATCCCTAAGCCGATTGGAAGAAAGATAGATACGAAGAACTCATCCTCCCGGGATGAGCGTAGGCTACGTGCCTTACATAATGTCCAAACATATCAAGCACGTATCAAACGAGCTTTCAACAAAAGAGTTAGGCCAAGAAACATCAAAGAAGGAGATTTAGTTCTCAAATCGGTTAGAGCTCTTTTACCTGTCGACCCAAGGGGAAAATTCAAACCTAATTGGGCCGGACCATATCTAGTCAAATCAATACTCCCAGGGGGTGCGGTTAGAATCACAGACCTAGATGGGAATGAGTTCTCAAACCCCACAAATCTCGACCAACTGAAACGATACTATGCCTAGGATAGAACAGAAACGCGCCTCGCGTAAACCCACGTGTCGCTCTTGTGGCACTAAATAAACGGCCCCTGGCCTATTTGAATGTCACTATGCTCTTGCATCTTGGCAAACTTGTCATCCTCATATCATCAAACAAACTAAATTCGCACCTCCAGAGTAAGCAAAAGCTCATGCTTATTTTCTATATTCATTACAAGCTCTTGCTTCGAACAATTATTCTTTTACATTTACTCGAACTACGCGCAAGGGTTTGATTTCGCTTTTTTAAGTGAATACGTAGGCAATCCTTCACGGGATTCAACCCACCGTTATATTTAAAATGTAAATAGAAGGACATTTGCATTGCATTTGAAATTCGACAAGGATAATTAAAGAAAATACCAACGGTTTCATAACCATTTAACCTTTTTTATTTCATTCATCCATTTTTTTCTAATAAAAATAGTACGACAAATAATAAAAATAGATAGGCTAGGATTCTAAAAATCCCTCCTTTTCATTACAACAATAATAATAATAATCAAATAATAATAATAAATGAGACTTGGGCTATTCCTCCATCTTTCCCTTGCCTTTGTCGTTCTTGTCATATTTCTTGTCACGACCTCGAGCCGGGCGCTCTTGCACCACTTCAGACCTAATCACCAACGGTCTTTCTCGAGGCCTGACTCTTCCGTTCTTGCCAACCACCATCTCCGCGACAGGAGTAGTCTTCGATTTCTTTGAAGGATGAATGACTTGAAAGCCGGCTTCTTCTTCTCCTTCATCGCCGATGCTTCTCTTTCTCTTTCTCTCCTCGCGCACTTTGTAGTCAACGGGCTCGCGCTTCGCCTCTTCGCTCTTCCGAAGTTGCAGCCTTTCTCCACCTCAGATAGGAATCCGACACCCACAAAGCATTGGCGGAGAAACTCAGGAACCACATGTTTCTTTGGGCCCATTTCATAGCCCACTCTCTTCGGCTCTCGGTAGTCAGCGCCATAGCAGTCAAGGGATGAGTGTCAAGCCTAGGGATCATCGCTTCAACCCGACTTGCCTCATCAACCTCTCAGAAAGAGGCATACCATAAACTCCAATCCAGGAATGCGCAAGGACCTAGTGGGATCCAAAGAAGACACTCCAAAGGATGGACTTGAGGTGCCACCACGGTACAACCCACCCGATCAAAGGACCATCATCATCTGCAGCTTGTTCTTCCAATAGTCACGGACCGAGTGAAATCCACCATGTACAACCTCGTCCTCATCGAAATCATACGGGCATGATAGGAAAGTGCATGAACAGGGGACTCGAGCAATCGGAGCTGTTCCATAAGCCAAACCTACCAAAACAGGTATTAGACACCGAAAAAAAAAAAAAAAAAAAAAAAAAAAAAAAAAAAAAAAAAAAAAAAAAAAAAAAAAAAAAAAAAAAAAAAAAAAAAAAAAAAAAAAAAAAAAAAAAAAAAAAAAAAAAAAACAACAAAAAAAGAAGGTGTCTTTACTCGTAGGATGACGGGACTCCCCAAAAATGGAAGATCGCGGTTGGATTTCCTATTATCCAAGCCCAAGATAATCTCCTCTAAGCATAGGCAAGTCGGGCTCCGCGCGGCTCCATTTGCTCAATAAGACCCAATAGACGGGGATCACCTCGCAATTCTTCGTCAACATGTCCCTGAAAGACATATACATGAAGCAAACAGAAGCCAAATGCTCTCCTTCTAGCAACATAAGAGACAAGAGGGTCGGCCCCGTTGATGAATCGATCTATAAAATCCAACATCCGCACGCCTTTCGCAGTAACAAGACGATCCACCTCGAGTCTGGTAAGTCCAAGCAAATCTCTAAACTTGCTCTTATACCCTTGAGCAAAGAGAAGGGATGGATGGGTAAATGTTCGTGGTCCCACCCGCCAATAGCAAAGCAATTTCCTCCGGAAAAGGACAAATATCACCTCCGGGAACGCAAAAACATGATAATTTGGATCCCAATAATCAAGGCAAGCATCCAAGAACGGTTTTACAACCTTAATGAGTTTCAAACTCAACAAAGACCCAAGGTTATAAGCACCCATATCGTGCTTCTCCGTGTTCGAAAATTCATTGGTCCATTCCTTCAAGCGGACCTCCAAAGTATTCATGATGATAATTTTCTCTTGAGAATTTGTTTTGAGAATTTTATGTGAGGCGACGAAGAAGAGACGGAAGAATTATATAATTTAAAGCTTCGTCGACGCTTCTATTTATACCAATTGCTGTTTCCAAAAATCCGTCAGAACTGACCTGCTTGGGAACAAAGGCGCACTGGCCGCGCGCCTCTTCAAAGGGACGCAGCTCATGCTGCGCCTCTTCCCCAGCCTCACTTCTGTGATTTCCGTGTTTGGATCTTTCCTAATCCTATAACGAATAATTTCCTATTCCTACGGGATTTTATTTCGGTAAATCCGAGAAATTTACCATGCTTCAGGTTTCCTAATTCGCGGGCACGCATTTCGAGGCGACATCGACACTTCCGCCATTTCAGCACACTTTAAATCATTTCTTTTTGACATATTTTTTATTTTAATAAAATTCAATATTTATATTTCTCCATTTTCTAACTTATAGATTTCTCTTTTTTCTTTTTTTAAGGGGGTAGCCCTCCCTACCGTCCGGTCATTTCGACAAATTTTTTGCATTTTGGTCCTTTTGAGTCTCGTTTTGCACTAATTAAAGGCCTTATGTATATATAAAATGTATGTGTTGCGTGATTTTTTCTATGTAAATTCCTAAGAAGATGACGGCGTAGACCGTTGTCTACCAAACCTGTTCAAGAACTAACTCGCAGTACAAACAACACAACCCAAGAAAGAAAGGCACTCGGGCCGTCGTATATACAACAAAAAAGCAAATGTACGAGTAATCGGGGGCTTGCGCCCGAACAAGGTACAAATGTACAGCAATCGGGGCTTCGCCCCAAACAAGTCAAAAAGACCAGTAACGGGGCTCGCGCCCAAACCGAGTCCAAAAATGTTTCAAAATCGATGTACAAAACTACACAAGCTATCATTGGCGCCCTCCGGCTCGGCAACCCTCGCCATAAGAGCAGCGATCTCGGCATCCCGAAACTCGAGCTCCCTCGACAGGCGAGCCGTCTTCTCCCGAGCCTGGGCCAACTCTCGTCCTGACTCGCGGTCACCCTGCAAACAGCAACGAATTGGCTCATGTCAATCAACTCAATTGGAAAACCAAAAATCACAAAAAAAGAAGATCGAAAAATGGGTATAAAGGTTCATACCTGACGACCTCGACCGCCGACGAGTGCCTCAATGGCCGTAGCTCGTAGCCGGTTGGCCACCCTCCATAGTGCCACGAACCGAGATGGCGCGACCTGCATTTCAAAAGGAAACTCTCAGCAAATTAAACAAACTCAGTCAAATGTGTTCTTACACGAAAACTATGCAAAATGGGATCTCTCCCGGAAGTAGAAGCATCGTCACCTGCAACGATTAAAGCAAATCCAGGCCGCATCACATGATGACAAGCCTTTGTTAAGTAGTATTTCGAGCCTTCAAGGCCCAGAAATCGCCCCTTTCTGGCCATCCTCGGCCATATTCCCGCCGAATCAATCACTCACATGATGGACAGGGTCAAGTCAAGTCCAAGTCAAAGCCTAGTTCCGAGTTCGAGTCGAAAATTCGGGCAAAGATTTCGCTATAACGGCGATTATGCCCTAGAAAGGTGCCCTGCAAAAGTTGTCACCAACCAAAATTCCGAGATGACAGGAAGTTTACCCATCATCCAAGGGTCCCTAATATCGAATTTCATCACAAATGGACAATCCTAAGGCCATCTTCGAAGCAATTTTCGATCTAGCTGTGAAACCGTCTCAAAATTCGCTCAAGGGCTCAAAACTTGATGAAAATTCGAAGTAAATACATGGTTATGTTCCTAACATTGCCTACTACTCATTTCTAGTATCAATTTGGCATGAAAAATCCATTTGGGGGAAAAGCCCCAAATTTTCGATCAAAAGGGTCGAAAACCCTAATGTTCGCGGCTCAAAATTCGACAAATATGGAAGATTAATGCAAGATTAAAACACATACCTCGATTAGTCATATTTTAAGCAAGCTTTTGAATCCAACCTTGATAGAAATGGTGAAGATTTGAGAGAGAAATTGAAGGATTTGTGTTTCGAAATAATGAAATAAAACCCTTCTGATTTCGCGTTTTTACGCAGAATTGCTGAATTGGGGAACAGACGCAGCAGGTGCTGCGCCTCTTCCAAGAGACGCAGCTCTTGCTGCGCCTCTTCCTTTGTTTCCCTCCTGGTGGATTTTCAAAAATCCGTTATGAGTTCGTTATTCGTGGGCCCATCTTTGGTGCGCCTCTTCCTCGATGACATTTTATCACTTTGGTCCGTTTCGACGATTTCCTTTCGTTCCGGCCCGCATTTTATCCAGTGCGACAGTATTTTGTAGTATTGTCCGAATTCATTTTATCCCGCGCAGCAGTATTTCGCAGTATTGCTCAATCATTTTATCCGGCGCAGTAGTATTTTGCAGTACTGCTCATTCAAAGTTTCCCCTACGACGATCAAGATGTTCCTCGTCGTCGATATGTCCCCAACAAGAGTTCGCTTGAGACCGACGCAAGCAGATTCAACTTCCAAACTTCGCCAAAGTTCGCTTGAGACCGACGCAAGCGGATTCCCCAGCGAGTTTTCTGCGACGTCCCGCTATTTTCAATATCTCTTATTCCCCGCGAAGTTCGATTAAGTCTCGGTATGATCTCTTCTTATGGTGGCGAGCCTCCTTACGTAGTCTAATGGACTTTAAACGACCCTCCCGATAGTCGACGGACTCTAAAATGTTCCCGACGACAGGTCCTGGCTCGACCCTTGAGCGCCTCGCGTCGCCATAGTCGTCAGGTTGTAATCTTCGATTGACCTGATGGCTATACTTTGACTTTCGCCTTGTCCAAGCCTCAGTCAAAGTGGGGGCTCTGTAGACACCTCGTTTCTGCACCCCTCGCAAACCACCCGGTGATGATTGGGCCGCATGTTTAATTCGCGGAACGATTAGTGACAGTTCGTAAGTTTATCGTCAAGTGATTGCTCAAACATTTATGTCAACCTCTTAGTTGTCATCTACGTGCCGATACGGTCGTTTTGGCAGTAATTAGAGTACATTCGGAGTCCGGGTCAAAAACCGTCTCCATTTCCTGATGGCTGTTAAATCCCGAGTCAGAATGTTCTGGAATGTTCCGGATATTTCTATTCCATATTCATCAAATTTTATCTTTTGGCAAACAATATCCCGTAATATTCAAAAGATAATCGAATTAAATCCGTCCTACCATAACTTAAACACGGAAATCTTTCTTAAGCAGGAGGAAACCTCCTGGGAACAGACGCAGCAGTGTGCGCTCTTCCAAGAGACGCAGCACCGCCGCGCCTCTTCCTGCACCCTTCTTTGCATGATTTACGTATTTTTTATATCTTTCCGAGATTCACTTCCAAAGAGTCTCCGAAACCCTATTCCTTCACGTGATTAGTATAAATAGGAGCTTTCGTTCCTCATATTTCTCACGCGAGTGTCCGCCCTTCTCTTCTCCCTTTGCATTCTAGACTTCGTTCTTACTAATTGGCGCCTACGTGCTTGGACTTCCGACCACGTAAGCTCGGATCTTTCCGGTACCACCTCTCCGTTGCATGACCGACCAATTTGACCACTACACTCAATCAATCTAATTAATCAACTTGTTAAATCGTTTTCCTCTTAAGAGGGCACTCTTTTCTTGCATTCGCGTCGAGCATCACTAATCGATTTTCTTAGTTCTTCTCGTTCCGTCAACATGTAAGTCTGAGGGTGTAATCTCTCCTTTTATTTATTGCACTTTTATTTATTGTATTTTGATTATTGTATAACAATTGTAAGGTTTATGTCGAAAGTACCTCATTAAAACCGATTTCTAAAACCATCTTTAAAACCTTTTTTGCGGATTTCCAGTAGACAGACGTCGAGAAAAGACGCAGAATCGCCGCGCCTCTTGAAGGAGCGCAGCACTGCGCGCCTCTTCGTGAGGGCCGCGCAGTTCTCGCTTCTTTTCTTCTTCCTCCGTCCTCCGTAATTGCATCAAAATTGTTTCTTTTGTTTTGTTCTTTAATTCTTCATCACGGAAATTTATAATTCATATGTATGTTGTATATAATTCATCATTCATTAGCATGTTTTAATCGTCAAGTCCTACTTAAATCCCTTATAATTCATATTCGAGGGTTTTCGTCATTAAATTCAAGTTCCGGATTTTAGAGATTCAATTCGTTCATATTGAGTTTCTGGGATTCGTTGTTGATAAATTTGCATCTGTTTATTTATTGTTCGTCATTAATTCATCGTCAATTCATCACGTTTATTTAATAATTCGTTAGTTAGTTTAATTATTCATTCATTAACATCGACCCTTCACATAATTAATCCGTTTATTTCCGTCTCATCCATGTTTTACTGTTTTATGACATTAATCATATGTAAATAATTCATTAATCACTTTCATCCGAGTCTAATATCGTAATCAATCCACTAATTTACCGATTAACATTCACGATTTGCAGTTCCGGCTTCACAGCCAGAACTCACCCTTGGAACAGACGCAGCAACTGCTGCGCCTCTTCCAAAGGGCGCAGTTTCTGCTGCGCCTGTTCCAGGGTGAATTCTGCCTCTGAACCCCTTTTCTGCCTTGACCTAGTTTAATTAGCTACGTATCAACTAACTAATAATCGTATTATCACCTTCTGTTCTGTTCGTAATTTATTCTTTTATTCTTTTTATCAAATCATTCGTTTTAGCGGTATTTTCGACATAAATCACCTATTCCATTGTAATTATTGTAATTTTCTTTATTGTAATTATATTTATTATTGTATTTTGTATCATTTGTATGTTTCTCACATGTAAATCAACATTAAATCCCAACTTCGACCCAATTGTTTGCCTAATTAATTGTTCACCGACTTAGTTAATTTCTCACATGTTAGGATTAATCTAATGGATGTTGCATTGCATGCATATAGCCGACGATATATCAAGTACGAATAAACTCCCTAATCATTAGTAGAGGCCGCTATCGAGGCGGGCGGGATTAGGTGTTCGATCAAAAGAGCTTCCTAATACGTACCCCTCACCCTTACCGGATCTCCGTGAGCACCCGTGTTCATTGGCATCCACGAGAGTCATTCTAGACATAGAATGCTAAGGGTAACGATTGCTTAGTGTTCATGTCACTACTTTGTGTCTTGACATGACACGAGGTATTCGAACGGTTCCAATTTCCCATAAAAATTGGTGGCGACTCCATACAAAATGCAAACGCTTGTTTTCGATCCTCACCAAGCGCCCCCGTGGGCGGCCCGCTGTCCACACACGCGGCGACCGACTCCTCGCATTCCTATTCCGGCTTCTCTCCTCGTAGCGGGAAGGACTTCTTCTCCGGCTCGGGCTTCTTCTCCGACTCTCTCCGAGTCGGGCCGCCGGTTCTCCGGGTGTGTCTCGTCGGTGGTGCGGCGGCGATGTCCTCTCCCGAGTGCGAGAAGGACTTACGTTTACCACGACCACTCTGGGCTCCTCCGGCGTCTTGGTAGGGTCTGCTTCTCCCAGTGCCCCGTTCAAGTTTCTTGGAGTCACGCTCTGGGCCCTGGTCTCCTGGACGGCTTCCGCCGCTCGTGTCGGCGTGCCTATGTGAGCTGGTGTACTCCCAATTAGGTCCAGGAGTGTCTTCAGTTTTGCTACGTCAACCACCTGTCCCATGATGGTGACCTGGTTGGCGGGAGGCGGCGTGTCCGGTATTATCGGCATTCCGAATTCCGGTTGGACTACTCCGCCGGTGGAGGGTTGCACTACTCCAGAATGGTGAAATGCATCATCTTGGTGTAGCTCGGTTTCGTCGGTCATGACTACTTGTTGTTTCGACATCTTAGCTTTTTTGGGTGGGTTTTTTTTTGTGTTTTTGTTTTTGTTGTTTGGGAATGAATGTGACTAGCTTCTAGTTTGCTCCCCAGACGGCGCCAATTGTTCCGGGTGTAATTCCAGAGCAGATGTTTGTTACCACTCGTAACTAGTAGAACGATGTCCTTGCTTGAATCCTCCTTGCGGTCTCCTGAAACGATGAACAAACTGAGGGCTCGGCTTTGGCCGAGCGTACTCACTCCGACGCTCAAGTCAGTGAACTTAGAGAGAAGTTGTTGTAACTTGGCTAAGAGTATATTGTAGAGAGATAAGGAAGATATTACCAGATGAATAGTGGTTATTAGGTCAATTTGTGGATCCTTTCCTCAATGAAGGTTGAGGAGTATTTATAGGCATTCACCTTTTGTCACGTAGTGGCCAAGTGGCCAAGTGGCTATCAGGTGAAAGGACCGTTGTACCCTCGGCCGATGGACCTGTGGCAGGCTCGCCGAGGGTCTTGGATATGAGTACGCGGATTTGTGTCTCGGCTGGCTAGTTGTCTGGCCGAGACCCAGGTGACAGGCCGATGGGCTCCATCGGCAAGACTGTCTAAGTCGTTGACTTTGCTGTGGATACCCTTGACCTTGCTCAATATGTTGACTTGGTCAGCGGTGCAGAATATGCCCCATCAGACACTAATATCGTAAGGTGGGTGTCTTTAAGCCTAAACATTTATCGTAAAATCAACTTCCTAACTCGACATGATGCATTTACATAATTTGCATATGTGACCCGACCTCCCTAGACATTTTCTTTATTATTGTTTTATTATTACATCAAACCAAACCAATCAATCAACCGTTAATCTACCAAGGTAAAATTCAATTCATAACAATTAATTAATAACTCCCGTCTCCTTTGGGTTTGACCCCTAAGTACTAAATTCATTTGTTGTCTAGGGTATAAATATTATCTTTGCATAGGTGCGCGATAGCCTATCAACTAACCTCGGGCAACCGAAATGGTAACAGCCTTTCATGCTAGGGTAGTCCTTGGTAAGGTACCTTAGTATGAGGGGGTGTTACAAAGTATCACTCGTATGAGTTGATAAGACAAAAAGTAGAATGTATAGAGAATTACAAATGATTTGTCTTTATCCTTCCATGTGGGTTTTATTTGACTCGTCAAGTTTGTGACGGATATCGGCCGTCACAATTCCAAATGAGAATTTGTGTATTTGCAATTGGGGATACAAAAGATTCAACCTTTCAAATTTGACTATAACAAATCCGAGAAAGGCAAGGCTCTAATAGTGGAGCCAAACACTCGGGTTCAACAACTCACTTGCTTATCTCTATTATTCGAAACGATGAAATAAGTTGATCTTATCTGAGATGACCAATTTAATTTTCTTACCTTGTCCAACAAAAAAAAACAAAAAAAAGGGTGTTGATTTTCGCATTACATATTTTACTCATTACAGTACACTTTTGACCATACTACCCCTCTCATTTTCCCCTCATAAGAAAGGTGTACTACACTAGAAAAAAAAACATTGCACAGTAAAACTCAAACACCCAAAGCACCTTCAACTTACCACCACCCCCTCCCTTGGCCGCCCACCGCCATCTGCCTGGACACCATCGTCAAAACCTGATAGGCTTATCGCGTACCTATGCAATAGGGGTCGAACACAAGGAAACGGGAATTACGTCGTGAATTGCTATGGGTAGATTTTTATCAAGGTCGATTACGTTTAGGTTTGGTTTGGTTGTTTGATGATTAATAACAATAATGATGTAAATTATATAATAAAAGAGAGTCTAAGGGGTTCGGGTCACACATGCAAAGATAAACATATGATCATGATAAACTTGGTACTAACAACATTGTCAATTGCTTAGGCTTAAAGATACCCATCTTACGATATTAGCATCAACCATAGACCGGGTCCTAGAGAAACTTTCGTCCATGACTAGGTCGTCCTACTATACATGCTTAGTCTAATTCAATTCCGTGCCTCTCGACTTATAGAATGAATGAACAAACTTAATCATTTGAATAAGGCCTTAAACAAAGATTAAACGTGACGATGCAAACATGTGATAGAAGCAATATGAACAATATTATTATTAACTTATTTTATCATGTTTATATATTAAATTTATGCATGGCTCCCCTAGCCCTTAGACTAGGAAATTTAGCTACTCATAATAGGATGTAAATTGTAAACTATATTGAGAGAAGTGATAAACATGATAATATGATCTAAACAAATTAGGTGATATAACATGTAAAGGAAATTATGCTAATGAAATGAGATTAATAATAAACTAAATAGCAATGTAAAATGTAAACTAGAAATAGAAATACCTTAATAGAAATAACTTGTATGGAAGAAACAAAAAGAACCAAATGCTTGAAATGTAATAATAACCAAATGTTTAAGGATTACAAGATTAACTAATTTGTAAACTAATATAAAAACTATTGAGAGAAATATAATGCTTAAGGCTATGAAGAACTAAAATGAGACGTAAAAATTGGATGCCTAAGACCTTGGAACACCTCTCCTATTTATAGGAGAGGAGAAGGAAACGTAAGTTTCCTAGATGCATGCGGCCCCGATCGGGGTTGGGTGGCCCCGATCGAGGTCGTGTGTTTCCGGGTATTTTCGCTTAATTCCTCACTTAATTGCTTGAGAAATCCTAAGTGCGTGATTAATGACCCTTAATGCACCCGGGTAAATGCTCCATCTATCATCTTTAGAGCTCCCAAAAAGCATCCTAAGCATGTTGGAATCTTATGCTTTCCACCTTGACTTGGACTTTAAACATTTGGGCTTTGACTTTGTTTGTTGGCAACATTTGCATTACTCATACTAATCCATCAATTTCTCCATGCAAAACCCAATCCAATGCTCCATGCTTAGTCCAACACTTGCTCTTGATTAGCTTAGTGAACTTGGTGTATAAAATGATAGGAAAAAGCCTCTAAATACTTAGATTCCTACAAAACCGTAACAAACACAACAATACACCTAGAACACAAGATTAGCTCAAATATATACTAATTAAAGTACGACGAACAATAGAAACCGAGCTAAAATGAGGGGTAAAAGTACGTAAATTATGCACTTATCAAACTCCCCCAAGCTAAACCCTTGCTTGTCCTCAAGCAAGGAACCATATCCCATCAAATGCAATATCCTAACAAGCTAAGCATAATGATTTAAAAACTCGAAACAACATGGGCAAGAGATAAAGCAAAACATGGATGAGATTTACATGACGGCGTAGCATAGAAAACTTTGAATGAACCTTTAAGCTCTTGCATGATCTTTTGACTTATGGACTCTCACGGGGCACTCAACTCCTTTTAAGTGAAAGGACAATTTTGTGAATGAACATTCAACTATCCTCGACTTATAAAATGTGCCCGCAATCTAATATGGTAATCAATCAAAACTAATAAGCTAAAACAATCAAATGCAAGCATGATAAAGAAGCCAAATGGTAGGAAGAAGGTAATAAACATGGGTAAGAAGGGGGAACAAATGAATTATGGTAATGTGGAGCTAAGTCAAGCTAGCAACTACCAAATTGTAAAGGTGCTCAATCCCAATTCCAACCCAATTTTGCAATTCAAACCATGAGAAAATCTTCCAAAATATATGAATAATGCTTGAGAATTTCTCACATCTTTTCTTCTTCTCTTTTCTTTCTTTTCAATTCATACTTCTTTTTTTCATTTCATTCTCATTTTTTCATGCTTTTTTCCATTTCATTTCCTTTTTCTTTCTTTTCTTTTCAACTTTTCCTTTTTTCCTTTTTTTTCCTTGAGCATTAAGACCAAGCTCACACGATTTTCAAACTTTGAAACAAATCCCAATTGAGCACCCAAACAAGACCAAACAAGCTACTAGCTCAACAAGGTAGGCAAGTTATAATTTAGCTAGGGAAAATTTGTTTGTGAAGGGGTCAAGAAGGCAATTATATTCATGTGAATGGCTCCAAAATGCTTTGACAAAAGAATGCATGCTTACCAAGAGATGACATGAGAACCATACTTGTGCGTCTTGATGAAACACACATTATAAAGAGACACCTACACTCACCTAAGAGGGACCGAATATGGATGCATCGGTCAAAAAGAGGCTCTACCTTACCATTTTGTAGCTTGCCACTAGTCAAGATCAAGCCTATTCGGTTCATTCTCCATCTCCTACCTACTATGTCAAGACATCCCCATGTAGCTAAAATCCCAACATGAAAGAATAAATCATTAGCAATAAGCCATTATTAGGATAAGCAAAGAGGAAAGTAGGCTACAAGCAAGCACAAAGCAAAAATTTCTCTCAAAAATTTTCAAATTTCTACACTACATGCAAACTATTCTATATGCAAATGCAATATCTCCCCCCAAGCTAAACATCACATTGTCCTCAATGTGCCAACTATCCAAATCACCAAATCAAACCATCAAAAATGGCTCAAAGCACAAAACAAGAAGGACTAGAGGTTATGTTTAATGGGATGCAAGATCTAAACTAAAATGCAAAGCAATTAAAACTTACTCGATTTGCCAATCTCCCCCAAGCTAGCATGAATTCGGGGGGAAGTAGATGTTTCTTTGTGATCTTTAGTGAAGAAATGTGAAGAAACGAGAAAGAAAGGAGGAAATAAGTACCGTCGGGTATGCATGAATGATAGAAAGAAATCTATCTTTTTTTCCTACCCGTATAAAGCAAAGGCCAGGAAGTCACAGAACCACGACTCTGATCGGGGCCACCAACCCCGATCGGGGTTGACCTCCTCTTCGGCTTTTTGACTTTTTCCGCGTTTGTTTTAATTCCTTCTCGTTTCTCAAAAACCACGTCCCCGAACGGGGTTGTGGCATGGGGAAGCGTGCCATATTTTCTTCCAATTCTTCTTCCTTCATTTTCACCTAAAAATCACAAAAAGAAACATCATAAAGTAGAACATTTTATTACTAATCTACAAAAAAAAAACAATAAATTGCAGAAAATTAAAAACAAAAAAAATAAAAGCAATAAAAAGCTTGGGTTGCCTCCCAAGAAGCGCTGGTTTAACGTCCCGCACGACGTAAGAAGCTATTTGATTCAAGTTTGGTACTTGAGCTTGCCACCAACCGAGCTCCATTTCATAGCTATCTTTGCATTCCGCAACCATTTGAAATTGTTCAAATAAAATTTCCTTTTCCTCTTGCCACTCCTAGCATTAGTGCCTTTAGCATCGTCACCTACAAAACAAACAACACCCATATCGTCCTCTAACGGATCCATTAGTGAGGATCCAAGCATAGTAGAGGCATAAGAAGAGTCCACAGTGCTAAATAAATAACAAGACTCTTGTAACATTGGGCTTCTAATGGTGTTGTTTTTGCTAAAGGCCCGGTCATCACCCACTTCCAACGTCAACCTCCCATTTTTCACATCAATTAACGCACCCGCGGTGCGTAAAAATGGCCTACCCAATATAATTGGGGTTTGTGAGTCCTCGGCCATATCAAGTATGAGGAAGTCAACGGGTATGAAAAACTTGCCAACTTTGACGGGTACATCTTCTAAGCCACCTAAAGGTCGCTTTAAAGAACGGTCCGCCATTTGCAATGTAATACTTGTGCATTTTAAAGCACCCATGTTAAGTTTTTCACAAAGGGAATAGGGCATGACACTTACACTAGCACCTAGGTCGCAAAGGGCCTTATCAATGGTATATTTGCCTATAGTGCAAGGAATAGAATAGCTACCGGGGTCCTTAAGTTTTGGGGGAGACTTGTTTTATAAGAGTGCACTACACTCTTCGGTGAAAGCAATGGTCTCAACCTCATTGAAGGATCGCTTCTTTGAGAGAATCTCCTTCATAAACTTTGCATAGGAGGGGACTTGGGTAAGCAATTCTAAAAATGGGACGGTGACTTGTAAATTTTTACACATTTCCATGAACTTACCGAACTTACCTTCTTCCTTGTGCTTTGCTAAACGATGGGGAAATGGTACTTGAACAACTTCTTTTGGAGGAGCATCCTCCACATCTTCCACCTTCTCTTCCTCATTGGGAACACTCGCCTTTGTTGGAATGGCATCACTCTCCTTAGCATTAGGAGAGACTTCTTCAACAATAACCTTGTCACTTTTCTCGGGCATAGGGTGCTCAACAACTTTGCCATCAAGATTGCTCTTCCTTTTTAGCATCAACAACCGGTGAGGAAATGGTACACGATCTTTAACAATAGGCTCCTCACTAGCCTTCTTTTTGTCATTTCCCCCAAGCTTAGCCCTTTTAACAACCACCTCATCATCCAAAGTCATGGATGGCCCATCATAGTTTGAACCACTTCTCAAGGAAATAGAATTAACAGTTTCATGTGGTTGCTCACCTTGGGGAGGTAGTTGACCATTCTTCCTTTGAGAGCTAGAAGTGGCTAGTTGAGCCACTTGTTGTTCCAACATCTTGACCGCGGCACTATGAGCTTGATTATTCTTTTGAATTTGAGCCAATAATTCCCTTTGCATTTGGATTATCATGCCCTCGAGCTTACCAACTCCTTGATTGTTTTGTTGGCCATTTTGTGGTGGATTTTGTTGGTAATTTTTTTGTGGAGGCCTTTGTTGATTTTGATACCCCGGTGAAGGGATATACTTTTGTTGTTGAGGAACATAGACATTTTGTTGTGGTGGGGGTTGAGGGTTAAGCACATTATTGCTAGTGTAAGACAAGTTCGGATGAAATTTCGAATTCGGGTTATATGTGTTGGAAAATGTATCCGGTGGATATGAACTTTGTCTAAAAGCTTGAAAAGCATTTACCTCTTCAATAGGGGCTCGGCAATGAGCGGCATAATGACCCGCACCTCCACATCCATCATAAACGATGATTTGGCTCGTTGAAGACACAACATTGAGTTGTTGAAGGGAATCTTTAGCATCTCTTTCCGCCAATTGTTGTTGGAGCAAGGCAATTTGAGCTAACAAAACGGAGTTGTTAGAGGATTCTTCTTTACCTTTAGATGGCACAACTCGGGAATTGACATATTGGGCATCATGGACCGCCATAGATTCGATCGTGGCATGAGCAATGTCGATGTCAATTTGATCAAACCGCCCATTGTTGGCGGAATCAAGAATCCTTCGGGACTCGGCACAACATCCGTTGTAGAATGTTATTGCTAGAAACCAATTATCTAGCCTATGATGTGGGCATTGCCTTTGAAGCTCTTTGTACCTCTCCCAAACCTCATATAAGCTCTCAAGAGCTTGTTGACGGAATCCGGTGATTTGGCTCCTCAAAGTTTGAGTTTTCTCCGGTGGAAAAAACTTTTGATAAAAAGCAAGAGCCAATGTCTCCCAATTGGTGATTCCCAAGGTGGTGCGGTCAAGGCTATTGATCCAAAGCTTAGCCTTGTCCTTCAAAGAGAAAGGGAAAATTATTTCCCTTATTTGGGCTTGGGTGACGCCCGTTTGACGGATCATGGAGCAATAGTCACAAAAGTTTTGCACATGCAAATTGGGATCCTCCAAAGGACTTCCCCCAAATTGCTTCCTCTCCACAAGGCTAATAAAAGCCGGTTTGATCTCGAAGTCCGGCGCGGTGATTTGAGTGGTTGTGATTCCGACCGGAAGTATGGCCGCGGTGGGCTTTGAGTGATCGGAAAGTCTCACCATCTTTTTGGTAGTAGATGGTGATGGTGGTGGAGTTGATGAACAAGAAACCTCCTCCTTTTCAAGAACCTCTAGATCGTCTAAGTAAGACTTTCTAGCACTTTCAACTTGTATGGGAGAAGTGGCTTCTTTCACTTCCTTCCAAAACCGTCGTCTTCTCCTAAAAGTTTTCTCGAGATCGGAATCCGGTGAAAGCAATTCTCCACTTTGAGAGGACCTGGGCATAAGACAATAATTTCTAGAGAAGTGATAAGTAACGGTCTCAAGGAACAAGTGTTCCCCAAGAAAAAGGAAAACAAGATAAAAATCGACAATTCAAAAAGCAATAAAACCGTTTCCCTGGCAACGGCGCCAAAATTTGATAGGCTTATCGCGTACCTATGCAAAGATAATTACCCTAAACAACAAGTTAATGTAGCAATAGGGGTCGAACACAAGGAAACGGGAATTATGTCGTGAATTGCTATGGGTAGATTTTTATCAAGGTCGATTACGTTTTGGTTTGGTTTGGTTGTTTGATGATTAATAACAATAATGATGTAAATTATATAATAAAAGAGAGTCTAAGGGGTTCGGGTCACACATGCAAAGATAAACATATGATCATGATAAACTTGGTACTAACAACATTGTCAATTGCTTAGGCTTAAAGATACCCATCTTACGATATTAGCATCAATCATAGACCGGGTCCTAGAGAAACTCTCGTCCATGACTAGGTCGTCCTACTATACATGCTTAGTCTAATTCAATTCCGTGCCTCTCGACTTATAGAATGAATGAACAAACTTAATCATTTGAATAAGGCCTTAAACAAAGATTAAACGTGACGATGCAAACATGTGATAGAAGCAATATGAACAATATTATTATTAACTTTTTTTTTTGGTAAAATGTGAGTAAAATATATATCAAAAATGTAGGATTTACATGTAGTGCAAACCCCTAGTTACATAAGGTGTCTATGACATAACCAATTTACATCATTAACATTCTTAATCTCCTTCTCTCGTCCCCTACTTCTGTTTCTCACACCTTCTATAACCAGCAAAGCAATCTGATTTGGGTGCACAAGGACTGCATCAAGTCTATCTGCACTTATTTCGTTGATACCAAATAGAGTAGATTGCCCCCAAGAAGAGTGCAATCTGCACCCCTCTCTGGACGTTAGTACCTCCCCTACTAGACCACCAGTCAAGATCAATCACCAAAGGGAAGCTGCATCCCGTATGCTGCTGCAGAAACATCAAAACTCTCCTACTGTACTGACAGGCAAAGTACAGGTGATTTAAGGATTCATTTGTCTGTCCACATAACAGGCAACCAGCATCAACATCCATCCCATAGCTGATCAGTTTGTCCACAGTATTAAGAGCCTCATGAGCCACTAACCATCCCATGAACTGGTGCTTTGGCAGAGCCCATTTAGTCCAGATCACCTTATTCCAGCAGACAGGAGGCCTGGTGTCCTTAGCCAATCATAACAGGCACTAGGTGTGTACCCAGTTGGTTGTACTCCTCATACTCCATCCACAAAACCATGGGCAATTTCCTGCTTAACCTTGCAAATCCTTCTCCATACCCAGCTAGAATTAGTTGAAGGAGTGTACTCAAACCAATCTCTCCCTCTGATATGATTCCATTGTACCCACTGTACCCATATGGAATCTCTGTTCTCAGCAATCCAGTTCACCAACCTCCCTACCATAGCCTTATTCCAGACTTCTTGATTCTTCAGACCTAATCCTCCTTCTTCTTTTGGCAAACAGACTTTTTCCCATGCTACCAGAGGAGCCCTCCTATATTCTGTACCATTATCCCACAAGTAATTCCTACAAATAGCTTCTATACTTCTTATGATGCCCTTAGGTAAAATAAACATCGAAGCCCAGTAGGAATGCAAAGTATCCAGGACTGATTTGACCAACACCAATCTCCCTGCATATGAGAACTTCCTAGCTCCATAACTGTGAATCCTCCCACATATTTTCTCAATGAGACATGCACAGTCTGAAATCTTCAGTCTGGTAGTTTGGATTGGCATTCCCAAGTACCTAAATGGAAGAGCTCCCTCAGTAAACCCTGATATCCTCAAAATATCAGCCTTAATATACTCAGGTACTCCTCTAAAGTAGGCATTAGATTTAGCAGGACTAACTTTTAAGCCAGAAGCTTTTGAGAAGGTAGAAAAGGACTGTAACAAAAGCATTATGGACTTAGTTTCACCTTTACTGAACAGCAGGCCATCATCAGCAAATATAAGACAATTTAACCTCTGATTTTTACACATAGGGTGGAAATGGAATTTATACTTAGCTGCAGCATACTTCAAAGTTCTGGTTAAATATTCCATACACAAGGTAAAGATTAGAGGAGATAATGGGTCACCCTGTCTTAACCCTCTCTGTCCCTTAAAATAACCAAACATTTCCCCATTGAGAGATAAAGAGAAAGATGCAGTGGTAATGCACTGCATAACCATGCTTTGGAAATCAGCTGGGAAGTTCAACATCCTCATTAACTCCTCCACAAACTGCCACTCCACAGTGTCATATGCCTTCTGCAGGTCAATTTTGAATAGACATCTAGCTGAAGCATTAGGTCTCTCATAGAGTCTAATGAGATCCTGACAAATCAGTATGTTCTCCTGAATGCTCCTGTTCTGAATAAATGCTCCTTGATTCTGGTCTACTATATGAGGAAGCACTGCTGCAAGCCTAGTACACAAAATTTTAGAGATAACCTTGTATACAACATTGCAACATGCTATAGGCCTGAATTGAGTGACATTCTGAGGTCTCTCACATTTTGGAATCAAGGTAAGAGTTGTGGCATTGATTTGTCTGAGCAACCTTTTCTGTAAGAAGAAATCCTGAACTGCTCCAATCACTTCTCCCCCAACTTCTCCCCAGGCATCCTTAAAAAACTTACTTGTGTACCCATCAGGACCAGGAGATTTAATATCAGGAATGCTGAAAAGTGCATCCTTAATTTCCTTCCCACTGACAGGCCTCATCAGAGCAGCACAGTCCTCAGGACTGCATTTAGGTCCCTGCCCTATTATTCTCCTGCGTATCCTTCCAATAGCCTGACTGGATCCAAGTAATCCTTTATAGTATTCTAGAAATGCCTCTTGGACCTGATCAGAAGTATCACAAACTCTTCCAGCTGTGTCCTCAATCCTGAAGACTCTATTCCTATGTTTTCTCTACTTAAGCAATCCATGAAAGAAGGCACTATTTGAGTCCCCATCCTGCACCCATTTATGTTTAGCTTTCTGAACTAGAAAGCTATCTCTTGCTGCAGCTAGCTCTTTCAGTAATGCAGCAGCTTCTGATTCAGCTGCTCTTTTCTGCATATCTGAAGGATCCTGGCCTAGTTGCTCCTGCAATTCCTCAATCTGCTTCTGTTTAATGTCAGCAGCTTGCTCTATATCACTGAATTTTTCCCTGTTCAGCTGTCTCAATCCAGGTTTCAGCACTTTCAATTTCTTGACCAGTTTAAACATTGGAGTCCCATCCACCTTAGTTTGCCAGGCACTTCTTACAATAGGAAGAAACTCCTTGGATCCACCCCACATATTGAAGTATTTAAAGCTTCTCTTGCCCTGCACCTGCTTGTTACTACTCACAATACATGGAGTATGATCATACATCCCCTCAGGAAGAAAGTGTGCATACAAATCTTGCAAGTGGTCACACCAATCCTTGTTAACCAACACTCTGTCCAATCTGCTATAAATCCTCTCCTCAGGTTGCTGTTTATTGTTCCAGGTATATAGGGCACCAGTAGCAGCTATGTCCAGGACTCCACAATCTGCCACACAGTCTCTAAAAGGCTCCATCTCAGATGAGGGCACATTGCCACCAACTCTTTCATTTGCTGCCAAAACACAATTAAAGTCTCCTGCTATAGCCCATGGTCCATCAATAGTCCTTGCAATTCTCTTCAGATGACCCCAAAGAGGAGCCCTATCATTAATACCATTGAAGGCATATACCATAGTCAAGTAGAAGATAGTCCTACCCACTAATGATTCTACCTTCATGTGAATAAATTGAGCATTGTATTCCAGAAATTGAACCCTAAAAGACCTAGGTTGCCAAAGAATCCATATCCTTCCTCCATTATGATACCCACTATTAGTAGTTATGCACCAATTATTAAAATTATTTACAACCTTATGAAAAGCCTTACTCTTTATTTTGGTTTCTAACAGGCCAAATAGACCTACGCCTTTATTTTGCATAAAGAAATTAATAGCCTTTTGTTTTCCTACTCTATTCATACCCCTCACATTCCAGAAACCTATACTATCCATTTAATAAAAGAGGAGGGTTTTCACTACCATTTCCAACTGTACCAGATCTGCCAGGAGATTTGCCAGGAGAATTGAGTACCTCTTTGTAAGAGTGTGCACCAAATGACTCCCTATTATATCCGTCCTTTGCCTGTTCCTGCTCATTTCCTCCCCTTCTCAAAAGTACCAGTCTCTTGATTGGAGTTTGCACCTTGGAAGGAGTAGTCACCTGCTTAGTAGTCAATGGCAAATCATTTGTAACCATCTTCCCTTTATCCTTTGCAACTGGTCTCCAAACTTTCTTGACCACAGGCTTTTCCTTATTCACTTTGTCCTTCCTGCATTGTTCCTGATCATGTCCCATACCTTGATATTTCGTGCACTTGATGGGCTTCCATTCATATTCAATTTCAATGTGGTTCACTAATCCCTGCTCATCTTTGAAAGTAATTTTAGCTGGCAACTCCTGATCAACCTCCAGCTCTACCATAACCCTCGCAAATCCAAGCCTTGTTCTCTCCACAGTAGTTGTGTCACTCTTAACATATTTACCTACAATACCTGCAATTTTTGGCAAACCCTTTCCCCAGAATTTCAATGGTAGCCTATGCAATCTTATCCACGCTGGTACACTTTTCACATCCGCTTTTGTCATCTCCATATCTCTTTCCCAACTTTTCACTATCATTGGCTTGTTGTCAAAGAGATAGTGCCCTGAAGCAAGGACCTTCTCTTTCATTTCCATAGTTTTAAACCGAACCAGGAAGATCTCATTGGGCATGAACGAGATCTTATCAATGTTATACCTCGTCCAAATTCGCCTGATAAAACCTTCTACTATCTCCCATGGTGGATTAGCACCCAATATGAAACATACTACAGCGCTGCCAGTACTCTATCTCCTCTGCAACATCCTCCTGGTCTAACTGCAACATTTTCTCACTCCCTGTTTCAGGGACAACTTCTAGTACATCATTATTCTGTTCATCGTCCTCCTTTTCCTCCTCATTCTCACTTAACTTAATTTCCTCTTCTTCTTCTACTACATCATCCTCCTTTTCCTCCTCAGTCTCACTTATGTTAATGTCCTCTTCTGTTTCTTCTTTCTCTTCCTCTGATTCAGAATCTGTCTCTACTACCAACTCTGGTATTCCTACCACTTCATGAATATTTTTAGTTTTACCTTCCATCTCAACATTAGGTCCATTCCTTATACCATTAGGGTTTTTTGAAACCAACGTACTTTCTGCATTTTCCTCCAAACTCTCCCTCTCAGACGTAGGAGGGATGCTCCTCCCACGCAGAGTCATCTCTCTTTGCCTCTGCTGGACTGATTTCCTGGCCATGAGCTCGAAAATCAATGGCGGCACGGCATGACGTGCATGGATTCTCTAGGTTTTTCTTTTTCTCTCTAGGTTTTTTTTTTTGAGTGCAAATATTAACGTTGCATTGATCTCATATTAGTATTAATTTATTTTATCATGTTTATATATTAAATTTATGCATGGCTCCCCTAGCCCTTAGACTAGGAAATTTAGCTACTCATAATAGGATGTAAATTGTAAACTATATTGAGAGAAGTGATAAACATGATAATATGATCTAAACAAATTAGGTGATATAACATGTAAAGGAAATTATGCTAATGAAATGAGATTAATAATAAACTAAATAACAATGTAAAATGTAAACTAGAAATAGAAATACCTTAATAGAAATAACTTGTATAGAAGAAACAAAAAGAACCAAATGCTTGAAATGTAATAATAACCAAATGTTTAAGGACTACAAGATTAACTAATTTGTAAACTAATATAAAAACTAGAGTAAATTAATAATTATACCCTTTTATATACCACTTTTCTATAATTACTCCCTTATGAAAACTTTTTAATAATTTACTCCCATAAAATGTTCTCGGGTCAAAAATTGCACCCATTTACGCTTTCAGACAACATTTTCCGTCAAAATTCAGATTTTCAGTTTAAAAATCTAATTTTATGACGAAACTACCCCTAATTGTGATATACTTGAGTTTCTCCCTCCATTATACATCTATCATTCAATTCATTCAATTCAATCCATTTTAATCTTACATCTCCATTATACATCCCGTCATCACCCTCAACCCCTCCTTCAACCTATAAATTTTGAAGCTAAACTTATGATTTTCATCCTCCATTTCCAAACCCACATTCTCTCTTTCATCACCATTTCCACCAACTACTGCTTCATCATCTGTTTGATTCGCTATTGCTGCTACTTCTATTTGCTTCACCTCTCTGCCATTTCCATTCAATTCCAGAACCCAGAAATTAGGGTTATTGTTACGAAGACGAGACTTCGATTGCTCGCAAACTCCAAGTGATTAATGAGAAATAAGGTTAAACAAGGAGAGTATAATGATTTTCTGATGATTTGCTCCTACGTTCTATTTTCTTCAAACTGGCCAACATAAATTATTCTACTCTTCACGTCTGAGATTTGGGCTCCTCAATTGATTTTTGGCTTGATTTGCTCACTGTCACTAATTTATTGGTTCCCTTAATTCATGCTAATCCAATATATTCTCTTATTATTGATTAACTTGTTTACTTGATTCTTGCTAGTCATACTCGAATCATGCATCATCCCGTGTTGACTTGCGTATTCTGGATGAAAGCCTCTGATTTGGCTTGTCTTTGGGTGTAACAGTTATGAACCCAGAAAAATTGGGGATTAAACCCAGAAATTAGTTGATTCAATATAAGTAAATTAGGGGGAAATTTGGGTTAAAAAGTTGTAATTGGTAGAATAGGAATAGAATTAGAAGTTGAAATGAGGGCAGAGGGATGTCTAAATATTGACCCAGGGGCAATTTTGTCATATTAAAAGACTTTTCACCTGAAAATAGAAATGGGTGCAAGTTTTGACCTGAGAACATTTTATGAGAGTAAATTATTAAAAAGTTTTCATAAGGGAGTAATTTTAGAAAAGTAGTATATAAAAGGGTGTAATTATTAATTTACTCTAAAAACTATTGAGAGAAATATAATGCTTAAGGCTATGAAGAACTAAAATGAAACGTAAAAATTGGATGCCTAAGACCTTGGAACACCTCTCCTATTTATAGGGGAGGAGAAGGAAACGTAAGTTTCCTAGATGCATGCGGCCCCGATCGGGGTCGTGTGTTTCCGGGTATTTTCGCTTAATTCATCACTTAATTGCTTGAGGAATCCTAAGTGCGTGATTAATGACCCTTAATGCACCCGGGTAAATGCTTCAACTATCATCTTTAGAGCTCCCAAAAAGCATCATAAGCATGTTGGAATCTTATGCTTTCCACCTTGACTTGGACTTTGAACATTTGGGCTTTGACTTTGTTTGTTGGCAACATTCACATTACTCATACTAATCCATCAATTTCTCCATGCAAAACCCAATCCAATGCTCCATGCTTAGTCCAACACTTGGTCTTGATTAGCTTAGTGAACTTGGTGTATAAAATGATAGGAAAAAGCCTATAAATGCTTAGATTCCTACAAAACCGTAACAAACACAACAATACACCTAGAACACAAGATTAACTCAAATATATACTAATTAAAGTACGACGAATAATAGAAACCGAGCTAAAATGAGGGGTAAAAGTACGTAAATTATGCACTTATCAAAACCCCTTGCCACCGCCGATCATTGTTCATCATATCGTCCACCTCTCCCGCCCTACCTCTCATTCCCTGTCTCAATTAAAGATCCCCCCTTCATTTCCTCTACCGCCTCCCTTACCGGTGGCCGACCCCACTCCCTCTGCCGCCCCTTTCGCCGATGACACTTGAGGCAGCCAGCGTCCTTGGCGTGTCGTACTCCAACGCTGGCAACCACCACCCCTCCATGAATACACAAACCCAATTACTTGCTTCAAAAACGCAAATTTATTATTAAAAACATATAAAATTGAAAAATAAACCATTGATCTAATTAATAATAATGCAAAATTAACAAATTAGATGGGTATTTTACAATTAAATGTGTTCATAATCGAAGAAATGTGTTGTTGAAGTTTGAAAGGAGAGATAAGTTTCTAGAGAGAGAATTAGGTTTGTTATTTTTTTAATTAGGGGTAGGCAAATGGAAATTAAGTGATAAAAGTACTGTTGGAAAATATTGTGATTTAAGAATTATTTAATGTGTTTTAATATTTGAGAAAATATATTAAATATAGTTTATTAAGGTATTTATCCTTCATTATTCTTATGAGTTATTAAAAAGATTTATATGGTCAATGGTCTTTATTATGGTGGAGTAATGGACATTAACAATCATTATTAATGTGTTTTAAAGAGGGTTGATCATATTGCTTGTAAAACGTTTGTGCAACGATTATTCATACTCCTCCTATTTAATGGGGATTAATGCACATCCCATATATAAAAGGTGTACTTGCCTATATGAGTTAGGGTGTTAAAAAGATAGTTGTATGAGGTTCTTAAACGACTTAGAAGAAAAGCTTTAGCACTATGTTTTGACACTACTCCGTATTATTTTCATTGGCTTTAAGCCGCTTACTCTATATTGATAAATCATGTTTGTCAAGTTATTTTTATACTACTTTTAAACAATTATTATTGAGCATCGGGCGATCATCGGTTCGGGGGCTCCTCTTGCTGCTACCGAAGGAGTCCAACGGGTTGTCGTATCTTGGGAGAGGAACGCACTATTTGGTAACCAGTGCAGTGGAGGCGTTATCTCTCTTAGGAAAGCGCCTAGCGCGATTCGACCCAGGCTACATCTTTCTTCTCTACTCTATTTTACATTATTGTTCTTTTATTTATGTCATCTATATTTTTGTATTTTGTTATAATATTATTTACGGTAATATTGCTCCACTTTTTCTAACAATCTAAGAGAGATAAGGATGCCATTATCGTAAATAATATTACTCCGTACATTTTTATTAGGGACCAACATAATAAGTAGTTGGATGTCATTTTGCAAGAATGTAGGATCATATTATACGTAGAGTAATCGCATGAAATTTGTGTAGTTGTTGAGGTTGTTAATGGCTTGGTCTACTTAGTGTGTGTTTGTTTTTTATTGGTTTTCATATTCTTGATTTGTTTCGCATGAAATTTTTGTTAAGTATTGTATTGTGTTATATTTTGTTAATTCTGAAGTGTGCGTTATGATTAAAGAGTACATGTAAAATTGTATAATATGAGTGGTTGATAATTTGATTTGTTTTACTTTTGTGAATTGATATTTGACATATTGTTAATCGGTGTTACTCGGTATAATTGCATAAGTGACAAATCTTGTTTTTGTTAATTCTAGTAGTTTGATCGACGAATAATTATCTATATTGTGGTGAAGCATACGCATTCATTAGCCAGATACATTGATTTGGTAATCTTTTCGATTTTAGTATGGACTTGGTAAATGTGGGGGTTGTTTTCGGTCTATAAGTTTGTATTCTTCTCCATCCTAGTGGTAATTAATTGGATCGAGTTTTGGTGCAAACATTTCAATTTTGTGAAAAATTATTATTTTTTTTTTTTTTTTTTTTTTTTTTTTTTTTTGGGTGATGAGAATTATATTATGGACAATTTACGTTTATGATTACCCAAAGAGATGATGTTTTTATTTTTAAAAGTTGATGACCGTATTTATGTGCGTGTCTTTATAATTATATACGGAGTATTATGCTATGCATTTTGTAACGTCGAGTCGTGAGCTTATTATTTCATTATGGTTATGACGTGTTAATGGGTGATTGTTAACTTGTCTATATTGTATTAGTTTTACAGCAATCACAAATGTGTTGTTTTTCTTTGGATGTTTGGCGTGATTACGTTTAATTCTATAAGTTAATTTGCTTTAATGTTAAAAGGTTTCATTATCTCAAGATGAGATGTTATAACAATGGATGAGATGTACATTCGTTGCGGTATTGAATTTGTTTGTATCATGGTTTGTTGGCTTTTAGTGTGTTTCAGTATGGCAAATGTTAATCTTATGGCCGGCTTTAATAAGATGTGGCTTAATGAACTCTTATTATATATTATTATCAATTATCAATGCACTTTATAGTGTGTAATGTTTGTTTCAACATTTATCTTCTCACCATATTTATTTGGTTACCTTTAACATGTGGATTGTGAACATTTGTGTTAATAATTGGCTAAAAGAGTTTTCTAGTATCACACTATTCACTCATTATTACTTATTACAGAGTATATATATTTTACTAATTGTGTGTTTCTTTATTTGAAAGGCATATTGAACGATCGAGTTGAATAATTATTTGTGAGATCAAAGGCCAAAATGACTATTTATTTTTATATGGTGGAAGTCCCGTTATCATGGCTATATTTATTTTTATATGTTGGAGATGCGGTATCATGGAGAATTGCATTGTGGACGGTTATTATTATACAATATTATTTTGGATTCCACAAGCATGGAAGCGGAATGATCGAAGAGTTATTGTGATATATTCTATATTCTTATATTGTCCGAGCCGCCTATATGCTTCCTATTCATTTATTATATGGTGAAAGATTTTTAGCTAAAAGCTAAAATCACAAAGTTGTGATGAGAAAGTGAGATATTTGATATTTGAGACGTGCTCTTTGAGCACGTGATGAGAAAGAGATAGTTGGGACGTGGTCTTTGAGACACGTGATTTCTCATATGAGGTTTTGTCTTTGAATATATATTCTCAAAGTGATATCACGGATCCATTTATGAAAAAGCTGGCCAGCAAGTACGTACTTGAATTATGAGAATTGAATCGTCGAGGGGAATGAGACTTATTGCCCATGTGGTAGCCATCGCAGTGGAAACCCGTCTTCAAAGATTGGAGATCCCATGAAAGAAGTTCAACGGGTAATAACGAAGCTGTGGGTGGGCTAATTAAGGAGAGCACCATTTATTTGGCGGAAATTTTATATTGGTCCGCGTCTCATTCCTATGGCGAAGTGTGATATTGTGATTTTGAGGTGCTCTCATTGATTTGAGTTGGTTGTGACGGTTTGAGGTTGAGCATTGACTCTTAATGAATCCAAAGGCATAATTTTTTGCGGGGTGGATGTCACACCTACCCTTGGAGGATTCACCTAGTGAGTGTTCGTAGTGTGGTCGCTACTATGGGACGTGGGCAACTCCCTAGAGACACTCATGATACAAGATACCTGCGCATGACCATTAACGCGCACCACTGATAGAACCTGATCGATTACCCATACCGTGTGTGTGGTGAGTCCAAGCTTGATTTAAGGGATCTAGTTCAAAGTATTTATACTACTATGATTCTTTCGAGTGCAAGCTCACTTACACTAAGTGTTGGTTCAAACCCGAAAGGTACCTACACCTATTACGCGGTATTGTATGCTCACTATTATTATTTTCATATAAAAAATTTATTTTATTTTTGGATTATTAAATCTTATTTATTTATTTGTTATTTTAAAATGTTTTGGATTCTTAAATCATGTGGGGGATTGTTGGAAAATATT
Organism: Silene latifolia; assembly: GCF_048544455.1. Classification (NCBI taxonomy): domain Eukaryota; kingdom Viridiplantae; phylum Streptophyta; class Magnoliopsida; order Caryophyllales; family Caryophyllaceae; genus Silene; species Silene latifolia. The sequence goes on from NC_133529.1 coordinate 13,850,514, forward strand.
GTGATTTAAGAATTATTTAATGTGTTTTAATATTTGAGAAAATATATTAAATATAGTTTATTAAGGTATTTATCCTTCATTATTCTTATGAGTTATTAAAAAGATTTATATGGTCAATGGTCTTTATTATGGTGGAGTAATGGACATTAACAATCATTATTAATGTGTTTTAAAGAGGGTTGATCATATTGCTTGTAAAACGTTTGTGCAACGATTATTCATACTCCTCCTATTTAATGGGGATTAATGCACATCCCATATATAAAAGGTGTACTTGCCTATATGAGTTAGGGTGTTAAAAAGATAGTTGTATGAGGTTCTTAAACGACTTAGAAGAAAAGCTTTAGCACTATGTTTTGACACTACTCCGTATTATTTTCATTGGCTTTAAGCCGCTTACTCTATATTGATAAATCATGTTTGTCAAGTTATTTTTATACTACTTTTAAACAATTATTATTGAGCATCGGGCGATCATCGGTTCGGGGGCTCCTCTTGCTGCTACCGAAGGAGTCCAACGGGTTGTCGTATCTTGGGAGAGGAACGCACTATTTGGTAACCAGTGCAGTGGAGGCGTTATCTCTCTTAGGAAAGCGCCTAGCGCGATTCGACCCAGGCTACATCTTTCTTCTCTACTCTATTTTACATTATTGTTCTTTTATTTATGTCATCTATATTTTTGTATTTTGTTATAATATTATTTACGGTAATATTGCTCCACTTTTTCTAACAAGTACTGTAACAAGTAAAAAGTGTACTGCTAAAGAAGACATTTATGGGAATGTGTACAGCACAAACACCAATGGTTCTCGGTAGTACTCCGTTGTTCTAATTATTTCTTCCACTCTTTTATTTTTCTGAGAAGTATTTTTTAATTAAAGACAAACAAATCACAATTTATAGGATCAATCTAGTTTTCTTACTTTATAATAAAAAAAGAAAATTATATATAACCCTTAATGTTTATGGAAAGGACTAAAGAAGAATCGTTGCTGTAAAGTAACCGGCACTTTGCTTCATTGGGTGTTTTAAACTTTTAATTACAACTAGCTGCATATACATTATGAAAATTTTCAATGAAATTTTCGTCAATCAATCACTGAAAAATATTGTACTCCGCAAAATGCTATTCACTGTAGGTACCATTGGCCGGGGACTACGATTGAGACAATTAAGTCATGGCACGCCTTAACATTGATCTCTTTTGATATACTCACTCCATTCAACTCCACTTTACAATTATGCTTTATACACAGGTATTGAAGCCATGTTTAAAAAATAACACAAATTCTCATTGAAGACATGACATATCCGTCACAAGCTGAAGACGGATACCATTTTACCTCACAATGTACCCACTTTTTCTCTCTCTGCAACACTATTCTTGTGGTCCCCTTTCTCCACTAACCCATTTTGTTACCATTTTATCTCACAAAATATCCATCACAAATGGTAACCCGTCACAAGGGAGACCAATTGAAAAAATAATAAAAGGACAACTCTTAATGTAAAGCTGCTTTATTAGCTTATTAGGAGGAAAATCAAGTTGTGTTAAGCACATAATTAAGGAGGTAGTACAAGAGTTTAAAAAACCCCACCATTTCCCCCCAAAAAGCATCAAATCAACAAGTACACTTGCTCCTTCACATAACCTAAAATCGCCTCTATAATTACACACTTCTTGGGCCAACAAAAAAACACATTACATCCTTTAAAAAAAATTACAATTTTCAGTCCAAAAATTACACAAACATGAAGTTACAAGCCAAAAAAAAAATTACACAAACATTAAATTACAATGCCGGGCAAGTGTCTTTCAGAAGATGCTAGGCAGGAAGTGGCCATTTACATACTCCAGCAGTCAAAACAAGGCAAACTCAGTCGTGATGCAATGGAGGAAGCAGCTGTGAGATTTGGAGTTAAGGAAAGAACACTCTCAAATACAGAGTATTTGGAAGCTAGCAAAGAAACCAAGATTAGTTGGTCAAATGTTAGATGTCAAAAGCAAAAGAATTGACAACAAGAATAGGAAACGAATACTACCTAACATAGAGCGAATGATATTATAGTACAAATTCAAAGGAGCAAAGGTGATATAAAAATTTAAAATTTCTCCCTCTGTAAATTTTAACACTAGGAAGTAGGAAACTCTCAAGCTCAAACTTGACATTTTTAGTTGAACTTGAGTCTTATGTCAACTATCCTAATATTCAACACAAATGTGAGGAATTTAAAGACGGCAGTGTCGCTATCCTAATATTCAACACAAATGTGAGAAATCCGTCCTCCTGTCACACAAGTAGCTGATAGAGTGGTGGTATCTGCGGTTTTATCAAGTCTTATACCCTGCAGGCCTGCCTCTCACTCCATTCAGATAGTGTCATCCACAAATTCTTTGCAAACTACGATAGACCTTAGAAGTATTCAAACATGACTACAGGAGTATCAGAGTATGTATCCAAGTGTCAGGTCCTGATATTTTACGAAAATTGAAAATTCTCGTGCTTTTGACTATATACAAAAATTAGAATGTGAAGTGTTGAATACAGGCATTTGAGATATGAATAATTGGAGTAACATAGATGGCATCTATCATTTTCATGTATTGAATGTAGAGAAAGAAATCAACCAACCTTTGCCATAACCGGCATCAACGACATTGACTTGGTTGACTTTGGGGCTTGGGTATCTACAAAACAAGCACAAATTTTCAACTCTGAATATCAACCGAAGTACTGTACTTACAAGTTACAACCAGGAAAAAAATTGCACATAAAATTCAGCATCAATGCATCACTTCTTGTACCTGTTTAGCCTACTTGTAGTATCTTTTAATGTCATAATAATACATTCCAACACTCTGTCTTCCTTTCAGCCACACTGTCCTGCTCAAGAGCGGCTAGCCTTGTTGCAGTTCAAGAACAGTTTTCATATAAACTGTAAACCTGACTCTTCTAATACCTATGCAAATACCATACCGTATGAAAAGACGAAATCATGGGTAGGAGGTGAAAGTGCAAATTGTTGTTCATGGGATGGTGTGGAGTGCAACAGGAAATCAGGTCATGTGATCGGTCTTGACCTCACAGCCAGTTGTCTTTCTGGTAATTTTCCTCCAAACAGCACCATCTTTAATCTAGCCTATCTCAGAAAGCTTATCCTTAGTTATAATAACTTCAACTATTCTCGAATCCCTTCTGAGGTCGACCAACTTTCTAAGTTGCAAGTCCTTAGGCTCTTCAAGTCCAAATTTAGTGGGCAAATACCAGCAGAAATTTCAAATTTGCCCGAGCTCAACGTCCTAGAACTTGGAGAGGACTCAACCGAGACTCAATTGCTAAAACTTCAAAATCCTTCCCTTGAAAATTTAATTCAAAATTTCACCCATCTAGAAGAGCTCGATCTAAAAAATGTTGATGTGTCCTCCACAGTGCCAGTTAATCTCCAAAACTTGACCACATTAAAAGTAATTAGCATTGATAACTGTAATTTGCATGGTAAGCTTCCACCAAATCTATTTCACATGCCACATCTTGAGACCCTCAGATTGAGTTTCAATGGCGATATTGGTGGGTCTTTTCCTGAGTTTTCGTGGCATAGTCCTCTCAAAGGGATTTTTCTATCAGGCACATCGTTGTCCGGAGAATTGCCTCCTTCAATCGGACGACTTGCTCAATTGGAAAATCTTGAATTATCCCTTTGTCAAATATCAGGATCTATCCCACCTTCTGTAGGTAACCTGACAAAGCTCTCACATTTGTACCTTGCTGACACTGATATTAGCGGTGTCGTTCCACCCTCTATATCAAATCTAACAAATCTTCAAGCTCTATATCTCATGAACCTCAATGTTAAGCCTGGACAACTGATCTCAAACTTAGCTAAGCTACATACATTAACCGCTGTTGGCCTCAGCGGAATGACACTAACATCTAAGATTCCACCTTCATTCGCAAACCTTACTCAGCTTCGTGAATTATATCTCAGCAGTACTCAAGTAAGGGGTCTACTTCCACAGTGGTTAGCAAATCTAACCCAACTAGAGATTCTGGCACTGGGAGGAAATCAGTTGGTGGGTCCAATACCGCACTGGTTTGCTCAACTAACAAACTTACAAGGTTTGATACTGTCTTACAATAATATATCAGGCAACTTTGAGATATTTTCTGGTCTAGAAAACCTCCGTTATCTAGATTTATCAGGTACCAGCCTGACATTTCCCCTCGCTTCACAGACCAATTCATCTCTTTCCAAGCTACAACTCCTATGGCTAGTATCTTGCAACTTAACAGAATTCCCAGTATTCTTGCGAGATCAGCAGAAACTAAAGCATTTGCGGCTTGATCAAAACCATATCAAGGGTAGCATTCCACAATGGTTTGTGAACACAAGTAAAGAAAGTCTCCTCAGTTTTGAGCTTGCTCATAATAATTTAACTGGTTTTGAACAACCAGTGACAACCCTACCATGGACTCGCTTGGAAGTGTTTGACATTGAAGGTAATAACTTCCAAGGAGAACTTCCTATCCCACCGGTGTCTATAAAGAGCTACGATGTCTCAAACAATCTGTTTTCAGGAGTAATACCGAAACAAATATGCATGGCTAGATCTCTAATCATGCTGGATTTGTCCAATAACAGCTTGAGTAGCCAGCTGATCCCTCATTGCATAGGAGATCAGCTTGGCAATTCATTACAAGTTTTGAACTTGAGACAAAACAAATTCCATGGCAGTATCCCCATATCTTTCACATCGAAGTGCAATATAAAGATGATAAACCTGAGTGAAAATCAATTGGAAGGTGACCTGCCAAGGTCATTGGAGAACTGTACGAGGCTTGAGGTTCTCGATATAGGAAATAATCGTATAAATGATACTTTCCCATCATGGTTAGGAAGTTTCCCCAGCTTACAAGTTTTGGTTCTGAGCCATAACAATTTTCATGGAAGAATATCTGATCAAGATTTAGGTTGTCAGTTTTGTAGTCTGCGCATCATTGATCTATCACACAATTTCTACACTGGTGACCTACCATCGAGATATCTTCGAAATTGGAGCAACATGATGGCTGTGAAGGAAGGACAATCTGATTCATATAGCACAAGGATTATATTTGTAGTGGGGGCTGGTGAAGATGAAGAGGGAGCTGTATTTTCTGAGACACTTAAATACTCGATGACCATAACAAGCAAAGGCAGTGAGAGACTTTACACGGAGATACTTGAAGTCTTTAGAGTTATCGATTTCTCCAGCAATAACTTCACAGGCCAGATTCCAGATGTCATTGGCGAACTCAAAGGGCTTCAAGCACTCAACTTATCAAACAACAATTTAGATGGCAGGATCCCGGCCTCAGTGGCTAACATGATAGATCTCGAGTCCTTGGACCTTTCTCGGAACATTATCTACGGAGTAATTCCCCCAGAGTTGGCTCAAATAACATCTCTTGAGGTCTTTGATGTTTCCTACAATGACTTAGAAGGTCCCATACCACAAGGAAACCAGTTTGACACCTTCCTAAGTGGCTCTTATGTGGGAAACTCAAGACTGTGTGGAAGCCTAATATCTAAAAAATGTAACAATGCAGAAGTTCCCGAATCCAAGCCAATAACAACGGACGAGAGCAATGAACACTCCAGATTAGTTGACTGGGTAGTTAGATCATGCGGGTGTGTGAGTGGATTTATAATTGGTATAGTCATTGGGAAGCTCTACATTACTGACAAGTACCATGGATGGTTTATGGAGACGTTTCAACGGAGGCCAAGGAGGAAAGTGAAGAGAGCAATAAGACACCAACGTCGACGTTGAAATCTGCTTGTTTACCTTTTATTCATCATGTTATCAGTTGTCATAAAAACAATACTTCTAAGTTCTAATGTATTATTTCCCTTATTCGTTCCTCTGTAGTACAAACCCCAACGTTTCTCCAAGTAACATATTTTTCGGTCAAATTAGTGTCATAAATACCATTCTAAGAAAAACAATTTCAGTCTCATAAGACCGTCTCACATTACATACTCGAAACAAACAAAAAGAAAAAAAAAACATGAAATAATGTTTGAGCTCTCATGCAGACATGCAGTCATGCTAAGTTTATCGTGAAACCGTCGCATATAAGAACTAGTGAACAATTTGTTACTTATAATAAATTCATAATATAAGTATATTACCATAATTCTTAATGTTATGTTCTTTCAGACTGTTTTGCGACTGAAATCATTTGAACTGAACTGAATCGAACGGAACGGGAACATATAAGAGAACAAATCAAGTCGGAGAACATAACAGTATCAACAACTATATCATTTATAATCTAAAAAATAAAAGAAAAAATAGAAATTTCCTGCACTAATCAGACAGAAGTCAAATCATTGAGCAAATAAATACTAATCACACAGTAAGAAATGCAAAATCATAATTAATTTGATGGAAGCATTGCCTCGTTAACACGAGAAATGAGGGGAAAATCGGGAGTACCTGGGAAATTTACTCGTTGCTCATCTTTGATTTCATCGAATTTGATGGAAGCCATTGCCCAGATAATGCATATCAATTGAATTTTAGAACCCTAATTAATCATGAAGAAGTTGCGTGGAGAGATTGATTTGGGCGAAAATTCCGATTATGTCGGCGCGAAAAAAATAATCGTAGACTTCAGCGGGAAAAAAATAAGCCCAAAACCCAACAAAAATTATCAAAATGTGATTGTGATGAAACTCATGCTTGCAGACTTGCAGTCTAGTGGTAGACTTGGTAACCTCAAAGTTTGTAAAGGCAAGAATTGCGAGGTCCCGTGTTCGAACCCACGGATGAGCAATTGCGTGCGGTTATCTCGGCGGCCCCAATTGGGGTGGTTTACATGGTCCAGGTGGTGACGCCGGAATGCCTGGGCCCGGGGAGATTAAACCCCTCGTCACCAAAAAAAGAAACTTACTTCCTCCATTCTCCTTTGATGTTCCCATTTTCCTTTTTGGTCCATTTCATTATGATGTTCCCATTTGCTTTATTTCCTTTTTTGGGCCTAAAAAATTACCAAATGGTCCTTATGCCCATTACATATTTACACTAAATACCCTGGATTAGCCCATCTAATATTTACTTACACACTAACCTATTTATCTGATGATTTTGTGATTTTATTTTGAAGGTAAAGCTGATTTTGTCCCAAAGGAAGTCGTCGATGATGTTGATTTGTCACCAACATCAAAAAAATTCAAGAAATTTTGTGATAAATACTTGGGGAAAAACAAGTAACTGTGCTTAAAGAGGTTTATCTCTTAAACTCTTTTTTTTAACTGATGTCCATTTACGGTTTTTGTTGGGCATTCGGTTCTGGCTGTGTTATGGAGTTTGTTGGGTTTTTGGTTATCTGTTGGTGATCTTTGGATTTTTTCCGATGCAGGATATTCTCTGCATTTTGGTTATTGTTACTCTAATTCTCTATGATGTTCCCATTTTCCTAGTTTGTGCCTGACTTTTTCGCATTTGGCTTTAAACATGACATTTGTGTATGTGTTGTTTAACTTTTAAGGTTACTGTCCTATATTTGCTGCCACCAAGGGGAATTTCATGTTGAGATACTCTCTAATTTAGTTGAATTTCCATGTTTTATTTCCTCCTGATGAGGCACTTATATGTAGTCATGTTACTCCATGAGGCACAATTGCTTGCTGAGGGTAATCTTCTTTGTCATCACTAAACTACAAATGTCATGCTTTACTTGCCTTTGCTGCTGTCATATTTAACCTCAGTGAAGGTCTTTACTTGACTGAGAGGTTAAATATTGTTGTTGCCTTACTTGTAAGGACAATACACATATACTCCTAAACAGAGTGCTCCATGTATCCCATGTTGAAGTGCCCTTGTTCATAGGCGTATATGGTTATTGATCCATATTTGATGCCACCAAGAGTCTTATCATGTTGAGACACTCTTTTTGCATTTTCTGAGTTTCCATGTATTCTCTTGATGAGGCACCTATATGTGATCAAGTTACTCAATAAGGAAAATGTGTTTGCTGAGAGTAACCTTCTCGCATTCATTTACATTTTGATGTTTGATTTATAAGCATTTAGTTTTGCATTTGCTGCTGTGATGCTGAGAGTAAAGTTCAGTGAAATTTTTTTCCATTTCCATTTTCCATTGCATACATTGCATACATACTTCACAACACAAAATGGAGTCTTACAAAATGGAGTCTTACAAATTTCTTGAACTAAATAAAATAAAACAACCTTCACTTTGTGATGTTTGATTTTGGCAAACTATCATGTCAAAATCAGCCTTGATGATAGTTTGTCAAACAAACAACCTTCTTAGTTGTTCAAAAGGGGAATTGGATACCTAGGTCTAACATGAGTTGTTCCAATTCACCAATCATACCACATGTAATTAAGAATTGAATGCATTCCTTCACTAAATCTTCATTTACTTGCAAATCTCTTGGAAGTGTCCCTTGCCTCCTTTGTGCAGCTTTTGCCAAGTGTGGTAGTGGGTAGTTATTGTGCCCCCTTTTTTGCATTATTTCAACCATACAAGCTTGCAAGCTTAGCCAAACATTATCTAAAGTTTCAAAAGTTTCATCTTCATATGCTTGAGTCACATTCTTCACTAATTCTTCAACTGTCTTAGCTGGATTTTCATCTTGTAAAGATTGAATGGATCTAAAGAAACCTAAATCCAATATGTTTAAATCGGAGAGTTTTTGGTTGTTGTTCTAAAATGATGTTGAAACCATCTCAAGTGGTCGCTTCTTTGAATTCTTTATCTTTCCCACTTATATGAGGCTTGGCATTATCTTGTTGTATGCTTATATCCTTTGATGCGATCTTTGGCCATTTTTGTTTAATGGTGGTATCACTAAGTTGATTAAAGCTTCTTTTGTCACCTTCTTTGTGATAGATTCAATTGGTTTTGTTACTATTGTTCCTGTTTTGCCCTATTCTTGCTCTTTCTTTTTTTGGTTCTTGGTAAGTAAAGGGCCATATACCCGACTTCCCATCAAACAAAACTTCTCCATTCTCTTTGTATGTTGGCCTTGAAACAATGACTAAGAACATTATCTTTGTTATGTACCTCTTGCTTTTACAACTTCTGTAAGGAAGAGCTTCATTGCTGCCAATGTAGTATCGACACTTTGGATTGGTCATATAAAACCACTTTTCATCAATATGAATGATATGGCTCATATCCTTGAACATGACACACCTCAATATCCTATCAAACACTAATTTACCAATGACAAAATGCAACCTGATGATTTTATGGTCATTACTCAATGCTGGATGTATTGAATTGGTATGAGACTTTATAAGACCTTCTTTTACCCATCTATGACATGTTGATGGGGCATGTCCTATTGCCTTGCCTAGTCTCTTCGGTGTTGTTTCTCTTTTCGACATCAAGTGCCATGATAGCTTTGAATTGGACAAGGTATTCTTTCTTTTCCCTTCTTTCCTTTTATTTTACTCCTCACATTAATAGGCACATGCCCCCGCTTCCTCGGTTTTTAGTCTGTCGTCAGATTTTGTGAATACATCTTCTTGACACATTGAACATGGCAGAAACTTCATTCATCTTACCATGTTCTGGTTTATTGTTTTTGCAGCTCTCAAACAGAAGACACACGATTCTATGCCTCTCATCGTCTGTCAAATTTGGTTTTTTCATTGTAAAAGTAGTTTTGAAGTGTGTAATTTCAGTAGTTGGTTTACTGTTTTTGAGACTTGTAAAATATTTGGGGTGTAATTTGGTTTGTGTTTGATGATTTGTAATGGCAATCAGACTAGTGTAAGATGTTTGCCTATTTGTAACCTAATTTTAATGATGGGATGTAATTTGGTGGGAACTTTAAAATTTCATGTGAAATTTTTCCCCCCTTTTTTGTAAAAAACCGGGAAGAGTACTTGTCTACTTCATTTCCAGATTTTTTTATCAATTTCCAACTTCCAATGCAAATTAGTGATTTTGTTTAATTCTTACCCCACTTGTTTACAAATCTGTTTTTTGCCTAATTATTCATGCTAATCACCTCTCCTTGGTTGTTGTGCCATTTGCAAATGGGAACATCAAATAAAAATGGAGGAAGTACTAGTTAAAATACAAAAAAAAAAATTGAAAGACGTTCTTTCAATAGCGTTATGAAGAGACATCTCCCATGATGAAGGAAAAAGTTTAATTTCTATTTTCCAGGTTAGGTTTCCCCCCAATAATTTAGTGGGAGACCTGCTAAAGTAATAAAATGGGAAACTATTCACTGAGTATTTCAGCGACTTGACCGAAAGTCTAAGCAACCTAATCCAAAAGTACGAAAAAATAAAAATAAAAATTTGATACTCTAGCAAAGTCTCAGATTTTGGTAGAGTACCAAAAATTTAATTTTTTGTTTTGGCTTTTTTGCTTAATTTAATATAGATAATCAAACAAAGTGGCTTAGACTTTGTTTTTTGATTTTCTATTTAATTACAAGTTATTAAAATCACTGAGGTATCCAATGACTAAACTCAAACTTGCGTGTATCCATTTTGGATAATTTGGTCACTTAAATTTAATGTCACAATTGTTCACTTGTTCATGTATCTTACAATCGGTATATGTTCTAGTACTTCATAGTTCATGTGGTCTCAACTTAGTTACGGCAAACCAATGCATTGTTATACGCTACTCCCGACATCCAAAATTCTAATCATGTCTATTTTTAATAAAAATGAAAAGTAAATAAATGATAAAGATGAAAAGAATATTGTCATTTGAAATGAATGATAGATAATATAAAATTTCCTTAGCCTATCTCTGTCATACGAAGTATATATTAAAGATCATGGAAAGAATTCGAATTTCCAATGAAGTTTTCCCAACACTCGTAAAAAGAATATTGTAATATTGTTTTTAGCACAAGGTTATGTTACCGGGTGTATATCTAACCCCCTAATCACCATCGGCCGAAGATTATGAGGCATTAAACCTTGACACGCCTTAGGCCCTTAACAACGACCTCTTTTGATAGTTTTTGGGCTGTCATTATTCAGAGTTTCAGACAGTACAAAATTCAAATAGAGACGGATTACATACGACATGAAAATTATCTCTCCCTCGCAAATTTTAATACCATCACATCTTCGAGCTCAAACTTGACATTACTAGTTAAAACTAGTAGGTCTTATATAAACTCAACTAAGTGCCAATTGGCGTGATGATGTTGAATGTATAGAATCCGTCCACCATTGACAAGTAGCTGAGTGGTGTCTATCGTTTTATCAAGTCTTCTGCCCGGTCTCTTTCTCCATTCAGATAGTGTCATTCACAAATTCTCGGCAAATTCTAGCCCTACATAACACATTAGCTGCCACACACAACTACTCGCACAAGCCCCGTCTATCATACACATGAACCAGTGGCGGAAAGAGAGAAGACAAACCTGTCATACACACGAACCAGTAGCGAAAGGAGAGAAGACAAAGTTAGCTTCCAACTGTCCTGGAACATGTCTGAGAATTATATTAGCTAGCTTCCACACTCCACAGTTCCACCTGCCCTGGAACATGTCGGAGAATTATACAGTGTTTTATACAAAGTTTGAGAATTCAAAATGGAAGTTGGGTAATCTTACCATGTTACATGATACAAGAGAGTGATTTCATGACTGAACCAAATCATCTGCTATTCAAGTATTCATGCTCTGTTACTGTCAAGTGTCGAAGACAGGCATCTAAATAAAAGACCAACGTCAATGAAGCTGCACCATTAAATAAAAGACAAAGATGAAACAACATATTCAATAATCCGCGAAATTTCCAACCACTGAAACACATTAACATTCAGCAGAGACGTACTCAAATTGTGTTGGTAAATGAAACAAAACTGATATAGCGACATTCATTTGATTGATAGCTTGATGAAATAGTCCCACCTATTGACTTGACAACAAAGGTGATAGCATACGTTTTCAGATCCTCCAGCCCCTATTAAAGAAGCACATTTTTCATCTTCTATATCCATGGAAGTATTAAAAATCAGAAAACTCGCACAAAAAAAATACCAAGAACTCAAGAATGCATCTTTTCTTGTACTTCTTTAGCCTTTTTGTAGTATCTTTTAATGTCATAATTATACATTCGAATTCTCTGTCTTCTTTTCAGCCACTGTGTCCTGATCAAGAGCGGCTAGCCTTGTTGCAGTTCAAGAGTAGTTTCCATATAGACTGTTCACATGACTCTCCTTATAGCTATCCGGATATCATACCCTATGAAAAGACGAAATCATGGGTAGGACGGGAAAACGCAGATTGCTGTTCATGGGATGGGGTTCAGTGCGACAGGAAATCGGGCCACGTGATCGGTCTTGACCTCACAGCCAGTTGTCTTTCCGGTACTTTTCCTCCAAATAGCACCATCTTTAACCTGATTTATCTAAAAAAGCTCATCCTTAGTTATAATTTCTTCAACTATTCTCGAATCCCTTCTGAGCTCAACCAACTTTCTAAGTTGCGCGTCCTCAGGCTGTCTAAGTCAAAATTTAGTGGCCAGATACCAGCAGAAATTTCAAAATTGTCTAATCTCGCAGTCCTAGAACTTGGAGACGACTCAATGGATAATAAATTGCTAAAACTTCAAAATCCTTCCCTTGACAAACTAATTCAAAATCTCACTTATCTACAAGAGCTCGATTTAAAAAATGTTGATGTGTCCTCCACTGTGCCAGTTAATCTCCAAAACTTGACCACTTTACAACAGATTAGCATTGATAACTGTAATTTGTATGGCAAGCTTCCACCAGATCTTTTTCACTTGCCACATCTTGAGACCCTGAAATTATGTTTCAATGGCGATATTGGTGGGTCTCTTCCCGAGTTTCAGTGGAATAGTCCTCTCAAAAGGATTTCTCTATCTGACACATTGTTGTCCGGAGATTTGCCCAATTCAATTGGAAGACTTGCTCAATTGGAAGAGCTTAAATTATCCTTTTGTCAAATATCAGGATCTATCCCGTCTTCTCTAGGTAACCTGACAAAGCTCTCACATTTGTACCTTGATGACAATGATATTAGCGGTGTCATCCCACCCTCTATATCAAATCTAACAAATCTTCAAGCTCTATTTCTCATGGACCTCAATGTTAAGCCTGGACAGCTGATCTCAAACTTAGCTAAGCTACATAAATTGACCGCTGTTGGCCTCAGCGGAATGACACTAAGAGCTAAGATCCCACCTTCTTTCGCTAACCTTACTGAGCTTCGTGAATTATTTCTCAGCAATACTCAAGTAATGGGTCTACTTCCACAGTGGTTAACGAATCTAACCCAATTAGAGATTCTACATCTAGATGGAAATCAGTTGGAGGGTCCGATACCACATTGGTTTACTCAACTAACAAATCTACAAGGTCTGCTATTGTCTTACAATAACTTATTTGGCAACTTTGAGACATTTTATGGTTTAGAAAACCTCCATTATCTAGCTTTATCAGGCACCAGCCTAACGTTTTCCCCCACTTCACAGACCAATTCATCTCTTCTCAACCTACAACTCCTATTTTTAGTATCTTGCAACTTAACAGAATTCCCAGTATTCTTGCGAGATCAGAAGAAACTAAAGCATTTGCGGCTTGATCAAAACCTTATCAAGGGTAGCATCCCACAATGGTTGGTGAACACAAGTAAAGGAAGTCTCCTGAGTATTGACCTTTCTCATAATAATTTGACTGGTTTTGAACAACCAGTGACAACCCTCCCATGGACTAACTTGGAAGTATTTAACATTAAGGGTAATAACTTCCAAGGAGAACTTCCTATCCCACCAGTGTCCATAAAGAGCTACGATGTCTCAAACAATTTGTTTTCAGGACTAATACCAAAACAAATATGCATGGCTAGATCTCTAATCATGCTGGATCTGTCTAGCAACAACTTAAGTAGCCAGTTGATCCCTCGTTGCATAGGAGATCAGCTTGGCAATTCATTACAAGTTTTGAACTTGAGAGAAAATAAATTCCATGGCAGTATCCCCATATCTTTCACATCGAACTGCAATATAAAGATGATAAACCTGAGTGAAAATCAATTGGAAGGTGACCTGCCAAAGTCATTGGAGAATTGTACAAGGCTTGAAGTTCTCGATATCGGAAAAAATCGTATAAATGATACTTTCCCATCATGGTTAGGAAGTCTTCCTAACTTACAAGTTTTGGTTCTGAGCCATAATAACTTTCATGGAAGCATATCTGATCAAGATTTAGGCTGTCAGTTTTGTAGTCTGCAGATCATTGATCTATCACACAACTTCTACACCAGTGACTTACCGTCGAGATATATTCGCAATTGGAGCAACATGATGCCTGTGAAGGAAGGACAATCTGATTCATATAATACAAGGATTACTTTTGTATTGGGGGTGGGTGAAGTTGAAGAGGGGTCTGTATTCATAGAGAGATTTCAATACTCTATGACTATAACAAGCAAAGGCAGCGAGCGACTTTACTCAAAGATACTTGAAGTGTTTAGAGTCATTGACTTCTCCAGCAATAACTTCACAAGCCAGATTCCAGATGTCATTGGAGATCTCAAAGGGCTGCAAGCACTCAATTTATCAAACAACAATCTAGATGGCAGGATTCCAGCCTCAGTGGCTAACATGACAGATCTCGAGTCCTTGGACCTTTCTCGGAACAAGCTCTACGGAGTCATCCCCCCAGAGTTGCCTCAATTAACATCTCTCGAGGTCTTTGATGTTTCCTACAATGATTTAGAAGGCCCCATACCACAAGGAAACCAATTTGACACCTTCCTAAGTGGCTCTTATGTGGGAAACTCAAGACTCTGTGGAAACCTAATATCTAAAAAGTGTCAGAATTCAGAAGGTCCGGAATCCCCACCAATGACAAAGGACGAGAGCAATGAGCATTCCAGATTAGTTGACTGGGTAGTTAGATCATGCGGGTGTGTGAGCGGATTTATAATTGGTATGGTTATTGGGAAGCTCTACGTTACCGACAAGCACCATGAATGGTTTATAGAAACGTTTCAACAGAGGCCAAGGAGGAAAGTGAAGAGAGCAATAAGACAGAAACATCGCAGTTGAAGTATACTTCTAATGGTCAATGATGGTTACTAAATTTAAACCTAAACCTCATATGAGTTGGAATTAGAAAACTAAATGTACGGTTAGGGACAGGTTCAAGGATGGCTACAACAATGGTCAATGGTTTGCTAACTCTAAAGGTTACTCAGTTAAAGAAGGCTATCAATGGTTGAGGCACAAATATCAGAAAGTTGGTCAGGCAAAGCAGATTTGGAATGGATGGTGTGTACCTAAACATAGCTTCTTGCTAACTCTAAAGGTTACTCATGTTCAGGTGTGCTTTGAATGTTAATGAGAAACTGTTTAGACTTGGCATCTGTGACAATGAGATTTGCTGCATCTTTGGTGTTGACAAGGAGTCCATTGCTCACTTGTTTCAGCATTGTAGATATAGCAGGCTTTTGATGGAGAGTATGGCCTCTATGATTCAAGTTAATATTCCTACAGTCATTTGGGTTGGCAGAAGGAAGTGGTCAGCTTTGAAGAAAAACATTGTCTTTGTGTTTTCATGGCTGTTTATTACAGTGTGTGGATGTAAAGGAATTTAGCTCGAGTAAAAGGTAGTATCCAAAGGCCTGAAGTTGTTCTGAAATCAATCAGCAGAACTGTCCAGATCAGAATCAGGCAATTTCTGAGGGGTCTGTTCCAAGTGCTGATGAAGACTGGATCAATTCAATAGCATTCATGTAGCAATTTAACTTTTTTTTCACACAACCAAATAAAAAAAAAAAAAAAATAGTATACTAATGTATTATTTCCCTTATTCATCATTCTGTACAATCAAACCCCAATGTTTCTCCAAGTATCATTTTTTTAGTCAATTTACAGCAACTTAATCCCATCTTGGGAAATACAATTTCAAGGAAATCTCCTATGAGACCGTCTCATATGCAACACAACATATAACACACTCGAAACAGACAAAACGAAAAAAGAAAAACATGGAAATAAAAATTTAAAAAAAAATAAACAAAAAAAAACACTCATAATATTAGAGACTTAAAGCTCTCATGCTAAGTTTATCGTGAAACCCGTCTCATATAAGAACTAGTGCACAATTTGTCACTCCACTTGGTACAGTTACCCCTCACAATTAATCCATAATATAAGCATATTACCATAATTCTTAGTGAAGTAATAGCTAACAAACCCATTAACTGAGTTCAATTGAGACAATTGCAGGCAAAACCAACAATCAAATACGCAGTATATATAAGCTAAAAAACAAAGAAAAATCACGACTTTCTGCACTAACCAGATAGAAATCATCATGCAAACAAAAACTAATATAATAGTAAAAAAGTTTGTGGTCGCATGAGCTATTAACAGCCAAATGTGCGGTAACATCAGATCTAGGTTTACATGGAGAGGACAACTCTTGTGCACAGCAATTCGAATTGGGAAGGATCACTTCAAGGAACCCAATTTAAATGCTGGTGAAGACATAAAATGCGGGTTACTTGTCGTAGGCAAAAGTGTGTTCGATGAAACTTCATCAAGTGTCATGTTCGTTCGGACTGTTGTGCGACTGAAATCATTTGAACGGAACTGAACTGGAATATATAACAAAACAAATCAAGCCCTGACACGATGAAATTCACCATCTAAAAATCCCGACCTGAAAAGAGTATCTATTCATTTCATGTACAATCATAGAAGTTTATGTATTGTCCATCCACGGTTATTTAGTGGAGTTGATACAAGCAAGAAAGTTACAGCACTTGAACAAATACCAGTAATCAGTCTTTGTAACCAACCACATTCTATGTTATCATACTCAATTAGAGGTACTCCCTCCATTCAACTCCACTTTGCAAGTTTGTTTTATCACGTTTGTCAACGCAGCTTTTACGCGATAAATATTTTTAGCTACGTATTTGCAAAAATTATAAAAGTTAGATACTTTTAATGTCTTTCTTAAAGCATTTAATCAAATAAGATCTCACATGAATATATTTTCACTTATGTATCGAGAGAAAATTGAAATTGAATGTCCGCTTGTAAATAGTGTGCAAAAGATAAACTTGCAAAGTGGAGTTGAATGGAGGGAGTATTTGACATGAATGAATTTTTGGACATTGGGCTCCGCTATAATAGGAAACATTCTTATTTTTTCGGCTTAAATAAACGTGGATCCGAATGCCAAGTATCAAATAGAAACTCCAAAGTAATTAAAGAATATTACCAGAAAGCAGACTTTGAAGTATGAAACATATCCACCTTTGCCAAGTAGCTGAGTCAAGTCTCTAATGTTTCACTTTCACCAAGTCTTCTTCCCCATCTCTCACTTCATACTTAGATGGTAACATCCACAAATCGAGTAGATGAATCCAATCGCGAAAGTGGTTGGCCCTTCAAATAGCTAAAAGATAAACAAATAAAGTAGATGAATTAATATTAATGAATATGCAAATTTTCTGACCCTCAAAACAAATCAAATAATCAACGATGTTTGCGGATTATATTAATGAATGGAGCAAAATAGAAATAACGACGCTGATTTGGCTGACCCTTAGGTACCTATTAAACAAGCCCAATTTTTTATCTTTTCATATCAATCAAAGTATTAAAAGCACGAAGAAATTTCCACATAAAAATCATCATCAAAGTATAAACTTTCACTGTTCAATGACCCAAGTAGGCCTAACTCGACAACTATAGCATGAAATTTTCCTAGTCAAAAAAACGTGTTCTTGATAGTTTACATCATGGAAGAAAAAGAAACTGTTAAGGATGAAGTAGGTTTCTCCTGATGTTACAGGTCCTTTGTGTCTTAGTTTAAAAATTAGAGACGGTCATTTAAGAGAACCATTACTATATGACTCATTTACTAACATGGAAGAAAAAGAAGTACGAGTGGACCAAAAACTGATTACAGCCCTTCTTAATTACTTGGCATCTACAATAAACCTTTAAATTAACAGGACGATACTTTAAGCTAATTTTTCTGAAATATTCGCTCTAATCACTCCAAAGTCCAATTCCATACATTTGATTAAAATATTCCTCACATATATTACCCAAATATATGGAATTGGAGTGAACAGAGGGAGAATATATTTATGGGAACACATGTTTTCTAGGCAATGCTAATTCCTAGAACAAAACGAACATGAGTTTAAGTATAACCATAACAGACAAAGGCAGCACGGGTAATCACAGTAATTAATTGAAAACCTCAACTTTCAGAGACATAGTTGGGAAATATGGACAACAGAAATCAAATGGTATTTACCATCAAATAAATCTTCAGGACCCTCCCCACATCAAGCTTTTCTACTATGCATAATGTTTTTTGGTCAGGTCTAAATTCGAGTTGGTAGGATGAGATAAGGCAGCACTTCCTCATAAATTTTAGCAACGCTACATGTCTAAATTCATCGAGCTCGAATTTAAGACGTTTGGTTAAGCTTGTCGGTCTCATACCAACTCAGCCAAGTGGTACTGGATAATTTTCTAATACTGAAGGAGTGAAACCAATTAAAAATTACCTGAGTCAAGTCTCTCTTGTTTGATCAAGTCTTCATAAAAATGCACCATTAAAAATTACTTGGACATATTAACATTCATCAAAGATTTTGGTTGAAGAGACTGACCCACATGTCGTCCTCAGTCCTCACTGCAACAGTGATACAATACATTTTCAGATAATGGACGCCTATAAAACAAGCCTTTTCATCTTCAATATCTCTCAATCAAAATATTTAAAACCCGGAAATTTTCCAACTCCAAAACACTAATAACCCATGCATCATTTGTTGTACTTGTTTAGCCTATTAGTATCTTTTACTGTCATAGTAACACATTCTAGCTTTGTGTTTTCTTTTCAGCCATCATGTCCTGATCACGAACGGCTAGCCTTGTTGCAATTCAAGAATAGCTTCCATATAGATTGTTCACATGTCTCTACTTACAGCAATCCACATATCATTCCATATACGAAGCTAAAATCATGGGTCGGAGGCAAAAGTGTGAACTGCTGTTCGTGGGACGGTGTGGAATGCGACTGGAAAACGGGTCATGTGATCGGGCTTGACCTCAACTCCAGTTGTCTTTATGGTACTTTTCCTCTAAACAGCACCATATTCAACCTAGCATATCTAAGAAAGCTTAACCTTAATTACAATGACTTTAACTATTCTCAAATCCCTTCTGAAGTTGGCCAACTTTCTGAGTTGCAAATCCTTGGGCTCTTTGATTCAACATTTAGTGGCCAAATACCAGCGGAAATCTCAACATTGTCCAAGCTCTCTGTCCTAGAGCTTGGAGAGAACCATGGAGAAACTGAATTGCTAAAACTTCAAAATCCTAGCCTAGAGAAGTTGCTACAAAACCTCACTCATTTAGAAGAGCTCTATCTTGTAAATGTTGACGTTTCCTCCACTGTGCCAGTTATCCTACAAAACTTGACCACTATAAAACAAATCAGAATTTGTGATTGTAATTTGAAGGGTAAGCTTCCACTAAATCTTTTCCGCTTGCCACATCTTGAAACCCTCGAATTGAGTTATAATGGTGACATTGGTGGGTCTCTTCCTGAGTTTCAATGGCATAGTCCTCTCAAGTGGATTTCTCTATCTGGCACATCATTGTCCGGAGATTTGCCTCCTTCAATTGGAAGACTATCCCATTTGGAAGTTCTTATATTATCCGATTGTCAAATTGCAGGATCCATCCCATCTTCTCTGGGTAACCTGACAAAGCTCTCTAGCTTGTCCCTTAAGGACAATGATTTTAGTGGTGTCATCCCACCCTCCATATCAAATCTAACAAATCTTGAGGGTTTATATCTCAAAAATCTCAATGTCATGCCTGGACAACTGATTTCAAACCTGGCTAAGTTACATAAACTGACCACTGTAGGGTTTACTGGAATGAAATTAGGAGGTACGATTCCAGCTTCTTTCGCCAACCTTACAGAGCTTAGAGAACTCTATCTCAGTAATACTCAAGTAGTGGGTCAACTTCCACAATGGTTTGCAAATCTAACCCAATTAGAGTTACTGGACCTATCTGGAAATCAGTTGGAGGGTCGTATACCAGAATGGTTTGCGCAACTAACAAATCTACAGGGACTTGACCTGTCTATGAATCACTTGTTTGGCAACTTGGATACATTTACTGGTTTAGAAAATCTCCATTATCTAATTTTAACTAGTACCAGTCTTACGTTTTCTCCAGCTCCTCGGACTAACTCGTCTCTTTTCAAGCTACAACTCCTATGCCTCATATCTTGCAACTTAACTCAATTCCCAGTTATCTTGCGAGATCTGCATCAACTAAAGTACTTGCGGCTCGGACAAAACAACATCGCAGGTAGTATTCCACAATGGTTTGTGAACAAAAGCAAAGAAACTCTCGTGAGACTTGGGCTTTCTAACAACAAATTGACAGGTTTTGAACAGCCTGTAACAGTCCTCCCATGGACTCGCTTGGAAATATTTGACATCGGAAGTAATAAGTTCCAAGGTCAACTTCCTATTCCACCGGTTTCTATAAAAAGTTATGATGTCTCAAACAATTCATTTACGGGAGTAATACCAAAACAAATCTGCATGGCTCGATCTCCAATTACCCTCGATTTGTCCAATAACAACTTGCGTAGCCAGGTGATCCCTGACTGTATTGTTAACAAGCTTGGCAATTCCTTAAAAGTTCTGGACTTGAGAGGCAATAATTTCCGTGGCAATATCCCCAGATCTTTTACATCATACTGCAACATGAAGATGATTAATTTGAGTGAAAATCAATTGAGAGGTGACCTGCCAAGGTCATTGACTAACTGTACAATGCTTGAGGTTCTCAATATAGGTAAAAACCACATAAATGATACTTTCCCATCTTGGTTAGGAAGTCTCCCCCGCTTGCAAGTTTTGGTTCAGAGACATAACAATTTTCATGGAAGCATAACAGATCATGATTTCGGTACTCAATTTTGTTGTCTGCGCATTATTGATCTATCAAACAACTTTTACATGGGTGACTTACCATCAAGCTATTTTAAGAATTGGAAGAACATGATGGCTGTTAAAGAAGATCAGTCCAATTCATATAATACAACGATGGTTTTCCAATTGCAGATGGGTGGAAGAATACATTCATTTAGTGAGGAATATATATACTCAATGACTATAACAAGCAAAGGCAGCGAGCGACTTTACTCAGCAGTACTTGAAGTCTTTAGAGTCATCGACTTCTCCTGCAATAACTTCACAGGCAAGATTCCAGATGCCATTGGCGAACTCAAAGGATTTCAAGCACTCAACTTATCCAACAACAATCTTGATGGTAGGATCCCTGCCTCATTGGCTACCATGATAGATCTCGAGTCCTTGGACCTTTCCCGGAACAAGCTCTATGGGGTCATCCCGCCAGAGTTGGCTCAATTAACATCTCTTGAGGTCTTTGATGTTTCCTACAATCATTTAGAGGGCCCCATACCACAAGGAAACCAGTTCAATACCTTCCTAAATAGCTCCTATGAAGGAAATTCAAGACTGTGTGGAGTTCCACTTTCCAAGAAATGTCAAAATGTTGATGCTCCAGTTCCCCCAAAAACAACAATTGCTGAGAGTAATGATAACTCTAAGTTGATTGGCTGGATTGTTAGATCATGCGGGTGTGCGAGTGGATTTATAATTGGCATTGTCATTGGGAAACTCTACATTACTGACAAGTACCATGAATGGTTTATGGAGACATGTCAACGGAGGCCAAGGAGAAAACTGAAGAGAGTAACAAGACAGCAACGTCCACGTTGAATCTGCTTGTGTAATGCTTTTAGTAAGTGTTAAGCAAGATGTCTCTGGTGAATTACCCTTTATTCACCATGCTATCAAATAAAGTATACTTCTAATGGGAATCTGGAATATAGGATTGTCTTCTATCCCTTATTCAACACTATGTACTATGTACTATAAAACCTAATGTTTCGGCTTGTAACAATATGTATCGACAATTTTCAACATTTTAGGATCCTATTTTCCATCCTAGGTTACACCTATGATACTCCGACACTTCACTTTGGCAGCGTGTCGCGTGTCTAACACTTCGACACTTCATTTAGACTAATAAATTGAAAACTTCGCGAAAATTAACCGTATATGACACTCCGACACCGTTTGGTGTCCGACGCTTGCAGCCGAGTGAGAGTAACTTAGGATTATACAATTTCTCACTCCACAATAAGATTACACTAATGCCTGAAGGGCTCGCGCAAATTCATAAACTGGATTCAATTGATACAATTTTCAGTGAAAACATAGATAACAAATTCATAAACTGAATTCAATTGATACAATTTCAGGCAAAATCAACAATCGTATATAAGCTAATCAAATAGTAAAAATCGCAAGCTCATAACCCTAATTAGTTGGGATAACTGGAAATTCACGATCATAACCCTAAAACGGCTAAATGTGCAGCAAATTTAAATTAAAACGAGAAATGGGGAAAATAATCGGGAGTACCTGGTAAACTGAATCGTTTCTCATAACCCTAATTAGTCATAAAGAATTGTGCGGATTAATCAATTTGGGCGAAAATTGATTTTTGTGCGACGATCAAACATTCCGCCTAGTATAATGCAGAAGAAAATATTGGCGGGAAAAAAACCCTTTTTTGTTGGTCTTTTTTTTGACAAAGGTCCTTTTTTGTTGGTCTTGATCATTTTTTTCCCTTTTTCATTTTTCATCAAAATTAACAAGTCTCCCTTAGGTAACTCATTTTCAAAGAGGAAAATTTTTCTTTAGCTGTTAACCTCTATAATACAGACATACAGTTAGGAATGTTGGTAAATTAGGTTTTTCAAGTACGGAAAGAGAGGGATTCAAACCCTCGGTAAACAAAAGCCTACATAGCAGTTCCAATGCTACGCCTTGAATCACTCGGCCATCTTTCCTATTATTTTATTATGACTCAAAAACCGAAAAAATAGCGAGACATTAAAATTAAAGATTAATACTATATTCGATTCGATATTCGATTTTTACTTGGATAGGTATGATCAACAAGAGAATTCTATATATTCTCGGCATTCCTTCAACACATGACCAGCAGGCTGCCACTTCCCTTGCCCTTTCCCTTGTTCTCAATTTAGCGGCATGTGAGTTGAAACTCTCTCATTACAATCAGGCGTGGGGTTATTGTACTCTTGTCTTAAACTTTGATCGCTGCAATGTGAAAGCCTTCTATCGTAGAGGTTTAGCCTTTCAAAAATTGAATTTCCTTGCGGAGGCCCTTGACGATTTTAAGCATGCCTTGAGACTAGACCCGAATAATAAGGATGTGAGCCGTGAGCTTCATTATATTGTTGATTGTCTTGCTTTGAAACTCAACAGAATGCGGACCGCTTTTCATTTTGACCCGTTGGGCAAAGACAAAAAAGGTAAGAAACCTCTTCTTGAGGTTGTTGCGGATACTAAGTTTCAGCCCCCTGATGAAGTGTGTGAAGCTTCCTGTAGTAGGGGGTCATTGATCAATGGGATGGACTGTGATATTAATAAAACTAGTAGGAGCTTAGATGTGGTTATGGAGTCCGACTCCAATGCTAAGACTTGCCCTCTCTTGCCTGGGCATTGTGATAGTCAACCTTCCGCTGCCAAACCTACCAAATATAGTTTCTCCAACAAAACACAAACCCACAAAAAATTGTCCCTCTCTTGCAAAGACTATGAAAAATTGATGTTAGGGCAGAATCTGCAATTTTATCATCCAAAGTCGGGGGCTTATATGAAAGTTCGCCCTATCTCTACTAAACCTTCTATCTTGACGGGAACTCCCCATGAATCGTTTTCTTGGGACGCAGCAGTTTCCTCCTCTTCTCCATTGACCGTGAATCTTTCTCCGGCTATGGATTTTAGGCCGACTGACAATTTGGAAATTTCTGATGACGAGGCAGTTACTCATCTGGATGTTAAGAGACCACGTTTGTCCCAAAAGGAGAGTCCAAGTATTAACAACACATGTTGTAAAGTGGCTTTGCTTGATAGCACTCTTACGGAGGATTCTGTGATAGCCGTATCTTCTCCTTTGCCGAGTCCTACTCATTTTATTTTCTCAGCATTGGAAATTGCAGGTCGTCAATGTAGCAAATCTAGACAATCTGGGAATCATCCTAGTGCCAGCCACCGTATGGATCGAGCTCAGTTAAAGAAGAAGTCTAATGTGTTGGTTAGAGGTTTTGTTTTTTGCAGGTTTACCAAGACGCTGGAAAAGGCTATGAGCTATAAACGGAAACAGGAATGTTCAATTCACTTTGATACCCTTTACCATTCTCCGCTCAAGAAGCGTCGTCTGTGTGTGACTGGATCTTTTTGTACTTCTACTTATACTAGTTGCTTATCTACTAGTTTAGGGTCTCTCTTACCCCCCCGGTTTGTTTTATAATAGGTTTGTATGTACTCGTATATTTTGAAGTTTATAAAAAACAGTACACTTTTGTCTTAAAAAAAAACAAGTCTCCCTTCTCCCTCGGAAACTTTCAACCGATCAAATAACACCTATGTAGATAGATAAGACAAAAGAGATTGTTACTCCTTAAACACTGGTGTTGTTTGGGCGTATAGAAAATGACTTTTCCTTTTTAAAAGGAGTTTATTTAGAAGTTACTTTTCGGAAAAGTTTTAGTTGTTTGGCCATACTTTTGTAAAAGCGGTTTCTCACAAAATTTATATGTTTGGCCTAATTACTTTAATACAACTTTTGTTTACTTATTTGGTTCTTTATGTAAAAAGTAGAAGTAGAAGTAGTAAATATCTACTTCTACTTTTGGGGGTGAATAATCAGTTTTTGACTTTTTATAAGTACTTTTAAAACTCTCTAATTTACCATGTTTGGCCAAGCTACTACTTTTTCAATTACAAAAGCACTTTTTAAGCTTGGCCAAACAGTACCACTCTTGCTTTTGTCATATCTACCCACATGAATAATACTTAATCTGTCGCAAGCTTGTGACAATATATCTATCACAAATAAGAAATTGTGCAAAATTAAAAGCGGCCAAGAAACAATAATTACTACGTAGTCTAGTTAGTAGAAAAAAAAATATCGGTGTAAAATCATTTTACATAAATATTGTTGTAAAATCCTAGTATATTATTAACTAGTTTTTAATCTATGTAAAATTACACGAGTCTGCTCATATGTATTTTTTGTTATAATAGATGCCTAAAAGATAATTAAAACATTTAAAAATAGACAAATAGACAAATGGATTTACGTGATTCACTATCGTTGTGAAGATACGTCCGCCAACAGAAAGGAGAGATGTTTTATTGATATAAGGAGTTACAGATTTTGGATTCAAATTAAAAAAGGTATGTTATGCATAGATGTTAGGTTGAAGTTAAGAGAGTATATATAAGAACAGAAATTATTATTTAAGTGTGACTTAATCTTAAGATCGGTCAAATATGTCAAATAAAACAAAAGTAAAATGTCTAGGGAAAGTTAGATGCTTGTCTTATCCATGCAAATTAGATACTATTTGACTAGTTTTAACCTTAAGACAGATATATTAATATGAGAAAACTCCCTAAAATCTAATCAGAATATAGTAAGCCCATAAATAAAACTCTTACCCAAACAGATTTTCAGGAGAGCCCTAATCAGATACCAACCCCCCCACGATAGTCGTTCGAAGCTGCAGCTATTAGATTATTCAACAAATCTCCATCTTGACTTAAATTCTCTCACAATCAAACAAATGTACCAAATGTACCCTCATAGATGTTAGACGTACCATATTCCTTTTATGACTCGGGTTATTGCTCATAAGTCACAACGCAGCAATCACAAACTCCTCACAATTAGCAAGCCCAAACAATGTTGGAACTTGTTGTGCGGAACTGGCATAGCGAACATATCAATAGTACCCACCGTGTTCACTTTAGTTATGTGCTCATTTTTCATAAAGTGATATCTCACAATTCACATTTATATGCTTATTAGTCCTCTCATGAGTCATGATCTCACGTGATGGGATTGATCTTTAACCAAGCATATTGCACTTAGATTGTCAAAATAAACAACAGCTTGCTCCTAATGGAGACCCATTGTAATACTATGGATTTTATTAAGTTGTATACTCGACCGAGTAGAGCCTACTCGGCCGAGTAGTGTTAATTGTGGAGTTTGTTTTGGTTCTGCCGAGGAATACTCGGCCGAGTATGGAGAATACTCGACCGAGTAGAGGATACTCGGCCGAGTATAGCTTTACTCGACCGAGTATCCGGTCTAGCGAGTGTTATTTTAGCTGTTTGATGCGGGAGTGTTTAGGGTTATTTTATATTCAACGTCAGTTTCTAAAACGTCATTTTCAACCCTAATCATTTTACGATTACTTTAATCACTCCTTAATCATCCCTTAATCTCGTTGTGTGTGCAAATCGCCGTGGTCCTTGCGTGTAGTCTCTTATTCTACTGTTGGTAAGTTTTATTCCCTTGTCATTTGTATTCTTTTGGGGTTACTGTATATATGGAATTGGGGAATATGGGGGATTGTGCAATGTGTAATTGTGTTATGTGGTTATTGTATAGGAGAAGACTTCATAGAGGAGCCTTTCTGATTGTTCGGTTTTCGTTCTACTGTTGATTGCTAAGGTAGGGTTTTCCCTACTCAGTTTATTGTTCATTGTTTAAGACATGATTGTTTTGTAACTATTGTTATCTGCTGATCATCGGAGTGTGGGCGTTGTTGTGACGGTGTTGGTGTGGAAATGTTGTGACAGCTGGGATGCTGTGTGTTTGTGATTATGGTGGAGTCACTTGCGGGAGTGGCTTCACACCCTAGTTCGCCCTCCGTGGAACCCGCCACTGGAGGGGATGTGCACATTAAGGGACATAGATTGTTAGTCGCTCGTTGATGAGTTGGACTAGGTGGGATCGGCTGCGGTCACCCACTGGCGGCGAGGATTACCTTTTGCGATGGGTAATCTGGCAGGGCTACACACTTCGGTGCGTAGTCGGTTACTGTGTGAGATCGGGAGACTGGGGTTGGAGGATGATCAGCTGGTTACCGTGTTTGTTTGTCTTATAGTGATTGAGTAATACTGACCCCGTTGTTGTTTGTGGAATCTGCCGCGATCCATTCGGGGATGGTGAGCAGACTTGACAGGTATTGCTATTGGTGAGCTTGGGGCAGTCATGGGAGAGTTGTCATCACCGGTCGTAGCATCACCGTCCCCGAGTTTGATTTCTTAGTTGTCAGACATTTGTTTTATTTTATTGGAACAGTTTGGGATTTGGTTGATGTAAACTTGATACTTTATGGTACTTTAATAAATGTGCTCATTCAGACGCTTTTGATATGTACTAACCTCGGGCAACCGAGATGGTAACACGATTTCATGGTAGGGTGGTCTTGGTAAGGCACCTTGGTATGAGCGGGTGTTACAAAGTGGTATCAGAGCCGAAGATTCCGGCACCTAAACAAATGAATCTAATGAACTTAGGGAGTCTAAATAAAATGAACCCGGGGAGAGTTGTTTGGAGCTACCGCAAAGACTCGGGAGACGTCCCGGAGTCGCAATTTGGCCCTCATTAACTCGAGCCGGTCACATGGGAAGTGTGTTGAGAGTTGTGTTTTATATGTGCATGTATGTGAAGATTCATGGTGATAATAAGTGATGGTTGGAAATTTGTATGTGGAATTTGTTGGAGCTTGTGTCCTCCACAATTAGTGTGACAACATATATAAATCTCTTATAAGTTCACAAGGGTATACTTAGTATTTTATCAGTTGATTAACGTTTATTAATAACGGTTGGCTTGCTAGAAGTTTGACGTTATTATCATACTGATGGCGGTGATCAACTGGTCCCTAAAAGTCACACCTAAAAGATGTGTTTGAGAGATGTGATTATATGAAAATATAATCACATTGATGCCTTATATGACTAAAAGGTTAGTCCATGTATTTGACTAAACAGTTAGTCAATGTGATGATGAGACAATTATTTAATACAATTAAATAATATTAGATGAGACGAATTAACTGTTAATTCGTAAATTGAATATAAACTGTTATATTTAATTAATGTATATAATGTTAGCTTAAACGAATTAAGATGTTAATTCGTAATTAAACGTAACCAGTTATATTTAATTAGCAAATTATAAATATGTTATATTTATAGTTAATGTATATATTATGCGAAATTGTCATAATAAAATGTTGACAGACCGGTATTAATAAATCGACTACAAATTGTTGTGTGTGGACTTATTAATACATGTCGACATAATTGACAATTAATATGATACACATTATATACAATTTGAGAACAACCAAAAATAAGAAGATTTTTCTCCTTATTTTTGGTGGTTGGTGAAACCGAAAATAAGAGGAAAAAGAGGAAGAAAATATCTTCCCCTAATTCCTCCCTTGGACGGTTTTAAGAGGAGGAAAGGGAGATCATTTTCTTTCATTCTTTTTTGACTTAATTCTCACATCACACAAACCCTAAAAAAAATTCTTAAGAAATTAGGGATCTATTCTAGCAAAGAAAAGAGGCATTTCTCAAAGCATTTTGGGTGCAACGATTAGGAGAATATCGATCTCGATATTGTTCTTAGGCCATATTGCTAGGACCAAAGGTTGATTCTAATCTCTACTATTTTGTTTATGCAATTTCATTTATGACTAGCAATTTCATAATTATAATTTCGTTATAATCCGAATTTCTTGATGAAGTATACCGATATTTCTTACAGAATTTGTAAGTATGGTGAATGGAAAAGTTGTAGAAGGGACGAGTATGTGAAATTTGGTGAAGTGAATTTAGCATGTGAATGATTGGTATGATTGTATGTTTATAACGTGGCATTTAAGTTCCTGTTGTTATATGTTTGTTGAGGGAATAGAAAGCATGATAGGGGACTTGTACTGTTTTAACCTGTCTTTGGTATGGCTCGGCCGAGCAGGGCAGGTACTCGATCGAGTAGGGAGTACTCGGCCGAGTAACCAAGCACTTAACCGAGTGTTGTTTGGCAGTGAGTAGCAATGGCTACTGTATGTGTTTACTCGACCGAGTAAGTAGGTGTACTCGACCGAGTAGTGACTACTCGGCCGAGTATTGTTTGTACTCGACCGAGTATGCGATCTGGGTATTTAACGTTGGCTACTGGAGTCGATTACTCGACCGAGTATTTGGGATACTCGACCGAGTATAGTCTTATACTCGGCCGAGTGTTCCTTTGGCGGAAGATTGATACATTTTGAGCCGTAGGCTTTTGTGCTTACGTTTCTTTGTTTCTTATCAGCTCAAAATGCCGCCCAAAAGAACCCCCGCACAGATCCAAGCTTCTGAGATGACTCTTGATGAGCTTGCTCGCATGATTGAGCAACAAGAGGCTCTCCTTGAAGCTCTCAAAAATGTGGGAAAGGGGAATGAGAAGCCGGTGGATGCTACTCAGCTTAGCATCATCATTGCTCGCTTCAACCCTCCCACATATGAAGGGGTGGGGGAACCAAAGCTGCTCGAGAAGTGGCACCGTGAGATTGAAGCTCTCATGGAAATGGTTAAGTGCCCCGAAGACATGATCGTTGAGCAGGTAGTATACTACCCGAGAGGTGAAGCGCTTGTTTGGTGGCAAAACGTCAAGGAAGATGCTAGAGCCTATTACCAGTGAAGGTCCGGGAGCTATCGTGTGCAGGATGAAGAGCGCTATGAGAGAGTAGTTTGTGCCGGAGCATATCCGACACAAGATGAGATCCGAGTTCGATTCCTTCACCATGTCCGAGGAGATGACGATCACCGAGTACTATCATTGGTTCTAGAGCTATCTCGTTATGTTGAGGACATGCGGTGGGACGAGGGGTTTGGCTCTCCGTTTTGAGAGGGGTCTATCTGCCAAGATCGTGAGTCGTATGCCAGTTGGGGTTGCTACTGACCTTAAGGAAGTGTACCTAAGAGCGGGCCAAGCTGAGAGAACGGTAGATCTCTCAAGAGAGATCAATGAGAGGACTGCCGCTGAAAAGAGGAAGGCCGATGGAAGCAAGCGATCGGTCGGGCAACAAGAAGGGAAACTTCAACCATGCAAAGGCTTTTTCAGGTGGAGCTGGTTTCTTGGGGGGATCTCGTGGCTGGGGAAAGAATGGAGGTAGGAGTGTGAGTGACAACTCTAAACTTACATGCTTCAACTGTGGTGGTGTCGGCCATAGGAGACGGGAATGCACGAGTTACAGGCCCGGCACTGGTTCAGGAGCTCGGCAAGGGAATTTCTCTCAGGGGCCAACTCAGAGTTTTGCTAGTAACCGACCGGGAGGTTCATGGGGCAACAGAGGTGGACAGGGCAACCAGGGCAGTTATCACCGCAGTGATGGTGGATCATATCAGCGTCAGAACAACAACACCACCCAAGATTCAGCAGCCAAGCCAAGTACCTCCAATGCTTCGGTTCAGGGTGGAGGACAAAAAAACAGTGGGAAGCTTTTCATGATGGACAAACAGGAAGTGCAGGATGATGCTCATGTAGTTACCGGTACCTTTCTTGTTCATAATGTACCATCCTTTGTTTTGTTTGATTCAGGGGCTACACATTCTTTTGTGTCTAAGAGTCATGTCATGTCCATGGGTTTGGGGAAGTTTGAGGTTGTAAAAGATGATGTGTTCATACCTTCAGAGGAGTCTGTGTCATGTCTCAAGTTGTATAAGGGAGTGTCTATGGTGGTTGGAGGGATAGATTTACCGGTAGACTTGTTAGAGTTTCCTATGGATGGGTTTGAGGTGATTGTCGGGATGGATTGGCTGGGTAAGTATGATGCCAAGATAGATTGTCGGCAAAAGAGAGTGTCCTTAAAGGTTCCTAAGGGTGTTAGGGTGTCCTATAGAGGGTTTGTGGTAAAACCTAAGTGTAAGTTCATAGCTGTGATGACTTTAAAGTCATGTATGAGGAAGAAGTGCCCCTTGATTCTCTGTCATGTGAGAGATCGCCGAGTAGAGCCGCGGGCATTTCTTTGAGATACCTGTGGTGGGAGAGTTTGATGATGTCTTTCCTGAGGAGATACCGAGTTTGCCGCCCAAGAGGGATGTGGATTTCAGTTTGGAGCTTAAACCAGGGACATGTCCGATATCCAAAGCACCTTACCGTATGACACCTAAAGAGTTAGCTGAGTTGAAGAAGCAGATACATGAGTTGCTAAGCAAGGGTTATATCAGGCCTAGTGTGTCACCGTGGGGAGCCCCGGTTCTTTTTGTAAAGAAGAAAGATGGGAGTATGAGACTGTGCATTGACTACAGAGAGCTCAATCGTGTCACGGTGAAGAACAAGTATCATTTGCCTAGGATTGATGACCTGTTTGATCAGCTAAGTGGAGCAGGTGTGTTTTCTAAGATTGATCTGAGGTCGGGCTATCATCAGCTGAGGATAGCAGATGAGGATATTCCTAAGACAACGTTCCGATCTCGGTATGGTCATTATGAGTACGTGGTGATGCCTTTTGGGTTGACCAATGCACCAGCAGCTTTCATGGACTTGATGAATCGGATCTTTACACCGTTCTTGGACAGATTTGTGGTTGTTTTCATCGATGATATCTTAGTCTATTCTAAGACTAAGGAAGAACATGAGGAGCACTTGAGGATAGTCTTGCAGACTCTGAGAGAGAATCAAATTTATGCCAAGCTGTCTAAGTGCGAGTTCTGGCTGGAGGAGGTAGCTTTTCTGGGTCATGTGATATCTAGGAAGGGGGTGTCTGTGGATCCTAGTAAGATTGAGGCCGTAACCAAGTGGGAATCACCGAAAAATGTTGCTGAGATTCGGAGTTTCTTAGGCCTTGCTGGCTACTACATGAGATTTGTGAAAGACTTCTCTACCATAGCTCGGCCTATGACATCTTTGATGAGGAAAGAGACCAGATTTGTTTGGGATGAGAGTTGTGAGACAGCGTTTCAGACTTCAAAGGAACGCTTGACCACAGCTCCTGTGCTAGCTTTGTCGGAGGGATGTAAGAACTTTGAGGTATATACCGATGCTTCAAAGAATGGTCTTGGTTGTGTTTTGATGCAGGCAGGGAAAGTCATAGCTTATGCTTCGAGGCAGCTAAAGCCATATGAGGAGAATTACCCTACTCATGATCCGGGAGTCAGGTGCGATTGTTTTCGCTCTTAAGATTTGGAGGCATTATCTTTATGGAGCAACCTTTAAGGTGTTTTCTGATCATAAGAGCTTAAAATATATCTACACTCAGAAGGAGATTAACATGCGACAGAGACGGTGGATGAAGCTTATCGGAGATTATGATATAGAGATCATCTATCACGAGGGTAAGGCTAATATTGTTGCAGATGCTCTGAGTAGGAAGAGCGTTCATTCGCTATGTACAGCCATGTCCTTGCTGAAGCTGAGGGATGAGGTGTCTAGGATGGGGATCTTTATGTTAAGGAAGGGAGATACCATCGGGGATTTGACGATCGAGCCAGAGTTATATGAGAACATCAAGAGTAAACAGGAGCTTGATCCTGAGATTCAGGAATGGAAGTCAAGAGTAGAGAGTGGGACAGTTTCCAGGTTTTCTATCCATACAGATAGGAGTGTCCATTTTGATGGGAGATGGTGTGTTCCTGAGGATACAGAGTTGAGGAGAGTGATCTTGACGGAGGCTCATTGCACTCCTTATTCGGTTCACCCGGGTGGTGACAAGATTTACAAAGACCTTAAGAAGACTTTCTGGTGGCCAAACATGAAGAAAGAGGTAGCTGAGTTTGTGGCCAAATGTTTGACCTGTCAGAGGGTCAAGGGTGAACAAAGGAGACCACAAGGTAAGATACAGTCTTTGGAAGTACCCGAGTGGAAGTGGGAGTCTATCTCTATGGACTTCATTGTGGGATTGCCTAGGTCACAACAAGGTAATAACATGATCTGGGTGATTGTTGATCGGTTAACCAAGTCAGCTCACTTTGTTCCTATGAAAGATACTTGGTCTAAGATGCAGCTGGCACTGGGTTACAGGAGGCATGTGGTGCGGTTACATGGTATACCCAAGGATATCGTTTCTGATCGTGATGCGAGGTTCATATCCAAGTTTTGGCAAGAACTGCAGGAGTTGATGGGTACAACCTTGAAGATGAGTACAGCCTTTCATCCGACAACCGATGGTCAGACAGAACGAACCATCAAGACCTTAGAGGACATGTTGAGGCCATATGTGTCATGGAGTTTGGGGGAAGCTGGGAAGACAGGCTTGGCCTGATTGAGTTTTCATACAACAACAGTTATCATACGAGTATCGGGATGGCACCTTTTGAGGCTTTGTATGGTCGGAAATGCCGAAGTCCAGTTTGTTGGGATGATAGTTCTGAGACAGTGGTTTTAGAGCCACATCTGGTACAAGATATGGTTGAGCAAGTTCAGTTAATTCGGCAAAAGATAAGAGCAGCTCAAGATCGTCAGAAGAGTTATGCCGATTTACACCGCAGAGACATTGAGTTCGCAGTAGGTGACAAGGTCCTTTTGAAAGTGTCACCTATGCGAGGTGTGATGAGGTTTGGGAAGAAAGGTAAGCTAAGTCAGAAGTTTATAGGTCCTTATGAGATTTTGGACCCTATAGGCGAGGTAGCCTACAGATTAGCTTTACCACCAGCTTTGGATAGAGTCCACAACGTTTTCCATGTCTCCCAGCTTCGGAAATATGTGAGTGATCCATCGCATATCCTTGAAATGGAGAACATCGAGCTTGATGAGTCTTTGTCCTACGCCGAGGTCCCTAAAGAGATTCTTGATCGCAAGGTTCGTAAGACAAGGAATGGTGAGACGGTCTTACTCAAGGTTCTTTGGTCTAATCACAATGTGGAAGAAGCCACATGGGAACCCAAGGAAGCTATGCGAGAACGTTTTCCTAAACTTTTTGATCAGGTATGTTTGGTTACGGGGACGTAACCGTTGTCTTTTTAGGGGGGTAGGAGATGGTCGCGGTTGTGTTTTGTCTTATTTTGAGTCGGGTTGGTGGGTCTTGTGGTGTCTTGTGTAGTTCTTTGGGTTGATAAATGTTTGTGTGGAAAGTCTTTTTGTGCTTTGTGGTGTGTCTTTTGTATTTGTGATGTTTTGTTTTAGGTTGGAGTGTGAACTTCGGGACGAAGTTCTTTTTAAGGGGGGAAGACTGTAATACTACGGATTTTATTAAGTTGTATACTCGACCAAGTAGAGCCTACTCGGCCGAGTAGTGTTAATTGTGGAGTTTGTTTTGGTTCTGCCGAGGAATACTCGGCCGAGTATGGAGAATACTCGACCGAGTAGAGGATACTCGGCCGAGTATAGCTTTACTCGACCGAGTATCTGGTCTGGCGAGTGTTATTTTGGCGGTTTGATGCGGGAATGTTTAGGGTTATTTTATATTCAACGTCAGTTTCTAAAACGTCATTTTCAACCCTAATCATTTTATGATTACTTTAATCATCCCCTAATCTCGTTGTGTGTCCAAATCGTCGTGGTCCTTGCGTGTAGTTTCTTATTCTACTGTTGGTAAGTTTCATTCCCTTGTCATTTGTATTCTTTTGGGGTTACTGTATATATGGAATTAGGGAATATGGGGGATTGTGCAATGTGTAATTGTGTTATGTGGTTATTGTATAGGAGAAGACTTCATAGAGGAGCCTTTCTGATTGTTCGGTTTCCGTTCTACTGTTGATTGCTAAGGTAGGGTTTTCTCTACTTAGTTTATTGTTCATTGTTTATGTAACACCCCCATACTCCAAGTGCCTTACCAGGACCACTCAGGTATAAGGATGCTACCATCTCGGTTACCCGAGGCATGATAATCATAAGACAATAACGAAACAACATTTAATAGTATAACTTTAGTGAAAAGTACAAATCAAGCCAAATCCCAAAATACGGGTACAAGTTCTCAAACCAACTGTCTAATCAACTAAATGCAAAGTTTATTAAACTACTAAGCTACAGCGGAAGACTTCTATCGTCGACAAAGTGGCACATCCCAAAGAATCCCATGTGACTCAACTCAAACTCGCTCATTCATCGTTCACCATCCCCGAATGGATCACCGCAGGTTTTACAAACAACAACACTGGGTCAGTACTAATCACGCAATCTATATATAACAACAATACGATAAACAGATATCTCACACCGTCACACACACAATCACATCAGTCCCACCAATCTCAATCACCGACTGTCCACTAGACCAACCCTGCCAGTGGGGGACCGCAGCCGTACCCACCAAATCCCCGCTCATCACATTGAGCGATTTCCCTGTTCATTAATGTGCACATCCCCTTCCGTGGCGGGTTCCACGAAGGGCGAAATTAGGGCGTGAAGCCACTCCCGCAAGTGACTCCACTCAGTCGAGAACACGTCTCGAGAACCAGAGACAAACAATCACAATCAACAACCGTCACAATACAATTACTATATTATTCAATCAACCACAACACATCAACATCACATTATGGGACTAATCACGAGTAGGAAATCCTACGGAAAGCACAACTATCGACGGTCTCAACAATTTTGTATCAAAAAGCCTCTTCTACAAAACCTCCTCCTATCATACAAACACATAAACACTACCAAATCACAATCTACACAAAACCCCCAAATCCCCATATTAGGGTTTAAACAACTTAAAGGAAATACTATAAAAACGGTACATAGGTCTTACCCTCGACGCAAGGATCTCAACGGTATAACGAACGATGAAATCCGACCTTCCAAACTCCGGGATTTGCTAACAATGCGATTAAAGTAAAGAACGTACTTTGTTATCTCTCTTGACAGTAATTTAGGTTTTGAAAAGTGTTTAGAACAATGACGGAAAAGATTATATACCTTAATCGCATAATTAACAAAACCCGAGAAATAACTCCCCGTAAACCGGCTACTCGATCGAGTAGCTAAGGTACTCGATCGAGTGCCCCCTTACTCGATCGAGTATCTTAGTTACTCGATCGAGTACCCAACAGGTCAGAAACTATTTTAAAACGCAACTTACCCTTACTCGACAGAGTAAGGCCTACTCGATAGAGTACCCAGAGACTCATAAATACAGAGTATTACAGTCTTCCCTCCTTAAAAAGAACTTCGTCCCCGAAGTTCAAACCACCACAAAACAAAGATACACCCACAACACTTCCGACTCAACAACCAAAACAAAACTCGACATAAAACATGTTACTAACCCAAACTCATCCCGACAAACATACCGACACAACATACAAAAGGGTACAAAAACTCTTAAAAACTCTTCGCGATCATCTCCTACCCCTCTAAAAGAAACAAGGTTACGTCCCCGTAACCATACATACCTGATCAAAAGGGAAAGGGTAACGCTCTTTCATGGCCTCCTCTGGCTCCCACGTAGCTTCCTCGGTCTCGTGGTTAGACCAAAGGATCTTAAGCAAAACTGTCTCACCACTCCTAGTCTTCCTAACCTTTCGGTCAAGAATCTGCTTAGGAACCTCAAGATATGATAAGGACTCATCTAGCTCTAAGCTCTCTGCCTCTAACACATGTGACGGATCACTCACATACTTCCACAGCTGCGATACATGAAACACATTATGCACTCTCTCTAACGCAGCTAGTAAAGCCAGACGATATGCAACTTCCCCAACTCGCTCTAAGATCTCATAAGGCCCGATAAACTTCTGACTCAGCTTGCCTTTCTTCCCAAATCTCATTACCCCACGTATAGGAGACACTTTCAAAAGAACCTTGTCCCCAACCTGAAACTCTATATCTCGGCGATGTAGATCTGCATAACTCTTTTGCTTATCCTGAGCTGCTCTCATCCGTTCCCTGATCATCTTGATCTGTTCAACCATCTCATGTACCATCTCTGGTCCTAAAACCCTTTGCCTCAAAGACTATCGTCCCAACAAATCGGACTCCTACATCTCCTCCCATACAAAGCCTCAAACGGTGCCATACCAATACTAGTGTGGTAGCTGTTGTTGTAAGAAAATTCTATCAAATCCAACCTCTGTTCCCAGCTACCACCAAATTCCATCACACAAGCTCGTAACATATCCTCAAGAGTTTTGATCATTCTCTCTGTCTGTCCGTCTGTCGCAGGATGAAATGCTTTACTCATCTTCAAAGTTGTTCCCAACGATTCCTGCAACTCTTTCCAAAACCTTGATATAAATCTCGCATCTCTGTCAGACACTATGTCCTTAGGGACTCCATGTAACTTAAGCACGTTCTTTCGATAGGCCATAGCCAATTGTGCTTTAGTCCATGTATCTTTCATTGGAACAAAGTGAGCTGACTTTGTCAGTCGATCCACTATTACCCAAATCATGTTGTTACCCTGTTGACTCTTTGGCAAACCCACGATAAAATCCATAGAAATGGAC
This sequence comes from Silene latifolia, assembly GCF_048544455.1. Classification (NCBI taxonomy): domain Eukaryota; kingdom Viridiplantae; phylum Streptophyta; class Magnoliopsida; order Caryophyllales; family Caryophyllaceae; genus Silene; species Silene latifolia. The sequence goes on from NC_133529.1 coordinate 13,887,911, forward strand.
TCCCACTTCCACTCAGGTACCGTTAAAGACTGAATCTTACCTTGTGGTCGTCGTTGTTCCCCTTTAACTCTCTGGCATGTCAAACAACGGGCCACAAACTCAGCTGTCTCTTTCTTCATCCCAGGCCACCAAAATGTGTTCTTTAAATCCTTGTACAACTTATCTCCACCTGGATGAACTGAATATGGTGTGCAATGTGTCTCTGTCATGATAGTCTTTTTCAACTCCTCATCTTTAGGGACACACCACCTACCGTCAAACCTCAAACTACCATATGTATGAATAGAGAATCGAGACACTGTCCCTTTCTCTACTCCAGCTCTCCACTCAACCATCTTAGGATCCAACGCCTGTTTACCTCGAATATCCTCATAAAGATCAAGCTGCACTGTCAAATCTCCCATGGCATCTCCTTTCTGCATCATATGTATCCCAAACTTCGCTACCTCATCTCTCAACCTCATCAAAGATAGAGCTGTACACAAAGAATGTACACTCTTCCTACTCAAAGCATCTGCAACAACATTGGCCTTCCCTTCATGGTAGATAATTTCCATGTCATAATCGTCAATCAGCTCCATCCACCTCCTATGTCTCATGTTCAATTCCTTTTGAGTGAAAATGTACTTGAGACTCTTGTGATCAAAAAATACTTTAAAGATTGCTCCATAAAGGTAATGTCTCCATATCTTGAGAGCAAACACCACTGCACCCAACTCCAGATCATGAGTAGGGTAGTTCTCCTCATAAGGCTTCAATTGCCTAGAAGTATAGGCAATCACTTTACCGTTCTGCATCAACACACATCCCAGCCCATTCTTTGAGGCATCTGTATAAACCTCAAAGTTCTCAATCCCTTCAGGCAATGCTAAGATAGGAGCTGTGGTCAAACGCTCCTTTAATGTTTGGAACGCCGTCTCACAACTCTCATCCCAACGAAACCTGTTCTCTTTTCTCATCAACACTGTCATAGGTCTAGCTATCTTGGAGAAATATTTCACAAACCGTCTGTAGTACCCAGCTAAACCCAGAAAACTTCTGATCTCAGCAACATTCTTTGGTGCTTCCCACTTTGTCACTGCCTCAATCTTCGCCGGATCCACAACTACTCCCTCCTTAGATATCACATGCCCCAGAAAAGCAACTTTCTCTAACCAGAACTCGCACTTGGACAACTTAGCATATAACTCATGCTCCCTCAGAGTCTGCAACACAATCCTCAGATGCTCCTCATGCTCCTCCTTAGTCTTGGAGTAGACTAAGATGTCATCGATAAACACCACCACAAACTTATCCAAAAATTGTCTGAAGATCCTATTCATCAAATCCATAAACACTGCCGGTGCATTAGATAACCCAAACGGCATCACCACATACTCATAATGGCCATACCTCGACGTGAAAGCTGTCTCCATCTCTCTAATCTTTACCTGATGGCACCCCGACCTCAAATCAATCTTGGAAAAGACTGATGCACCACTCAACTGATCAAACAAGTCATCTATCCTTGGCAAATGATACTTGTTCTTCACTGTCACTCGGTTCAGCTCTCTATAGTCTATGCACAATCTCAAACTCCCATCTTTCTTCTTCACAAAAAGAACTGGTGCTCCACACGGCGATACACTTGGTCTAATGTATCCCTTCTCTATTAGATCATCTAACTGCTTCCTAAGCTCCTCCATCTCCTTAGGACCCATCCGGTACGGTGCCTTAGAGATTGGCCCCGTCCCCGGTTTCAACTCAACTGTGAAATCTATCTCTCTCTTCGGTGGCAACCCCGGAATCTCCTCCGGAAACACATCCTCAAACTCTCCCACCACTGGTATCTGATCAACTGTCGGACTCTCTATCCGGTCATCTCTCACATGGCACAAGATCAAAGGACATCCCTTCCTCAGATAAGACTTCAAAGTAACAGCTGCAATCAACTTAACTTTGGGTTTGACCAGAAACCCACGATAAGACACACTAACGCCCTTAGGACCTCTTAAAGACACTTTCTTTTGATGACAGTCTATCTTAGCTTTATACTTTCCCAACCAATCCATCCCAACTATCATCTCAAAACCGCTAAAAGGAAACTCTAGCAAGTCTACAGTTAGATCAACTTGCCCAACTATCATAGGTACATCCTTATATAACCTCCCACATGATACAGACTCACCCGAAGGTATAAAAACTTCCTCACTAACAGACTCATATACCCTCAAACCCAACCGTTTAACATGACTCGAAGATACAAACGACTGAGACGCCCCCGAATCAAACAAAACAAAGGTATGAATACCGTTAACAAGAAAAGTACCAGTGATAACGTGTGCATCATCTTCAGCTGTTTTCTTCTCCATCATGAATGACTTTCCATCGGTCTTCCGTCCACCTCCCCGGACAAGGTCTTTGGTGATGTGGTCGGCTTAGCACCCGACCCTTGATTGTTGTTGTTGTTCGTCGGTGGTTTCTGATAAGAATTATCATCGTTGCGGTTACCTCCACTCTGATAGATCTGACTTCCCCGGTTTGACCATGACCCAGTCGGTCTATTGCTCGCATAGCTCTGCGCAGGTCTCTGGAAAGTTCCAGGTGCACTTGTGCACTCATGTCTCTTGTGGCCTACGCCACCACAACTATAGCAGGTCATTCCCCAACTATCACTAACACTTCCACGGCCACGCCCAAAGGAAGCCCCAGCACTGAACCCTGACCCAGAAGAAAACCCTCTAGTTTGATTGTGGTTGCCTTTCTTGTGACTAGATTGGCCACCACCCTCACTCTCATACTTTATTTTCTCAACACCCACTCTCTCCTGAGCCATCTCTACTAACCTCTCAGCTCTTCCAGCTCTCTCATAAGCTTCCTTAACGTCAGTAAGGATTCCCACGGGTAACTTATCCATGATCTTAGGGGTCAAACCCCTCTCAAACCTCAGCGCCAAGTTCTCCTCACTCAAACCCATATCCTCAGCATACCTAGACTTCTCATTAAACTGCCTGTAATACTCGGCCACAGACATGTCAGATGTCATCTTAAACCCATCGACCTCCTCTCTCAACTTACTCCTCACATGCTCCGATACAAACTATTTTCTCATAGCCTTACGAAACTCTTCCCAAGGTATAGCAGGTAAACCTTGGTTCGCATACAACTCCTTAGCACTCACTTTCACCGTTTCCCACCACTTGCCAGCTGCTTCCCTCAGGTAGAACGCAGCTTGTTCTACTCTCATCTCATTAGGACAGTGAACCAAATCTAGTATGTTCTCCATCTCTCTATGCCAGTTATCAAGAAGGTTAGGCTCCCCAACCCCCTTGTACTCTTTCGGGTTAAACCTCGCTATATAGAGGCTGATTTTAGAGTGATGAACCTCCTTCTCCTTATCCTTATCCTTATCCTTTCCCACCGTCTTTAAAGCCTCCGTAAGAGCATCCTGATGCTCTAACATCTTAACGATATCATCTATGTTCATAAGCTCAACTCTCGCATACAAAGCATTCTTCTTGGGCGGCATCTTGAAACTATATCAGAAAAGGAGTGGATATAAACATACGTACCAAAACCTCAAAACACGAAGGCAAGCTGCCCAGGACATACTCGATCGAGTTCCCTAACCTACTCGATCGAGTAGCAGGCTACTCGATCGAGTGCCCAACATACTCGATCGAGTGCCCCGACTCCAGACCCAAAACAGACCTTCTGACCTCTAACATACTAGCCCGGCTACTCGATCGAGTGACTCCCTACTCGATCGAGTGCCCGAGGTACTTGATCGAGTGCCCAAAAACACGATTCTGGATTTAAAATCGTCAAATACCCACCCGATCAAGTCAGTCCCACTCGATCGAGTCATGTTAACTCAAAAACGCTACCCGCATGTTATATCATATCCCAACATTATATCATAACTAAGCATATAATGTTACACAACTCTTCATAAGATCAACGAAATAACTCTATCATGTTATTAAACGCCACATAGTAAACATCCATCATGCTTCTCATTCCAACAACAGTTCTATATATCTCATCAATCTTTCTTTCACATTCTCAACTTTCTACTCCAAACATCCAACAATTACACATACTTCATCACATCCACACACAAGCTAACAAACAACGCATACGACCTCGACATACACTCCCCCATGTGACCGGTTCAAAATTGTAGGGCAAGTTCGCGACTTCAGGACGTCTCCCAAGCCTTTGCATTAGCTCCTACAACCTTTACCCCGGGTTCATTTTAATTGACTCCCTATATTCATTAGATTTATTGGTTACAAGTTTCAGGATCGTCGCTCTGATACCATTTGTAACACCCCCATACTCCAAGTGCCTTACCAGGACCACTCAGGTATAAGGACGCTACCATCTCGGTTACCCGAGGCATGATAATCATAAGACAATAATGAAACAACATTTAATAGTATAACTTTAGTGAAAAGTGCAAATCAAGCCAAATCCCAAAATACGGGTACAAGTTCTCAAACCAACTGTCTAATCAACTAAATGCAAAGTTTATTAAACTACTAAGCTCTGTTGGAAGACTTCTATCGTCGACAAAGTGGCACATCCCAAAGCAATCCCATGTGACTCAACTCAAACCTGCTCAATTACTGCTCACCATCCCCAAATGGATCACCGCAGGTTTTACAAACAACAACACGGGGTCAGTACTAATCACACAATCTATATATAACAACAATACGATAAACAGATATCTTACACCGTCACACACACAATCACATCAGTCCCACCAATCTCAATCACCGACTGTCCACTGGACCAGCCCTGCCAGTGGGGGACCGCGGCCGTACCCACCAAATCCCCGCTCGTCATATTGAGCGATTTCCCTGTTCATTAATGTGCACATCCCCTTCCGTGGCGGGTTCCACGAAGGGCGAAACTAGGGCGTGAAGCCACTCCCGCAAGTGACTCCACTCAGCCAAGAACGCGTCTCGAGAACCAGAGACAAACAATCACAATCAACAACCCTCACAATACAATTACTATATTATTCAATCAACCACAACACATCAACATCACATTATGGGACTAATACTGAGTAGGAAATCCTACCTGGAAAGCACAACTATCAGACGGTCTCAACAGCTGTATCAAAAAGCCTCTTCTACAAAACCTCCTCCTATCATACAAACACATAAACACTACCAAATCACAATCTACACAAAACCCCCAAATCCCCATATTAGGGTTTAAACAACTTAAAGGAAATACTATAAAAACAGTACATAGGTCTTACCCTCGACGCAAGGATCTCAACGGTATAACGAACGATGAAATCCGACCTTCCAAACTCCGGGATTTGCTAACAATGCGATTAAAGTAAAGAACGTACTTTGTTATCTCTCTTGACAGTAATTTAGGTTTTGAAAAGTGTTTAGAACTGTTTTAGCAGGATTTTCCTGAACGGATCCGGCCTGATTAGGAAGTAATTCGGGTATCTAGTTCTATATATTTGGTAGAGATTAAGGGATAAGAAAAAGACTTAAGTATAGAGAATATTGTTTATATTATATGGAAGAACTGAGTACAGATTAGTATATATGATCGGATATTTTTAGAGTAATAACAGATAGAAAAAGTGTAGAAAAATTAAAGAGTCCTCCAATTCCCTTCATTGTCTATTTACAAAAGCTATATATAGTTCTCATTGCTATTCTCAACGTTACAATGATCAACGTTACAATGATCAACCACCTCCCCAAATGTAGGAGTTGTTACCGGATTAATAGGGCATGTTCCCTATCAATCCGCTTGACTTCTTCTTCTTTTAACGAATCTTCAGCCCTTTCTCTTCTTTCCGTCTTGATTCATAGATGATAGGATCTTTTGGTTGGACTTGGTCTTCCTTAAGTATAGGACACGATTATTTATATCCAACAATTGCATTCCTTGTTTATCTTTCTCAATCCAGCCTGTTTTAATGATCTGCCAGGTTATTCTGTACTTACCATCAGGCTTCTCTTCCAGGATTTGGTAGCCTTCTTACTATAATATTCTTTTAATAGCTGAACAGTAGTTAGACTTGTCCGGTCTCAGGTTACTTCAATCAGACTAATAAAGTCGGGCCGGGTTGGAGTCGACCAGGCAAATGGGCCTAACAATTGCCCCTTGACATTTTACCCATGCTTTGGATCGGCCAGGGGGTGAGATGTCAACTTTACCGGGTTAAACAATAAGAAGAATCATATTTATTCAGTGACTCTTAGACTCCTAGTTACCGTTGAACACTGCAACGGCTAAGTGATGTCATGCTGACAGTTTTGCAATTTCTAGAGTTTCCATACCATTATACATCTTCTATAAATACGGTATTTGGGGCGAGATTATTCTTCACCAAATTTCCTCCACTTTCTTTGCTAAATTTTCTTCTAAAATTCTCCCCTATTTCCCAGCAATCTTGTTCTGCTAGTTTATACTTTTTCGATAATTTAACTTCATCACAATAAATCAAACAATAAAATATATGGGAGCCAAAAAACGTCCTGCATCCCGAAAATCCGCATCTCGATTCCTGCTGCGAGCTCGAACCACGGATGTCCAGGAGGAAGAGGTGATGGAAATTGATCCTCCCGCTCGTCTTTGTGGCTTTTAAGTACCAGGATTCGTATTCACTTTGCCCTTCAATCTTTGGATCCTTACTTTCTGAAGAGAACTTGTTGAAAACAAATTATGACAAGATATTAAGGGAGAAGAAAATAATTCTGAGTCGACCGAGGTATGGATCCTGAATCTTGTCCGATCAGACCTAATCGGGTGTCACCTGGTTGGTTTTGTATTTTTGAATGGGCGTTCAAAGCAGGTCGTAAGTTACCTTTTACCCCTTTAATGATTGATACCATTCGTGCAATGGAAGTATCACCTTTTCAGATTATGCTAATGGTTTGGAAACTTATCCATTCTGTTGAAAATTTGTGTGCTAAGCACAATCTCACAATTACCCTTAACGATATCAAGGCAATTTATCATATGAAAAATCCACTTAATGATCGTTTTAATTTGAGAATCAAATCGAAAATGTCTCCATTAATTATTAACCTGGACTCTGGAAACGATAAAAGTTGGGCAAAGACTTTCCTGTTTATCCGGACTGAGACTCTGGGATCAGGCTTTGATTATCTGAGATATCCTCCCTTAGAGAGTGGTAGGTTCCCTGTACTCTTATTTTGCAATATATATTACATGAAATTAATAGATTTTGATTTTCACCTGTGTAATTTTGACGGTTTTTGCAGCTCCTGATTGGAGCTTTGATCCTCTTGATGAGGAAGTGTTTTCAGGATATAGGCTTTCCTTGCTATTCCCGAGGAAGAGAGGACCTGGCCGACTAGTTTGGGCGGGGAATTATTGCCTCGGTATATGAAGACCAAGCCGATGGGGTCAAAGTACCCAAAGGCAAGCCTAGCTCTCTTGCTCTTTCCCGTACGTCTTCTATATGTCTTTATGTTAATCGTTATCTTCTTGTCATTTCTCATCTGATACTTACGTATATTCTTTATGTATTCAGTATTTAGGTCTTCTGCTAGGTTGGCCAGCTTTTCTGCAAAGGATTTGAAGGCTGGGGTGGCTAGGATTGCTGAACAGTCCAAGAGCCAGGAGGCTAGTGGGAGTGACAAAACGCTTGATATTCGGTTTCGATGTCCGGCCTTCTCAAGATCCACCAGGCTAGTGTCACCAGAGGTCGTCCAGGCTCCAAAAAGGAAGAGGGAAGATGTTATCCTTGAAGAGGAGGAGGGAGAGAAAGAGCATATCCAGGCTCAGCCAATCAGGAGTATAAGGCAAGTGCCTGCTAGGATTGATGACATGGATGATGCCCGGGCACAGATAAATGAGTTTTCTGCAAAAATGAGCGGCCAGCTCTTGTCGCGCTAGTACTCTTGAGTCGTCTACCCGAGTGGTTTCTATTCGACTTCTCTTGTAACAAAGGTGCTTGAACTTGCTTCCCAGGCTAAGGAGGTTAGTTGTAAAGGGATATTTTTAATTGTTCATGTGCTTTTTGTTTTGCTTTATACTTGGCTGATTGATTTTATATATATGTAGGGATTGGATGCCGGGTTGGCTACTGCTTGTCAGCTCAGGGATGCCCAGGCCAGGGTTACTAGTTTGGAGGAAAAACTGGATAACCTTAACCGTGACCTGCATACATCCAGGAGTAATGAGGTAGTACTTCAATCCCAGCTGGGGACAGCTAGAGAGGCAACTAGGGCTGCTATAGTTTGTGAGGTGGCCGCAAAAAATGCTGAGAAGGTTGTCAGGCAAGAGTTGGAGGTCGAGAAGGTGCAATGCAAGATCAGTTGAGAAAAAATGAGGAGCTTGCTGCTGAAAAGGAATTGGTGGAGGCGCGGCTGGCTGATGCTGCTCAGTACTTCTTCGGGAAAGGCCGGGTTGATGCTATGAGGGATCCGGAATCTGACCGGGCTAATTGGGATCCGGACCGGGATGAGACAGCATTGGACGCTCAGTATCCTGATTTGGCCAATATGGGTCAAGAAGAAGAAGTGGATTCTCCTCCTTCCAAGGCAAAATCTGACGACCAGGAAATGGTGGATGATTGTGAGTCGGTTACTGGCTCAAAAATAACTTAGATTTTTCTTTTAGGTTTTGGTCTATCTAGGGGGAATGTCCCTGGAATGAATATTCAGGTATAATTTTTTGGCCCATCCAGGGGGGATGTCCCTGGAATGGATGATTATTAGGTGTGTGGTAGGGCCGACTATTTTGGATGAATAAATATTTGGTCTTTGTTTGTTTCTTTTTGTGTTTTGACAAGGTACTTTTGTAATGTCGGATGTGCGCTGGATCTGACCAGTTATCTGACTGGATCGGGCCAGTTTTTGTGCTGGATCTGGCCAGTTTAATATTTGTTTTTGTTTGTTATGGGTGGGTTGTTGCCTGTCTGGAGGGCTTATGTCCCCTGCCTGTCTGGAGGGCTTATGACCCATTTATGTTATACAAGTCAGGAAGGAGTTTTCCAGATTTGTATGTTAAGTGGAGCTCAATATTTAAAGGCCTGTTTTGCAACTGAAATTTGGATATCAGTTGGATATTTGGTGGGGGTGGCCCCCAATCTTTAGGATTTGTTTTAGATAAAATGCAGTATGTAAAACAAGTATTGAATATTCTACTTGGTAAAAGTGCATATGAGAACATAGATAAGTTTTTAGGCACATAATTTGAAGAAATCATATACGGCATTTATTCATATAATGGCAAGTATCATACATGTAGTTTCATATCAAGCCAGGCAAGAAATGTTAAGGTGAAAAATTATACCTGGATTGAGAGATATATTTTATATGTGAAATAGTTTTAAATGTGTAATATTCCAAGCTCTTGGGATCATTTCGCCGTCCAGGGTTTGTAATCTATAAGCTCCTTGGCCGACTATTGAGTCAATCAGGTAGGGACCTTCCCAGGTTGGGGCCAATTTGCCAGCATTCTTTTCTTTTGTGTTTTGGAAGACTTTCCTGAGGACAAGGTCTCCTACCCCGAATACCCGGCTTTGACAGAGTCTTGTTGTAGCTTTTCGCAACCCTTTGCCGATATCGCTAATCGATGTTGGCGCATCTCTTAGTTCTTCTGTTAAGTCCAGGCTGTCCTCCATTAGAGGTATATTCTTTGGTTATTGTGTTCATCTTTGCATCTGGCTGATAGAATTTTTACCTCAGCCGGGATTACTGCTTCACATCCATAGACCAAGGAGTAAGGGGTTTGGACTTGGCCTGTGGAATTTTTAGGTGTGGTTCTGTCAGCCCAGAGGACCAGGGGGAGTTCTTCAGCCCATCTGCCTTTTCTTCTTTCCAGCTTCTTCTTTATGCAGCTGATTACCACCTTATTCTTGGATTCTCGCTTTGACCGTTGGCTTTTGGATATCCTGGTGTGGATGTTACCAGATTGATGTTCCATTGAGCACAGAAGGCGGCTGTTCTTTTTCCCACAAATTGTGTGCCATTGTCGCATACTATTTCAGAGGGGATGTCATATCTACATATGATGTTGTGTTTGATGAATGCTATGACATCCTTCTCCTTGACTTGCCTGTATGAATCAGCTTCTATCCACTTGGAAAATTAGTCAGTCATTGCTAGCATGAAAACTTTTTGTCCGGGTGCTTGAGGTAGTTTCCCTACTATGTCCATGCCCCATTTCATAAATGGCCAGGGCGCGGATATGGAATGTAGTTCTTCAGATGGCTGATGGATATAAGGTCCATGAATCTGACAAGCTTTACATTTAGAGCTGAATTCCAGGCAATCGGCTCTCAAGGTGGGCCAATAATAACCTGTTCTGAGTACTTTGCTTGCTAGGCTTCTTCCACCTTTATGATTTCCTGTAGACACCTCGTTTCTGCACCCCTCGCAAACCACCCGGTGATGATTGGGCCGCATGTTTGATTCGCGGAACGATTAGTGACAGTTCGTAAGATTATCGTCAAGTGATTGCTCAAATATTAAATGTCAACCTCTTAGTTGTCATCTACGTGCCGATACGGTCGTTTTGGCAATAATTAGAGTACATTCGGAGTCCGGGTCAAAAACCGTCTCCATTTTTTCGATATTTGTTAAATCCGAGTCGAATGTTGGAATGTTCCGGATATTTCTATTCCATATTTATCAAATTTTATCTTTTGGCAAACAATATCCCGTAATATTCAAAAGATAATCGAATTAAATCCGTCCTACCATAACTTAAACACGGAAATCTTTCTTAAGAAGGAGGAAACCTCTCGGGAACAGACGCAAGCCAGTCTTTGCGCCTCTTCCAAGAGACGCAGTGGGCTGCTGCGCCTCTTCCCAGGCCCTTCTTTGCATGATTTACGTATCTTTTTTATATCTTTCCGAGATTCACTTCCAAAGAGTCTCCGAAACCCTATTCCTTCACGTGATTAGTATAAATAGGAGCTTTCGTTCCTCATATTTCTCACGCGAGTGTCCGCCCTTCTCTTCTCCCTTTGCATTCTAGACTTTGTTCTTACTAATTGGCGCCTACGTGCTTGGACTTCCGACCACGTAAGCTCGGATCTTTCCGGTTACCAGCCTCTCCGTTGCATGACCGACCAATTTGACCAACTACACTCAATCAATTTAAATTAATCAATCGTTTTCCTCTCACGAGGGCACTCTCTTTGCATTCGCGTCGAGCATTCACTAATCGTTATCTTAGTTCATCTCGTTCCGTCAACATGTAAGTCTGAGGGTGTATAATTCTCTTTATTTATTGTATTTTGTTTATCGTATCACCATTGTAAGATTTACGTCGAAAGTACCATTAAAACCGATTTCTAAAACCGTCTTTCAAACCTCTTTTACGGATTTTCCGAAGATCGACAGATCGAGAAAAGACGCAAAGAATCGCCGCGCCTCTTCGAAGGAGCGCAGTTCTGCTGCGCCTCTTCGTGAGGGGCCGCGATTTCTCGCTTCTTTTCTTCTTCTTCGCCCTCTCGTAATTCGTTGTTCTTATTTGATTTCGTTTGTTTGTTCTTTAATTCGTTCACATGATAGCATAATTAATTCATGTATATAATTCATCATTCATTAACATATTTAATCCGTCTTTAAATCCGACTTAAATCCTAAATAATCCATATTTACGGGTTTTCGTCATTAAATTCAAACCCGGATTTCAGAGATTCAATTTGTTCATATTGAGTTTCTGGAATTCGTCATTGATATAGTTTTCATTTGTTCATTCACATGTAATTAATCTGTTAAACACTTCCATCCGAGTGAATAATTTTAATCCATCATTAAAATCACTAATGAATATTAACAACACGCAGTTCCGGCTTCACAGCCAGAATTCACCCTTGGAACAGACGCGGCGTCGCCGCGCCTCTTCCCGAGGCGCGATCTCTGCGCTGTTCAGGATGAGTTCTGTCCCTGAACTCCGTTTCTGCCTTGACCTAGTTTGTTTAGACTACGTATTAATTAATTAATATCCGTATATCACTTTCCGTTTCGTTCGTTAATTATTCTTTTTCTCAAATTATCCGTTTTAAAGGTATTTTCGACATAAATCGCCTATCCCAATGTAATTATTGTAATTTATATTTATTGTAATTCATAGTTATTGTATTTCTCTCTTTGCTTGTATGTTTTCACATGTAAATGAGCATTAAATCCCTACTTCGACGTTAATTGTATGCTAATTACGTGTTTCACCGACTTAGTATTAATTCTCACATGCTAGGATTAATCTAATGGATGTTGCATTGCATGCATATAGCCGACGATATATCGAGTATAAATAACTTCCCTAATCATTAGTAGAGGCCGCTATCGAGGCGGGCGGGATTAGGTGTTCGATCAAAAGAGCTTCCTAATACGTACCCTCACCCCTTACTCCAGATCTCCGTGAGCACCCGTGTTCATTGGCATCCACGAGAGTCATTCTAGACATAGAATGCTAAGGGTAACGATTGCTTAGTGTTCATGTCACTACTTTGTGTCTTGACATGACACGAGGTATTCGAACGGTTCCAATTTCCCATAAAAATTGGTGGCGACTCCTTACAAAATGCAAACGCTTGTTTTTCGACCTTCACCAAGCGCCCCAGTGGGCGGCCCGCTGTCCACGGTTTGGCGACTCACTGGGATAATACACTTACGTGTAGCCAAGGGTGAAACTTGAACAAGGTTAGGGAATAAGTTTGTACAAGACAATTGTCGGTTTTCATAACTCGGTCTTCCTAGACCGTTTTATTCGGCCTTCCTAGGCCCAACCCAACCCATTCGACCAATCGTCCCGTCTAAACGGTCCTAATTCCTATTTGGGCCTAAGGATGGATTGCGATTGACGTCATCCATACCATGATGCTTACTCTTGTTTGTATCAAGGGCCTTCACTACTTGAGGAAATGGACTAGGAATCAGCCTTACTCTTGTTTGGCACGAGCCTCTCCACGGACTTCGGGTTTGATGGTTCGGTATGGCAACCCACCCTTTAAACCAAAACCCTTCTAAAAGCACTCAAAGATCCCGTTATAATGCTTGTATAAATATGTAAACCTTACGTGATCACCATTTCAAAACAAACTATGACGAATTTTCAAAAATCAAAACCCAATTTCAATCGGGAATTTGAAATAGGGCCTTTAATTAGTACAAAATCCGGTCAAAACTCGTCCGTTCGTCGTGTCAAAATTCGGGCCACAAGCCCATTTCAAACCTCACTTCGAGTCCACTCCTACAACTACACTACAGTTGACTAGGACACACATTTTCAAAGACCTTGTCTTTCTTCAAAACTCACTCAACACAAGTGGCACACACCCACTTCACGAGTCAAAATTTTTCTTCTTTTAGCAAGTGTGATGGAAAGTTCGATCGTGTTTTGATTCGTCGCCGATCTCTTATCCAGTTTCCAAGATGCCCGGATCAAGTGATGATACGAACCTCCAGCAAATTCAAGAAAGTAATGATCGAATCCTAGCCGCGCTAGCCCAAATGCAAGTCACCCAAAACCAAACCTATGACCGCCTCGAGCTCATCGAAGGCCGTATCTTCGACGTAGAGGGAAGGTTGCCTCCCATTAAAGGTGAAGTACTACAATTTTCCGACGACGAGTCTAAGGATGAGAATCCAATCATGGGGACAACCGCAGCTGAGAAAAGACTCCAATACCTAGAGGAGCAATTGATGTACCTTAAGGGGGATGACATTTACAGGGAGAACAATCGTAAGTATGAAGCCGTCAATTCCAAATTGCCCACTAACTTTAGCATGACGGATATCCCTAAGTTTAAAGGACACGAGAACCCTTTGAACCACATCCGTGCCTTCAAGGATTACATGTCTATCAAAGACATCAAACCCGAGATGTTCTTAAGGATCTTTCCTTCATCTCTCGACACCATCCCAAAGCAATGGTTCTACACTTTAGATCACAAAAAGGTCGCTACTTGGGAAGACGCCGCCATCGAGTTCTCAAAACAATACGCGGATAACGCCGAGATCCAAGTCAATATGCGCACTCTAGAGGTTCTTACCCAGAATGACAAGGAAGGATTCACCGACTTTCTAAGTAGGTGGAGGAAGACTAGTACTCAACTAGTAGAACGCCCGGATGAGGCCACTCTTGTGGAAAAGTTCGTGGATAATCTCAAGCCCATATATGCCAACCATTTGAGATATCAAAACATAAAGACTTTCAAAGACTTAACCGTCTTAGGGACACGAATTGAAGATGACATCCGCAAAGGACTCTTGTCCAAAACGGTAGGTCGAGGATACCAAGGGTCCACAAGTCGTTCATACGGCTCTACTAGCAAGACCGACGAAGTTAACCTTCTCGAGCCATCCAAGAAAACTAGCCCACCAAGGAAGTTCACAAACCTTGGGGATACATACTCCAATGCTCTAAAAAGGCTAGTGAAGCAAGGCAAACTCCAACCCATTGGACCTACTCCCGAACCCGAAAGGAAATCCAAATTCTGGGACGAAAATTCCTCGTGAATACCATAGGGGCAAGGGGCACGACACAGAAAAATGCTACAAGTTGAAACACGTGCTTCAGGATATGATTGAAGACGGTCGACTTCCAATTCCACCAGGAGGTAAGCCCAACAACACTCAGAATCCTCTTGGAGTTCTAGTGATTACAAGTGATGAATCTACCTTAGATTGCTCACATCTCATTTCTCCCACCGAAAACGAAATTCATGCAATTGAGAAAGAAAGACTCTACTCTACCATCTCCCCTACCATTTCCGACTTCATCGCATGGGCAAGGAGTGTAGATAGACAAGTGTGGGAACTAGAAAACATGGTAACAACCTTGCGCAATCCCAATGCAACACCTAAAGAGCGCGTACCATTGACATTCCCTCAAAATGCCACTATGCAAGAAGTAGTCACCGTGGTCGACAAGCTAGTCGATCAAATCATACAACTAGAAAGTGACATCATGAGGATGAGGGAACTAGCCGCAATCAATGGAGTTTGGGCCGATGACGATGAAGACGAATATCTCATTGAAAACTCCTTAGTCAAGGAAATAGTCCAAAATGGCGAAGACCAAGATGTGGATCACCTAACTCGCTCGGGTCGTCCATACCAAAGCACTACTCAAAACGGTCCAACCAACGTCATCACACCAAACGACAACGAAGATGACCCCACTGATCATTTGCTCAAGCAATTACAAAGAACCAAGGCTGATCTTTCAGTCTGGCAACTAGTGGCAAGCTCATTTCCACACCGCCAAGCTTTACTGCAAGCTTTGGCCAAATTGAATGTGGCACATAACTCTACTCCCGAAGATGTAGTCAACTTGGTCTTCCAAGAATCACCGAAGCTAAGTAATCCCGTTACTTTCTCAGACGAAGACTTGCCACCTTTTGGCGCCAGCCACAACCTTGCTCTATACATCACCGTCATCTGTCTAAAGAAGAATGTGCCAATGACCTTGGTAGATGATGGCTCCGCGGTCAACGTCATACCCCTCAAAACGGCATACAAACTAGGCATGAAAGAGTCGGGCTGGACTCCTACAAATCAAGGTGTACGTGCATATGACGGTACACGACGAAAAGTGGTAGGACTTGCTAACCTAACCATAGCAACGGGACCAATCGAGCGAAAGGTCAACTTCCAAATAGTGGACATCGAAGCTTCATTCAACATGCTTCTGGGAAGGCCTTGGATTCATGCTTCCAAAGCGGTAACATCCACCCTTCATCAAAAGATCAAGATCCCACTAAATGGCAAGGTTGTGACGATCACTTCGTCACCCATCAAGGCCATAATCGAGAAGCAATCAAACAATCAAGTCCTTGCGGATCCCATATACGAACTTGGGGGCTTCCAAAGTGTAAATGTCATAGAAAGTGAGTTGGCACCCTTATACTATAATCCCTACTCCAACTTGGTGGTCAACCACATACTCAAGAACCAGGGATACTTTCCTGGAATGCCTTTAAACCCAGTTCGGAAGAACACCTTCGCGCCATACAAGAAAGGCAACTCATCAAGAATACCACTTGGACTAGGGTACAAACCCACAACAGAAGAAGTTCTCGAAATGCTCGCCCAAGTCCAAAATCGCAAGTATGTAGGAGTCCAAATGAGGCCATATCTCCCCACCTTGAATGGATACTTCGTTCAAGAAGGAAGTTCGGAACTCTTTCATGGATTTCCCGAACCTTGGCATTACCTCGAGAAGAAGTTAGCCGGAATCGAGATCTTTCACGATTGCTACTTCATCCCTCCAGAAACGGTTCCTACCGTCAAAACCCGTCAAGCACCTTGCTTAGACAAGCAAGCTGTTAGCCTCCTATTTGGAGAGGACCGATTTGTTAGGGCGCGCAGATGAGATCATTACTACGATACTTCAAGACGATCGCTTCAACCCCACCGCCTTGATCACGGAAATCGACACAAAGCGGCGAGAAAGGGTGGAGGAAATCAATCAAATGGACCAACAATCAAGGAAGACTCTTCAAACTCACCACTGGAGAAGGAGAGATGTTCAAAGAAGAACCCGAAGACGACGAGTTCGAATCGAGTCGGAGTCGGAGTCGAGTCGAGTCCGGAGGAGTCATTAGAGAGTCTACTCTCTGTCGTCATCCCCACTCCCCTCGTTTCTCCTAGCTTATTTTCAAGTAGTCACGGTAGTTCGGGAAATGCCCCACCATTCGTGTCCCTTTGCCGCCACTATCCATCGATCGGTTGGCTCATTTGTTTCAACTTTACTCAAATCTTAATATGAATAAATCGGGTTACGCTTACTCTTTGCGTTATTTTGAGTGCAATTCTTTTATGATGATCGAGGATGACCAAAACCCGGACTTGACCGAAATACCTCCCTACGTAGCCAAAGAAATACTACAGGAAGGGGAAGGGGGACCTGTAATTGAGGACACCGAACCCATCAATGTAGGAACTGAACTAGAACCCAAAGAACTTAGGATATGGACTACCTTGAACTCCGCCGAAAGGGCCGATTTCATAGACCTCCTAAATGAATTCAAAGACGTTTTCGCTTGGTCCTACAAAGACATGCCAGGGATCGACAGGGATATCGCCGAACATAGGATTCCGATTAAGCCAGGTTTCAAACCTGTGAAACAGAAGCTTCGACGAATGAGAACAGAGTGGGCTCTAAAGATTAAGGAAGAAGTTGACAAGCAATTCAAAGCCGGGTTCATCAAAGTTTCCGAGTATTCTGACTGGGTAGCTAACATAGTACCCGTACCCAAAAAGGATGGGAGAATCCGAGTTTGTGTTGACTTTAGGGATTTGAACAAAGCAAGCCCAAAAGACGACTTCCCTCTACCTCACATTGACATATTGGTAGACAATACTGCAGACCACGCATTACTATCCTTCATGGATGGATATGCGGGTTACAACCAAATCAAAATGGCCATGGAAGACATGCATAAGACCGCGTTCGTCACCCAATGGGGAACCTATTGCTATACAGTAATGCCGTTCGGATTGATCAACGCCGGAGCTACATACCAACGCACCGCGACTACACTCCTACATGACATGATGCATAAAGAAGTCGAGGTATATGTGGATGACATGATCGTCAAATCCAAGGAAAGAGAGGGACATATTGCGAACCTTCGCAAGTTCTTCGCAAGGCTACGGAAGTACAACATGAGACTCAACCCTCAAAAATGCACATTTGGGGTAACATCTGGCAAACTCCTAGGATACGTCGTTAGCCAACGAGGCATAGAAATAGATCCTTCCAAAATCAAAGCTCTGATCGAAATGCCACAACCCCAAACGAAAAGGAAGTCGAGGATTCTGGGAAAAGTGCAATACATAAGTCGATTCATATCGAAACTTACGATGATTTGCGAGCCTATCTTCAAGAAACTCAAGAAAACAGACCACACCATGTGGGACGACGATTGTCAAAAGGCGTTCGACCTAATCAAGGAGATATTGGCTAAACCACCGGTGCTCATGCCACCACAACGAGATCAACCTCTTGGTTTATATCTCACAAGAATCGAAAGCGCCATGGGAGCCATGCTAGCTCAAACCGTAGGAAGTGAAGAAAGAGCTATTTACTATCTAAGTAAGAAGTTCTTGGAATACGAGTGCAAATACTCACAACTCGAAAAGACATGCCTCGCTCTTGTGTGGGCAACAAAGAAGCTACGTCACTACATGCTTAGCTACTCTGTCAAGATATTCTCCAAAATGGATCCAGTCAAATACCTCTTCGAGAAACCCGTTCTCAACGGACGCCTGGCAAGATGGACCATGATGCTCTCGGAATTTGACCTCAAATATGTGCCACTGAAAGTTATAAAGGGTCGCGCCGTCGCCGAATTCTTCGCAGAAAATCCCATCAACGACGCACAAACCATAGATACTTGGTCATTTCCAGACGAGGATATACTTCAAACCGATGTAGACTCTTGGGATCTATACTTTGATGGAGCATCAAACCTAAGAGGATTTGGGATAGGAGTGTTGCTCATTTCTCCTGAAGGTGAGCATACACCAATTGCTGTCAAACTCGACTTCGAGGTGACAAACAACGCCGCAGATATGAAGCTTGTCTCATTGGACTACAAGCGGCGTAAGCTTAGGCATTAAAAACCTACGAGTGCACGGGGATTCGTCACTGATCATCAACCAAGTTACGGGATCCTGGAAAATCCGAAGTGAAAGCCTAGCACCCTATCAGGCTAGGATAGACCAAGTGGCTCAATTCTTTGATCATGTAACCTACTTACACCTACCTCGAGAAGAAAATCAATTTGCGGACGCTCTTGCGAAGCTTGCATCTTTGATAAATATGCCGGATTACATGATGGAAATGCCTTTGTGTATCGAACGACGGTCGGAGCCAGCGTATGTCCACCAAATTACCGATGAAGAAGAAATCGCACAAGAACCACGGTTCCAAGCAATCCTGAATTTCAAGCTTAATGGTACCTATCCACCAGATATGGACAAAAGGGGACAACGAGCTATACGCCTACTAGCTTCCCAATACATCCTAATGCAAGGAGAATTGTACAAAAGAACACCTCTTGGTGTAGTCCTACGTTGCCTTGATCATTCACAGGCACGAAAGGTGATGGAAGAAGTCCACGATGGAGAATGCGGTCCTCACATGAGCGGACCTATGATGGCAAAGAAAATCACACGTCTAGGGTACTATTGGAGCACAATGGAATCCGATTGCATCAAATATGTGAGGCATTGCCACAATGTCAAATCTTGGGAACGTACAACACGTCCCTCCTTCGTTGCTCTATACGATGACATCTCCTTGGCCATTCTCCGCATGGGGAATTGACATAATTGGGAAAATAACCCCAGCCGGAACAGGAGGTCACTGTTTCATCCTAGTAGCAATTGACTACTTCACCAAGTGGGTAGAAGCGGCTTCCTACACCGCTCTTACGGCTAAAAATGTGGCAAAGTTCATACAAAACAACATCATCTGTCGATATGGTTGCCCACATGAAATCATTAGCGATAATGGGTCTCACTTCCAAGCCGAAACCGAACAATTGCTAGCCAAGTACAAGATCAAGCATCATCACTCCTCGCCCTATAGACCACAGACTAACGGCGCGGTAGAAGCGGCTAACAAAAATGTCGTCACGATCCTCAAGAAAATGACTGACAATTATAGAGATTGGCCAAGCAAAATACCCTTCGCTTTGTGGGGGTATCGAACATCCGTCAGGACGCCCACTGGGGCTACTCCTTTCTATTTAACCTACGGCATGGAAGCCGTACAACCAGTTGAGCTAGAAATACCATCTCTGCGCATCCTCCTCGAGAGTCAAATCCCGGAAGCCGATTGGAAGAAAGACAGATACGAAGAACTCATCCTCCTGGATGAACGTAGGCTACGTGCCTTACATAATGTCCAAACATATCAAGCACGTATCAAACGAGCTTTCAACAAAAGAATTAGGCCAAGAAACATCAAAGAAGGAGACTTAGTACTCAAATCGGTTAGAGCTCTTTTACCTGTCGACCCAAGGGGAAAATTCAAACCTAACTGGGCCGGACCATATCTAGTCAAATCAATACTCCCGAAAGTGCGGTTAGAATCACAGACCTAGATGGGAATGAGTTCTCAAACCCCACAAATCTCGACCAACTGAAACGATACTATGCCTAGGATAAAACAGAAACGCGCCTCGCGTAAACTCACGTGTCGCTCTTGTGGCACTAAATAAACGGCCCCTGGCCTATTTGAATGTCACTATGCTCTTGCATCTTGGCAAACTTGTCATCCTCATATCATCAAACAAACTAAATTCGCACCTCCAGAGTAAGCAAAAGCTCATGCTTATTTTCTATGTTCATTACAAGCTCTTGCTTCGAACAATTATTCTTTTACATTTACTCGAACTACGCGCAAGGGTTTGATTTCGCTTTTTTAAGTGAATACGTAGGCAATCCTTCACAGGATTCAACCCACCGTCATATTTAAAATGTAAATAGAAGGACATTTGCATTGCATTTGAAATTCGACAAGGATAATAATAGAAAATACCAACGGTTTCATAACCATTTAACCTTTTCATTCATCCATTTTTCTAATAAAAATAGTACGACAAATAATGAAAATAGATAGGCTAGGATTCTAAAAATCCCTCCTTTTTATTACAACAATAATAATAATAATCAAATAATAATAATAAGACTTGGGCTATTCCTCCATCTTTCCCTTGCCCTTGTCGTTCTTGTCACGACCTCGAGCCGGGCGCTCTTGCACCACTTCAGACCTAATCACCAACGGTCTTTCTCGAGGCCTGACTCTTCCGTTCTTGCCAACCACCATCTCTGCGACAGAGTAGTCTTCGATTTCTTGAAGGATGAATGACTT
Organism: Silene latifolia; assembly: GCF_048544455.1. Classification (NCBI taxonomy): domain Eukaryota; kingdom Viridiplantae; phylum Streptophyta; class Magnoliopsida; order Caryophyllales; family Caryophyllaceae; genus Silene; species Silene latifolia. Next base: position 13,908,752 of record NC_133529.1, read on the forward strand.
GAAAGCCGGCTTCTTCTTCTCCTTCGATCGGATGCTTCTCTTTCTCTTTCTCTCCCTCGCGCACTTTGTAGTCAACGGGCTCGCGCTTCCTCGATCTCTCGCGCTCTTCCGAAGTTGCGGCCTTTCTCCACCTCGGATAGGAATCGACACCCACAAAGCATTGGCGGAGAAACTCAGGAACCACATGTTTCTTTGGGCCCATTTCATAGCCCACTCTCTTCGGCTCTCGGTAGTCAACGCCATAGCAGTCTGCGGGACAGTGTCAAGCCTAGGGATCATCTGCTTCAACCCGACTTGCCTCATCAACCTCTCAGGAAAGATGCATACCATAAACTCCAATCCAGGAATGCGCACGGACCTAGTAGGATCCAAAGAAGACACTCCGGTGTGAGACTTGAGGTGCCACCACGGTACAACCCACACGATCAAAGGGCCATCATCGGTCTTGACTTGTTCTTCCAATAGTCACGGACACCGAGTGAAATCCACCATGTACAACCTCGTCCTCATCGAAATCATACGGGCATGATAGGAAAGTGCATGAACAGGGGGCTCGAGCAATCGGAGCCGTTCCATAAGCCACACCTACCAAAACAGGTATTAGACACCCGCAAAAAAAAAAAAAAAAAAAAAAAAAAAAAACGAAAAAAAAAAAAAAAAAAACGAAAAAAAAAAAAAAAAAAAAAAAAAAAAAAAAAAACCCAAAAAAAAAGAAGAAGGTGTCTTTTACCTGTAGGATGACAGGACTCCCCAAAAATGGAAGATCGCGGTTGGATTTCCTATTATCCAAGCCCAAGATAATCTCCCCTAAGCATAGGCAAGCTGGGCTCCTGCGCAGCTCCATTTGCTCAATAAGACCCAATAGACGGGGATCACCTCGCAGTTCTTCGTCAACATGTCCCTGAAAGACATATACATGAAGCAAACAGAAGCCAAATGCTCTCCTTCTAGCAACATAAGAGACAGTAGGGTCGGCCCTGTTGATGAATCGATCTATAAAATCCAACATCCGCACGCCTTTCGAAGTAACAAGACGATCCACCTCGAGTCGGGTCGGCCCAAGCAAATCTCTAAACTTGCTCTTATACCCTTGAGCAATAGAAGGGATGGCGGAGGTAATTGTTCAGGGTCCCACCCGCCAATAGCGACAATTTCCTCCGGAAAAGGACAAATATCACCTCCTGGGAACGCGAAAACATGATAATTTGGATCCCAATAATCAAGGCAAGCATCCAAGAACGGTTTTACAACCTTAATGAGTTTCAAGCTCAACAAAGACCCAAGGTTATAAGCACCCATATCATGCTTCTCCGTGTTCGAAAATTCATTGGTCCATTCCTTCAAGCGGATCTCCAAAGTATTCATGATGATAATTTTCTCTTGAGAATTTGTTTTGAGAATTTTGTGTGAGGCGACGAAGAAGAGACGGAAGAATTATATAATTTAAAGCTTCGTCGACGCTTCTATTTATACCGATTCTTTGTTTCCAAAAATCCGTCGAATCGACTGCTTGGGAACAGGCGCGGCCTGCTTTGCGCCTCTTCAAAGGGACGCGGCTCATGCGCGCCTCTTCCCAGACTCACTTCGTGATTTCCGTATTTGGATCTTTCCTAATTCTATAACGAATAATTTCCTATTCCTACGGGATTTTATTTTGGTAAATCCGAGAAATTTACCATGCTTCAGGTTTCCTAAATTCGCGGGCACGCATTTCGAGGCGACATCGACACTTCCGCCATTTCAGCACACTTTAAATCATTTCTTTTGACATAATTTTATTTTCATTTTAATAAATTCAATATTTATATTTCTCCATTTTCTAACTTATAGATTTCTCTTTTTTCTTTTTTTAAGGGGGGTAGCCCTCCCTACCGTCCGGTCATTTCCGACAAATTTTTTGCATTTTGGTCCTTTTGAGTCTCATTTTGCACTAATTAAAGGCCTTACGTGTATATAAAATGTATGTGTTGCGTGATTTTTCTATGTAAATTCCGGCAGCATGACGGCATAAACCGTTGTCTACCAAACCTGTTCAAGAACTAACCTGCAGGCACAAACAACACAACCCAGCAGCAAAGGCACTCAGGCCGTCGTATATGCAACAAAAAGCAAATGTACAAGCAAACTGGGGGCTTCGCCCCAAACAAGCCAAAAAGACCAAGTAAACTGGGGGCTCGCGCCCCAAACCAAGTCCAAAAATGTTTCAAAATCAGATGTACAAAACTACACAAGCTACTGCTGGGCGCCCTCCAGCTCGGCAACCCTCGCCGTAAGAGCGGCGATCTCGGCATCCCGAAACTCGAGCTCCCTCGACAGGCGAGCCGTCTCCTCCCGAGCCTGGGCCAACTCTCGTCCCGACTCGCGGTCGCCCTGCAAACAGCAACGAATTGGCTCCTGTCAATCAACTCAATCAAAACTGGAAATCAAAAAAAAAAAAGAGATCGAAAAATGGGTATAAAGGTTCATACCTGACGACCTCGACCGCCGACGAGTGCCTCAATGGCCGTAGCTCGTAGCCGGTTGGCCACCCTCCATAGTGCTACGAACCGAGATGGCGCGACCTGCATTTCAAAAGAATTCTCAGTAAACAAATTCAATCAAATGTGTTCTTACACGAAAACTATGCAAAATAGGAACTCACCCTCCGAATCGATGATCTTGCGAGTCATCTAGGCGGCAAGATCCGTCACGGCTACGTCAAAGTCACGTAACTCGGAGATCGTCATCCTCCCAGTAGCGTCAGTGTACTCGAGGGTCTCGGGGTACTCTGGGGGCTCGATGCCCGCCGCCTCAACCTCCTGCAAAGGCAAAATGACTCTCATTAATCGATGATCCTTCGTCGTAATTTTCGAAATCAAATCAACAAGAAAACAAAGGATACTTACCACTACCGGCCAATAGGCCAACCTCCCGTAAAGGAACGCCGAGTAATCCTCCTCAGGGAGAAGAAGGTCGTCACCACCGACACCGGCCAAGTCCGCCTCCCTCTCAGCCTCGGAAGGCTCCCTGAACATCGTCCTAGGAGGATCGACGGGAACCGTCAACGCGCCCCGAAAGCACTGACGAGCCAACCGCTCGCCCAGATACCATACAGGACCCATCGACGTCCACAACAGCAGCCGACTCGAGCTCCTAGGACGAAGGACCTCAGCAACAAAAGGAGGCGCTCCAAGATACTCCGCCCAAGGTGCAGGCACCCATTGCGACAATATGAAGGCAAAGGTCATTCCTATGATCAATTTAAAGCAAAGGACAAAAATATGAACGAATACAAATGGGATACTCACGCTCGGTGAAGGGCGTTCACATCCCGCCGGTAGACATTGTGAGAAGAACGCTTGCTCTTCGTCCGGCACATGACCCAATCCCTCACCACGGGATAGGCCCTCTCCAACGGCTCCGTCCTCTTGGGCGCGAGGCCCGGAAAGTAAGAGTACACCCACGCCTATAAAACAAATAGTCAATGACGATCTTCCGATCTTTGATAAAAGAAAGGAATTTACGTCGATCTAAAGGAAGGTTCATACCTCCAACAGTAGCCCAGGTCCGACAGCGCCAGGAGAAGTCCCCTTCTCCATCAACTCCGGACGAACCATGGACCTCATGAAGCGGATGAGGACCGCAAAACCAGTGATGACCAGTCCCGGCGCCCTAGGGAACTCAGTCGAAAGAAAGGGAAGAAGCTTCGTCGTGACCTCTCACCCTTGTCTCCAAGGTAGATCGAAGACAAGAACCACCAAAGCCACAGACAGGCCCTGCGCTCAATTTGTACAAGGAGGAGGAGCCGTCTCCCTCCCATCGATCACCACCGATGCCGGGGTCTTCCCCGCAAAGTAATCTCGAACATAGGTACTGGGTACCAAACCCGGCACCGCAACAGCCTTCGGCGACAGGTTCCAGCCGATCAACCTCCCCGCCTCGGCCGAATCCGCCCTCATGCCAATCTCCGGCCACGTCATCTCCTCGGTCCCACACGGCAGACCAGAAATCATGCCGTAATCCTCCAAAGTGACTCCCACCTCACCAAAAGGCAGGTGAAACGTGGAAGTCGTGTCCCAGAATCGATCCAAGAAAGCGCGGACCAGGCTAAGGTTGGCCCGCAACTTCCTCTTCACGATATCCCTCCGGACACGAACAGGAGGACCAAACGCTCCACGCTCAATCATGGCCCTCTCCTCCTCCGATGCCGCTCGTAATGCTCCATCATTTGTCGTATACCCCGAGAACGATAGGATGTTCCGGCCTCCTATCATGATTTGAAACAAAGCTATCTTTAGTTTTGAATAAATTTAAAAGAGATTTGAACAAAAATAGAAAAGGATAGGTAATGAGTTAGGGAATTCTATTTACAAGCTCTTCACCGTCCTATAGGACAAGTGACCCTCTGCAGCCCACACAAGGTGCCTACTCTCCCAGGTCTCGGCCACGCAGAGCACCTCTCGGTGGCGACCTCCTCGTCCGAGATGGGCCCGTCTCGGAATCTCTTCCTCATCGCCGGCCTCCTCCTCGGGAACCTCCTCCTCTGCAGCCACCATCACCGCGGCGGTGAAGGCCCGCTCCAAAGCCTCTCAACAACAGCAGCATCTACATCCATGGGATCTCTCCGGAAGTAGAAGCATCGTCACCTGCAACGATTAAAGCAAATCCAGGCCGCATCACATGATGACAAGCCTTTGTTAAGTAGTATTTCGAGCCTTCAAGGCCCGAAAATCGCCCCTTTCCGGCCATCCTTGGTCATAGTCCCACCAAATCAATCACTCATGTGATGAATAGGGTCAAGTCAAGTCCAAGTCAAGACGTAGTTCCGAGTTCGAGTCGAAAATTCGGCAGCATTTCGCTATAACGGCAATTATGCCCTAAAAGGTGTCCTGCAAAAGTTGTCACAAACCAAACTTCCGAGATGGTAGGAAGTTTACCCATCATACAAGGGTCCCTAATATCAAATTTCATCACAAATGGGCAATCCTAAGGCCATTTTTGAAGCAATTTATGATCTAGCTGAGAAACCGTCTCAAAATTCGCTCAAGGGCTCAAAACTTGATAAAAATTCGAAGTAAGTACATGGTTATGTTCCTAACATTGCCTACTACTCATTTCTAGTATCAATTTGGCATGACAAATCCATTTGGGGGAAAAGCCCCAAATTTTCGATCAAAAGGGTCGAAAACCCTAATGTTCGCGGCTCAAAATTCGACAAATATGGAAGAGTAATGCAAGATTAAAGCACATACCTCGATTAGTCATATTTTAAGCAAGCTTTTGAATCCAACCTCGACGAAATTGGTGAAGATTTGAGAGAGAATGGAGTGATTTATGTTTCGAATGAAATGAACATAAACCTTCTGATTTTCGCGTTTTTTACGCAGAATTGGGGAACAGACGCAGCAGGTGCTGCGCCTCTTCCAAGAGACGCAGCTCTTGCTGCGCCTCTTCCTTTGTTTCCCTCCATATGGATTTTCAAAAATCCGTTATGAGTTCGTTATTCGTGGGCCCATCTTTGGTGCGCCTCTTCCTCGATGACATTTTATCACTTTGGTCCGTTTCGACGATTTCCTTTCGTTCCGGCCCGCATTTTATCCAGTGCGACAGTATTTTGCAGTATTGTCCAAGTTCATTTTATCCCGCGCAGCAGTATTTCGCAGTATTGCTCAATCATTTTACCCAGCGCAGTAGTATTTTGCAGTACTGCTCATTCGAGGGTTCCCCTACGACGATCAAGATGTTCCTAGTCGTCGATATGTTCCCCCAACAAGAGTTCGCTTGAGACCGACGCAAGCAGATTCAACTTCCAAATTTCGCCAGAGTTCGCTTGAGACCGACGCAAGCGGATTCCCCCAGCAGTTTCTACCGACGTCCTGCTGTTTTCAATATCTCTTATTCCCCGCGAAGTTCGATTAAGTCTCAGGTATGGTTTCTTCTTATGGCTGGCGAGCCTCCTTACGTAGTCTAATGGACTTTAAACGACCCTCCCCGATAGTCGACAGACTCTAAAATGTTCCCGACGACAGGTCCTTGGCTCAGACCCCTTGAGCCGCCTCGCGTCGCCATAGTCGTCAGGTTGTAATCTTCGATTGACCTGATGGCTATACTTTGACTTTCGCCTTGTCCAAGCCTCAGTCAAAGTGGGGGCTCTGTAGACACCTCGTTTCTGCACCCCTCGCAAACCACCCGGTGATGATTGGGCCGCATGTTTGATTCGCGGAACGATTAGTGACAGTTCGTAAGATTATCGTCAAGTGATTGCTCAAATATTAAATGTCAACCTCTTAGTTGTCATCTACGTGCCGATACGGTCGTTTTGGCAGTAATTAGAGTACATTCGGAGTCCGGGTCAAAAACCGTCTCCATTTTCTGATAGCTGTTAAATCCCGAGTCAGAATGTTCTGGAATGTTCCGGATATTTCTATTCCATATTTATCAAATTTTATCTTTTGGCAAACAATATCCCGTAATATTCAAAAGATAATCGAATTAAATCCGTCCTACCATAACTTAAACACGGAAATCTTTCTTAAGAAGGAGGAAACCTCCTGGGAACAGACGACCAGTCTTTGCGCCTCTTCCAAGAGACGCAGTGGGCTGCTGCGCCTCTTCCCAGGCCCTTCTTTGCATGATTTACGTATCTTTTTTATATCTTTCCGAGATTCACTTCCAAAGAGTCTCCGAAACCCTATTCCTTCACGTGATTAGTATAAATAGGAGCTTTCGTTCCTCATATTTCTCACGCGAGTGTCCGCCCTTCTCTTCTCCCTTTGCATTCTAGACTTTGTTCTTACTAATTGGCGCCTACGTGCTTGGACTTCCGACCACGTAAGCTCGGATCTTTCCGGGTACCAGCCTCTCCGTTGCATGACCGACCAATTTGACCAACTACACTCAATCAATTTAAATTAATCAATCGTTTTCCTCTCACGAGGGCACTCTCTTTGCATTCGCGTCGAGCATTCACTAATCGTTATCTTAGTTCATCTCGTTCCGTCAACATGTAAGTCTGAGGGTGTATAATTCTCTTTATTTATTGTATTTTGTTTATCGTATCACCATTGTAAGATTTACGTCGAAAGTACCATTAAAACCGATTTCTAAAACCGTCTTTCAAACCTCTTTTACGGATTTTCCAGAAGACTGACAGTCGAGAAAAGACGCAGCAACTGCTGCGCCTCTTCGAAGGAGCGCAGTTCCTGCTGCGCCTCTTCGTGAGGCTGCCGCAGTTCCTGCTTCTTTTCTTCTTCTTCGTCCTCTGTAATTCGTTGTTCTTATTTGATTTCGTTTGTTTGTTCTTTAATTCGTTCACATGATAGCATAATTAATTCATGTATATAATTCATCATTCATTAACATATTTAATCCGTCTTTAAATCCGACTTAAATCCTAAATAATCCATATTTACGGGTTTTCGTCATTAAATTCAAACCCGGATTTCAGAGATTCAATTTGTTCATATTGAGTTTCTGGAATTCGTCATTGATATAGTTTTCATTTGTTCATTCACATGTAATTAATCTGTTAAACACTTCCATCCGAGTGAATAATTTTAATCCATCATTAAAATCACTAATGAATATTAACAACACTTTAGATTCGAGGCTTCACGCCGAGAATTCACCCTTGGAGCAGACGCGGCGTCACGCGCCTCTTCCGCAGGGGCGCGATCTGCTTTGCGCTGTTCCAGGATGAGTTCTGTCCCTGAACTCCGTTTCTGCCTTGACCTACTTTGTTTAGACTACGTATTAATTAATTAATATCCGTATATCACTTTCCGTTTCGTTCGTTAATTATTCTTTTATTCTTTTTCTCAAATTATCCGTTTTAAAGGTATTTTCGACATAAATCGCCTATCCCAATGTAATTATTGTAATTTATATTTATTGTAATTCATAGTTATTGTATTTCTCTCTTTGCTTGTATGTTTTCACATGTAAATGAGCATTAAATCCCTACTTCGACGTTAATTGTATGCTAATTACGTGTTTCACCGACTTAGTATTAATTCTCACATGCTAGGATTAATCTAATGGATGTTGCATTGCATGCATATAGCCGACGATATATCGAGTATAAATAACTTCCCTAATCATTAGTAGAGGCCGCTATCGAGGCGGGCGGGATTAGGTGTTCGATCAAAAGAGCTTCCTAATACGTACCCTCACCCCTTACTCCAGATCTCCGTGAGCACCCGTGTTCATTGGCATCCACGAGAGTCATTCTAGACATAGAATGCTAAGGGTAACGATTGCTTAGTGTTCATGTCACTACTTTGTGTCTTGACATGACACGAGGTATTCGAACGGTTCCAATTTCCCATAAAAATTGGTGGCGACTCCTTACAAAATGCAAACGCTTGTTTTTCGACCTTCACCAAGCGCCCCCGTGGGCGGCCCGCTGTCCACAGTTTGGCGACTCCGCTGGGGATAATACACTTACGTGTAGCCAAGGGTGAAACTTGAACAAGGTTAGGGAATAAGTTTGTACAAGACAATTGTCGGTTTTCATAACTCGGTCTTCCTAGACCGTTTTATTCGGCCTTCCTAGGCCCAACCCAACCCATTCGACCAATCGTCCCGTCTAAACGGTCCTAATTCCTATTTGGGCCTAAGGATGGATTGCGATTGACGTCATCCATACCATGATGCTTACTCTTGTTTGTATCAAGGGCCTTCACTACTTGAGGAAATGGACTAGGAATCAGCCTTACTCTTGTTTGGCACGAGCCTCTCCACAGACTTCGGGTTTGATGGTTCGGTATGGCAACCCACCCTTTAAACCAAAACCCTTCTAAAAGCACTCAAAGATCCCGTTATAATGCTTGTATAAATATGTAAACCTTACGTGATCACCATTTCAAAACAAACTATGACGAATTTTCAAAAATCAAAACCCAATTTCAATCAGAAATTTCGAAATAGGGCCTTTAATTAGTACAAAATCCGGTCAAAACTCTGTCCGTTCGTCGTGTCAAAATTCGGGCCACAAGCCCATTTCAAACCTCACTTCGAGTCCACTCCTACAACTACACTACAGTTGACTAGGACACACATTTTCAAAGACCTTGTCTTTCTTCAAAACTCACTCAACACAAGTGGCACACACCCACTTCACGAGTCAAAATTTTTCTTCTTTTAGCAAGTGTGATGGAAAGTTCGATCGTGTTTTGATTCGTCGCCGATCTCTTATCCAGTTTCCAAGATGCCCGGATCAAGTGATGATACGAACCTCCAGCAAATTCAAGAAAGTAATGATCGAATCCTAGCCGCGCTAGCCCAAATGCAAGTCACCCAAAACCAAACCTATGACCGCCTCGAGCTCATCGAAGGCCGTATCTTCGACGTAGAGGGAAGGTTGCCTCCCATTAAAGGTGAAGTACTACAATTTTCCGACGACGAGTCTAAGGATGAGAATCCAATCATGGGGACAACCGCAGCTGAGAAAAGACTCCAATACCTAGAGGAGCAATTGATGTACCTTAAGGGGGATGACATTTACAGGGAGAACAATCGTAAGTATGAAGCCGTCAATTCCAAATTGCCCACTAACTTTAGCATGACGGATATCCCTAAGTTTAAAGGACACGAGAACCCTTTGAACCACATCCGTGCCTTCAAGGATTACATGTCTATCAAAGACATCAAACCCGAGATGTTCTTAAGGATCTTTCCTTCATCTCTCGACACCATCCCAAAGCAATGGTTCTACACTTTAGATCACAAAAAGGTCGCTACTTGGGAAGACGCCGCCATCGAGTTCTCAAAACAATACGCGGATAACGCCGAGATCCAAGTCAATATGCGCACTCTAGAGGTTCTTACCCAGAATGACAAGGAAGGATTCACCGACTTTCTAAGTAGGTGGAGGAAGACTAGTACTCAACTAGTAGAACGCCCGGATGAGGCCACTCTTGTGGAAAAGTTCGTGGATAATCTCAAGCCCATATATGCCAACCATTTGAGATATCAAAACATAAAGACTTTCAAAGACTTAACCGTCTTAGGGACACGAATTGAAGATGACATCCGCAAAGGACTCTTGTCCAAAACGGTAGGTCGAGGATACCAAGGGTCCACAAGTCGTTCATACGGCTCTACTAGCAAGACCGACGAAGTTAACCTTCTCGAGCCATCCAAGAAAACTAGCCCACCAAGGAAGTTCACAAACCTTGGGGATACATACTCCAATGCTCTAAAAAGGCTAGTGAAGCAAGGCAAACTCCAACCCATTGGACCTACTCCCGAACCCGAAAGGAAATCCAAATTGGGGACGAAAATTCCTACCTGTGAATACCATAGGGGCAAGGGGCACGACACGGAAAAATGCTACAAGTTGAAACACGTGCTTCAGGATATGATTGAAGACGGTCGACTTCCAATTCCACCAGGAGGTAAGCCCAACAACACTCATAATCCTCTTGGAGTTCTAGTGATTACAAGTGATGAATCTACCTTAGATTGCTCACATCTCATTTCTCCCACCGAAAACGAAATTCATGCAATTGAGAAAGAAAGACTCTACTCTACCATCTCCCCTACCATTTCCGACTTCATCGCATGGGCAAGGAGTGTAGATAGACAAGTGTGGGAACTAGAAAACATGGTAACAACCTTGCGCAATCCCAATGCAACACCTAAAGAGCGCGTACCATTGACATTCCCTCAAAATGCCACTATGCAAGAAGTAGTCACCGTGGTCGACAAGCTAGTCGATCAAATCATACAACTAGAAAGTGACATCATGAGGATGAGGGAACTAGCCGCAATCAATGGAGTTTGGGCCGATGACGATGAAGACGAATATCTCATTGAAAACTCCTTAGTCAAGGAAATAGTCCAAAATGGCGAAGACCAAGATGTGGATCACCTAACTCGCTCGGGTCGTCCATACCAAAGCACTACTCAAAACGGTCCAACCAACGTCATCACACCAAACGACAACGAAGATGACCCCACTGATCATTTGCTCAAGCAATTACAAAGAACCAAGGCTGATCTTTCAGTCTGGCAACTAGTGGCAAGCTCATTTCCACACCGCCAAGCTTTATCGCAAGCTTTGGCCAAATTGAATGTGGCACATAACTCTACTCCCGAAGATGTAGTCAACTTGGTCTTCCAAGAATCACCGAAGCTAAGTAATCCCGTTACTTTCTCAGACGAAGACTTGCCACCTTTTGGCGCCAGCCACAACCTTGCTCTATACATCACCGTCATCTGTCTAAAGAAGAATGTGCCAATGACCTTGGTAGATGATGGCTCGCGGTCAATGTCATACCCCTCAAAACGGCATACAAACTAGGCATGAAAGAGTCGGGCTGGACTCCTACAAATCAAGGTGTACGTGCATATGACGGTACACGACGAAAAGTGGTAGGACTTGCTAACCTAACCATAGCAACGGGACCAATCGAGCGAAAGGTCAACTTCCAAATAGTGGACATCGAAGCTTCATTCAACATGCTTCTGGGAAGGCCTTGGATTCATGCTTCCAAAGCGGTAACATCCACCCTTCATCAAAAGATCAAGATCCCACTAAATGGCAAGGTTGTGACGATCACTTCGTCACCCATCAAGGCCATAATCGAGAAGCAATCAAACAATCAAGTCCTTGCGGATCCCATATACGAACTTGGGGGCTTCCAAAGTGTAAATGTCATAGAAAGTGAGTTGGCACCCTTATACTATAATCCCTACTCTAACTTGGTGGTCAACCACATACTCAAGAACCAGGGATACTTTCCTGGAATGCCTTTAAACCCAGTTCGGAAGAACACCTTCGCGCCATACAAGAAAGGCAACTCATCAAGAATACCACTTGGACTAGGGTACAAACCCACAACAGAAGAAGTTCTCGAAATGCTTGCCCAAGTCCAAAATCGCAAGTATGTAGGAGTCCAAATGAGGCCATATCTCCCCACCTTGAATGGATACTTCGTTCAAGAAGGAAGTTCGGAACTCTTTCATGGATTTCCCGAACCTTGGCATTACCTCGAGAAGAAGTTAGCCGGAATCGAGATCTTTCACGATTGCTACTTCATCCCTCCAGAAACGGTTCCTACCGTCAAAACCCGTCAAGCACCTTGCTTAGACGAACAAGCTGTTAGCCTCCTATTTGGAGAGGACCGATTTGTTAGGGCCGCGCAGGATGAGATCATTACTACGATACTTCAAGACGATCGCTTCAACCCCACCGCCTTGATCACGGAAATCGACACAAAGCAAAGCGAGAAAGGGTGGAGGAAATCAATCAAATGGACCAACAATCAAGGAAGACTCTTCAAGCTCACCACTGGAGAAGGAGAGATGTTCAAAGAAGAACCGAAGACGACGCGAGTTCGAATCGAGTCGGAGTCGAGTCGAGTCGAGTCCGGAGGAGTCATTAGAGAGTCTACTCCCGTCGTCATCCCCACTCCCCTCGTTTCTCCTAGCTTATTTTCAAGTAGTCACAGCAGTTCGGGAAATGCCCCAATTCTTGTCCCTTTGCCGCCACTATCCATCGATCGGTTGGCTCATTTGTTTCAACTTTACTCAAATCTTAATATGAATAAATCGGGTTCTGCTTACTCTTTGCGTTATTTTGAGTGCATTCTGTTTATGATGATGCGAGGATGACCAAAACCCGGACTTGACCGAAATACCTCCCTACGTAGCCAAAGAAATACTACAGGAAGGGGAAGGGGAAGGGGACTGTAATTGAGGACACCGAACCCATCAATGTAGGAACTGAACTAGAACCCAAAGAACTTAGGATATGGACTACCTTGAACTCCGCCGAAAGGGCCGATTTCATAGACCTCCTAAATGAATTCAAAGACGTTTTCGCTTGGTCCTACAAAGACATGCCAGGGATCGACAGGGATATCGCCGAACATAGGATTCCGATTAAGCCAGGTTTCAAACCCGTGAAACAGAAGCTTCGACGAATGAGAACAGAGTGGGCTCTAAAGATTAAGGAAGAAGTTGACAAGCAATTCAAAGCCGGGTTCATCAAAGTTTCCGAGTATTTCGATTTGGGTAGCTAACATAGTACCCGTACCCAAAAAGGATGGGAGAATCCGAGTTTGTGTTGACTTTAGGGATTTGAACAAAGCAAGCCCAAAAGACGACTTCCCTCTACCTCACATTGACATATTGGTAGACAATCACCAGACCACGCATTACTATCCTTCATGGATGGATATGCGGGTTACAACCAAATCAAAATGGCCATGGAAGACATGCATAAGACCGCGTTCGTCACCCAATGGGGAACCTATTGCTATCTGAGAATGCCGTTCGGATTGATCAACGCCGAGCTACATACCAACGCACCGCGACTACACTCCTACATGACATGATGCATAAAGAAGTCGAGGTATATGTGGATGACATGATCGTCAAATCCAAGGAAAGAGAGGGACATATTGCGAACCTTCGCAAGTTCTTCGCAAGGCTACTAAAGTACAACATGAGACTCAACCCCCAAAAATGCACATTTGGGGTAACATCCGGCAAACTCTAGGATACGTCGTTAGCCAACGAGGCATAGAAATAGATCCTTCCAAAATCAAAGCTCTGATCGAAATGCCACAACCCCAAACAGAAAAGGAAGTCAGAGGATTCCTGGGAAAAGTGCAATACATAAGTCGATTCATATCGAAACTTACGATGATTTGCGAGCCTATCTTCAAGAAACTCAAGAAAACAGACCACACCATGTGGGGACGACGATTGTCAAAAGGCGTTCGACGTAATCAAGGAGATATTGGCTAAACCACCAGTGCTCATGCCACCACAACGAGATCAACCTCTTGGTTTATATCTCACAGTAACTGAAACTGCCATGGGAGCCATGCTAGCTCAAACCGTAGGAAGTGAAGAAAGAGCTATTTACTATCTAAGTAAGAAGTTCTTGGAATACGAGTGCAAATACTCACAACTCGAAAAGACATGCCTCGCTCTTGTGTGGGCAACAAAGAAGCTACGTCACTACATGCTTAGCTACTCTGTCAAGATATTCTCCAAAATGGATCCAGTCAAATACCTCTTCGAGAAACCCGTTCTCAACGGACGTCTGGCAAGATGGACCATGATGCTCTCAGAATTCGACCTCAAATATGTGCCACTGAAAGTTATAAAGGGTCGCGCCGTCGCCGAATTCTTCGCAGAAAATCCCATCAACGACGCACAAACCATAGATACTTGGTCATTTCCCGACGAGGATATACTTCAAACTGATGTAGACTCTTGGGATCTATACTTTGATGGAGCATCAAACCTAAGAGGATTTGGGATAGGAGTGTTGCTCATTTCTCCTGAAGGTGAGCATACACCAATTGCTGTCAAACTCGACTTCGAGGTGACAAACAACGGTTCATGTCACTACTTTGTGTCTTGACATGACACGAGGTATTCGAACGGTTCCAATTTCCCATAAAAATTGGTGGCGACTCCTTACAAAATGCAAACGCTTGTTTTTCGACCTTCACCAAGCGCCCCCGTGGGCGGCCCGCTGTCCACATTTCCACAGTATCCTTCATGGATTTCTGATAATATCTGTTCAGCTTCTTGTGGTTCCAGGCATCTGAGATACGGCCCAGCCTGCGATTTCTTAGAAAGCACGTTGTCAATAATAGTGTACGAAGCAGCTTTTATTTTTAGTGCTCTGGCATCTTGCTTATTTAGGGGAAGGATTCCTTGTTGTAGCCAGTCATAGTAGGGTTTTGTCCAAGAATTGGCAATATAAATTGGGAAACTTTCATCTTGTTTATCTATTGCAGGTTCTAGTAAATGTACGATGGGTATTTTGTCGAAGTCTAGGGGACTGAAGTTAGATCCTAGGCCGGCTAGAGCATCGGCCTGGGTATTCAAGTCCCTGGGAATTTGGTCAATATTGAAACTTCGAAATTTTCCTTTTAAAATTTGAACAACATCTAGATAAAGCATCATTTTGGGGTCTTTTGCAGTATATATCTCATTTACTTGGTTGGAGATGAGAAGGGAATCAGTACGTACCTTTAGGTTTTGTACACCAAGGTCAATACATACCTTTAATCCAGCTATTAGGGCTTCATACTCTGCCTCATTGTTGGTAGCCTCAAATGCACTGACTTATAGCATGTACTATCTTATCCCCCGTGGCGATTTTAGTACTACCCCAGGCATGTGCCCCTCATGTTGGCTGCACCGTCGACGAATAGGGTCCATTCTAGGTCCTGTTTGGTCATTTGGTCAATTTATTCACTTCTTTTATAAGGTCGGGTTCTAGGGTCGGACTAAAATCAGCCACAAAGTCTCAGCTAATGCTTGTGACTTAATTCTTGTCCTTGGTTCAAATGTTATATTGTATGTGCTCATTTGGGTGACCATTTGCACATTCGCCTTAGGACAATTCGGCTTTCTAAGTACAGACTTGATAGGAAGATTGGTTCGACTATTATAGGGTGGCTTTCAAAGTATGGTCTTAATTTTGTGCAACTCATAATTAAAGCTAAAACATATTTTTCAAGCGAGGCCATACCGATCTCTGCGTCTAGTAGGCTCTTACTTACATAATAGATTGGGTGTTGTTGTCCGTCTGCTTCTTTGACCAAGACCGCACGACAAAGTTTTTGTGGATCGACGGGTATCTTGTCGGGGGTTCATCTTTGACTGGTTTTGCCAGCAAGGGAGGAGAGGATAGATATATCTTTAGGTCTTCAAAGGCGGCACGATGATGGGGGTCCATAAAAAGTCCTTGTTCTTTCTTAGCGAGGTTGTAGAATGATTTGCACCTCTCGATGATCTTGAAATGAATGTTGGGCCGCTATTCTTCCGATCGACTTTTGTATGTCTTTGACCGTCTTTGGTGGTTCTAGCTCTAGAATAGCTTTGATCATTGGTGGCTTCTATTTCTCTTTTTGTCACCATATAGCCCAGGAACTTGCCTGCTGAGACTCCGAAGTGGCATTTTTGTGGGTTGAGCTTCATATTGAATTTCTCCAGTATTTGAAAGGCTATAGCTACTTCCAGGTCTTTGACGTAGTCTTCTGCCTTTTTTGACTTGACTACCATGTCATCTATATAGACTTCCATGGTGTCTCCTATCTGGTCTTTGAACATCATGTTGACTAGCCTTTGGTAGGTTGCACCTGCATTTTTTAATCCAAAGGGCATAAAAAGATAGCAATATATACCTCTTTCGGTGATGAAAGTGTGCTTTCCCGATCTGCAGGGTGCATTTTTATCTGATTGAATCCGCTGGAGGCATCCATGAATGTTAGCATTTCGTGGC
Source organism: Silene latifolia (assembly GCF_048544455.1). Classification (NCBI taxonomy): domain Eukaryota; kingdom Viridiplantae; phylum Streptophyta; class Magnoliopsida; order Caryophyllales; family Caryophyllaceae; genus Silene; species Silene latifolia. Next base: position 13,924,989 of record NC_133529.1, read on the forward strand.
CTGCAGTGGCATCTACCATTGCATCGATGTGTTTAAGTCGGTGTAATCTACACAGACTCTCCATTTGCCATTTTTCTTTTGGACTACTACTACGTTTGCAAGCCAGTCAGGGTACATTACTTCCCTGATCATTCCCATGTCTAGTAGCTTGTCAACTTCTTGGTTGATGATTTCATGCCTCTCTGCAGCGAATTTTCTTCTCTTTTGCTGTACAGGCTTAAAGGATTTGTCAATATTCAACTTATGAGTAATAACATTAGCATCTATACCAGTCATATCAAAATGTGACCAAGCAAAACAAGACATTTTAGTTTTGAGAAAGGCGACAGATTTGGTCCGATTGAGTCAGTGCATCGACCCTACGAGTACTTTCTGTCGGGGAATTCTGGGTCTAATATGACCTCTCTGTTTCCATCTGTGATTGTGCTACATATTCTTCCCGACAGGTGACTTTAATTCTATGCAAGAGGACTTACGACTTTGAGGGTTTCAAAGCCTCGATGTAACATTCGAGTGTCCTCTGTTCTCCCCGATGGTGGTTATCCCCCCATTCTGTTGGGATTTTCACACATTGGTGGTATGTTGATGGGATTGCTTTGACATTGTGGATCCATGGTCTGCCCAGGATTACATTATATGAGGATAGGCAATCCATGACTCCAAATCTTTCATATGAAGCCACGCCTTCCACATAGGTTGGCAGGCTGATTTCTCCCAAGGTGTTCTTTGTTTCTCCGCTGAATCCAACCAGGACGCTGGATTTCTTGATGATCTTTCCTTCATCTATCTTCATAGCTTTGAGGACGTCAAGCATCAGGGTTGATTGAAGCGCCTCCGTCTATTAGGATTCTTGATACCTTTCTTTGTGCCAATTTGCATGGTGATTACCAAGTTGTCGTGGTGTAGATTTGATATTCCCGCAGTCCGAGTCATCAAAGGTAATAGCGGGCAATGACTTGGGCCTGGAAGGAGGTTGAAGTCTGGATTCCCTGGATATTCTTTTGTGGTGATTTGGTCGGACCACAAATTTCGATCCTCCATTTATGAACTTGACTTCATAGATGGGGGGAGGAGGAGGATCTCTATTTGTTCCTGAATCCCTCTTGTTTTGCCCTTCATCTTTGTTTTTTGGTCTTTGGATTAAATCCTTCAAGAAACCTTTCTTTAAGAGATATGCCACTTGTTTCGAAATTTGGATGCATCCTTCTCGTGGTGTGCCCGATATCACGATGGAAGTCACACCATCTTGTTGGGTCTTTCTGGGGTTGTCGATTTCTTGGGCCATCGTTCGTATCTCCCAGGCTTTCAGCGTTTAATTAATCCTGCAGTATTAATAGAGAAGTTATATTCAGGAATAGTTGGTAGGCTAGAAAGGTTACCTCTGTGTTCTTGTGCCATGTTGACTTGAGGATCTTTCGGGCTGGAATAGGGTGCGATCCGGGGTTGCCTCCTTTACGGTAGGAGCTTTTCTGTTAGTGTGTCCATAGCCTTGCTTTCCCGGATGAGTTCGTTCGAAGTTGAGATCTTCTTCCAATCGACATGCTCTAAGGCGATGGATTGAACGTAGCAAAGGTTGGGCATGCTTTCTTGGTCGTCTGCATAGATGTCTTTGTCAGCGGGACCCCTTGCTGAAGGCTTCTACGCATTGTTTCTTCATCACACACGGGAATGGCCACTTTTTCTTTGACAAATCGGCCGGGAATTCTTTGAGAGATTCTTCGGGGAAAGCGCTTTACCCCGAACGCAGGTTCTTGGGTCTCTTAGCCATATCTCTCTGCGCTCGCGAATTGTTGATTGAAGGCATTGATTAATTTGCAAAATTCTTGATACCTCCATTTGGGAGATTAATGAACCACGTAATCTTTGCTCGGTCGGGTTGTACCAAAGCCCTTACACATGCGGACTGCCGAGTTCACGGGTATTGAGGCGAAACATTTTCTGTTTGAATATGGCAACATGATTTTGTGAATCAGAGGTTCCATCATAAGTTCTCATGGATGGAACAATAAATTTCTTGGGAAGATCAATCTTTGCAATTTCATCGCAAAGGTGAATCGCAAAGTGTCAACTTCTACTTCAGACCCACAGTGGTCCGGCACTCCGGTATGTTTTCTATTTTATGGTGGAGTTTTTGAATTTCTGAAGCATGGCCATCATTATTCTTTGCTTTGATCTTGTTTGTTTTCGTCATTGGGAATGGTTGGAGTATCGGATGATGTATCCTTCTCGGGGTCCCAAACTGGAGAAGTCAATGTTTTTGATAATGGATGAGAATGGGGTTCTTGGTTCAAATCTGGTCTTGGAGCCCGAAGCCTGATTTTCCAATTTTTTCTCGAGTTAGACTCGGACTCCTTGACTATTGATTTACGTCCTTGGGTTTGCCTTCTCTTGGATTGTTTCCAATTCTTTGATCTTGGCCAGGGCAGCCGCTAATTGTTGTTCTGCGGTGAGTTCCACCATTTTTGTGTGTGAATATTAAATGAAAATATGGTAAAAGGAATATTTTTTTTTTTGATTAAAGAACTAGATGCCCCACGGTGGGCGCCAATTGTTTTAGCAGGATTTTCCTGAACGGATCCGGCCTGATTAGGAAGTAATTCGGGTATCTAGTTCTATATATTTGGTAGAGATTAAGGGATAAGAAAAAGACTTAAGTATAGAGAATATTGTTTATATTATATGGAAGAACTGAGTACAAATTAGTATATATGATCGGATATTTTTAGAGTAATAACAGATAGAAAAAGTGTAGAAAAATTAAAGAGTCCTCCAATTCCCTTCATTGTCTATTTACAAAAGCTATATATAGTTCTCATTGCTATGATCAACGTTACAATGATCAACCACCTCCCCAAATGTAGGAGTTGTTACCGGATTAATAGGGCATGTTCCCTATCAATCCGCTTGACTTCTTCTTCTTTTAACGAATCTTCAGCCCTTTCTCTTCTTTCCGTCTTGATTCATAGATGATAGGATCTTTTGGTTGGACTTGGTCTTCCTTAAGTATAGGACACGATTATTTATATCCAACAATTGCATTCCTTGTTTATCTTTCTCAATCCAGCCTGTTTTAATGATCTGCCAGGTTATTCTGTACTTACCATCAGGCTTCTCTTCCAGGATTTGGTAGCCTTCTTACTATAATATTCTTTTAATAGCTGAACAGTAGTTAGACTTGTCCGGTCTCAGGTTACTTCAATCAGACTAATAAAGTCGGGCCAGGTTGGAGTCAGACCAGGCTAAACTGGGCCTAACAAGAACAATGACGGAAAAGATTATATACCTTAATCGCATAATTAACAAAACCCGAGAAATAACTCCCCGTAAACCGGCTACTCGATCGAGTAACTAAGATACTCGATCGAGTGACCCCTTACTCGATCGAGTATCTTAGTTACTCGATCGAGTACCCAACAGGTCAGAAACTATTTTAAAACGCAACTCACCCTTACTCGACAGAGTAAGGCCTACTCGATAGAGTACCCAGAGACTCATAAATACGGAGTATTACAGTTTAAGACATGATTGTTTTGTAACTATTGTTATCTGCTGATCATCGGAGTGTGGGCATTGTTGTGACGGTGTTGGTGTTGAAATCTTGTGACAGCTGGGATGCTGTGTGTTTGTGATTGTGGTGGAGTCACTTGCGGGAGTGGCTTCACACCCTAGTTCGCCCTCCGTGGAACCCGCCACGGGAGGGGATGTGCACATTAAGGGACAGGGATTGTTAGTCGCCCGTTGATGAGTTGGACTAAGTGGGATCGGCTGCGGTCACCCACTGGCGACGAGGATTACCTGTTGCGATGAGTAATTTGGCAGGGCTACACACTTCGGTGCGTAGTCGGTTACTGTGTGAGATCGGGAGACTGGGGTTGGAGGATGATCAGTTGGTTACTGTGTTTGTTTGTCTTATAGTGATTGAGTAATTCTGACCCCGTTGTTGTTTGTGGAATCTGTTGTGATCCATCGGGGATGGTGAGCGGACTTGACAGTATTGCTATTGGTGAGCTTGGGCGATCATGGGAGAGTTGTCATCACCGGTCGTAGCATCACCGTCCGAGTCTTAGTTTGATTTCTTAGTTGTCAGACATTTGTTTTGTTTTATTGAAACAGTTTGGGATTTGGTTGATGTAAACTTTATACTTTATGGTACTTTAATAAATGTGCTCATTCAGACGCTTTTGATATGTACTAACCTCGGGCAACCGAGATGGTAACACACTTTCATGGTAGGGTGGTCTTGGTAAGGCACCTTGGTATGAGGGGGTGTTACACCCATATCACTGACCAACCATTTTAACTAGATACCCTCTTTAGTTGCTTCAGTCAACTTCAGTTGTAGGCAAAGTAATTGCCTAATCAAAATATGATGTATCCTAACACGAGACATTCTTTATCACCTCTATAAATGAGACCAACATCAGATGTTCCTTTAAGGTACCGGCAAATTCTCTTCACAACCTCACAATGTTTATTACCAGGATCAACCATAAACCTGCTAATAACACTAACCGAATGCACTAGATCAAGCCTTGTACATACCATATAACATATATTAAGTTACCCACTATAACAACCAGACCTGCCACCGTCGTAACGCACCCCTCTTAAAGATGAGATGTCCACCTTTGATCCCGTTTTGTTTACACTTAAGCCAAAAAGTATAAGGCATTGTTACTAATGTGGTAGGTGGAAGTTATGAGCTCTTCAATATCCCAATGTGGGAGAATTTCTCCTAATCTCTTGGCATGTTATAAACATCGCACTTAAAACACACAACATCCTCGTTGTGTCCGGAAACTGACCGCAACCAAGCCCTATAATCCTTCCGCGCTAAATGGATAACCAAGGTACTCTTGACCAGAGGCTCAGCACACGGTCGCAATAATTTGCTTGATGTATAATGACCATATGCATACGGATTTAGAAAAAAAAGTACTCGTAAATATTGATTTATAGTATTTCACCTGAGATGTATAGATACATAACTTAATTAATTAAACATTCAATAAAAATAGTAATATGACATTCATTTTTAGGCGAGGTCGAGCTTAATTTTGGGCCTTAATATTGACCCAATTCCGACCCAATTATATGATCAGTTGGCCAACGGTCTTCGTGCATGAGTCTTAGGCTGATGAGACGCCCAAGGCCCAAATTAAATAAGGTGGTAGTATATTTTTTTGCCAATTGGTCCCATTTCATTGTTTTATTTTTTTGCCAATTTGTCACAAGTTATATGTTGTTGTTTTTTTCAATTTGACAAATATCATTCACTTTTTTTTTTTTTACCAATTTAGGACCTGTTCTTTTGGACTTAATTTCAGTTCAGTTTCGATTCAGCTTATCTCATCTCTTTATAAATTAACTCTTACTTCAGTTCAGCGTCATTCAATTCAACTCCATTAGGGGTCGTTTGATTTGAGATGAAGGAATGAAATAGAGTACCTTCATTCCAAAATCACTCAATCAAACACTTAAATAGACTTAATTCATTCCATTTCATTTCAAAGTAGTCAGTCAAACATCCTCTAAATTCAGTTCAGCTCAACTCTTTTCAGCCGACGACCTTAGTTGTTTGGCTACCTCATAACATTGTAGACTTTAATTTACAACTTGTCCTGTTACACTAGATAACTTAGCAAACACCAAACCAACAATCAAATAAAAATGCCAATCTTTGTACCCACCAAATATGATTATGAAATTGTAATAGTGTGTTAAGTGACTAATGAATGACGATTTGTTTGATTATCCTTGAGTTCTTTATCCAATTTAGCAAAGACAATAAAGGTTGTGAAATTCCTTTCACAAAGTGACCAACCATCTCAATTACATGATCATATTAAAGTACAATAAATTAGCAATCGTGTGTCACCAACCACAATTTGTAAAGGGGTCGTTTTTGGTAGGATAGTACAAATACTACTACATACTATATTATTTTTGTTTTATTTTGATTTAATGTGGGCTCTAATTGTCGTGTTTATTGGAGACTAATTACATTCCTAGCAGTTGCCTCATGTTTTTTTTTTGCCACTAAAAAATTGATTTGTGAGCAATGGAACACAAGTTCTTGTTGGTACACAATGTAAATGATCGAGTCAATTATTGCGATCATCTTACCAATATGAGAACACAAAATCTCATGGAAGACGACACATATCTGTCACTCTGGAGTGACGGATATCATTTCCTCTCACAAATGATCCAAATAGAGGAGATAGGGAAGTACATGGGGTGCCCCCACCTTGTCCCCCCTATCCATTTTGTGAGTGGTATTACCCGTCACTTGCTCCGACCCGTCTTCAGCAAGACTAACTGATATGAGAATTCACTCAAGTTAAGACGGTCCTAATCTTAAACAAGGATCAGTGTTGCTTTGGATCCTCTTCTTTGAATTAATAATATTAAAAGATAAACTTAATTTAAACTTAAACGTTATTTATTTGACTTAATAAATAGTTATAAACACAAATAAACTGTTTTAACTTATAAATTGAAGAATAGTTAATTGAAGAACAACAATAAACATAATCAATCAATCTAATACTAAATTCAATAAAAATATACTATAATTTCATCTAACACCAATTCTGGTTTAAGACGAGTTTATTCGTCTTAAACTTAAAACATGTTAAATAAAACAGATGGAATAAAAGCATATTGTTGAAGGTTAGCAAGGAAAAAATTGTCTGTCTATCCATATAAAATGTTATCTAACTCATTTTAATTTTAACACATATATATCTAATGTCCGTTTTAGTTTTAAGAAAGACCAACTGCACATATAAAGAATGGTATATAAAGAATGGTCAACATACATATCTACGACTCATAACATAATGTACTTCGTATCATTAATTCATTATATCATAATCACTTTGATTAGGATCTTCATTGTTCGTCCACCCTTGGAAGAAAGTATTCGATAAATCCAATTTTTTCATAAATGCATCATCATCAAATAGCTTTATGCTTTATCCCTACATCTTTCATAAACAATCTCATCTACTAATACCAAAATTTAATTAACTTTCTTTCCTAACTCCTTCCTAACTTGGTGAGACAAAAGTTTCTTTTGACTTCAAAAATGCTTCCTACATTTTCCAAGTAGCAACCACCTGCCGACAAAATGAAATTAGGTCAATTATCTCTCCATAGTTTTCCTGCCATTTTAATCTTTTTAGACAAAGAGAAAATAGTAAAATTGTGCCAAACTCAAACTTTATCTACCGCACCGCCTCGATCATTTCTTTACGTTGTCCTTTTTTTCTTTTAGATTAGAAATATCTTCTAAAATATGAGATATATAAATTTGTAATATAACTAAACCTAATCCATGTTTTAAGGTAATTATGATTTAATATAACGAGCGAGGAGTATTATGTACTAATACACAAAAAATTATGACAATATGAAATTGTACTTCGAAAAGGTGAAAAGAGAAAACAAAAAATGTATGTATTTTTATAATAACCAAATTGTAAAAAATAGAACACACTTATGAGACCGACAAAATCTTTATTTAACGTCTCGTTTAACGATGTTAATGGGGCTTATACAAATGGGTACCATACTGCATCTGCCCCAATTGAAACGAGTATGGTCAGTAGCGGAGCCAAGATTCATATTTAGGAGGGGATCTTCTTTAAGTCGAGCTTCAACTCCTTCCTCCACCCTCTCGAGAGCAGGATGTCGGCAGCTAGTTTGTTCACAACCTCCAGGTAGGTTTTACAGTTGGATCGAAGCCTGGTAAGGGTCTCGGCCCTCTGGGCTGGTGGGACACATCAGGGCGGATCTGGATAAGGGCTTGATCTAGCCCCCGTCGTTGCCCATTCCTCGAGTTGATCAGCTATTATCGTAAATAATATAATCTATTTCTCGAAGAGCCGACAAACAACAAAAGGACAGAAAGTAGTTAGCAGAAATCAGATTTTTTCTTGGCTAACGGGGTGAGCGCCCCTGCTAGCCCCCCTAAATCCGCCACTGCGTATGGTAGAGTTTTTGCAAGTGGTGGGGGCAGTTATAGATACAAAATATCCACTCGTGTTGGGTAGTGAGGCGGGGTGGATTTTGCATAATAGAAATTCGTCTTTTTGAAAACACAAAAATAATCTGTCTGAAATAAGGATTTGTGTAAAAATAAGGGCTTGCTTGGAATGAGAGTAATTATTAAGAAAATAATGAGAGCTAAAATAAGAAGAAATAGGAGGAGATTGGTTCTTTGTGGTGGTTGTGAAGGGTGGAAAGAGAAGGTGGGAGAGGAATTATTACTTTCATATGGAGGTAATGCATTTCTTATTTACTTGAGGGGAGAGGTAGGGAACAATTACTTCCTTAGTGGAAGGACTATTACACTATATTTCTCCATTTCAATCCATTTCTATCTCCAACCCCCATCCATTCCCTCTATTTTTTAGTTCATTTTAACTCTATTACTCCCTTAATTATTACTCCCAATGCAAGCAAATCCTAAACGTAAAGAATTGGTCGGCTAATATATACTCCTATAGTCCTATCACAAAATCTTATTGAAGACGACGATATCCGTGACAAGCTTGTAACGGACACCATTTCCTCTCACAAAATGCCCATAAGAGGTGAGTGAGGAAGCACATGAGGGTGGTCCACCTTATCCCCTTTCCCTCTTTATGAGAGGTCTTTAGCTTGTGACGGACTAACGGGATTAATTCGTCACAAACAAGACGCTTTATAGTCATATAAACCTACCTAAAACAAGAAAGTATAGCAAATCATAAATGTGTGATAAACCCCATTAATCACAATCACGTGGCATACCTTCATTTGCTCAAACCTTCAAACACGGGGATCTTTCTGCACTAGTACGGAATAGTTGAATACTACACTACTTCTGTAGACTGTAGTACTCTTGTAAACTTGTAATAAAATTACCCTTTTTCCAATTGTTCAATTCACTTTTTTCACTTCTAAATTTCTTTCAAAGTTTCAAACTTTGAATTATTTGCTTTTGTTTCTGGTCCAATTCACTTTAATTTACTTCATTTTGGAGCATAAAGAGATCTGCTTTCACCTCATATTGTTCAATTTTCAGGTATATTTCTCCAAATTTTGCTCAAATTTTACAATTTATTGTTAAATTTGAGCACATTGTTGTTTTTTGGGTGAAAGTTTGGAATTTGAGGTATTGGGTTTTGTGGGTGTTAAATGGAATTTGTAGCTCTGAGATTTTTATGTATATTTAATCACAAATTCTTGGTTAAGACCGTCATAAGTTAAGACGACACTCACACCCGATTTTGATTGACATAATGCATTAATGCTGTTTATTTTTGTGTGGTTTTGGGGTGAAAGTTTGTATCTTTGAAGTCTTAGCCTGTGCAGTGTTTTGTAAACTTTGAGAGCTCAAAAAAATTGATGGATTCTCCATGAAATCGAACTCTTGAGCTGTAATTAAGCACTAAATTGTGTTTATTAGGGATTTTTTTAGTGAAAGTTTGGAGCTTTGATGTTTAAGATTGTGAAATATTCAGTGATTTCCACTGAATTTAGGCTAGATAATCTGGGTTTTCCATTTTTTTTTATTGTTGTAAATTTCTATATTTTTCCAATTTGTGCTTAATGCTGTGTTTTTATTTGAGAATTTTGAGGTGAAAGTATGGAATTTAAGGTAAAAATTGAGTAATTTTAGTGAATATTCAAGGGTTTTGATTTTGATTGATGTCCTTATATGTTAGGGTTATTTCAAAACTTTTTCCACTTTTGTACATTTCTGGTAAGGGAATCCTAAAATGTGGAACAAAAGGAAGTACTGGATAATAATTCATTTTGGCTTGATTTTGTAATGGGGTTTATTTGGTTGTTTAAAAAAGGGAAAATTGTATTTGAGTGATGTATTCACTTTTTTTGTGGGGATAGACATGCCTAATAATGCTTGTCTTGCATGGGTTACTCCTACTTTCACAAGAAACCCAGTTAAGATATGGTGTTTTTAGGAACATTTTGCCAGGATTTTTTTTGACTATATTGATGGGATGATTTTTTTATTGTTTGTTCAACTGCCTATAACACAAGGGTAAGGCTGCGTACATCCGAGTATCCGACCCCCTTACCCTGCAATTTGCGGGAGCCATTGAGGCACTGGGGTAATCTTTGTTGTTGTTGTCGTCAAGGTGAATAGTTTTCAAACTATGTTTTGTATCTTTAGATTATGTAGGTTAATCTTTCTTTATGGTGTATGCTAATTTTGTGGTTTCTTGTTATAATTAGAATTTGAGTATTTTTGAAGACACTAAGAAAAGAGGTACACATAGCTAAAATGGACCAGTATGAGATACTAGAGCAAATTGGGAAAGGTGCCTTTGGTTCGGCCTATCTTGTGAGGCACCGTCTTGAAAAGAAAAGGTCAGTGCATCTTCAACAATAGACTTCATCATTTTCATTTTTGGGGTTCATCTGGTGTTCTGGCGAATTTTCTGCAATGTTGATGTCCTTTTTTTCTTTCTAGGTATGTTATGAAAAAAATCCGACTTGCTCGCCAAACTGACAGGTCTCGGAGGTCTGCTCACCAGGAGGTCAGTGTTTCACCTTTTATTTGGCATGAGAATATAGAGGACCTTTGAATATTTGAAAGTTGGTTATAATGAAGTAATCTCTTAAATTATCAAGCTCTTAACTAAACTGTTATTAGTATTAGTTTCATACTTAACACTGAATGGATTTAGCTTCAGTTGTGCCACATTAGAGGTGTCACATTAGACTTACGGTTTACTATAAGGATGCTGTTTTCTCTTGTCCTTTCTCCGATATTGTTCAAATTTCTCCTATGAAGCGATGGTCTAGTGACTCTAGTCTATATGAATTTTTTTGACTTTTTTTGTGTGTGTGGTTAATAACCATGATTTATTCTTCATATCCGAGAACAGAAAGAGCTGATTTCAAAAATAAGGAATCCTTTCATTGTGGACTACAAGGACTCCTGGGTTGATAAGGTTAGTGGATGCTCCTTTATATATCTTTCCGAAAGATTGTAACTTGACTAATCATTTGGTTTCATGTTATCTAATGTTTGATAAACATCACCTGTTCCGAATTCAAAACAACATGCACTAATTAATGTTCTTCTGTTGATTTTTGCTGTATTGGATCGCAGGGTTGCTATGTCTGCATTATTATTGGTTATTGTGAGGGAGGGGACATGTAAGAAATCCTCCTTATGTTATATACTTGTCTTAACTAATAAAGTATTTGACCCCACATAACCTTTTTTTTTTTTTTTTTTTTTTTTTTTTTACGTTTCTTAATTTTTTTTCTTGTTTATGTGCGTGTAGGGCAGAAGCCATTAAACGAGTTAACTGTATTCACTTTTCTGAAGAGGTTGGTGGTCAGCTGCCCGTCTTTCTCTTGCTGGAATGTTACTGCTTCAACATGTAGATCTAATCATCTTTTGACCTTTGTGTAGAAACTTTGCAAGTGGCTAGTTCAGCTTCTGATGGCACTTGATTACCTGCATCTCAATCATGTTATTCATCGAGATGTTAAGGTCAGTCTTCTTTACTATATCTGGACATTTTTCATTGTTGTAACCTATACTACCCGAACTCGGAGAAGAGCGTCAATCAAACACGGGACATATACAAGTGTCGTACTTGAAAATTGGAATGACTCAATTCTGTAGACACATGGGCCTTGGTCCTAAAATGAGGATACGGGTGCGAGGACACGTTCTTGCATCAATATATATACACAATTGAAATGCGTGTTGTGTTTCTACAGCGAAATGAGCGTTCTTGTAGTCAAATGGGGAGATATTTGTGAACTAAGTCTTGGAATCCTTACGTATCATGCAAAATTATTCCTACAAACTGAAGTGACAGATTGGTAAGGGTTGGGTACGGGGACTAGACACAGCTACAACGCTAGAAGTGAAGAGTCAGTGTAACATAGGCTGCAATTCTATCATGTACTAATTTTGTTTGTTGGTTTCATCAGTGTTCAAATATATTTTTGACGAAAGATCAGGACATTCGTCTAGGTAAGCACCTCATGCTTTCAGCTGATGGATTGAAAATGCTTTTGAAATTGTTTTTCGAGTTCATTGGTTGGCTAATGGTAGCTGTTGGATGCAGGTGACTTTGGTCTAGCCAAACTATTGACATCAGTTGACCTTGCTTCTTCTGTAAGTAGTTTGCTACTTACATGTGTCATGAGCTTCTTGCTGATAGCCTGATATGGGTCATTGATGCACTCCAAGTTTACAATATTTTTTTTTGATATTTTGTTATTGCAAATATAGTGTCTTGATCTTACCTTGTTCGATTCCAGGTGGTTGGAACTCCATGTTACATGTGTCCTGAACTTCTTGCTGATATACCTTATGGCTCAAAGTCTGATATTTGGTCATTAGGTATGTTGAAGTTGCTATGCATATACCCTTGTTGACTACTCCGTATTTGGGTTTCGATCGTCTTTCTGTTTCATGGGTAAGTCTAACTTGACATTTGTGTTCTCCAGGTTGCTGCATATATGAAATGGCTGCGCTGAGACCTGCATTTAAAGCTTTTGTAAGTTCCCTATTTTCTGTTCAGAAATTAATCTGTGTTTTATTCTTTCTGTACTGTTACGGTAAGAGAGATTTCCATTTTCAGCGGAGCTAAAGATTCACTATTCTTTGGCTCTGGATTATGATGAATAAAGCAAAATGATTCACATTCACTAAACTAACTGCACTTCTGTTAATGAAAAAAGTCAAAGTCAGTCATTGTAATCTTCGATGCAGTTTTTATTATTGGTCATTGGAAAAACAGCCTCTCTTTGTTGTCAACACACGCATAAGACCGCGTACATCCAAACCCTCATACCTCGTCGTTGGCACTTGGGAATTTTGTTATTGTTATGGGAAGAAATCATACAAGGTTGTAACATGTTTAGCGATGCAAAGATCAAGGACGATCTTAAGTTTAGAATATGCTTTCGGTCACATTGCCATTTTCTTATTTCTTGTGATATAATTTCTTCCTTGATAATGCTGTCATTTAGCTTATCCTTCACGGTTATGCAGGACATGCAGGCATTAATCAACAAAATAAACAAATCAATTGTTTCTCCACTTCCTACCATGTATTCTGCTGGATTGTAAGTGCTGTTTCTTTTGAGAACAGTTTCACTCTTCCTTTCTTTGTGTAACTACAGTTTCCATTATCGGACAACAACCTATGAATTTGTAGACGATCATGACAGTACTTAAGATTCTTTTTGCTTTTACCTGTGTTTGCAGTGGGTAAATTATCGATTTGTTTTCCTTTCATTTTACAGTCGAGGCCTTGTCAAGAGCATGCTGAGGAAAAATCCTGATTCGAGACCCAGTGTATGAATTCTCACTTCATTGCAGATTTCAGTCATAACTCATAATAACCCACTTTTAACCCCACACAGCTAGCTAAAATGAGAATAGTTGTAGAGTAGTTCCTCTTTTGTTGTTTAGGAGGGTTTGGTTTACTAGCTCCTAGTAGAAACTCTGTCCTGACCTCGAAAACCTAATTCTTGCATTGAATTACTTCAGTATCACTACTACTACTACATTACCTCATAGGCTTTTGCTTATCACACAATGAACCGATGAGGAAATGTACGCAGCTTTAATCCTACATGAAAAGTTGTAGACTAGAGAGAGACTATTACTGTGTGATTCGTAATGCAAGATCCGTAAAAAAATTGCTGACCGACTGCTAGGTCTGCTTCTTTATTTTCCTTGAGAAGTGCAAGCACTATACATTTCATTGCCAAATAGCAAGTTATTGGCACCACTCAAACTGGAATAATCTTTTGTTTACAACTGTACTCCCTCCGTCCCGGTCATTTGTTGTACTATTCCATTTTGGTGTGTCTCAGTCAATTGGTGTCCTTTCTATTTTAGGAATGTATTTGATAAACAATTTGATCATTCACACTCAATTTGGTCCACTTGTCATCATAATTGGCTCCCTCCTCTTTTCTTGGTCTTTGTGCCAAAACCAAAGGACAACAATTGACCGGGACGGAGGGAGTACTATTTATGGATGACTAGTAGTGAATTTTTGGCTATATTAGAAACGGAAATTTCATGCATGAATGGTTCTGATTCCAGTGTTTCTGTTTAGGCTGCTGAGCTTCTCAAGCATCCTTGTCTTCAGCAACATGTTCTTAAAATAAATCTCAAGTTTGGTAACCCCAGAAGAAACACTATGCCAATATCTCATTATGATCATCCAAGGAACACTCGATTCCTTGAGGCTGACGAAATTCAAAAGCTTGTTGATAGAGAGAGACGACGTTCATCATACAGTAATGACAGGTTTCAGAATCCCAGCATCTCTGAAGCTGGCTTTGACTCCCCATATTCTCTCAAACATCAGCAAGACTCTTCTGGTTATTTTAACCCAAAGTTTCATGAAATGTCTGTTGGTAGTGTACATAAGGAGATTGACTTTGACAAGTCTGTGGTTGCAAAGGTTTCTGCTGTAACTAAAACACCGAGGTTGTCAACTCCTGCAAAAGGTTCTGCTGCTTTCAGAAGACTTTCAACGCCCTCTAAGCTCCCCACTAATCCTTCCAAACGTATTGCGGTAAGTTTACTCATATCCATGATCTTTATTTCACCCCTGGTCTTATTCCCCTCGAAATTACTGGCCCTTGACTGGTTGAAGTTAACCTTGTGTATTTCAAACTCTGAAGTGGTGTTTTTCGATTGCTTGTCTGAATTCTACGCAGCTTCCCGTGTCACAAACCCCCCCTACCCAAGTTTCAAGGCCAACTCGTAGAGCTTCCCTTCCTCTGTCAACTGCAAGCAACAAGCGTATAAACCAAGACCCTCGGTATAATTCCAATGTGGGTTTTCTTCACAATGTTGAGTCTCCTGATGTATCTGTCAACGCGCCACATATCGACAAAATGACAGAGTTTCCGTTAGCATCTTCAGAGGACCCTTTATACCCTATACACAAAACTTCATCAACTTCTGCTCAATGCTCTTCCACCTCACCACCAAACCAGGCCGTTAACCGACCAAAGACAAAAGACAAGTGCATGGTGCAGAAGAGAGAAACAAACAAAGTCCATGAAACTTCTGAGCAAAGTCAAAATCAAGTCAATTGCAATGTCTCAAGCAAATCATCGTCAGATTCCCACAGACGTTTTGATACTTCGTCATATCAACAACGTGCTGAAGCATTGGAAGGATTGCTCGAGTTCAGTGCCCGACTACTACAACAAGAGAGATATGACGAGCTTGGTGTGTTGTTGAAGCCATTCGGCCCTGAGAAGGTGTCTCCTAGAGAAACGGCTATTTGGCTCGCCAAAAGTTTCAAGCAGACTGGAGTGTAGCCAGGCGACTGACTGATCGACTGACCTGACTAACTGACCTGATCTGACTTGACCCGATTGTCTCTATTCCACAAGAAGTACTGTATATTGGCCGTCTGTAGCTGTGTTTCCGTAGGTAGGTCTTTCCTTGTGCCGAAAGGCAGGGAGAAGTAGTGAACTTAGGTACTAGGATTGAAGTCCTTAAAGAGGGACATCAGTGTCTTCTGTACAAGGTTGTTTGTTCACTGAGTTTTTTCTATGATTTTGTATTTTGTGGACCTGTTGTTAAGACATTGTAAAATCTTTGTAGATTGCTGAGTGGATTGTGAAAGCAAGTGAGTTGGTGTCATGGGATGGTTTTGAATTCGTACTATTTTGTGTTTTAGATATTGAAGAACGGCAAAATGGTAAACAACCCCCTTAAGTTTACTTTTATGTGAGATTAAGCCCCTTAAGTTTGATTTGGAGTAAATAACCCCCTTAACTTTGCTATAAAGTGAAATCAAGCCCTTTTTATTTTTCTGGTCAAAATCTCACCGGATTTTTCAATTTCTCACCAATTTCTCATATCGGTGTACATATTAGGTATAAATTTCTCTCGGATACCTTTACTTTTTCATTTGTGTGCTCCTTTCATCAAGTAAGGCCGGTGATGATGATCCTCAAAAACTGTCGAGTTGTTTGCCCGGTAATCTAAGATCAAATCCATGGTTTGCCAAATTGGTCTTCCCCTCCAAAATTACAAATTAAATTGTTCAAGATGCAGCTTTTATTCTTAGCATCATTCAAGGGTGTTTGTAGGGAAAAATATGTTGTACGACTATTGAGTGTGCGCAATTACTCGAATTCATAATTATTCTTCATTCACGCATTTTAGTCGGCATTTTGATTGTTAATTGATGGGGCATATTCTGTGCCCGCTGACCAAATCAACATATTGAACGAGGTCAAAGATATCCACAGCAAGCCAATGACAACCTACCAGCCGATGACTTTTGACCGGCCACAGGTCTCGGCATGGCAACCCCTACCGGGCACATACCGCGTACTCATATCCAAGAACCCTCGGCATGGAGTCAACCAGGCTCGCCGGCCTGGTTGAGGTCCCTCGGCCGAGGGTAGATCAGTCTTTCCACCTGCTACGCCACTTGGCCCACTTGGCCACTACGTGACAAAAGGTGAAAGTCTATAAATACTCCTCAATCCTCATTGAGGAGGTGATCCAGGATCGAACCTAAGAACCACTTAAATTGGTATTATCTCTCTCATCTCTCTACAATACACGTCATCAAGCAACATTCTACTTAATCACAATAAGTTCCGACTTGAGCGTCGGAGTGAGTACGCTTGGCACAAAGCCAAGCCCTCGGTTGCTCATTGTTGCGGAGAGGCCGAGGAGAGCGATCAAGGCTAGAAGAGGCATTATTCGACAAAGCTAGCGTGGTAAACAAACCTACTTCGAATTCATACCGGAACAATTGGCGCCGTCTGTGGGGATACGAGATACTAGAAGCTAGTCATTCCCAAAAAAAAAAAAAAAAAAAAGAAACCCACCCAAAAAGCTAAGAAGATGTCAAAAGAACAAGAGGTGTTTCGCAGAATCAAGAGCCCCTCCACCCGGAGGATACCGTCCACAGTGAGGTTGTGCGGCCCTCCACCGGCCGGATAATTCAACCGGAGTTCGGGATGCCAATAATGCCAGATACGCCACTGCCCGCCGACCAGGTCACCGTCATGGGGCGTGTGGTTGATGCGAAAGAAAGTGACGACTCTGGACTGATTGTCGGCGTGGCGGCTCACACTGTCACACCGACAAGAGCGGCGGGACCCGTCCAGGAAGCTAGGGCCCAAAAGGTGACTCAGAAACCCGAACGAAGCACTAGGAGAGGCCGAGCCTACCAAGACGGGGGAGCCCGAGAGTGTCGGTGGTAGAACTAAGCCCTTCCCGCACTCGCGGAAGGACGATGTCGCCGCGACGCCCACGAGGCATGCCCAGGACGAGCGAAAGGAGTCCGACTCACCGAGTCGGAGAAGGAGTCCGACTCACCGAGTCGGAGAAGGAGTCCGACTCACCGAGTCGGAGAAGGAGTCCGACTCACCGAGTCGAAGAAGGAGTCCGACTCACCGAGTCGGAGAAGAAGCCCTTCCCGCCACGGGGAGAGGGGCCGGACTAGGGATGCGAGGAGCCGATCGCCGCGTGTCATTAGACACGTGGTCGACGACCCCTCGGTGCCTCACGTCCTAGAGACCAGTGCCGCCAAAGCTAAAGCTACCGTCTATATCATACAAAGGAGAGGGCGACCCAACCGATCATGCCGAGGCTTTCGAGTCTCACATGTCGGTGTGGGAGCAACCCGACGAGGTGCAGTGCCGAATTTTCCCAACGACCTTGGTTGGAATGGCGCAAAGCTGGTACAAGGGGCTACCCGATGGGTCGGTATACTCCTATTCCGACCTAAGAGACGCGTTTTTGGCCCAGTACTCTACCAATAAAAGGAGAGCCGTTGAGACATCGGATCTCCTGACCATCAGGCAGGAGGGAGGCGAGTCACTCCGAAGCTATGTGAAGAGGTTCGATGCCAGGGTTCAGCAGATTAGGGAGCTGAACAGCGAACTAGCGGCCTTCAGCGATGAAAGGCCTCCCGGAGGGGACTTGAAAACGAGCTCATCAAGTGCGGTGGCACGAGCCTTGAGTCCGCCAGGAAATTGGCCGACCAGGCCATCAAGGTCGAAGACTATCACAAAATATGGATAGGCCACGGCGAGGCCGGGCACTCAGAAAGAAAAAGCCACCGGGAGGACAAGCCGGATGAAGCGCGCCGTGACAATAATAGGTCGCGGACCGACAGGCCCACCAGGAAGCGAGAACCAGCAGGACGGGGAGTTCAGTCCGTACTACCATAAGAAGTACAAAGATCACACCCCCCGGTCGTATCGCCGCCGAGGTCTTCTCCCTGAGCAGAAACGAGGGGCAGAAGTGGGAAAGGCCCCCCAAACCTAGGGGGGACGGTGACACGAGCCTGTACTGTGAGTACCACGGCCACACCGGTCACTTAACCAACGACTGCCGGCATTTGAAGAATGCCATTGAAGAGCTGATCCGAAAAGGGAGCCTCGGCAAGTATATTGCCGGAGGCCAAAAGACTAACACCGGTGGCTCAGACAAAAAATCCGTCTTTCAACGAATAGGAACAATTCATGTTGTCATCGGGGGAAACGAGAACGGCGGATCCGCTCACGGGCACAAGCGGCACCTGAACGAACTGTATCAGGCCGTCAACTTCGTGCCCACTGCAGCGGCCCGCGCTTCCAACATCCCGAACATAACTATTGGGAAGAAGGACTACGAAGGAGTCATCGCCCCACATAGCGACCCACTCGTAGTCCACTTAGACATAGCTAACCACCTGGTCATGAGATGCCTGATTGACACGGGTGCTTACACGAACATCATGTTCAGGGAGTGCTTTCTGGGGCTCGGCCTGAAAATTGCGGACCTTAGCCCATGCACCAACCCATTGTACAGCTTCTCCGGGGCAGGCTTGGTCCCCCTGGGGACTATCAAGTTACCAGTGATGTTCGGCCAGTCCGACGCGGCCAAGAATGTGATGTCCGAGTTCGTGGTCATCGACGGCTCATCCGCATACAACGTTCTCATCGGTCGTGTCACCCTGAGTGAGGTCGATGCTGTAATGTCCATCCGGGCCCTGACACTGATGTATGTCTCGGACCGCGGGGAGGTTCATAAACTCGTCTCAAAGAACGAAAAAGACGAGGTGGTCAACGTCCAAATATCGGCCAGAGGATGCAACATGCAATCCTTCAAAGTGGCAAAGAAAGAGGAAAAAGGGAAGAACCCATCCTTAAGACAGGAGGACGAACCGATGAGCACCAACCACGTCGCCATGGTCGAAGGGGCTGAGACCGAACAGATAGAGATTGATCCAGGACGCACCGTGACTGTCGGTGTCGGCCTGGAACCAAAATTCAGGGCCGATCTCCTAGACCTGCTGAGAAGGAACAAAGATGTCTTTGCATACTCGGCCGCCGAGATGCCAGGTGTAAGCCGGGAGGTCATCGTTCACAAGTGAACGTACTCCCGGCGCCCGCCCGCCCTGTGAAGCAGAGGATGAGAAACTCCTCGGCCGAAAAGGAAGATGCCGTCAAGGCCGAGGTTGATAAGTTGTTAGATGCAGGCTTTATCATCCCTTGTACATACCCTGAATGGCTAGCTAATGTTGTAATGGTTAAAAAGTCATCAGGGGGGTGGAGGATGTGTGTTGATTTTACGCAACTTAATAAAGCGTGCCCGAAAGATTGCTACCCCTTGCCTCGGATAGATAGCCTAATAGACGCAACGGCAGGCTACACAATCCGAGCACTGCTCGACGCCTTTTCAGGATACCATCGGTATTCATGGCAGAGGAAGACATGCCTAAATGCGCATTTATCACCATACACGGCACCTACATGTACAAAATGATGCCGTTTGGTTTGAAAAATGCCGGCGCGACTTACACAAGACTGGTGGACAAAATATTCCAAAATCAAAAAGGGCGAAACATTGAGGCCTACGTCGACGATGCTATTGTCAAGAGCAAGTCCGACGGCGAGCACCTAGCCGATTTACACGAGACATTTTGTTCACTAAGGAAATACAAGATGAAGCTTAACCCGACAAAGTGCAACCGGTGTCGGGCCAGCAAATTCCTCGGCGTGCTTGTTAGCGCCGGGGAATTGATGCCATCCAGAGAAAGTCCAAGCAATTCTCGACTGCCGGAGCCTAGGAACCGCAAAGAGGTTATGAATCTTGACCAGGAAGGATGGCGGCCCTTGCCCGTTTTATCTCTCGGCCACCGACAAGAGCACCCCTTTCTTCAAAGTGTTGAAGGGGAATAAAGACTTTTTTTGGGGGAGGAACAAAGCACGGCTTTCAAACAACCGAAAGCCCATCTCGCAAACTCTCCCGACCCGTCCCACCGACGCCTGGGAAACGCTATACCTATACTTAGCAAGTAACCTCGGCCACGGTCGGTGCGTGATCGTCGAGAAGAAAACAAGCAAAGAAGACCCAATATACTTTATCACCATACACTGTTGCCGCCGAGAGGAACCCCCCGATTGAAAAAGCGCCTTTGCCGTGGTTGTTGCCGCAAGGAAGTTGAAACCCTACTTCGACGCACATCCCATGACGGTCTTAACCGACCAGCCGTTGGAAAAAGCACTGGAAAAATTCGAACAATCAGCGGACTTATCAAATGGGCGGTGGAGCTATCGGCTTCGGCATTCAATACAAACCAAGGCCTTCGATAAAAGGCGGTATTTGGCGAGACTTCTTGGCCGAGTGCACGTATCGGGAAGAATCGTGTCCCGGCATGTGGGAGGTATATACCGATGGATCCTCCACAACGAACGGCTCGGGAGCCGGCATCCTTATCATCAGCCCAAACGGGGACGAGTTCGAGTACGCTTTGAAATTTACCTTCTCGACCTCAAACAACGAATCCGAATATGAGGCAGTGATAACCGGAGTTGAGTTAGCCGAGGCCGTGAGGCAGAACACATCATTTTGAAACGGACTCTCTCTTGGTGACTAACCAATACGAAGGAGAGTACGAAGCTCCGGACGATGGGATGGTAAGATACCTGGAAAAGGTAAAAGCTGAGACCTCAAAATTGAAGTCATTCAAAATGCGACACATCCCGTGTCCGAGAACAACCGGGCCGACGCTCTCTCAAAGCTGGCGGTTCAACCATAAAGAATATCACCGAACCGTCTTTGGTGGACATCGAGAACGCTAAAAGCATTGACGAAACCATCGGCATGGTGTGCGACGTGGAAACCGAGACGACATGGATGACTCCGATAAAGGGGTATAAACTGTCAAATGAATTACGGAGGACCGCAACCTCTCACAAAAGATAAAGAGGATCGCAGCAAGGTACTTGGTGTTTGAAGGAGAGTTATATAGGAGGTCCGCGACAAGGCCACTCCTAAAATGTGTCGGTCCAGTAGATGCGGAGCTAATCTTGTGAAATACACGAAGGCATCTGTGGTCATCACATGGGGGCAAGAACACTAGCCCACAAAGCTCTCCGAGCCGGCTACTTCTGGCCCACCATGCTTGAAGATTCCAGAAACAAAACCAGAAAATGCAACAACTGTCAGATGCACGCTCCGGTGATACACGCACCTTCCCGAGACTGCAACGCAAGTGCTTAATCCCCTTCCCTTTGCACAGTGGGGAATGGATCTACTAGGGCCATTTCCAACGGCATCCGGAGGAAGAAAGTTCCTAATCGTCGCCGTCGACTACTTCACCAAATGGGTTGAGGCCGTGGCAGGTGCTGAAAGCTGCGGCGGCGTAAGAAAGGTGATCCGGGAAAATGTCATAACTCGTTTTGGGTTACCCCAAGTCGGGTGTTCGACCATGGCCGAGAATTTTGGAGTGACACAATAATGAGCTGGTTGGAAGAACTCGGCATCAAATTTGCATACTCCTCCGTCGCCACCCCCCCAGAGCAACGGACAAAGGGCGGGCGACCAATAAAACGATCCTCAACGGCTTGAAGAAGACGGTTGAAGACCTCAAGGGAAGATGGGCGATGAGCTACCGGCGTTCTATGGTCCCTCCGGACCACGGAGAAAGAAGCACGGGTGCGGTCCTTTTCACCTAGTCTACGGGTCCGGCGATCCTGGATTGAAGCAACGGTGCCAACATTCGAACGGCCACTTTTAACCGGATGAAAACGAGGAAGGCCTAAGAACCTCCCTGGACCTGGTCGAAGAAAGCCGAGATACGGCACGCCTCAACTTAGCAAAGTATATCGAGCCGAATGAAAAGGGCCTACAACCGAAGAGTCCACAAAAGGGACTTAAAAGTAGGAGATCCGGTCCTAAGGAAGTTTGCCACCAACAAAGGAAACATCCATGGCAAGTTGACGGCCAACTGGGAGGGTCCCTACAAGGTAGTTGAAGAAATGAGGCCGGGTACATACCGGCTGACGGACATGGGAGATGTACCTTTGATGAGCCATTGGAACACCGACAATCTCAGAAAGTACTTTGTATAACAGCGGAGTTGCCCAAAACAATTGTTGGCACCCCAATGCATATTCATATCTAATGAGGAGTCATCCAAGTTTTTCATCAAAGTGTTAACCCACCCCAATCAAAAGGCATACTAACATATGTACACAGCAGACAGAGCCAAAACCTCGATCATCCCGGCCTTTAACGGGAGTGACGGGGGGACGAGCCGATATGCTAACACATGTTCAAACGCGGTCAAAACGTAAACTCCGTTGCCCAGAATCTGGCGGGAAGAGACGAGTGAAACGCGATCGCCTCGGCAAATTAAGACCGAGCTTAAAGACGTTAAACACCGTTGAGATACGCATTCTAACCGCTCGGCCAAGCCGAAGGTAAAAACGAAAAAGCGCTCAATTAATTAACGCAACTGCCCTCGGCAAATTAAGACCGAGCTTAAAGACGTTAAACACAGTTGAGATACGCATTCTAACTGCCTCGGCTAAAGCCAAAGGTAAAAACGAAAAGCGCTCAATTAATTAACGCAAGAAGACAAGTGAAGGAATAAATCAAAAGGCCTCGGCCAAGCCAGAGGCAAAGCAAGCAAAATCTCATTAAGGAAAAGATAACGAGTTACAAGAAGGAGAAACACAGACGACGGCCGTCCCCTTTGGGATAAGCCAAGACTCTACCTACCAAGGTCTTACAAAATACAAGGAAAAGAAAAAGCAAAAGGCTGCCGAGGATAAGGCTTCAGTGCCTGCTTCTCGTCCTCATTAAGATAGACATTCCCGGCGTCCATCTTATTCTTGCCCTTGGGGATCATCTTCTCACGCTCCCCTTTGCTCTCGCACCGCAAGTTAACGTGGTGCTCAAAAGACCGAGGCAACGGATAATCATCTGGGACCTCGACATACACCCACCGTTCCTTCCAGCCCTTGCAAGAGGTGAGCTTAGGCACGGTGAGATAGCCTGGCTCGATGCCGCACGCTATACCACCCCGGCCACCTTGAACATTCATTCGAAGAAAATGAATTCGGCGGAATAAGTTTACCGTTGGGATCACCCCCCCTGACGACACGACGCCACACGAAGCCGACTATAGTCCTAACGGCCAAAGGGTGAAGCTGCGCCGCTGCAACGTTCATCGCCTGAATGATGGAAGAGACGTACATATTGAGAGGAAACCGGAGACCATACTCCAAGTGCCTCATATATACGCCGATGTGACCCGGGGGAGGGCAACAGATGGCCTGGCCCTCTCCAGGGATGACAATGTTGTACCCCTTGCCAAAAAAGAAGTGCTCTTCGAAAAATTCAGAACCGGAACAGCGGGCGAGCCCATCGGTCCAAGCACGATTGGGGCGATGGTGCGGTTATCGTAATGATGCAAGGCTGCCGCCCTCTCCGCACCGGAAGGATTCCTTCCCTCATCATCGACATCATCTTCCCACACTGCTCCGAACTCTGCGGTCAACTTCGGGGAAGGAGACCTAGGGCCCCTCGACCTTAACGGAATTGCGGCTACCACCTCCTCCTCATCAAAACGCGACGGGAAACCCCCCGGCGCACGGCATCTTGGGACCGGCATCGAGAAGACATGGTTCACAACAATTACTTAAACAAAACAAAAAGTTGAAAAGGTTTTTCGGTTTACCTTGAAGAAAAGTGCTACGCCGACGTAAAAATTCTGAAGATCGGAAAAGAGGGAAAGACTTGGAATTTTGGAAAGAAGAAAATTTTTTAGAATGAATGAAATTATTAACCAATTTCATTCATTGATCTGGTATTTATAGGCAAAGGCCCATAAAGGAGGACCAATCAAAACGCAGCCCATAAAGCGTCAGCCAATCAACGAAGAGACACATGTCAGGCATGCGTACACGGAATGTCAATCGACGCAACAGTTGAATGTCAATCAAAGCAACAGTAACCAAGCGTCTTCAACACGCCCCTTCATATCCCTTTGCCTATTCATCTTCCTCAGCAAAACTCCTAAAGTATCTATTCTCCAAGCAACACGACTAACCAAGCTAGGCAAAGACGGCGGGGGCACTCAAAAATACACAAGCACTCTCAACCTTGGGTCCGCCGCAAGAAGAACCTTCTCTTCCACATTTTGATGTCCTTTACACATCCATGTGGAGGGGGATACGGTACGGCTTTGTACGAGAAAAAGCGGGCAGAAAATTTTCACTTGCAGAATATACACTCAAAGATACATCGGAGCCCATACCACGGCATAGACTACGCTGGGGGCAAATTGATGGGGCATATTCTGTGCCCGCTGACCAAATCAACATATTGAACGAGGTCAAAGATATCCACAGCAAGCCAATGACAACCTACCAGCCGATGCAGCTTTTCGGCCTGCCAGCCTGGGTCTCGGCATGGCAACCTACCAGCCGGGGCACATACCCGCGTACTCATATCCAAGAACCCTCGGCATGGAGTCAACCAGGCTCGCCGGCCTGGTTGAGGTCCCTCGGCCGAGGGTAGATCAGTCTTTCCACCTGCTACGCCACTTGGCCCACTTGGCCACTACGTGACAAAAGGTGAAAGTCTATAAATACTCCTCAATCCTCATTGAGGAGGTGATCCAGGATCGAACCTAAGAACCACTTAAATTGGTATTATCTCTCTCATCTCTCTACAATACACGTCATCAAGCAACATTCTACTTAATCACAATAAGTTCACTGACTTGAGCGTCGGAGTGAGTACGCTTGGCACAAAGCCAAGCCCTCAGTTTGCTCATTGTTGCAGGAGAGGCCGAGGAGAGCAGTCAAGGCTAGAAGAGGCATTATTCGACAAAGCTAGCGTGGTAAACAAACCTACTTCGGAATTCATACCCGGAACATTAATATTAAGAGTATGATCATGTGTTTTTTAAGACGCTATAAATATTGCGGTACATCTACATGTATAAAGTACTAAGGAGTGAAATTTATACCTAATATGTACACCGATATGAGAAATTGGTGAGAAATTGAAAAATCCGGTGATATTTTGGCCGGAAAAATAAAAGGGGCTTGATTTCACTTTATAGCAAAGTTAAGGGGGTTATTTACTCCAAGTCAAACTTAAGGGGCTTAATCTCACGTAGAAGTAAACTTAAGGGGGTTGTTTACCACTTTCGCGAAAACCGCAAAACATTAAATTGAAGTTTTTAAAAAATGAAAATATTTAAAGCCATTTTTACCTTTAGATTATTCTGAGAGGATGCCCCAAAATTGAGAAGTGATAAAATCGTAATCTATACTCTCTCTATTCAATTTTAAACATACCATTTCTCTTTTGCATGTTTGCCAATGCACAAATTGTAGTGTAATTGTGTAAATATCTTAAATTTTACATTATAAAAAATAAAAAATGTCTGATATTCTTATTGTAATTATAAAGGTGAATTAAACAAGATTCTACATAATTGTATTTTTTCTTATATTTCGCTCATAATTTCGAATATTCCATTCTTTGACAAATAGTGTAAAAAAAATTGGGGTGTTTGATTTTAAACGAAACAGGTTTATGTAGGTAATTTATTTATATAAAATTGGTTCAAATAACAAAAGCAAATAAAAAACAATTTATTTGAAAATAAAAATAATATTCTATTTGTGGCAAAATAGAAAACAGCAAAAATGACCATAATTTTTTTTATAGTCTAAACAAATTATAGATATCAAAATACTTAAATAGGTAACCAAATGAGTTTGGTGTGGTGGTTGCTCACTTCATCCTTTAACCATGAGGTCAGGGGTTCGATCCTTAATAGGCATGCATTCTTACCCCAATAATCCGACATAAATTCCAACTACATACATATTTTTCTTATTTTTCTTAAATTTTAAACCTTTTTTTTTAAGTTGTTGTATCAGATAAAAACGTATTTTTCTCAAGATTAAATTTAAAAGAACGCGAAAAAAATGGCCAAAAAATGGAACTATTTAAAAAATAATAGTCCCAACACCGCAACATTGAAAATTTCTTACAACCTCAATATAACGATTACAATCTAAACACACTCTTTGAATAAAAAATTGGTAATAAACGATAAGAAAAAATAGTTTATATAATAGAAAAATATAATTTCGGATCGGATCGGAAATCCAAATGTTTTAGTTCTAATATCCATATCCGATCTAAATACTAAAGATTACGCATACGATATCCGATCCAAACATATAACTTTCAGATCGAATATGGATCAGATCTTAGATTATTTCAAATAATCAGATTTTTTGCTCAGCCCTACATAGAGTGGTGTGGTTACAGCCCTTACAGGTCAAAATAAATTGCCACATTGTTATATCCGACACTTGGGAGCCCTGCCCATCAGCCCAATGCAATATAACCACTTGAAAATGAAGCGGTTATTCTAATCTATATATTCCGTATATTTTCCCTCCATTTCCTTCCCCCTTCTTCAAACATTTCTCGATCATCATGCCTTACATTTGGGTCCCCAAATCTCAACTAAACCCTAACCCTAACCCTAAATTTCCCCCAATTGCTCAATCTTCATCCTCAAATCCTCCCAAAATCAATCGCAATAACAAGAACAAACGGCGAAACAAAAATCGGAAATCCAAAAACAAGAACAAAATTAAACCTAATTGGCTTGAATTACCTGAAGATGTTTGGTCCTTTATTTTCTCCAAATTGTATACAAGTGATATAATCGAGTATGTTCAGAAAGTTTGTAGAATGTTCCGAAAAATCTGTGTTCAACCTTCTATGTTTCGAGTTATTGATATGACTCTTCCTGATGCTTTCATGGATTTGGATTTTGATGCTAATGTCATGACTCGGTTCGCTGTCGATCGAAGCGCCGGTGAATTGGTTGATATTTACGTTGAATCGTGTTGCGATGATGATACCTTGTTGTATATCGCCGAGAGGTATATAATTTAACCTCAATGTTTCGTTTTATAAGTCGTTTTAGCATTTTGCGCAAGAATTTAGAATAAGCATTGAAAATGTTACTATATTGGTTAGGTATAATGATTTAATTGTTTGATTTTCGAGTTTCGAGCTGTTAATTTGATAATTTGCCGTGTGATAATGTTTGTGTTGATGTGTATATAGGTCAATGTGCTCTTGATTTTGACTGCTTGTGTTTCTCTGATATTATTGATTGTTGATATTGTTGATTGTTGATATATCAATCTAGAGGAGTAGAGTGGTTCCGTTAACAGTTGAATACTCCTCCCTCCCGGTCAATTATTGTCCTTTGGTTTTGGCACAAAGAACAAGGAAATAGGAGAGGGACCAATAATTAAATGACAAGTGGAACAAATTGAATGAGAATGATCAAATTATTAATCAAGTTCATTTTTAAAATAGAAGGGACAACAATTGACTGAGACAACAAAAATGGAAAAGGATAACAAATGACCGGGACAAAGGGAGTATTATTGATTGTTGATATATCATAGTAGTTATGTCAAAGAGCATGTCAATTTAGGGCTTGCTTGGAATGAGAGTAATTATTAAGGGAGTAATAGAGCTAAAATGAACTAAAAAATGGAGGGAAGGGATGAGGGTTGAAGATAGAAATGGATAGAAATGGGGAAATATAGTGTAAAAGTCCCTCCATTAAGGGAGTAATTGTTACCCACCTCCCCCTCCAAGTAATACTTACCTCCATATAGAGGTAATAATTCCTCCCTCACCTCCTCTTTCCACCCTCTTCAACCACCACAAAGCACCAATCTCCTCCAATTTCTTCTTATTTTAGCTCTCATTACTCCCTTAATAATTACTCTCATCCCAAGGAAACCCTTATTGTCAGATAATAGGGGCCTCGAGGCCCTTGGCTCTCAACAGACCCGATTTCCATGTCATTTGTTCTTTATTTGTCTATGCTACCAGCTAGCTTCATTTTCCCGTGGACGAGTTTTTTACTCTTTGGCTTTCTGTCATGCAATTATAGTATGACGCCGTCACTTTTCATGAATGTAGCATGCAATTTTCTCCAACGAATGAATAAATTATAATCATACTCGTATATTACTTGACCAGTCTTTCTGTTTCATCTGTCCTTTCTCACCTTGTTTGAGACGGGGGGACCTTGGGGCACTAGCGCAATGTTTTTTTTAATGACTTCCATTATTATTCAATGTGTTTAGTAAGAAGTTTTTTGTGTTTTCACCTCACTTTAGTTTAGATTCTCAGATGGATAAACATTCCTACATCATTATTATAGGCAAATAATCAAAATAAATAGAGAATTGTGTGTTAAGTTGGGTTGGTTTGGAGTGAAATGAACAGATGAAATGAACAAACGGATTTAGGCCTACATGCTTAATTGTGTATATAAGGCTCTAACAATGCTGTGGAGCTGTTCCTAATACTCACTAGTCACTAAGGCATCTACAACGGCATTTATGCTCCACATCATTCAAGTAATCAAGTTCTTGTTTTCGATTGTTCACAATCAAAACCTTGATGTTGTTTTCCTTTAATGTGAAGCTCTGGCCGTATTCTCAAAGTCGATTTGGTCTTATACTCTTATCAGTTCATATAAGTTTTTATCAAGTCAATGCTCACAAATTATGTATCATTTTTTTCTTCTTCTATTGATTTGAACATCTGCTAATCACACAATTGCATTACATTGTATTTTTGAGGTGCCGATTATTAAATATCTAATTATATATCCATTTTTTCCCTCCGACTGATGTAACAGGTCTAAGAATTTAAAGCATCTGAGACTTGGACATTATCTGCATATTTCCAAAGATGGATTAATCCAAGCCGTACAGAAGCTCCCTATGCTTGAGGAGGTAGAGATTATTATTTGTAAATTCCCCGAGGACACTTTTGCTGCTCTTGGAGAGGCCTGCCCCTCACTGAAATCATTCAGCCTGAACGATGTTGGTTCTAGGCGCCGCCGTTTTCGCAACGATGGTAAAGCCTTTGAAATTGCTAGAAGCATGCCTAATCTACGCCGTCTTCAACTAATTGGGAACTCTATGACAAATGAAGGCTTAAAAGCTATTTTAGATAAATGCTGTCTTTTAGAATCTCTGGATTTACGAACTTGTTTCAACATTGATTTATCCGGGGATTTAGGTAAAAAGTGTGACAAGATTAAGCACCTACGACGCCCGAATGATTCGACTGCTGATTATGTTCACCAAGCTTGTGCTTATGATGACCAAGAGGAAAGTGAATATGATTCTGATGACAGTGGAATGAGTGATTTCTTACCGGAATATCTCGATTACATGGATTTTGAAGATTACGATGATTATTTCGAGGATTTTGATGACTTTTCTGTCTTTGATTACTTTGGTGGTGGCTTTCTTGGCTTTGGTTCCTCCGACTCAGACTGATTCTCCAGGTCTTTCTGGTCTGATACAACTGCAACCGTTTTGGCGACGTCTCTCTCTTTGATATTTTGGCGGTGACTTTCTTGGCTTTGATTCCTCCGACTCAGACTGATTCCTCACATCATTTTGATATGACGGTTCTGCAATTACAACTGATTTGGAGCTTTTGTTCGTGCTTCTTAGCCTCCTGTGCGTATCCAAGGTCCAGACAGTGTGTATTTTTCTTTCTGAAACATGGTGGTTTTTAGTTTTTAGGAATTACTATAACAGAATATTTTGTGCATGTCATCTGTTCTAATTCTAAAAGAACCTTGTGTTAAATGCAGTTTGCTTGAATATTCCAAAGGTTTAACTTGATAGTGCCCTTGGATATCAGCACTGCACTTCAAACTGTTCTGAGAAACTGGTCGCTCTTTTGTTATCTGCGACGTCTCCATGGCCATCAGTCCATCACAGAAGTCTTTTGATCCATGCTTTAGCCGAAACACCCATTTCTGAGTTTTGGCTGATCAGCTCAGTTGCCAAGGTCAGAACTTACCTGTTAAGAACAATTCTACTTTGTGTCTATTAGATTGTCCAATTGTCCGAACACATAAGCCAAATGGCAAGTGTCTGGGGTTTAGCTAGTGTGCTCCACCACGTGTTCCTGCAGTCATTGTCTCTTTTTAGATTGTCCAATTGTCGGAACACAAAGGCCAACTGGCAAGTGTCCGGGGTTTAGCTAGTTTGCATTTAAAGGTCCCGACTGCATGCTCCTGCAGTTCTAAAGTAGATTAATGTACATCGTGTCTTTTAGATTGTCCAAACTTCAATTGTCCGGGGTTTAGCTAGTGTGCACTTAATCAGGTACCGACTGCTGTTCCTGCTTCATAAAATAAATCGGTCTACATCGTGTCTTTTAGATTGTCTTAGCTAGTGTGCAATTATAGGTACCGACTGCGCATTCCTGCAGTAATAAGGTAAATCAAGATGCAGAGTAGTAAAAAAATAGCCACAGCTTTTAAGTAAGTCAGATACAGTAAGTGAAATTCCTGAAACAGAGTCAAAATCATGTCAAAGGAGGAGTTTATGTAACTCGGTAGCACAGTGTAGCGAGATTATGTAGCTCGTTTAGGGATGAACTTATTTGTACTTTGAATTTCCTGTTAGCAATTTTGGAGCTAGCGGCTATTGATTTGCTATAGAACACACCCCCTCCGCCCTCCTTGTCTGCCTAAAAAAAAGCCAACTGTTTCTAGTCGGTCCGGATTCTCTCCATTACTCGAAAAGAAATGGATGTCCATTGCTTTTAAACGGTGTAGATCAACTCTCGGGACGATCTAGTGGTTGTAATTATTTCATAAAAATAATGTTTAAATGAATGGAGAGAGAAAATATATTAGAATAAGAGTGTATTAGAGAGATAATGGAGAGAAAGTAATGGAGAGGATTCAAATTCGTTTATAGTGCAGTGATTTTTCTGTTGCAAATCAGTGGGAGAGCCAATTGGTTTACTTACTAAAGTTGATTTTAAGTGGTGGACCTGTGTTAAGTTTGTACTCCCTCTGGTCATTTGTTATTTTTTTTTTCTTGGGGTATCCCAGTGAGTTGTTATCCTTTCTATTTTAAGAATGAACTTGATGAGCAATTTGATCATTCACACTCAATTTGTTCCACTTGTCATTTAGTAAGTGATCACTTTTTCTTTCCTTGGTCTTTGTGCCAAAATCAAAGGACAACAAATGACCGGTACGGAGGGAGTACGTAGTAATTTAGCAATATTTTGGGTGAGGCTGTTTTTCAGCGTGAATTTATGAACGGTAATACTAAATAATCGGTATTGCTTTTTTAACATACGAATTTTACCTTTTTACATACGTCATTTACAATGTTACCCTTGTCATTTCTTCATCCTTAACCAAATCAATTTTTTTTTCTGCCTTCCCTAATCCCCCTTCACCCCTAAATCACTACCACCCACCTCCATTCACCACCACCGGTCACTCCACTCGCCGGAAACCCTTACTCCGGCTGACCCCACGCCTGCCGATCTCCGTCAGCCTCCTTCTGCCATGCGCTCCCCTCCCCCTGCAACTGCCGGCACCCTCCCCCTCCCCCGCAACCCCCCTCCCCCTGCTACTCCGACCACCACTCCACTGATCTGACGACCCTTCTACCGCCCTCCCACTGACCCGACAACCTTCCTTCCTCATCCCACCCGACAACCCCACACTCCCCTTCCCTCCTCCGAGCACCACACATTCCCCTTGCTCCGACCACCATACCTCTGCTCCAAACACCACCGTCCACCGTCCAACAATCAAATCACCATGCCTTCCGCCATCAAACATAATTGAAGAACTTTTAAGTATTATAAATCCTAATTTTAGGAGAAAATAATTAATAAATAATAATCAAGTTTTTAATAATTGCTAAATAAAATAATTACTTCACTAATTGAAGAATTTGAAAATTGTAATCCATTGTTCAAGTTTTAGAAGAATTAGGTTTTAATTTTAGGGAAAATGTTTTGTTTAGATTTAGGAAAAGGGTAGAGTTTGGAAACTTTATGAAAAAATGTATGTGAAAGAATAAAGTCCGTATATGAAAAAGCAATATAAGACAATATTAGTTCCGTGTTTATAAAATTGGATTCTGCCACATGTTTCAAATTCTATGTGGTATATGGAAGTTTCAATACACCAAGTGTAACCGTATTATCTTTCAAACGAGTATTCTACCGCTGCATACGAGTTCACGTAATTCGTAACAATCTAGATATCTGGAAGTGGACTGGACTAGTGACTAGTGAGTAGTGACATTATTTCCCTCCTTGTCTGCGTTGATTGTTAGAATGCTGAGTGATAGTCTACTAGACTATTTGGAAGTACGAGTAATATTTTACTGCTATACTCTAGTATTGTAAACTTCTATGTTGGATATGACCAATTATTTTAGTCTTTCCAAATGTCATTTCTCATTTGCACGACTATTTGTCTATGTGACCGACATGTGTCCATTACATTTGTGTTTATTTGGCAGTAAATATCCCTTACAATAGGTCTTGGTATAGACGGGTGGGGCGAATAGACGGGTAAAGACCTCTAATAAAATGGGTAGGGGGGACAAGGTGGGGCACCCCCATGTGCTTCCCACTTTTATGGCAAATGGATATTTTGTGAGGGAAAATGGTATCCGTCTATACGTATAGACGGATAGTTCCGTCTATAATGAGAATTTGTGTATCCCTTAAGACGGCATTTTAAGACGAGTCAAATATATACCACTTGTGTATATAAAGATGCATAGGAAAAAACAATATATTTGTCTTATATACAGTTATACACAAGTGGTATGATACTTAACCTGTTTTAAGCTTAAGACGGATAATGCCGTATTAAATGAGAATTTGAGTTTATTCAGTATGCTAAATCATCAATAATCAATAGATTAGTTGGTCGGAGTACCATTTCATAAAGAAAATATAATCATTTAGCATGTGTTATTAATGATCTTTTGGATATGATTATACCCCATATGCAAAATGAAAACGTCTGCATTATATATTCACAAAACCTAATTATAGTAATTGGTACGGAATAACATACACCTTTTAAAAATAAATTTTCAAAATATGAAATAATATATTTAAATTTGTTATGAATTTTTTGTCGTAAAATTATATTTTTAATTTTACAAAAAAAAATTGTGTAAATGAAGAAAAATTCAGTCAAAGTATCATCCCTAAAATCAGTAAAAAGTAGATGTTAATATGTCAGCAATAAATTGAATTGAAGAGAGTATTAATCGATCATCAAAGTCAACATGATTGATTATAAATAGGATGATTCTCTAGCCCTCCAATGGAGCACTCTAATCTTCATTCATCGTGTCTTTAATACATACCTTCTAGAATGTAACATTTTCGGTTGAAGGTAATAACTAGTCGTTGTAAGACGTAGGAATTTGACCGTTTTCCTTTATTGTAATACTCAAACCTAGACCTTATCCCGTAAAGCTTCATAAATCACTCTTTGTTAAAAATATTTGTATTTTAAATTCTGACTCGTCTCTAGTTTATTTATCAAATAGTTTAATCCCAAAATGAGACAAGATCCTTCAATTCTTTAAAAAATTGAGGGTTTATTTCCTATATAATAATCATATAATAATGTAATATCCTTTATATTTCATTCGTTTTTTATTTTTATGCATAAATATAGAACTGTTAAATTGTATTGAAATACCGATCAGAAAATGAATCGTTCATTTCTTTTTAGGAAATATTTTATTATTCCTTTATTTTTATGTATAAATATAGAACTGTTAAATTGTACTGAAATACTGACCAGAAAATGAATTGTTCATTTATTTTTAGGAAGGGTTTTTCTAAAATGTGCCCTAAGGGCACACGTTAATAACATATTATGGTAAGATTGACAACATATTCTCATGAGATATTCAAGTATAAACTCATTGTTACTATAATTAGTGAGAATATATTGTTATTCTTACCAAATTAAGGTTATTAATATATGCTCTTAAAGTACATTTTAGAAACACACTTTTAGAAATAGAGAGAATTGTATTCCAAAGCTCCATACATCTTATCTTGAAATAACTATCTACCAGAAAAAGCGTGAGTATTAGTATGCTCCTCCATACTCAAATCACATGTAGTGGTCTCCAATAAAATCACGCCAATAATAAGTAGGACATATCTATCCACCAATCAAATTGCACAAAAAACACTTATGTTTATAAAATCAAAGTCACTATTGTACTATGTTAAATAAATTTAATTATTTTTTCCTCAATTTCCCAAACAATTTCCAGAACTTTCTTAAGCCTCACTCCTTTCTTCCAAACTTCCATAGTTCCATTAGCCCCATACCTTATCAACTAATCATAGAGCCACACCTACACAAATATATAATATAATATAAAATTCCAAGTAGATGGTTCCTTCTACCCTTCTCTAATCTCTAGAACTTTCTTCTCACAATATTATTTAATTCCTTACTTAAACTCTATTTAACCCTCTAATGGCCTCACTAATGGCACTCATTGTTGATTAGTCTCAACTAATGAACTATAACTACTTAAAACTACCTTCCCAAAATAGAAACCTAGCTTCCCACACCTTCCTATAAATAAAATCCTCTCTTTTTCTTCCATTTTTGTGAAAATTATTTTGGATAATTTCACTTTTTTTTTTTTACTCTTTTTTCTCTCAACATTTTCTAGTTTCTTGTATTAATATTCCCAACTTTCACTTTCATTTTTATCCTTTTCTTCATCCAAAGTTTGGATTTTTTTTCACACACAAACCAACACCTTATCTTATTCTAAAACAAAATCCATCAATAAATTACAAAGTTGACTACTTTTGATCAAAACCCATATGGGTTTATTGCAAATTTAGCTCAAATTATCACATTATTGCTAAAACATTTCAATTCAATCAAAATTTGATATCTTTGATCAATTGATTGAAAAATGAATCCATTGTACCCAGTTAAACAAGAGTATATTGATCCAACCTCATCTTATTCCGGCGACGGAACGATAGCAATCCCAGCTCCTCAGCCAATGGAGGGATTAAATGAAGTTGGACCTCCACCATTTTTAACAAAAACATATGAAATGGTGGATGATTCAACTACTAATCACATA
Source organism: Silene latifolia (assembly GCF_048544455.1). Lineage (NCBI taxonomy): Eukaryota > Viridiplantae > Streptophyta > Magnoliopsida > Caryophyllales > Caryophyllaceae > Silene > Silene latifolia. The sequence goes on from NC_133529.1 coordinate 13,960,332, forward strand.
GTTTCTTGGTGTAGAGGTGGTCATAGTTTTGTGGTGTGGGATCCTCATGCTTTTTCCACTAATTTGTTGCCTAAACATTTCAAGCACAATAATTTTTCTAGCTTTGTAAGGCAACTCAATACTTATGTAAGTTCTTTCTTCTCCTCCTCCTTTTTACTTTGATTTAGTCTTTTTTTTAATCTTTATTTTCCTCCATCCCATTTAATAGTTTACCTTTATTTTATTTTCCCGGTTAGAGTAATAATAGTTTACGAGTGGGTAATTTTAAAATCTTTAGTAACCCATTTGTGCTCAAAGAATATACTATATGCCCTCCAAATTATTTCAAAAGAATAGAATTCATAAATAAAAATTAAGGGAATATTTTTATATTATTATGCTTGATTGATTAAAGTTACCTATCATAGCTCGACACATGTCTTGATTCCTTTTTTAGTTTTTGATTTGTTTATGTGATGGTTGGTTGATATTTGGATCACTAATGTGGATTAATATTTGTTTAATGTTTGTCTAATCAGAAAAGATTGCAACTTGTCAAATGCTTTACTATGCCAATGATTTTTTTAATATAAAGTTTCTATCTTGAGCATGTGAGACTTTGCCGACTGATTCCATTTTGGTTGTCCTATTAATCTTGATTTAGTTTTAAATGACAATTTGCACAAGTGGGACCTTAATTTTGAATTATGCCTTTAATGTGATGTTTCCATGATGATCTAGTTTAATGTATGTCACTATTGATTGCCTTGCTAAATGCCTTGCTAAATGAGGCAAAAGATAGGCATCATAAATTGTTACCAAGATCAAAGGTCATATATTTGAAAAAGCAATTGGTCTCCCTTGTGACGGGTTACCATTTGTGGCGGATATTTTGTGAGTTAAAATGGTAACAAAATGGGTTAGTGGAGAAAGGGGACCACATGAATAGTGTTGCAGAGAGAGAAAAAGTGGGTACTTTGTGAGGTAAAATGGTATCCGTCACTCAAGAATGACGGATATGTGCCGTCACAAACAAGAATTTGTGTTGAAAAAGATAAGTTGGTCATGCAAAAACGCATTTCTGATAATACCTAGATAAATAACGCGTTGCTAGTCTTAAATTCATCGTAATATTCCCATTTTTGAAATATGTAAGTAAAATTTTGAATAATGAAAATGTCAAGCAAATGGAGGGAATAATAATTTTCAATAATTTTGTGAAAGTTCGATAAGATTATTGAATTATATGAAAAAAAATAATTAGCTGGTCATGAAAACAGGTGTTTCTAGTAGTATATAGGATATATAAGGCACTATTAACTTCAGTCTCACCATATTTTTCCGTTTTCTAAAATATGTAAGGGAATTTTGAACAATTAGAAATTAGAATGACAAACAAATGGAGGGAATATTAACTTTTGATGATTTTCAGAAAGCTTGTAGCTTGATAAGGTTAATGGAAACACAGAGGTTGGATTGCAAATTTTGCAATAGTTTTGAGTGTTTGCAATGTGACTTTTGCTTAGAAAGTAATTAACTTTGTTACATTGGACATGTTTTCAGTGAATACTACTTTAAGCATAAGTAGATACTTCACTTAGAAAATATCTTCAACAAATTTTGCAGGGGTTTAGAAAGATTGATCCAGACAAATGGGAATTTGCAAATGAAGGGTTTTTAAAAGGGCAAAAACAGCTTTTAAAGAACATCAGGAGAAGGAAAAACACAGCTCAACCTTTGCCTACACAACAAGGCATAGACCCTTGTGTTGAACTAGGGAGATTTGGAGTTGACGGAGAGGTAGATAGATTAAAAAGGGATAAGAATGTGTTAATGATGGAATTAGTGAAGTTAAGGCAACAACAACAAAACACTAGGGCTTACTTACAAGCAATGGAGCAAAGGTTACAAGCTACGGAGGCGAAACAACAACATATGATGAACTTTCTTGCAAGAGCAATGAAGAATCCTTCATTCATTCACCAGTTAGTCCAACAAAAGGAGAAAAGGAAAGAACTTGAGGAGGTTTTAAGCAAGAAAAGGAGACGGCCAATCGAGCAAGGAGAAAATGGTCATTTTGTAATAGGGGAGTCGTCAAGTTGTCGTGTGAAAGTTGAGCCTTTGGAGTTTGGTAATGGTGGTTCATATGGATATGACCATGGTGGAGTTTCTGAGCTCGATGCGCTTGCTCGAGAAATGCTAGGTCATGGTAGGGTAGAATGTGATCCAAGGGAGGAAGAGCTTGATGGGTTAGATCAGTTTGATGGCAAAAATGATGTACTCGATGATGAGTTTTGGGATGATTTGTTGAATGAAAGGTTCAAGGGTTTGGGTGAACAAGGAAGTGAAAACCAAGGAACACAAGCTAATGGTCTAGCTCATGATGTAGCTCTTGATGATATTAAATATCGGTTCCAGCCGTGATTGCAGAATAGATTCTCATGCTCTGACCTCGACATTACCCCCTATATCTGACCAATACCACCTCAGTATGGTTCAGTAACCTTCAAGGCTTTTACAAAGTGGTTAAGATGAGGTGTCGTGATCCAGGTCTAATATCGTGAGCTGATCGATTGGGGTTACTTGGGTTGAAGCCCTAAGTAGGCGGTTAATTACGTTGTTTGAGATCGCATCCCATACTGATTAACTCTTAGATTATGTTGTTGCTTAATTTGTTTGTTGCCCTTTTCAGGAGAGGGGAAGAATTCGAAGCCAGACAGTCTACTTCTATAATCGGCGAGACTAGCCTAAGCCAAACTAACTTGCTATGTTTGCTGCAGATTAAAATGTTGATTGTACAACTTCCTCTCTCATTTGTACTACTGTTTGTATTGTAGGAATGCAGGAATTGTTGAAACTTTGAATGTAGAAGCTCTACATTGAACTATTGAAGCTAAGGTTGCTTCTTTGTTTGACAATTCTATTTGTCTTCTAAGTTTGCTTTGTACTCGAAATTTGCAATAATATGATGTTGGTTTATGGAAAATGTAGATGTGTTCCGATGATCGTTCAAGTTGAAAGAGTTAAAAGCTGCTACAAAAACCTACAAGATTGAGACCTAATGGTAGTAGTTTCTTTGTTGAAGTTATCAGATAATAATGCTGCATATCTTGTTGATTTTCTGTGTGCTTCTTGTTTGTGAATATAGCTAGGAAGCTGAATACCTGAAAGTTGGTCACCTTCAAAAACTGTTGATATGAAGACTAACATGGTAATTTAAGATTATTTTAGAATTTCAGGTCAAAATTTGGATATTTCCCGGGATTTGACAGTCAATAGTTAGAAAACACAATTTTGTGTATAAGACGGTTTCACACTAACTTAGTGTAAAATCGTCCTACAGTTACCTAAACATTCTCCCATGGCTACTTTCCCGTGTTTTAGTAAGGGATATATTTGGAGTACTCTACATCAGTAGGCCAACTGGTTAGAATATCAGTATTCGATTTACTTGGTGTAATTGTGCATCGGCCTTTCAATACATAGTTGAAAGCATTGAAGTAGCTATCGAACTTTGAATGTAAATACAGTATTACGTAGTGGAATGATAAGTGAAGGTTAGAGGTGAATGCAAGGAGTTTCTGGCTGATCATATGCGGTTTTGGGCTAGACACAGTCGCGCTACAGAGTATATTAGAGTGTGTCTGTTATAGGTCTTTTTTCCCCCAATGAATCCAGAAACGCGCGGTCTGAAATGTTGAAATACTATATAGTAAATCAAAATCGTTTAGCAAACAGTTATGCAGATACTACAGAAAGTTTCAGAATAAGATACCCAAAAGCATTATCTTTATGCTGAAAGAATTGTATCAGCTTACATAGTTGAACAACTTTCCTCCGTCATGGTAGAAGCCATTTAAGCGTTGTGTTCTGAGTAGTGTGTTTCTTTTTGAAGTATCAGGGATTTTTGTTTTTCCAGATTTTAGTTCGCTTAGTAATACACAGAATCTTATCTTCTGTGTGAGTTAATAGATAATGTAGATATGTGATTACAGTACTCCGTATATGTTTATATCTTGTACAGAAACTTATCTTCTGTGTGAGTGTTAATAGATAATGTAGATATGTGATTACAGTACTCTGTATATGTTTATATCTTGTACGGGTATATGGTAGGATATGGTCATAGGACTCGAAAACAAGGAGCCGTATATGTTTATATCTGGTACGAGTATATGGTAGGAATGTAGGATATTGTCATAGAGACTTAGAGAACAAGGAGCCGTGGTTGTAGGATGTGTTAGGCCTGATAAACGAGACGAGAATCAGGGGTACGATGTGTAAATATGATTGATAAAAGAGAATCAGGGGTATATGTTTATATATCTTGTACTGACTGAGTATATGGTAAGATATGAATATTTGATCATGGGACTTGTAGACAAGGGCGTCTTAAAACAAATGGTGACCTGTCTTTAAATGAAAAAAATGAGGCCTTAAATATGAATGCACCAATGTATGTTTAAATTGAATACCATCATTAAAACTTGTAAATTTGACCATCAAAATCAGAGGCTCGGTTTCCGCGCTCATGGACTGAACAGGGCCTTAGACACCCCTGCTTGGAGAACAAGGAGATGTTATTTTCGCGCTCAAGGTAGTGATTGCCATAATACCTCTTTACCAAATGGTGACGATATAGAAATGAGAAATGATCAAATCATTTGAATTGATCTTATATGCAAAAATAGCTTAACGGTGGAGGACCTTAGTTATATCTTAAGGGGTTTGACCTCTGCTGATTTTTCATAATACAATATCGAATTATTAAAGGGCTCCCCTCTTGACTTAATGATTGAGTCTTAAATATTCACCCACGAAATCAGTAGTTTAAATTGACCCTCTTTATTATGCAGTCCAATATCTCACTGCTTACAAATAGCTTTTGTAGAGTGTAGAACGTAAACTTGCATTTGTTTGCCTTTATTCATATATTTGCCTTTATTAAAATATCTCTCACAAAATAAAAGAAATAAACAGGTAAATAGGAGGACGAAGAGTGTATTAATACAGCATAAGACCGTAAGTGTGTAACATGGTTAGTAGTAGACTACCTAGTATCTAGTTTACCATTATGGATCAAATCGAAGGTTCGTCAAATTTGGGGCTGGATCCTTAAAACCAAAATGTTATCTCAAATAAAGCCATGGACAATTGGACACCCTCTTCGTTCGTACGCATTTTTCTATCAACAAAATGTTGTTATGGCTAGCTCTCTCCAATTAAATTTGGAAATGGACTAAATTATACGAGTACGCTTTTATTGTGTGAAAAGAACAAATAATATGGAGAAATACTATTATCTTAAAACAAAATTGTGATGAAAAAAGAGTTTTTAATGGAATGACAAATGAGTTTTTATTGTTTGTCACGTACATTATAATCGCATCATAAAATTCGTTAGTCAATTGCGAAAGTGGTTCTTTAAATTACCAACTTACTCTCGTTTTCTTTGTGAATTAGATGATGTTTCCGTTCTATTTATTTGTTCTATTATGATAACACTCAAAGACATATTAATAAGAGAATGAAATTTACGAAATCACCTAATAAGCTGTGAGATTTCTCATAGGCTCATCACTTTTATTGGTTCATTGTCCGGTTTCAAAAAGTCACGCAAGATATTGACGCCAAATAAGTCCGCAAAATTTATAAAAACTAAGTAAATAACATGTTGCAAAAAAAAAAAAAAAATCCATCCACAAAAAACTGAAAACTATGGGCATAATATAACGACTGATGAAAAACAAGAAAACAGTGACCAATAAACACATGTTTAGAAAACAAGCTTCCACCAATTTTGGGGGATACAATTGCCTCTTTATTTAAAGTCATTTTCATGGCGGATTCAAATAACACGAAAGGAATTTTAAATAAATATATTAAAAATAAGTTATAACGATGTAAATCTTATATAGTGTTTATAATATAACACGTCACTTAATACCATATCTATTTATTTATTATTATACCATATTACAATAGATTTGGTGAGTATTATACGAGAGAAAAAAGAACATACATCGGATGTACTACCTCCAACTTTTTTGTTTTTCGAGCATATATGTATTTTTTTTGAGCTTATTACCTCAAACTTTATTTGTTTTTGAGCATATATGTAATTTTTTGAGCATAATAAAGTTTATAAGTTAGATTTTAATATTTTTTCCATCAAAACTCAAATTTAACTAAACTTATATATATGTAATATTTTTGAGTTTTATTGTAATTTTGTAGAGCTTAATATTTAAGTGAATAAACTCAGAAACTTTATAGTGAAACTCAGAAACTTTAAAACAAAACTCAAAATCTTTATTATAATGCTCAAAAACTATAGAATTGGAGGTAGTACATCAGATCTATAAGCCTCTTAAAATTACAAATTAACTAAAAAACAATGAAAGCTTGCATTTGCTTTTACCAATGAGGGATACATATCGGTCATGAGATGATTGAGACATACTTAATGAATAAATAATATCATAGTTTCAAACAGTTTTTTATTCTACAGTTTTTTATGATCATAATATTGTATATAATATATTTATTTTCAACAAGACAAATATATTTCTAAAAAAGAATATGGTTAGGAGGATCTCACTTGTTAATACTCCGACAATAAAATAAACTTACATAATTGCAAGATCTAAAACATCATCGGTTAGGAACTTTGTGGGTGAAAATGCTTTAGGTATCTTCCTCCGTTTGCAAAACTAAAAATGCATTACACTTCACATAGAAAGCGTGACATTATTGTACGCTGTAATAGATTTTAAATAGAAATGGAAGTCTTTAAAATAGCCAACACAAATCATATTTTTAAAAACGGATCAAGTTCTGTATGAGACCAAGCCGAGTAATTAAAAGTCATAAATTATGTCCAAATAAATACAAAACGTAGCCATAAATATTAAATGTATCAAAATACGATAAAATATATTATTACTTCGTACATTTTAAAAAATGATACCAGTTAAGAAAATCACAAATATCAAATAATGTATAAAGATAAAAAAAAATGAGAATATATTTTTTATACATCAAAATATCCTTACACTAAATAATTATAAAACGATTTTATACAAAAATATTTAAAACGAATAATTGAGGAGAGGAAAAATCTAAGAAATGAGCACGACATTTTTCTTAAAAACAATAAAATAATAAAATTTCCACAATTAACAGCAGCCGAAGAAAAGTAGAAAACTTTCTAATAAGTGAAAAAAGAGGGAAAATTCTTCACGATCAAAACAATATTCAAATTTCTTAACCCTAATTTTCGAAAATTATCGATCTCGATCAACCTGAATTCGCGTTATTTTGATAGTGTTGATAGTTGGATGATGATGTTTATGAGTTCGATAGTTTTGGCAGTTGGATGATGATGTTCATGAGTGTGGATAACTTCGAGGACGAAGTTCCTTTTAAGGGTGGTAGAATGTAACAATCCGTTTGATGTTATGAGTGTCTTGATATCGCATTTTCTAGTGGATAATATGTTTCGGAGCTAGCAGCGTTTGTGGATAGTAGTTGGTAGTGTTTGGAGTTGGTGTTGAGAGAGACTATGATGCAGTTGATACGATATCGTGAGCCGTGTTGTGGAGGTAGGCATAGTTGGTGCAGTTGGTGTTAAGAGTTCATGTTTTATAGGTTGGGGTTTTGTTTTGAGTTCGTAGTTGCGTTGTTGTGTCTTAATCGAGTTAGTATGTTTGTTTTTATGTATAGGTTGAACTTCGAGGACGAAGTTCCTTTTAAGGAGGGGAATCTTTGTAATACTACGGTTTTCTATGTCTATGAGTACTCTATCGAGTGGGCTTACTCTGTCGAGTAAGTATGTTTTTACGCAAAACAGTAGTCTGCCCGATGGGTACTCGATCGAGTACGTGTGGCACTCGATCGAGCAAGGGGCACTCGATCGAGTATGTCACTTACTCGATCGAGTAAGTGAGTCTTACGGGTTATTTTAGCCAGGTTTTGTTAATAACGCGTAAATAGTATAAAAGGATTCCGTCATCTTTCTTAATCAGTTTCTACTTTTCTAAAAACCTTTCAAGAGAGAAAAAGAGTTACGTCGTTCTCATTCTTCACGTTATTGGCAAATCCCAAGGTTAGGTTCGTCGGATCGTCTCATTCGTTATACCGTTGAGTTCGTCGTGTCGAGGATAAGATCCTTATATAGTTTTTATATTGTTTCCTTTATTTTCTTTAAAACCCTAATTGGGTAGATTGGGGGTTTTGGGAATATTATGTGATTAGATGGTAATTGTATGTATATGTGTTATAGGAGGAGGATTCATAGAGGAACGATATTGATTGGCTGCTGTGACGGTCTGTGGTGATTGCTTTTCCAGGTAGGTTCGCCTACTCAGTTCTGTTGGTTGTCTAGAGTGTCCTTTGATTTGGTTTGGTTGATGTAGTGTCGATATGGTTGATTGTTTGTGGTAATTGGTTGGCGTTGCCTTGTTTTGATTTTTGTTGTTGTGGTACAGCTGGTTGTGATTGTTTGTCTATGGTTCTCGAGGTGCGTTCTCGGCTGAGTGAAGTCACTTGCGGGAGTGGCTTCACGCCCGTAGTTCGCCCTCCGTGGAACCCGCCACGGGAGGGGATGTGCACATTAATGGACATGGGTTTATCGCTCGGTATGATGAGCGGGGATTTGGTGAGTACGGCTACGGTCCCCCACTGGTAGAACTGGTCCAGTGGACAGTCGGTGACGGTAATTGGTTGGAGGAGATGTGATGTGTGTATGTTCTGTTGTGCCTGCGTTTTATCTGGGGTTGTTGGTGTGTTTCTTCAGTTACTGACCTTGTGTGGTTTTGTCTTGTTGTTTGTTTCTGTTGTGTCTGTCGTGATCCCTTATGGTGAGCAGTCAATCTTAGCAGGTTGTGATCTGGATGTTAGCTGGGTGCTTGACGGGATGAGTCTATCACGGGTCACGACAGAAGTAGTCGATGTAGTTGACAGTAGTTTGAGTTGTACCTTTATATATATGAATCTTAGTTTTGTTGATCACTATAATGTAACTTAATTGTTTTTTTATCGACATTTGATTATTACTTTCCTCGGGCAACCGAGATGGTGACGCCCTTATATGCTAAGGAATGTCTTGTTAAGGCTCCTGAGTATATGGGGGTGTCACATTAACCTTTAAACAAAAAGTGTAGTTATATTCGGATATTCATGCTCTCAGCAAAGTTAAATACAAATTATTAACAAATGGTTAGAATTTTGTTTCCAATCGATTCAACCATCACAATAATATAACAAAAAGAGTTTCATTGTGATCGATACTCAACATGTAAATGTACGTGTACAAACAACCGACAAGATCGTATATTCATGTTCCCAACAAAGTTAGATACGAAATATTTATGAATGTGATCTTGTTTGCAATCGATTCGAACATCTATAAAATTAGAACGACAAGAATTTCATTGTGATCGCCACTCAAAATGTCTACAAAACCAAACTAAATCAAGATACGCTACTATGCATTTGAAACGTAAACGATTAAAATAACTTGGGGGAACGCGCGCCATGCAACCAACTAGTGGAAAGAAATGCGCAAAAAGTACAGTAATGAGTAAAATTCGTACATCGAAAATAAACTACGTAAAACAAATAAGAATATATTTTTTATACATCAGAATATCCTTACACTAAATAATTATCAATTGGTCTCCCTTGTGACGGGTTACCATTTGTGGCGGATATTTTGTGAGATAAAATGGTAACAAAATGGGTTAGTGGAGAAAGGGGACCACATGAATAGTGTTGCAGAGAGAGAAAAAGTGGGTACTTTGTGAGGTAAAATGGTATCCGTCACTCAAGAGTGACGGATATGTGTTGTCACAAACAAGAATTTGTGAATAATTATAAAACATTTTATAGAAAAAATGAATAATTGAGGTATTTGAGGAGAGGGAAAATCCACAAATATTACTATACAACCAGTTATATAATAAGCATTGTACAATCTTATACATTAATTCGAGGTTATGTGCAATTTTATTGAGTTTTCTAAGAGTTTATTTTTTTTATGTTTAAGTGCGTGAGTTCAAAAACTTTAAATCATAGCTCAGATTCTTTTTAACAAAACTCGAAAACTTTAGTATACAACTCGGATTCTACGCCATACAACCGTATACAACTGGTTGTATAATGGGGAAAATCTAAGAAATGAGCACGACATTTTTCTTAAAAACAATAAAATAATAAAATTTCCACAATTAACAGCAGCCGAAGAAAAGTAGAAAACTTTCTAATAAGTGAAAAAAGAGGGAAAATTCTTCACGATCAAAACAATATTCAAATTTCTTAACCCTAATTCTCGAAGATTATCAATCTCGATCAACCTGAATTCGCGTTATTACAATCACATTAATGTCAAATTCATGCTTTTAAAATTCTGGATTGAAAACTAGACAAATTTGATTTGATAAAAACCTAAAAATCAATCTTCTAATCGGAAAATCGGAACTCCGGCAACGACGACGGCGGATGATTGACGGCGTCGTCGGATAATTTGGGGAATAAAAGTTAAAGAACGATGAAATGGAAGTCATTGCTTAAGGACTTGAAAGAGAAAGTTGGATTAAGTCAGCAACAGCAAGAATTTCCTCCATCTTCATCTTCTTCATCTTCGTCGTCGAGTTTATTTGATTCGCTTTCGGTTTCTATTTCGTCTTTACGAGATAATCGCAATGTTGATCCTCATTCTCCCTTACTTTACTCTACTGCTAGGTACATTTGATTTATGATTTAGTCTACTTTAGTTTAATTTTTGGTTGTGCTTAATGAATGCTTTGATTGTTGATTTTAGCTCAGAGATGATAATAGCATTAATAATTTAGCTTTTGAAGTCGATTGTCGATTTTTGAGCTGTAATTTATGTTTATGGCTTGGAATTTTGGTGTTTGTGATGTAGAAGTTGATATATTGATATATTGAGCTTTTTTCGAAGCCGAGATCAAAGGTTTTATAGCTTGAGGTATCACCTTTATAGGAGGCAGGCTTATTCATCTATTTTGGTTGTAGTTTTGTAATTGATCAACTGTTACTAGTTCTTGAACCTTGATGGATGACTTTAAGTTGTACAGTTGGAGTGATCTGACTTGGCAAACAAGACAAATATTGTTAATTGGTTACTAAAAAAAGGGCAGTCCGGTGTACGATGGCGTCCCAGCTAGGCGAGGGTCCGGGGAAGGGTCCCACCACAAGGGTGTAATTGGGGCAAGCCTTCCCTTGCCATTTTGGCAAGAGGCTGCTCCAAGAACTTGAACCCGTGACCTCACGGTCACAAAGCAACACCTTAACCTGTGCGCCAAGGCTCCCCTTCATTGTTAATTCGTTACTATACTAGGAAAATGATTTAGCTGCATAAATCTAGCTTCGAGATCGTGCTTAGGGCAGTTGAACTCTTAGATTTCCGATTATCAAGAATTATCCTCTCGCTTATAAGGAATGGAGAATTGTAATGTGTACTTGTGTAGCAAAGATAAGGATAGTGAGGACACAAGGTGTCGACGATTACAAGTTGCAACCTTGTTTGCACATACACATATTGTTCTCTACCATGCGAGATACTTGTTATTTGGATGTTCTCTTGTTTCTTTTGTAGCACAATCACTACAATGTAATCAATCCCATTGGCTTCTTGAGTTGGAAATTCATAATGTTTCATATGTGAAATCTTGTTATGCGTTGTTAGTCGTAGACCTAGTAGTTGATTAGCTTGAAGAGAAATCATGTTTATGTTTACCTCTTAACTGAGAAGAAGAGAAAATTGTACGACAATTTTTAACACTTTTGATGATTGCGTATGGAGAAATAATATTTGTCCACTTTGTCAGGAGCAAACATGAGCTGGAGCTGGATTTCAAGAAGTTCTGGGATGTGTTTCGCTCATCTAGTGTGGAAAAAGTAATCATGTTTTCGAATGATGTTATCTATATATTTTGGGCTTAATACCGCTGTCTATGCTATGCGGTCAATATTGCCGTCATGTGATATGTATGCTTATAAGTTGTGCCTCTTGCAGGAAAAGGAAACGGCCTTGAACATGGCTGTTGCTACATTTTGTACATTAGCAAAGCAACACACTCCTGTAGCACAGTTAGCAACTTTCTATCTCTCCTATGCCTTTGTTGATTTCCGTTTTCGTGTTTATGACATTCATTGTTTTTGTTATAAACAATTTTTGGTTATTGCTGTGTTGCCTTTTAAATCCGATGGAATCAAATAGTCACTATTCTTATTCTATTATGTGATTTTATTTTCATTAAAAAATTTGTTTTTTACTTCTGGTTTACACTGTTTGGATTTTGGAAACATAGCGATAACTTCCTCCACATGTTTGCTAGCGTTCATCAAGAAGTGCTGTTCTATTTTGTTTATTTGTTTTGCTAAGGTCAATTTATTGAAATAAACTACATTCTGATTCTGGAAGCATATTTATGTACAGGTTAGTTGAAACACACATTTTCTCGTTCGTTGTAGGGAGAGCTTTTGTTTCAGACATTGATAAATTAAAAATTAGTAACAAGACAAGAACATTGGATGTAGATGGGGTTTTGCATTTTTTCGCAGAGGTCTCAAAGGTTTGTCTTTTTTTTTTTTTTTTTTTTTTTTTTTTCCCCTTTTGCCCAGAGAGGTGTCTCTTTGCACCTCTTTTTTCTTCTGGGGATGCTAAATGATTTTTCCTTGTACATCTTTATCTAGGATGGATTTTGCCCTGGTGCGAATCTACTGAGTGCAATTGAAGTTCTAGTATCTGGGGTAAGTGGTTTGTATGCCTCGATTAATGTTTTAACTAATTACTTTACTTCTAAATCCATAGAAATTCATTTATATATTTATTTACTTTTTTCCCGAGTGTAATGGGTTACACAGTAGCTAGACTCTAGAGGCAAGAACATCAAGTATTATTGACAGGGGTGTGCTAGATTATAAACAGGAAGGGTTGTCTGCAACATATGACAAAAACATGTGATTCTATCAAGCTCATCGGATATCTTTCACTGCTGGCTTTTGTAATACCGACTATTTATTTTCCTATTTCATGTGAAACAAATGTCGGGTGCATGTATATGTAAGAGCCTAAACAACAAATTAGACTCTTCTGATAGAAAACTCGAAAAAAATAATAATAATTAGAAGATTGTAGGTGAGGCCAGTAATGTTAATGCAGTTTGAACTGAATCCTTCGATATAATGGGTCTTTTGTAATGGTGTTTGCTTATTTGTGAGTACACAGTGAATTAGTTTGCTGTAATGCTAACTGAACCTAACACCCCTTGAAGTGTTCGTGCCCTGATGTAATAAAGTTGCCTTAGTGTACTTCTTTTTGCCTTTTTTCCTTGCTTTTAAGTATCTTTTAATGCTTGTCTTTGTAATTTCTCCACACAACTACACTGCTTAGTATTTTCTATTTCCAATGAGACTAGCTATTCTTTGGCTTTAATATATGAGGGAATAAAAACAAAACAACTCTGAACTTTTTGTGCAAGTGCTGGTTTTAAGCAGCAGTAAGTCGATGCAATTCGCGACACAATATTCAGTATCAGTTATCCGGAAACAGCCTTTTGTGTTGAACAGAGGGCCGAGGGAGCAAGACTGAGTGCATTTGACCCGGCGAGGCGCTTAAATAATGTCTATTATTTTATTTGGACCTCATTTTTTTTTTTTTTTTTACGCAACTCCACTGCTTAGTTCTTACTTCTGCGTAGCTGCTTCATTTCACATGAACACAAGAGTTCAGGGGCTAAACTAATGTTTGTTAGATGAAGTGATAATTTTTGTTTGCACTACTGTTTTTCATAAGACTCATAAGTTGACTTCCGTGCTTTATTTTACTAATTGCAGCCGATTGATAAGCAATCTCTCCTTGATTCTGGAATCCTCTGTTGTCTAATCCATATTCTGAATGCTCTTTTGGATTCCACTGGAAGAACGCTTGGTATTAAGGGATCCAATAATGAAAAAAAGTCAGCTGAAAAGTATGAAGTAGATGCTGGCAGTAGTCGTGTGCGGCAGCTTGAGGTGAGTGAATATTTTTTTGCCCTGGCTTTGTTATTGAACTCTTTTCTATGTTGGATGCTGTCAGTTGACTTGAGGTGCCTTGTTGAGAATTGCTTGGTAATCACTTCTTAGAGTGGACTTGGTGCTTGAATTTTTGCGTTTTCAGTTATTTCTTGTTCTGCTTGTTACTTTAGAAACTAAGGGCAGTACTTGCGAAACAATTCTGTAACACGAAAAGCAATATTTTTGCAGGTTGAAGGGAGTGTTGTACACATCATGAAGGCATTAGCTAATCACCCTTGTGCAGCTCAAAGTTTGATTGAAGATGATTCACTGCAACTGCTTTTTCAAATGGTTGTCAATGGATCATTGACTGTGTTTGTGCAATATAGAGATGGCCTTGTTCCTCTTCATTTCATTCAGCTTTACAGGCATGCAATGCAGGCAAGTGTTAGTTCAGGCTTATTTTTGACGACCAATTGTATTAGAAGTTTGCCTTCGGAGATTTTGTTTCTGATGTTTAGCTTGCTTTTTGTAGGTTCTTGGTCTTCTTTTGGTCAATGACAATGGAAGCACAGCGAAGTATATCCGTAAACATCATTTGGTATGCTGTATTACAATCATTAATTATTATTCTTTATTAGCATGAGGTTAATGACCTTGGTGCTTGAAAATTGTGGTCTTTGTGATGTTTTTTTTTTTAGTAGAGAGAGAAGCTGAGTGGAGAATAGTAGATCTTATGGTACCTCTTATGTTAGCAAAGTTTCAAGTGCATTTCAGACAAATAGATGCTCTAGAGCTGGGGCGGAATTTTTTTTTTTTTTGGGGGGGGGGGGGAGCAAATATGCGCAACAAGATATAATGGCTGAGTTGGTAGAGACCTATAATTGTAGGTGAGAGGTACCAGGTTCGATTCCTGGTACCATGAATTTTTTGTTAAATGGATGTTTTGATTATCTGGGCTTTAGCCCAAGCCCTTATCTCAAGGTAAATTACTCCCATTTTTAATTTTCTTCCCAATTGACATTTTGGTCAAGATTTTGATATTTTGACCTTAAATATCTTAAAACTATAATGAATTGTCATATGTTGCTAATATATTTTCATTTACCATTTAAAAGTCTCACAAAAAAAATATTTTCAACGATAAAATTAACATACAAATGCACCGAAAACGTGGTCAAAGTAACGCAATGAAGACCGTGTAGTCAAACGGGAAGAAAACAGAAAATTGGAGGGAGTATTAATCTAGTAAAAATTTGTTTGAATAAGATTTGAACACTAGACCTCAAGATAATAAACCAGACTCAACCATTGAACCACTTGTGTTTATTGATCGTATAAGTAGTAACATTGAATATATATCTTATAATAAGAAATGTTATTTGTCAATAACTATATAGTAAATTTATTTGAAATTTAAAGTATTTTGGAGAAAAAAGCGAAGCAGAACATTATTTATTTTTCATTTTTTTTACTTTAAACAACATTAGTTTCGGGGGAAAAAATTCCAAAGTATAAAAATGTTTTTTAAAATGAAAATAATGTATCGAAGTTTTTTCGGGTGCCTCCCTTGTACGAAATTCCTGCGTCCGTCGCTGCTAGAATACCTTTGCTTGTGCAATAAGGCTAAGTAATAGCTGTTGTCCTTGGCTACTAGCAGAGTGAACTGTCTCTATCTCCTGTCGCCCTTTCGACCCCTGCATTTGTCTGTCAGATCTTATTTCGTAATATTAAATGCCAAGTACTCAACTCTCTGGCGAAAAGAGCATTACATTGAGACTTTGTTTGTTCCCCTGAGAAGCCTGTTCAGAAGAGTTATAGTTTGTTAACCAACTCTTTTATGGATGCTGACTATGTTTTGTTTTATGCTGCCCTCTCCTGTAGATAAAATCTCTTCTGTTGGCAGTGAAAGATTTCAATCCTGATTGTGGTGATCCTTCTTACACGATAGGAGTTGTGGATCTGTTGCTGGAGTGTATTGAGCTTTCACATAGAGCTGGTAAATATTTTCTGGTCTTTCACTTTGTACTATTCATTAGATTTTTATCTGGCTTTCAAATATCTCATTTGTTTTCGTCTATGTTTGCCGACCTCTGTAATATTTCTAATGCATTTTTTTCTTTTTCCTGACGATGTACACATTTGACTTGTAGAGGCTGAAGGTGTAAGGCTTCGGGAAGATCTTCGTAATGCGCATGGTTATCATTTTCTTGTTCAGTTTGCTTTAACACTGGCCTCTGTTCCTTCAAATCAGAGTGATCAGCCTCTACGTTCGAGTTCTTTGTCTGGCAAAGGTTCAGCTGAAGACAGTTCTCTTGCACCTATCACCTTGGGGAAGCAGGAAGTGATTTACAGTGGAAATGGAAGAACAACAAATCTTCCACCTGCATTATCCAGGTTACTTGATGTCCTAGTGACTTTAGCTCAGATCGGTCCATTGGAACCACCCACATCCCGGAATCATAAGGCTTCTTCTGACCGGGTCACTGTGGATAGTTGGGAGAAGGAAAATGCTAAAGTTAAAGATCTTGAAGCAGTGCAAATGTTGCAAGACATTTTTCTTAAAGCAGACAGTACGGTATTGCAGGCAGAAGTCTTGAATCGCATGTTTAAAATATTCTCCAGTCATATTGAAAACTATGAACACTGTCAGAAGTTGCGAACAATACCACTGTTCATCCTAAATATGTCGGGCTTTCCCTCAACTTTGCAAGAAAATATTTTGAAGATTCTCGAGTATGCTGTCACTGTTGTGAATTGTATTCCCGAGCAGGAGTTGCTATCACTTTGCTGTTTACTACAGCAGCCAATCTCATCTGATCTTAAGCATACAATTCTTTCTTTCTTTGTAAAGTTGCTGTCTTTTGATGAACAGTATAAAAGGGTTTTGCGGGAAGTTGGTGTGCTTGAGGTTTTGTTAGATGATCTGAAGCACCATAACTTTCAGTCAGGACCCCAGGGACTAAATGGCAAAAGAAACCATATGGAGAGGGAGTATAGCTCAAGGAGCTTCCAGAAACATTTGGACAGTATGGATGCCATTATAACTTCTCCTAGAGTCGTGGATTCTGGTTCAGGGAGGTTCCCACTATTCGAAGTTGAGGGTACCATCAATATTGCTTGGGATTGTATTGTTTCACTGTTAAAGAAAGCAGAGGCCAATCAATCATCTTTCCGGTCAGTAAATGGTGTTGCTGCTGTTCTTCCCCTTTTGCTTTCCGATGTTCATCGTGCTGGCGTGCTTCGGGCATTGTCATGCTTAATTATCGAGGACGTAAATCAGGTTTGTAAAAGTCGTGGTATGATACTCCCACTATCCCCCCCAGATACTTACGCTTGCTTTTGGGGTCGTTTTTTTTGTAAGCACATGCAAGTGGGACATTCATTTCCCACCACGTAAAACATGCCTTAAAAAGAAACGTAAACTATGGGCCATGACAGATTAAAACTGAATGTGTACTCTGGGGATAGGGAGTTTATGGTAAACTTTCTTTCTATAAGGGCTTCGTTCATTTCAGATCTTATACACGAAAGGAAGTTTCAGTTTGCTTATATCAAGTTATTTAGCAGTTTGTAACAAAATAGATGCTGCTGTATCAGGTACATGCTGAAGAACTGGGTGCACTACTTGAGGTTATGAAGACTAGTATGGTAACTAGTGTTTCAGGGTCTCAATATAAGTTGCACGATGATGCTAAATGTGACATGTTTGGGGCCTTATGGCGCATTTTAGGGGTAAATAGCTCTGCTCAGAAAGTGTTTGGTGAAGCAACTGGGTTCTCTCTTCTATTGACTACGCTACATAATTTTCAGAGTCAAGGAGAACAAATAGATAAATCTCAATTGATTGTTTATATTAAGGTTCTTACATACTTGTTTCGTGTTGTAACAGCTGCCGTTTTTGAGAACCCCATTAATAGAACCAAATTGCAGTCAACTATAGCATCACACACATTTTATGATCTCTTATGTGAGTCAGGATTACTTTGTGTAGAATCTGAGAGGCAAGTTGTACATTTGTTGCTGGAGCTTGCTCTTGAAATAGTTATTCCCCCGTTTTCGGCTTCTGAAAGTGATCTATGTGATAAAATTGAATCATCTAGTTTTTTTCTTTCTACTCCCTCTGGGGTTGTGAATCTTGACACAGAAAGGGTATACAATGCTGGTGCTATCAGCGTGATTATACGTTCCTTGTTGCTTTTTACGCCTAAGTTTCAATTGGAAGTTCTGCAACTTATTGAAAAGCTAGCTCGAGCTGGATCTCTCAATAAGGAAAACCTTACATCAGTTGGTAGAAACCTTGCCATTTCTTTGAATTTCGTTTAATTTGTATATTAAGGTCTTCTCAGTTGTAATATTGGTGACCTGTTAGGATGTGTGGAGCTTCTGTTGGAGTTGATTCACCCCTTTCTGCAGAGCTCATCGCCTTTGCTGTCGTATGCTTTGAAGATTGTTGAAGTTCTTGGTGCATATAGGTAGGTAGAGCTGCTACTTATGTTTAATTTTGCAATCAATTAGCAAATTTTTGATTTGATTCCGTTGATCATTGATTCTTCCCTCGATATGTAGGTTGTCAACGTTAGAACTTCGGTTGCTTGTTAGATATGTTATTCAATTGAGGAAGAAAACTTCAGGTGACAGTCTTATCTGCATGATGGAAAGGTTAATACTTATGGAGGACATGGCATCACAGTCTGTCTCGTTGGGACCGTTTGTTGGAATGGACATGACCAAATTAGGGCATGCAAGTATCCGAGTATCTCTTGGGGAAAGGTCGTGGCCTCCAATGGCAGGATATTCTTTTGTTTGCTGGTTCCAGTATCATAATTTATTAAGGACACCCATCAAGGAAGGTACTCATTTGAAGGGTGGGCCTAGGATGCCGCATAAACAGATTTTGAGGTTGTTCTCTGTTGGCACTGCGGATAGTGGGACTGCATTTTATGCAGAGCTTTATCTTCAAGAAGATGGAGTTCTAACACTTGCGACCAGCAGTTCCTCTTCATTGTCGTTTTCGAGCATGGACCTCGAGGAAGGTAGATGGTATCATCTTGCAGTTGTCCATAGCAAGCCCAATGCTTTAGCTGGCTTATTTCAGTCCAGCATTGCGTATGTATATCTTAATGGGAAACTTAAGCACATGGGTAAACTGGGTTATTCACCGTCCCCTCCTGGCAAACCTTTACAGATTACAATAGGTACACCGCCTACTCATGCGAAAGTTGGTGAACTTAAGTGGAACCTACGTAGTTGCTATCTTTTTGAAGAAGCGCTTACTTCTGGCTGTATTTGTTTCATGTACATTCTTGGTCGAGGATATCGAGGTCTTTTTCAAGATACTAATCTTGTGCAATTTGTTCCCATTCTGGCTTGTGGTGGGGATAGCATGACCGTACTAGATTCATTGGAAACTGATCTGAGTTCAGTTACTGGAACACAAAAGCTTGACAGTTCAGGGAAGCTGGGGATCTCTAGGACAGATGGAAGTGGGATTGTGTGGGACTTGGAACGCCTTGGAAATTTTTCTTGGCTTCTTTTAGCGAAAAAATTAATATTTTCATTTGATGGGACATCTACACAATCTCGTGCTTCTGGTTCATTGTCCCTGCTCAATCTTGTTGATCCTATGTCCTCTGCTGCTTCTGCAGTTGGAGGTATTCCTCGTTTTGGACACCTTCAAGGCAATGTTTATGTTTGTAAGCCTTATGTTATTGGTGATGTCATCCACCCTATTGGTGGTATGGTTTCAGTCCTTGCTCTTGTCGACGCTGCTGAAACTAGGGATATGTTACACATGGCTTTGACATTTCTTGTTTGTGCCTTGCATCAAAATCCCCAAAATGTAAGAGAGATGCAATCTTGCAGGGGTTACCATTTACTATCGCTGTTTCTCTACGGTAAGATGTCACTGTTTGACATGCACTGTCTTGAGATTTTTTTCAAAATTGCTGCTTGTGAGGCGTCTTTTTTCGAACCAAAGAAGTTGGAGATTTCTCATGTTCTGTCTACCCCGACGAATACTCCTGAGGCCACTTCTGGGGAGCTTAATTTTTCCAAATTTCGTGATGAGTTTTCCTCAGTTGGCTCTCATGGAGATATGGATGATCTACCTCCCCAGAAAGATGTGCTTAATCATATGTCAGAGCTGGAGTCCGGTGATTTACCTTCCGAGAATTCAAACTGCATTGTCCTCTCTAACGCGGATATGGTTGAACATGTGTTGTTGGATTGGACTCTTTGGGTCACTGCTCAAGTTCCTATTCAAATAGCATTGTTGAACTTCCTTGAGCGCTTAATATCTATTCATTGGTACAGATACCACAATGTCACTGTTCTTCGTCGTATTAATATTGTCCAGCACCTTTTGGTGACTTTACATAGAGGTGATGTTGAGGAATCTGTTCTGGAGAAATTAGTTGTGTTACTTGGAGTCATACTAAAAGATGGCTTTCTTGCTTCTGAGCTAGAAAGTGTTGTAAGCTTTTTGATTATGACTTTTGATCCTCCGGAACTTACAAATGCCCAGCTTGTTATACGAGAGTCTATGGGCAAGCATATTATTGTCCGGAATATGCTGCTAGAGACGCTCATTGATCTACAAGTGGCAATAAAGTCCGAAGAATTGCTTGAGCAGTGGCATAGAATAGTGTCATCAAGGATAGTTACATATTTTCTTGATGAGGCTGTTCACCCTACCAGTATGCGGTGGATCATGACACTTCTTGGTGTGTGTCTTACATCCTATCCTACATTTGCTCTTAAATTCCTGGTCAGGGGATTCGAAGGGTTAATGCGAGTGCTCCCCAGTTATTATGACTCACCAGATATATATTACATTCTCTTTTGCCTGATGTTTGGAAAATCTGTCTACCCACGTTTGCCTGAAGTCCGACTATTGGATTTTCATGCTCTTGTGCCCAATGAAGGGGATTATAAGTTAAAATATGTTGAACTTCTCGAGTCAATTATTGCTTTGGCGAAACGTGCATATGATAGGCTTAGCATGCAATGTATGCTTGCCCATCATACTGGTAATCTTTCGCAAGTTGGTGCTGACCTTGTTTCAGTGATTGTGGAGGAAGATTATGGTATGGTTGGGGAACTTCAGGGGGAGGCCTTATTTCATAAAACGTATGCTGCTCGCTTGATTGGTGGGGAAGCATCAGCCCCTGCTGCTGCGACTTCCGTTTTGAGGTTTATGGCTGATTTGGCGAAAATGTATCTTCCTTTCTCGAGTGTTTGCAGAAGAGCCGAATTTCTCGAAAGCTGTGTAGACCTTTATTTTTCATGTGTGAGGTATGATTGACCTGCTCTATGCCTCCATCATACTCCCTTTGTCCCCGCATATAGTATACATATCCCATTTATAGACTTCTTTTTTAGACATGTTTTGTGTAGTGCAGAATGAATGTGAGACTCCCTAGCCTACTTGCACATATTACACACAAAAAATTGATCTAAAAGCAAACTCAAACTAGCTTAAGGTACAAAGGGAATATAAATTTATCTTATATCTACTGAATGTGGGGGGAAATGTATTTCAGTTACAAATTCCATGCATGAACTCGGAGTGTTGGCTTGTTTGACAGGGCATCTTATGCAATGAAGCTGGCAGAGGAACTATTTGTCAGAAGTAAAACGGAGGACAAGAACTCAAATTACTTTGAAGATGCCAATAGTTCTCAGAATACATTCTCAAGTTTGACTCAGAATAAGGATCAGTCCAGAAAAATGTCTGAAAATGTACCTATGTCCATGGTTCTTGAGAGAGATGTCAGTGTTTCGGCCAAAAATTCAGAAGTAAATATAGTGGCACAAGATGAATCCCCAGCTGTTGAGAACGTCACGGATGTTGCTGTTGAGAAGGTGGCTGCCAACATAACCAACATAATTAGTGCCAACTTACAAAATGTAGTAAGTGCAATTAGCGCGAGTATCCTAACAGATTCTACTCCTTCAGTTTTTGGACTCACTTTAGGTTCACAGAATGTGACTGCTTCCCTGGATTCTTCTTACCCAACTAGTGAAAGTGATTCTCAAGGACATTCTGCTGAAAATCCTCTCCTTGTCATAAATTCTAAGCTTCTGTTTGAAATTGATGATTGTGGGTATAGTGGAGGACCATGTTCTGCAGGTGCCACTGCTGTTTTAGATCTTCTGGCCGAGGTTCTTTCTGATGTCCTGACCGAGGAGATAAAAGCTGTGCCGAAAGTGGAGCATATTGTGGAGAGTGTCCCATTATATGCTGAAACCGAAGCTGCTTTAGTGTTTCAGGGTCTTTGCCTTAGCAGAGTTATGAACTTCCTGGAAAGGAGGCTTCTACGTGATGATGAGGAGAGTGCCAAAAAGCTTGATAAGAATCGTTGGTCGTCAAATTTAGATGTACTATGCGGCATGATAGTTGATCGTGTTTACCTGGGTTCTTTCCCGAGGCCTGCTGGTGTTGTGAGAACTTTGGAGTTCTTGTTATCAATGTTACAGTTGGCTAACAAGGACGATCGACTTGAAGGGTTATCTCCAGTAGGCGCGGCAGCGAAAGGTTTGTTATCCATTGCTAGAGGAAATCAACAAGTTGATCCATATATTGGTGGAATCCTTAAGAACACAAATAGGATGATAATATATTGCTTTATGCCGTCATTTTTGGAATCCATCAGGGAGGATAATCTACTTCGGTATTTGGGAATTACAAGCAAAACTAGAAACGGACAAACATCAAGTTCGGAACTAGAAGAAACAGGGATTGATATTGGTACTGTGTTGCAACTTTTGGATGCTCAGATACATCTTGTCTTATGCCGAAGTAATATGGATACGGAATTGAATTCTTGTCTCTGTGTGAATCTGATCTCTCTTCTTCATGATCAAAGACAAAGTTTGAAGAATATAGCTATAGATATCCTAAAGTATCTGTTAGTTCATCGGAGGGCTGCATTTGAAGATTTGCTTGTGTCAAAATCGAATCGTGTGGATGTTCTTCATGGTGGTTTTGATAAACTTCTGACTGGAAGTTTGACCAGTTTTCTTGAGTGGTTCAAGAATTCTGAAAAGACTATCAATAAAGTTTTGGAGCACAGTGCTGGCCTGATGTGGATGCAATCTATTACAGGCGCTGCTAAGTTTCCGAGAATAAGAATAAAATCAATGCAGCAGCATCGTAGAGCTGAAATGATCAAGAAATCAAAGGAATTGGCTAAATGGGAGGTTAAACATAGGCAGCAGATAATGGAGCACAGACATGCACTTGACTTATTACAAGATACCGTCTCAACAGAGTTACACGTTGTGCGTCAATATAAATATGGATGGGTTCTCCATGCTGAGAGTGAGTGGGAAACTCATCTCCAACAACTAGTGCATGAACGGGCAATATTTCCCTTGCGAAAGACCCCTGAGGCCAGAGAACCTGAATGGCAGCTTTGCCTTATTGAAGGTCCATACAGAATGCGGAAAAAGCTCGAGCGTTGCAAATTAAATATCGATACCATTCAGAATGTACCAACATCTCAGTTTGACTTTGGTCAAACCGAGATTTCCAAAGAGAATGAGAATGGTCTTGATGCTTTCAACTCAGGTTCGGGTTCGGGTTCGAGTTCCTTCTCTCGACTTTTAGTTGATGGTCCCCAACAAACATGTATAGATGGTGAACTAGATGATGAATTCTCTGTCAAGGAGTTAGACGATGTACATGATATTTCTTCTGGTAGAAACGCTTTGGCGGAGGATCATGCTAGTAGTATAAATGATGCAAGTCTTCACTCTGCTGTTGAGTTTGGTGCAAGGTCTGGCTTGGAATCTGCAACACAATCATCTTCAATAAGAGCCGATGATGTTAGAATTACCAAGGATAAACCTGAAAGAGAATTGTCAGATAATGGTGAATATCTCATTAGACCTTACCTAGAACCCTCGGAGAAAATTAAATTCAAGTATAACTGTGAGCGAGTTCTTGGGCTTGACAAACATGATGGCATCTTTTTGATTGGAGAACTTTGCTTGTATGTCATTGAGAACTTTTACATCAATAATTCTGGGTGCATATGCGAGAAAGAATCTGAGGATGAATTGTCTGTTATAGACCAGGTGTTAGGGGTGAAAAAGGATAGTATGTTTACAGACTTTCAGTCCAAATCGGCATCATCAGGGGGTGCTACTGTCAAAACATGCATAGGAGGGAGGGCTTGGGCCTATAGTGGTGGTGCTTGGGGAAAGGAGAAAGTCTGCGCTAGCAGTATTTTACCACACTCACGGTGTATATGGAAATTAAATAGTGTCCATGAAATATTGAAGCGTGAATTCCAGCTGCGGCCAGTTGCTATTGAGATATTTAGCATGGATGGATGTAATGATCTCCTGGTTTTTCACAAGAAAGAGAGAGAAGAGGTATTCAGAAACCTTGTTGCAATGAATCTACCGAGAAATAATATGTAAGTCCCCCTTCCTCCTTCCGGTTGGAACTTTGAATTCTAAACTTTTTATTAAGATGACTATTGGTCAGAAGCTGTTATTGCGGCTCTTTAAGACTATCATGCTAGTCTTGGTACGATCAGCAAGCCAATGGCTATGTTGACGGGCGCGGAGGGGGGGGGGAATGTATACAGCCTTAGCCTTGTGTTAGCAATACAAAGAGGTTGTTTCCAGATGACCCAATATGAAAATTGTGCAGAGAGATCCAACGACTGATACTTCACAATAGAAAATAGGGCAGCCACTTCAGTGAGCCATTTTGATTTATTCCATCATAATCCAGAAAAAATGAAAAAAGAAAGAAAAGGTAGCTAGTCTTTGGCTCCAGTGGAAATGGATGGACTTGTTTCAAAATGACAAAATAACAAAAAAATGGTTGTAGGGGAACCGATGGAAGAGGATAACCCGATTGCTACCCCTAACAATCCCAATAAATCAAGATTATTCAGTAATCCTGCGCTGAGAATATAGCAAAAGCGCACAGGTCGCTTTAGAATTCCTTAGTGGTGGTTTTTTTTCCTGTGTTTATATTTAAGACTTTAAGTTGCTATATTGGCCTGATCCCAGTCATACAAAAATTGTATTTAGACTGCCTTTATAACTTTTTGTGTCGATTGACATTGAGAATTTTCCATGCAACAGGTTGGACCCAACGATTTCAGGTACATCCAAACAAGAAAGTAATGAGGGAAGCCGTCTCTTCAAGCTGATGGCTAAATCATTTTCAGAGAGATGGCAAAATGGGGAAATTAGCAATTTTCAATATCTCATGCACCTCAACACCTTGGCAGGACGTGGATACAGAGATCTTACACAGTATCCTGTCTTTCCCTGGATCCTTGCAGATTATGAGAGTGAAGAACTTGATTTGTATGATTCCAATTCATTCCGCAAACTTGACAAACCAATGGGCTGTCAAACAACCGAAGGTGAAGAGGAATTTAGGATAAGGTTGGTCCTTGTGCGTAGGGTTCTTTTTTCTTGAACGATTCTTAGTTTACATAGCTTTTCCTAATCTAAAATTTGCTCTTTTAGGCACGAGAACTGGGATGACCCAGATGTCCCAAAATTTCATTATGGTTCTCATTATTCGAGTGCCGGAATCGTTCTCTTCTATCTTCTACGTCTTCCTCCATTTAGTACCGAAAATCAGAAGCTCCAAGGTGGTCAGTTTGATCATGCTGATCGTCTTTTTAGTAGCCTTCGAGACACATGGGATAGTGCAGCTGGGAAAGGAAACACCTCTGACGTGAAAGAGTTGATTCCAGAATTCTTCTACATGCCTGAATTCCTTGAGAACAGGTTCAATCTTGACTTGGGAGAAAAACAATCAGGAGAGAAGGTTTGCATTTATTTTTTTTCAAAGCATCTACTTTCAGAAGAAATTTAGTAGTTAAAATAAGTGTTTCGTCACATTCTAGCCAAGTTACTTTCAATATCTTAAAGCCCCTTTAAAAGCAAAGGAGAAGACAGCAGAAATGAGAGATGACAAATGCTTGCTTTTGTTTTCTTCATGGATATTTAACAGGTTGGAGATGTCGTGCTACCTCCTTGGGCCAAAGGCAGCGTAAGAGAATTCATTAGAAAACATAGAGAAGCACTTGAATGTGATTATGTTTCAGAAAATCTGCATCACTGGATTGACCTCATATTTGGGTACAAGCAAAGAGGCAAGGTAGGTTGCAAGTCTGTTTCTGAATAGATCAAAGATTGTTGTATAAGCTTTCTTATATGTTAAGAGTCTCTTTGAGTTTTCCAAAGAAGTCTGTTTTAGATTATTACTACCTGCTCTTTTTTGCACTTTGCATTGCCACATGTGTACGGAGTTGCTTTGTTCTGTTGATTGCCCATTGAAGATGGTAGTTGCATTATTCAGAGGCAATGTCATTATTATTGTCATCACAACTTGAAACTTACTGTAGAGAAAATCCTCTGTAACTTCCAATTCCAAATGTTGTACCTTTATTTTTCTCCTCACTTAAACATAGATAGACTTCAAAAGAGAGTGATTAAGAGAACTGTAGAATACGAATTCTGTTAGAGACAAATTGTTGGTCTTTGTGAAGTGGAAACCAGGGTAAATCATTAAATATTTGACATTCCATCTATGCACATTAATTTATGTATGTTAGGTGTCAGCTATTTATATGGGTTATCCTTTATTTTCTACTATTAAATTTGATGCAACTTCAAATTTGAGGGTGGCGTGGGGAGCGTTGTTCCTGGTCTTTTCTTCCCACTTATTTGGTACCTTGATTCCAATTAGTTGACGTATTATCTTTTTAACATATTTTCCCGTTCTACTTGTAGGCTGCTGAGGATGCTGTGAATGTGTTCTATCATTACACATATGAAGGAAACGTGGATATTGATTCTGTGACAGATCCTGCCATTAAAGCTTCAATTCTGGCTCAAATCAATCACTTTGGTCAGACTCCTAAACAACTATTTCAAAAATCCCATGTAAAGAGAAAAGTTGTCAAAAAGCCGCTTCACCCCCTTAAATACTCAAATAAC
This sequence comes from Silene latifolia, assembly GCF_048544455.1. NCBI lineage: Eukaryota > Viridiplantae > Streptophyta > Magnoliopsida > Caryophyllales > Caryophyllaceae > Silene > Silene latifolia. Next base: position 13,987,317 of record NC_133529.1, read on the forward strand.
CTTACCCCTCATAATTTTCAAAGGACCTCATCCTCCATTACTCAAATTGTTGTCATGAACGACAAAATTTTCTTGGCAGAAAAAAATAATGTGCTTAAGCCCAGAACATATGCCATATATATAGCTTGGGGCTTCCCAGACTGCAGTCTGAGATTTATGAACTATGATCAAAATAGACTCTTATCAACCCACGAAAATCTTCATTACGGAAACCAAATTCAGTGTGTGGGTGTGAGCCATGATGGTCAGCTGGTGGTAACTGGGGGTGACGATGGGCTTGTTTCAGTTTGGAGAATTCACGAGGATGGTCCCCGGAATATACGACGGTTGCTTTTAGAGAAAGCACTCTGTGGTCACTTAGCTAAGGTATTGTGCCTCCACGTGAGCCAGCCATATATGTTGGTAGTCAGCGGATCCGATGATTGCAGTGTCATCCTATGGGATCTCAGCTCTTTGACTTTTGTGAGGCAACTTCCCGAGTTCCCGGTACCAATCACGGCCATTCAGGTTAACGATTTGACTGGTGAGATCTTAACAGCTGCCGGAACTTTGCTTGCTGTTTGGAGCATCAATGGCGATTGCCTTGCGTTGACCAACACTTCTCAGCTTCCTTCTGACTCAATTTTGTCAGTGACTAGCAGTATATCCTCGGATTGGCAAGACACTAATTGGTACGTCACAGGCCATCAAAGTGGGGCGATTAAAGTATGGAAGATGGTTCATCATACTCATCCTGAAAGTGCCAAAAGCGAGCCAATTCCGAATGGGACAGCCGGCATAGTTCTGGAGGGACGAGAACCTGAGTATAGATTACTCCTTCGCAAAGTACTCAAGTCTCATGAACATCCAGTTACGGCACTTCTTCTGACACCTGATTTGAAGCAATTTTTGAGTGGTGACTCTGCTGGACATTTGTTGTCTTGGACGTTGCCGGGCGAGAGCTGGAGGGGTTCATCTGGCCAAGGTTGATAAAGGTGACTTCAGAGACCTGTTTGCTTGACTGACTGCATCCCTAAAACTAGGTGGTCAGCCAATAGTTGTTTTGATATTAAAGCCATGCTAGGGTTTTGTGAGGCCTATCTGATGCGAGGGAGCGTAGAAGCTTGACAACTGTGCTCTCACTCGTGAGATGGGATTGAATTGATTGAGTGCCACGATAATGGGTTAATGCATTATGACTTAAGGATCAAGAAGTCGGTTGTGCTTGTTGCACAGGCTCGAACTTGCATGATTGAACTTTGTATGTGGGGGAAATAGCAAGTTTTGGGACAAATCTTATCCCGACCAAGATTCAACCCTAACTGAGCGCATTTTCTAATACGAGTACATGTACAATTGTACATAATTGTTATACTGCTGGATGTACAAATGAGTTAGGAATTTAGGACTGTAATTTAACTGTATAGTGTTGTGATTTTATGTCGTCTCCGACTTGGGTGCTAGGAGGGATGGACATGTATATCATTTTTGAATAGATCCACGGATTTGATGTTTGTATCGATGAAAGTTCGCTAATCAGATAGTTTTGTTCTGGACATGTTTAGCTTCATCATTTGCTGAAAAACTCGATTTATAGTGTACTTGAACAGTTGAAGAGCTGAAGCGCGTCTATTATCATTGTCGTTCCTATTTTCTCTAATTTCTATCATACTCTGTATTTCATATCATCTGTTTTGCGTTCCTCTACGTCCATCCTTATACTATGTTAGGAAATAAACCGTGAATTGAGCAGATAATTACTTCGTAGTTCGTACAGCTTATTCGGATATAAACGCCAGTAGTCGTCTTGTATTCATGCTCGCGAAGGCTCATCTGATCACAAATGTCACATTAATTTCGACAAATTCAAAACAACATATACCCAATTTTTTTTAGTGAAAAAAAGCCAATTTTAATTCTAACGGAATCCGAACCCAGATTATACTCAACAAGACTACAAATAATCAAATTCAAACAGCTTATACATGCACAACATAATGTAACCAAACTGAGAAATTCTTGCGTTCTCCCCCTACACTCATAGGAGGATTTTATAATATTTAATTATCAGTTTGGTGCACCTCCTTTATGTGTAGGGAGGACGTCTTTCGGGAGAACGCAAGTATTTTCCGTAATCAACCATACAAACTTAAATTTACGGTTCACTTGTCCCTAATATCTCACTTCCTCTAACATAACAACACACCTCATCCTCACCATCACCCATATAACCCGAACCTAAACCCGAACCCAAACCACGTCCCAACAACCCAAACAACCCAAGACCCGACTCTTTCCGAACCCGAGCAGACCGAAACGGACCCAAACACTTCTCCTCAGCGAACTTAGCACATTTCTCAGTAGACCCCACAAGACAGGCCTCCATTTCTTTCTCCTCGCATTCTGCCTTCTCCTTATAATCAACCTTTTTCCACCATGGAGGAGTGCATTTGTTGGATGCGGATATGGAGCACCCGACCCGTGACCCGGCTTCGCATTGTTCTAGAAGCTTGGATTGACAGGTGGCAAGGGCGGTGAGGAAGGAGGTTGGGTTTGGGAAGCCTAAGACGTATGGGCCGAGTTCTGGGTCGTCGGTTGGGCCGGCGGGTATGGGGCCCCGTAAGAGAGGGATGGGTTTAGTGAAGGCGATTAGGGTTTGTTCTGGTGAGTAGTCGTCGGAAAAGGAGGAAGAGGGTTGGGTTGTCATTTTTTTTTGGGAATTGGGGGTCTTGGGGAGGGTAATTTGAATGCTTGGTGATTTGAGGGACAATGCATTTTAAGGGGACTATTTACCGCTTTTCACGATGGATACTTCGGTTTACACCAAAAGAAAGGAGGAATGGTAATCCTAGGGATAGTGTATGGAATGGATTGGGAGAAAAAAAAACATATATCGAATGTAATACCTCTAATTTTTTTGTTTTTAAGCATATATGTATATTTTTTGAGCTTATTACCTCAAATTTTATTTATTTTTGAGCATATTTATATTTTTTTTGAGCTTATTAAAATTTATAGGTTAGATTTTAATTTTTTCCATCAAAACTCAAATTTTATTAAATTTATATGTAATGTTTTTGAGTTTTATTGTAATTTTTTAGAGCTTAATGTTTACGTGAATAAACTCAGAAACTTTATAGCAAAACTCAAAATTTTTATTATAATGCTCAGAAACTATAGAATTGGTGGTAATACATCAGATGTATAATCCACATACTGATGGATTGGAATAGATTCAGTCCATTCTAATGTTTGGTTGTAGCATTTTGAAATGGAGTTACATATCTATTGATTCTAATTTCATTCCAATGCCTTGGAATCTCATACCCACCCCAAGTTTCCAACTTTATTCTACCCAATACATTAGAATTCTCATTCTTGGATTGAATCAAACAACTTTAAACATGGAGTTCTAACTTCATACCTCCTTAGGGTGAGAATCAATTCCATTCCATTCCATACTTAATGTTTGAACCAAACGACATTGGTTGTATAACTCATTAGTCACAAGGTTATTAGGTTGATCCTTATTAATGTGAATGAAGCTAATTTTTTGGTCAACTGATTATCTTATCGAAGAGTATATATTGTGATGGCAGCAGCAAGGAGATTACTCATTCTTGTCAATGGATAAATTGGTCATTACCTAATAATGTACTGTTCGTGAAGTTATTTGTTACTACGAAGTACAAACAAACAAAAAAGTAGTCATTTTAGCTTAAAATAATGTTTAAAAAAGGAAATAAGTTAGTGAAATGGGTGTAAATAGAAATTATTTAGCAAAATGGTGTAGAAGTGGCGGTTCTTATCCAGTGTCAAAAACACTCTTCACCTAGTAGAAAATTCAATACCACTAATGACGATTTGCATTGTGGTGATTCTATTCATTTTGTACTATTCGTAACCCGATTCATGTTACACACCATTTTATTACTAGTTATTTTCGATTCATACCCATTTTACTAACTACTCGTATATATTTTTTTTTAAATTACCCTTAATAATTCCAAGTTTGTCAGGTTCGCCATAAAGAACCTATCTCTCAAGGTCTGGTCGTAAACAGAAGCCCGAGTAGAACTCCTTTGCCACCCTGTGCAGTGACATGGGGGCCAAAAAAGGAAGCTTTGTCGCTTTCTGAAAAAGAGGAGACAGTTTATCTAATTGACCAGGACTCCACTTTTCATCGGGGAAGTTTTTACGAATGGATGTTAAGCTCTCGAGTTCCTTATCCCGCACCAATACTAGGGAGGTACGTAGGTATTGGCCGCAGGCAGCAGGTTTGGATTTATAACAACCCGACCTTCTACCGTCGTAACACACCCCCACCTAAAGGTATGATATTCACTTTTGGGCCCGTTTTGTCCTCACTTAAACCCAAAAGCACAAGGCCCTGTTACTAAGTGGGTGTCACGGTCAGAAACTTTGAGTCAGGGCGTGACGCGCACCTTTGTCTAAACACTTTGACAAGAATGAAAGCGAGAGCGTTAGACACTAGTGTTTGTCAAGCACTAGGCACTCGTAATCGGTCTCGGGTTGTGGGTGTCGAAATCCTAGTCTCGATCGACACACACGGGCTTGTTAGAGAGGTGAAGGCAAGAGTCGTTCACAAGAAAGCAACAACAAGCAATAAGAAGGCAACTTGGTGGGAAGCAGATGTTTGATTGACTAGTATTCTCCAAAGAGGGAAATTTGATATTTACATCCTGGTAGCAGGAAACATTGATTTTACAAGTTTAGTTCAGAATAGCGATACACCCATTTAGGGAAAGAAAAAGCTAATACTAACTATGCTAAACTAGGAAAGGAATTACTAAAAATATACAAGAGGAAATAAAACTACATAGCATAAATAAAACTAAGAGTTCGAAGTGTACGGATCGTCACACTCTCCCCCACCTAACACATTTTGCCGTCCAAACAACGCCGGAACTCTTCGAGTCTTCAAGGCCGGATTAGGTACCGATGTTCTTTGCCGGAAGTTGATTGGAACGGATGTTGGCGCGCTTGCTCTTGTTGCGGGTTGGATCTTCAGGATCTGGATGGTACGGCTTCAAGCAGCTCACATGGAAGACCGGGTGACACTTCATCCAGGCAGGGCGGTCAAGCTTGTAAGCAACTTCCCCAATCCGCTTGATCACTTGGATGGGGCCTTCATACTTTCGCACCAGTCGCTTGTATCTTCCCCTAAGAAATCTCATCTGCTTCTTATTCAACTTCACCATGACCATGTCGCCTACCTTAAACTCTCTTGGCCTCCGGTTCGCATATGCCCACTTCTTCATACGGCGGGATGCCTTCTCCAAGTAAGCGCGAGCAATCTCAGCATTGACATTCCATTCTTTAGCGAACTCGTGAGCTTTCTTCGTCTGGCCACCATAAGAATCTGCAACTATGGGAGGCAATAATGGTTGTTGACCTGTGACAAGCTCAAACGGGCTCTTGTTAGAAGAGGAGCTCGTTTGAACATTAAAACAGAACTGGGCAACATCTAGGAGGCGCACCCACTCCATCTGGGTTGCGCCCACAAAATGTCTCAAGTACTCTTCCAAAGATGCTATTGAATCTTTCCGTCGGCCATCTGTTTGAGGATGGTAACTTGAGGACATCCGAAGTTTAGAGCCCAGGAGCTGGAACAATTCTCCCCAAAATAGTCCCGTGAAGCGAGAGTCACGATCACTGACTATACTTTGAGGTAGTCCCCAACATTTCACAACATTCTTGAAGAACATCGTGACCGTCTCTTCAGCACTGCACGTCTTCGGAAGGGGAATGAATGTGGCATACTTCGAGAAGCGATCCACAACGACAAGGATCACACTGAGAGCCCCTACCTTCGGTAACCCAGATATGAAGTCCATCGAGATACTTTCTCATGGACGAGTTGGTACCGGTAAGGGATTTAGTAGCCCCCCCCGCCTCGTTTCTCTCCCTTGTCTTGTTGGCGATCGATGTGTCTTTGTGTATTCCATTACATCATCCTTCATCTGCGGCCAGTAGTAGCTTCTCTTCAGTAGGCATAAGGTTCTCTGCCACCCCGGATGACCTGCCCACAATGTATCGTGGCACTCTTGCAAGAGAATCTTTCGCAGCTCTGCCGCTTTTGGAACAAAGATCCGATGTCCCTTCGTGAACAAGAGGCCATCCTTCATCCAAAATTTGCGAGTCTTCCCTTCGATGGCTAATTGTTTCAGATTCCTTGCCACCGGGTCCAGATCGAGGTGCTCTTTCACCTTAGCCTGAATGTCGGTAGCCACTGTGGTGGTAGACAAATGAGCAATCGTGTGCAATGTGGCCAAATCACATCTTCGGCTTAGGGCATCAGCGGCTCTGTTTGCGGCTCCTGGTCTGTAAGTGAATTCCACATCGAACTCTGCCAACAATTCTTGCCATCTAGCTTGTCGGCTTGTCAGCTTGGGCTGAGTCAAGAAGTGAGATGCTTCGGTATTATCAGTCTTGACAACGAACTTTGATCCTAAGAGGTAATGCCTCCATCCCCGCAAGCAATGAACAATAGCTAGGAGTTCTTTCTCTTGTACCGCATAACGAGTCTCAGCTCCATTAAGCTTTCTGCTCTCGAAAGCCACAGGTGACCTCTTGAGTAGCACCCCCCCGAGGGCGTAATCGATGCATCCGTCTCAACTTCAAAAGGCTTCGTGATATCAAGCAACGCCAAGACCGGTTCTCGTACCACCGCTTCCTCGAGCTTCTCAAAGGCCCTCTTCTTGTCGATAGACCACTCCCACTTATTATCCTTCTTCAACAAGTCGGTGAGCGGGGAAGCAATTTTCGAATACGCTCGGATGAATCTTCGATAGTAGTTTGCGAGTCCTAAGAAAGAACGGAGCTCAGACACATTCCCGGGGGTTCCCCAGTCCTTGATAGCGGCAATCTTCTTCGGATCCATCTTCAGTTTGCCTTTGCCCACTATGTGACCAAGGAAATTCACTTCGGGTTAGGCAAATTCACATTTCTCTCTCTCTTCACGAATAGGTGGTTCTCTCGGAGCTTCGCGAACACCAACTCCAAGTGTTTTACGTGTTCAGCCAACGAGCGACTATATACAACGATATCGTCCAGATATACCACCACGAATTTGTCCAGGTACTCGTGGAAAACATGTTTCATCAACGTACAAAACGTTGCAGGGGCGTTCGTCAAGCCAAAGGGCATGACCAACCATTCAAAAGACCCATACCTCGTCACACAAGCAGTCTTCGGCTCATCTCCTTCGGCAATTCGAACTTGATGATAACCGGATCTTAGGTCGAGCTTGGTGAAGTATACGCCTTGTAATTGATCGAACAAATCCGCTACCAATGGGATGGGGTAGCGGTTCCTCACCGTCAGCTTGTTGAGCCGGTAGTCGATACACAATCTCGGACTACCGTCCTGTTTTTCCGGAATAGCACAGGGCTCCATAGGGAGCTTTGGAAGGTCGTATCGACCCCGAGCGAATCAGATCGTCTAGTTGTCTTCGTAGTTCCGCTAGTTCGGGAGGTGCCATCCGATATGGCCCTCGAGCAGGAGGTCTTGTGCCCGGGAGTAATTCAATTTGATGGTCTACCGAACGTCGGGGTGGCAGACTCATAGGTAGCTGATCAGGCATCAAGCCCTTGTTGTCCTCTAGCACATTCTCTACTTGCGGGTCTACGCATTCAGCAAAGGTGTCTTCTTTCATGGACACTATACACAAGTATGTAGGCTCTCCCTTTTGAAGTCCCCTCTTCAACTGCATTGCCGAGAGGAGTGGCCCCTTTTGCTTTCGGTCAGTTTCAACAACTTTCACAAGACATGGTTTTGATCCCACCATTATTAAAGATCCATTGTGGGGCGCCAGAAAGGTCGGGGTCCGCTTCAAAAAATCCATGCCGAGGACGATCTTGAAGTCATCCATCGGGACGCTGGTGAAGTCGAGCTTCCCCGTTCATTCGCCCATCTTGATCACCACTTCTCTAGCCACGCCCTGAATCGGCAAGGCTTTGGAGTTGACAGCTTTCATGCTTCCTCCTTCTCGGTTCAACTTCATTCCGAGTCTCTTCGCTTCGTCGGAGGTGACAAAATTATGGGAGGCTCCTGTATCTATCATTGCTCGAGTAGCCTTTTCATTGACGTTTATCTCCACGTACATCAGTTCCGTGGACTTGGTCTCGGAGCGCTCAGCGCCTTTGTCCATTGAGCACATCATGTGGACTGCTCCCATTCGAGCCATTTCTCCTTGCTCACTGGCCTCATCATCATCGCACCCCTCTGCATCATGGCCTATCCCCTCGAGATTCTGTTCTACCGACATCTTGAACAAATTCTTCTTAAGGGTGTTGAACTCCCCCTGGTGAGGGCACTCGGACATTCGGTGCGGTCCTCTACAAAGGAAGCACGCGAACGGCTTCCTAGCAGTCGACGCTTCAGAATTACTACCCTTAGAAGAGGTTGGAGTGGAATTCGTCGGACCCCATCTCCTATTATCACCTCCGGGACGGAACCGACTATTACCCGTAGAGGGAGGTCTTGCTTGTGAAGTCGTCCCTCCAAACCTTTGGTTGCCTCCGCCCGTTGCAGCGAATCCCTTCTTCTGGGAGGTTTCACGCTCCGTGTAATAGTCAACTAGCCTTTCAGCCGCTGTCATCGCAGCTGAGAGGGACTCAGGTCGCTGTTGCATGATTTCTCGCTGAGCCCACTCCTTCAAACCATCAATAAACTGAAACACTCGATCCTTCTCGGTCATGTCCGCTATCTCCAACATACAAGCCGAATACACTTTCACATAATCGCGAATCGAGCCTATATGTTTCAAGTTCTTTAATTTCCTTCGAGTTAGGAAATCGGTGTTCTCCGGGTAGAATTGTTCCTTGAAGAGTCGTTTGAAATCATCCCATGACTCTAGTCTAATGGTCCCTGCCTCGATCTCGGCATGCTTCGAGCGCCACCATTGTTTAGCGTCATCCGTTAGGTACATACTCACGGTACTGACCTTTAGACCTTCGTCGAGCGCACTCACTCGGAAGTATTGTTCCATGTCGAAGATGAAGTTATCGACTTCTTTCGAATCTCTCGCCCCACTATACTTGAGGGGTGTAGGCGGCTTCACTTTAGGAGTTCCACCAAAACTCCCGTCCGCGGCCATTTTCATCAAGGTATTGCACATGTTCTCGAGTTGCTCGACTTTTTCATAGAGATAACCCATATCCGAGTTATACTCTTTCGGAATCGCCTCTTCGACGGCCACAAGGCGGCTCTCATGCCCCTCTATGGACTCGTCTACGGCCTCGAAGTGGGCATCATGCCCCTTTACCGTCTCCTCAACTCCTTGGTGAGTATTCCCCAAACTCACAATGAGAGCCTCCAAGGATGGAATTTTCTCGTCCATCAATTTCTCTAAAGCCGCCACTTTGGCCTTAGTGTCACTTTTAGTCCCACTTGGTTCTACCGCCTTTGTTGCCATCGTATACAGCAGCCCGTCAAGAAGACCGGGCTCTGATACCAAATGTCACGGTCCGAAACTTTGAGTCGGGGCGTGACGCGCACCTTTGTCTAAACACTTTGACAAGAATGAAAGCGAGAGCGTTAGGCACTAGTGTTTGTCAAGCACTAGGCACTCGTAATCGGTCTCGGGTTGTGGGTGTCGAAATCCTAGTCTCGATCGACACACACGGGCTTGTTAGAGAGGTGAAGACAAGAGTCGTTCACAAGAAAGCAACAACAAGCAATAAGAAGGCAACTTAGTGGGAAGCAGATGTTTGATTGACTAGTACTCCCCAAAGAGGGAAATTTGATATTTACATCCTGGTAGCAGGAAACATTGATTTTACAAGTTTAGTTCAGAATAGCGATACACCCATTTAGGGAAAGAAAAAGCTAATGCTAACTATGCTAAACTAGGAAAGGAATTACTAAAAATATACAAGAGGAAATGAAACTACATAGCATAAATAAAACTAAGGGTTCGAAGTGTACGGATCGTCACACCCGGGTACTCCCGGCCACATGCTCACCACACGGTCGCAGGGTTGCTCTGATACCATTTATAACAACCCGACCCTCCACCGTCGTAACACACCCCCACCTAAAGGTAGGATATTCACTTTTGGGCCCGTTTTGTCCCCACTTAAGCCCAAAAGCACAAGGCCCTGTTATTAATTGGTATCAAAAGCTCCATATTTTCCCGATGTGGAACAACCTACTCTCAATCATCTCTTGGGGTGTTACAGGATTTGACTGAACTTGAGGTTCCTTCTTTCTTCCTATCTCGTCAGCTTCTCCGTTGCAAGGAGCACTCGCGTGAAAGGAGAAAAAGGCTATCAATCCTGAAGCACCACCACGAACACTACCGCACGTCCACCTGCAGTGGTGTAAGGCACCACCCTATTGTGCCAGTAACCAACTCCGGCGTGTCAGCTTAATTGTCCTCATCCAGCCACTTACTTGATGTCTAGCTTTCCAACTGGTATACGCTTTATTTTTCCCGGGCCAATGAAAAAGAAAGAAGTCTAAAAATTAGACAATGACAGAGCGGCGAGTGATAGATCGATTGACGTCCGAAGAAGGGCGATTCCATCCTAGATGACGGGCTCCCATCCCCGTCAATGTTCCCATAACAGCTTCCTCCCACACTGAAGTTGGAGGGTAGGCTTTTGGCGATCGTAAAGACGACAGTAGTCTCCTCAAATAATCTCAAGTTGTCAATGTTGTTTCAACTTTGCACACATCTTTGACACCTTTAATTTTTTGTTAAATAATTTGAAGGAAATATGAAAAATAAAATATATTTATTTTGTTCAAAAAACGGGTATTTCACTAATTAAAAACATACAAAAGTCCAAAATTGTTTGTTTAAAAAAACAATTTAAAAACAAAAGAATATTAATCAAAAAAAAATTTATAATTTAAAACAAAATGTTGTTTTTATCTTTTTTATTATCTCTAATTTTTACATAAATTATACCGTATAATATTTGTAATGTGTTTTATTGGAATTTGAATATACTTAGGCTTCATTTGGTTGTCCTAAAAAAAGGGTGAATTGGATAATCCATAATTTGGGAAAATGGAGATGTTTATTTGATACACATAAACATCACAAAATATGAGCTGGTTCGTTATTAGAAGGTATGGTGTTTAGGTTGGATTTAATTGAGATTATTGATAGGATGGAGTGATTATTGCAGACCACCAATAGGATGGATTATTGTTATGAAATAACCCTACCCTAAATCATGACATTTTCTTTTTTTCCCCATGAATTCTCAACTAATGGAGGTGTTTAATCACCTATTCTCATTAGGAAATGACACTGGTGATATTTGACGTTAATGTGGTAACATTTAGCTCGTTTTGCTTAAAATGGGTGGATATTTGGTCTGTCTAGCTATAGACGGATATGCACCGTCTATAATGAGAATTTGTACTAAGATAGTTGAAAACTTTGTGTTATTTCAACTCCAAAATATCAACCAAACGAGTTTTAGAGCAATAATGTCTTTTGTAAACCATGGGAAATTAATTTCCGTATACCAATCAAACGAGGCCTTACATTTCAAAATATGGAATTCCTTTGACGCGGAATGGTAGCAAAATTAGAACCATATTTACAACTTAGAATTTTTAAAAGAAAATTGTTACTCCGTACTTAATTACTTTTTTTTTTTTTTTTTTTTTTTTAACATTAGTATTTTATAAAAATAATAAAAAAAAAATTATCAAAAAAAATATCAATAAAATACTCAAATTTCAGAAGGCTTGTGAGCTCCAGCAGTCAATCTCACTTGTTCCTCAGACTTCTCTAATGGCCTCCTTGACGAACATCCCATCTCTTCTTCTTCTGATTTAACCCTAATTTTTTTTCTGCAACTACAATCACTCACCCACTCACACACACACTCTCTCTCTTCTTATAAATTCAAAGGTAAATCCCTCGATTTCTTTTATTTTATATGTTACCCTATTTTTGCAGCATAATATAGTGTATTTATTTATTTATTTATTTTTTATTTAATGTGCATAAATTTCATTGTTAAAAACCCAATTTTATGATGTAAAAATTGTATTGATTAATGTTAATTCGTGGGTTGTTTTAGTTTGAAGTTCGGGGTTGCTAGGATTTGGGGTTTTAGGGTTTATGACAGAAATTGTTGCTTTGGTTTTGGGTGTGGTTTAGTGTTATAAAATGTAAAAAAGGTTAATACTTTTTAACATTTGAGGTGGGTTTGTGAGAAATATCAATTTCTTGTTGATGAAAGACTTGAACTTGTAGAGTAGCCTTTACTTGATTCAGTTCTTTTGTGTTTTTGGTGGATTGTTTTGTGTGTAGTTTAGCTCAGAGCTTTACGGGTTCGCAGTTTACTGTGATTAGGATGCATAATTGAGTAGATAGTGTAATCTGATGAATTGATGAAGGGTGCATTTTATGATTTTAGAGGAGTTTTTTGACAGAAATGTCAGTACTTACAAAGTTACGATGTTGGTTGTTGGCGGTAGTTATATCGGCGGTAGAATATAGCTAAAGAAAGTACATTGGTGTATAGAACTTTGGGGTATTCAGATTCACAATTAGCGCCCATATTAACAAGCTCTGGGGCTCTAAAATAGCATTTCTGATCTGAATTTTATTACTTTACGTGTAAGGGTGTTTTTGGATAGCAAAAGTGGAGGGAAAGGGAGAAGAGGGAGAAGGGGGAAGAGAAATAGAGGGAAGGGAAGGGAAGGGAAGGGAAGGGGAAATGGGATATGGGTATTTGGATACAATTTCCTTCCAAATCTTGCCTATTGCGGAGAGATTTTGATTTGCCTTGGAAGAGGGAAAATGGATCCTTCCCAATCTCTCCCCCTCCATTTCTCTCCACCCTTATTTCCTATCCAAACAAGGGATTTTAAGTCCCCTACTTTCCCTCCCTTTCCTTTCCCTCCAAATCCATCAATCCAAACATACCCTAAGTGTTTCCTTCCATTACATTATTGTAACGTCATTGAAATTGAAACATGAATCTTAAAGGATTTGCTTTCTCAGGTTTTGAGGTTTTGTGCTCTAAGCTGAGATGTCCAAGAAAAAGAATCCACGTGTATTTCTAGATGTATCCATTGGTGGCGATCCTGTTGAAAGAATTGTTATTGAGGTAACTAATTTTAGCACTCTCTTATATACTCTGAGCATGTTTGTGAATACTTAGGACTAATCGTTTTTTACAACAAGCACCATATAGTTGAAAGTGATTAAAAAAACATTCAATTCTACTTATGAAATATGAAGTGTCATACTGTGTCTCATAGTATTATAACTCGGTTTCAGTCATGGTATCGGTTGTCGCAACCTAATATCGGTAAATACTGTCAATGATCATGGTAAACTCCAAACCATTCCTTAGTTCAGTCGGGTATCGGTGTTGCGGCCGATTTTTAAAACTATGCCATCATCTCTCCACTTGGAGTGCTAGCATCGATAGAGACCCGGGGTGATGATTATGATAGTGAATTTAGTGATGTTACGAAACCGTTCTAAAAGCTAGTGAAACACATACTTGGTGTGTACCTTTTTGTCTAAGTTTTTTATCAACTTATGTCCCTTTTCTTTTTTTAATGATTATTTCCACTATCTAAAGGAATCGATTTTCAATGTGCAGCTGTTTGCAGATGTTGTTCCAAAAACTGCTGAAAACTTCCGTGTACTCTGCACTGGTAATGTTTTACTTGTATTACTTGTGGTGATAGGGAGACTGTCAAACTTGAAAAAGTTATTGCCTTTATTTTCCGGAATAAACGTTTTTGCTATCCAGCTACATTAAGCTGCTTGTCGTTGAAAGTGGTAACTGGATGGATATTGATGTGTCTTGACCGTTTTAAGGCCCAAGTTTCTGTGCTTTGATCTTAGCTGTGGACTGTGCTCACAAGTTATCTCAAAATGTCATTTATTTGTCGCAGGAGAAAAGGGTGTGGGACTTACCACAGGGAAACCTCTACACTATAAAGGATCCAATTTCCACCGCATAATAAACAAATTCATGGCACAAGTAAGATTTCTACAGTTCTTGCAACTTGGAAGTTCTGAAGCTATCCGTATTCTGTAATTTAGACAAAAGTAAATCTTTTTAATGTTTTCTTCTGCAAACACGTAACTTGTAGTACGACTGTGAATATCATACCATTCCCTGTATTATTGTGGAATGCTCTACATGTTACATATCTAATCTGTGTACATGTATTGAGTGTGCTAAGGAGCTTTAGACTCTTTTCATAATACTGCTTTTATATTACCGTCTCTTAGGTAGATAAAGCATAGATCGTTTGATTTCGGTATCTTTAGCATGCCTGAATAAAGATGATTTCATTTTGTTTCGATTTTGTTGATTAGTGTACTGTTGCTACACTATGATTCAGCAGCATATGTTCAGACATTGAACATTGACGTTGTCACTTTTTTGTGCAGGGGGGTGATTTTTCAAAGGGGGATGGTATGTTGTTCCTATCTTTTTTTTTTTTTTTTTTTTTTTTTTTTTTTTTTAAATTCATTTTGCTTTCATTGATTCTCAATCATTCTGCCTTCTATGTTCAGTATTATGGTATGCTACAGCGACACCATGATACAACATTTTCATGGCGAGACCTATACTGAACAATTTCAATGTATTGCAGGCACGGGTGGAGAAAGCATCTATGGGGGGAAATTTGCAGGTACTGTTTGTTTATTAGGTTACCTAATGATTGTGATTGTTTAAGTGTTAGGTCACTTAGGTGCCTGACTCTTGTTGTTTCGATTTCTTGCAGATGAAAATTTTAAGTTGGAACATAGCGTCCCTGGACTTCTCTGTATGGCAAACGCAGGTCCCAATACCAACGGATCACAGTTCTTTATCACGTTTAAAGCGACTCCTCATCTTGATGGGTAATATTAATATTCATTTTGCGAGAAAAACCAAAATTTTAATCTACTTCTCATTTAATTATATGGGTGGTTAGTTAGTCTTACATAAAGAGGGTCTTGTATGATATTGTTTGTTATGAGTATGTGGACAATTGATGTTTAACCCATGATATGGCAGGAAGCATGTCGTTTTCGGCAAGGTAGTCCAAGGGATGGATATTGTCAAGAAAATGGAACATGTGGGAACTTCTGACGGGCGTCCTCTAAAACAAGTTAAAATTGTTGACTGTGGAGAAATTACAGCTGCTAAAGTTGAAGTTGCAGTTTTACCCGGGAAAGGTGAGGTTAGAAGTTTTGTTAAATGAGTGCTACTGCCACCATTCATTCTATGTTGTCCTCATTTGATTTTAATGGTCGACTTTGACCATTAATATCTCTCCAAATTATTTAGCGTTAAAATATAAAATCTGTTGCTTCTGATTTATTGGAACAACTATTTTGATATTGTGATTTGTGAGTTGTAATCTGTGTTACTCAGACACGTGTCGGCGTGTAGGACACGGCTGTTTGGGGCGAATTTTCCTGTTTTCTGGTCTAAATTGAAGTGTCGAAGTGTCGTGTCGTGTCGGGCACCGACACGTGTCTGACACGCGACAAGGCAGTTAAGTGAAGTGTCAGAGTAACATAGGTTGTAATTGGGGTAGGTTGTGAGAAAATATTGGTAAATATAAAATCTGTTGCTTTTGAATTACCGAAACAACTATTTTGATATTGTTATTTGTAAGAAGTTGTAAGTAATGTATGTTGTGAGAAAATACTGGTAAAAGTTTAATTGTTTGACCACTGTAGTCAATTGAGGATAATGTATATGGCATGGAGGAAAATTGTTAGTTTCTTATCATGTTCACATCACATTGTGATACCGCTTATATGTTCAAATTCTTCAGGGAAATTAAAGAAACCAAAAAAAGCTTTAAGCTCCGATGAAAGTTCAGATGACAAAAGGAAAAGGCAGCCTAAGAAATCTTCTAAAGACAGGAGGAAAAAGAAAAGGCGTTACTCATCCTCAGACTCTTATAGCAGCTCCTCATCAGAATCTCACAGTGATTCTGATTCTGATTCTGATTCAGATTCTTCCGTGTATGATTCTGATGACTCTAGCTCTTCAAGTGATGGTAGACGCCGAAAGAGAAAGAGACCCAGTAAAGTTACTAAGCGGGTGCCGAAAAAGAGTGATAGCAGCAAAAAGAAAAGAAGTCGGCGTGATGGAAGATTGGGGCGCAAATCTAAAAGGTATATTTACACCATACTTTAATCATGCTTTTTTTTTAAACCGCACAAGTTTCCTGCATTTCTACGACTTTGTTAGCTTTATTTGTATGTTGAGTAATTATCTTGTTTTTATTTCCTTTTTTTTTCCATTTCATTATTTGTCGTTAACGGTTTAAGGCTGTCTTGTTGTTAAAGGATTTCTGTAATTATGCTTTGTCAACTTTCCTTGCCTCACTACTTTGTGTTTGATAATCTTGTAGGAATTCTGATAGCTCTAGTGATAGTGAAACCACAAGCACCCAAAGCAGCTCTGAGGATGAAGAGCCTAGACGTCGTACTTCATCAAGTAAGATGGGATGACTGGCAATTCCTGATTCTTTCTATTAAATTTTGTGTGGCTTCGCTACTTTATTAGTGTGCTTTTATTGTATGATCGTGTCATGCGTAGTACATTTCCCCAAATCAAACACTAAACTTCAGTCTTCATTATTTTCATGTTTTTTCAGAGTTGAAGAAAATTTCTGAATCTGGTAAAGATCAAAAGAAGGCTGAGGTTCAGACGGCGATCAGCCCAGCTAAGGAAGAGGACGATTTTTCACGAAAGACCGAACATACGTCAAACAATGGGCATGAAAAGGAAACTAAATCTGCACGAGTCACGGAACCACCAGCTGACGGGAAAGAGAAAAACAGGTTCAGTTGCCGAACGACTAATTTCTTCTTTGATTTTAATGATTGCAGTACGTATAATAATGTGAACCAACCAGGAATGTGATCCCCAATCTAGATGGATGTCAATTACGTATCAACTTATCAATAGTTTTATCTCCAGGGTCCGATCTCTCAGTCCTAGAAGTCAAGAAATTGTCCCGAGTGATAGTGAGATTACAGATCGACATCAGAAGGCAAATGCTAAGTCACAACTTGATGATGTAGTTCCTGCTGTTGAAGGTGTCCCACCTCCTGCTAAAGAGTCTGGAAGCCCTTCTGGTAATGAACCAAAGCGCATAAGAAAGGGTCGAGGATTCACTGAGAAGTTTGCCTTTGCCCGACGGTATAAGACTCCTTCTCCTGAGCGATCACCACGAAGGCCTCCGTACAATTATGGTGGCAGAAATTACTACGACAGGAATCGTGACAGGTAATATGTGGGCATCTTGTTTTTGAGATTGAGAGAAACAACTTCCCGAAATCTCGTGTTTATTTCAGTTCTGTGAAGTGCTCAGACTTCAAGAGTTTGTAAGTTTGTTGCTTGACATCGGATGTAAAAGGCAACATCAAGATTAACTCACTATTATCTTTCTCAGATTTTCAAACTATCGTGGTTATTCAGATCGTGCACCTCGCTATAGAAGCCCTCCAAGAAGAAGATCCCCGAGGTACTTGCGTGATCCCTGGAATTATATTACAAAAGGAACCGTCAATAGATGTCTCGTTTTTATGGCAGAGCCAATGTTTTATCCCACAAACTTGTACGAAATGGTCTCGCATGTTAGCCACTAACCTTATAATTTCTGTTGTTTATAGGACCAGAAGAAGTCGAAGTCGCTCCGGAAGTCCAAATGATGAGCGAGGCCCAAGAAGACAGCGAAACCGAAGCGCAGACCGAAGCCCAGCCCGTCGTACCAATCTAAGAGAAAGACGTCCAATTAGCGAGAGGTTAGGATCTCGTGTTGGCACTAAAGCAGAAGATGAGCGACGTTCTCCTCCCAAAGCTAGATCAAGGTCCAGGTCAAGAGACCGAAATTTGTCACGTTCGAGCTCTCCAGAAGCTGGGTTGATAAGGCATCAACGGAAGAAAGGATCAGCATCACCAAGAAGGTCGATTTCAAGCTCACCAGTGGGTCAGAAGGGTCTAGTAGCCTATGGTGATGGTAGCCCGGATGCAGGTTCCAGGTAGATTTCAGTGTTAAACTTGGCATTTATGTTAAATTACCGTTGCTATCCTTTTGTGAATGTTGGACTCGAGTTGGGGAGTACTATGTATTTGTATCATGGATTTTTCCCTTAGTTTTAAGGTGTCAAATGAAAAAAAAAGTAGCATCTTTTTTTTCGCTTTTTTCGATCAACTGAATGAATTGGAGTTAGCATCATTTGCTGTCAACTAACAATGAATTGGCTTTTCAAAGACTTGGTTCGATGCTTTTTCGAGTATCTTGCATCTTTGGGTTATGGTGTGTGTCCTGTGGTTTTTGGCTTTTGTGAGTCAGCTCCAGCAACAACAAACGCTCGTGGCATAAATGGGTTGATGGGTGATGACCGACTCATCATCAGTGGGCGACTAACACGAGAGACCTCTGTAAATGTTTGCGGGTATGTATTTTTACGCGAATCATCAATCATAGAGAAGTATTTTTGATGGAACCATTGTTGAGTGACTGATTCAATACAATTGAGAGATCTATCTATAGAACCCGTCGGAAAAAAAAGCAGCGCTGTTTTTTCGCTTATTTTCACCCTACTTTAATTACCGATTCGATTGATTCATTCCATTCGATTCGATTGGCTCCATTCGATTCGGCTTTCATTTCACTCCATTCGATTGATTAATTTTCATTTCATTTCCATTAAGTTCAAATTTCATTTCAAATTTTTACTCATCTTAAATTTAATAGTTATTATTAATTTTGTTATCAATAATACTATTTTTTAATATTATTCTTTATCATTATTATTATTATTATTATTATTATTATTATTATTATTATTATTATTATTATTATTATTATTATTATATTTAATAATAGTGTTAATAATAATGTTATTAATAATTTATTTATTATTATTATTATTATGAATATTATTATTAAAATGAATAATATTGTTGTTGTTGTTGTTGTTAAAATGAATAATAATGTTAATAATGTTAATAATAATATTATTTATTATTATTATTGTTATTATTATTATTATTAGTAGTAGTATTGTTGTTGTTGTTGTTGTTGTTGTTATAATTATTGGTATTATTATTATTAAAATTAATAACATTTATTATTAATATTATTGATGGGGCACACCCAACCGACTTGACCCAGTAGCCCATACGGGGTCATACAAGTCAACACGCTTGCCAACATGGTTACGGATTCGCTTGATACTCTACGAATCACGAATTGTTAAAAGCGAATTCTATCAATCGACATCGAAAATACATATAACACATTTTCTATAAGCGAATCGCGAATCGATAAGGCGTATTCATAGCGAATATGGTAACTATGCTTGTCAGCCATCATTTGAGGTACACATAGAAATCTATAAATACCTCATTATTCACCCATCAATGGTAAAATACTTCTCACCAACAACTTCCACTCTCTAGAAGTAAGACTATTCGAGCTACTATGAGAGGGCACGGAAACCTTAGCTTCAAGCAAGGTCCCAACTATCCAACAAGATCAGTAAGGCATCGGAGAAGGACCTATTGCGAACCCTCTGAGGCCCTATTTGTTACGCGTGAAAGATCCATCCAGAGAGAGCAAGCATAGGTTCGAGGTGCCATCGTCTGAGAGGAGCGCGTTGACCCGACCCGGATTCGAGCAACGCTTACTTGAATGTTTTTATTCGAAACAATTATTTTTACTAATATCATTATTAATATTGACATTACTATTTATTATTGTTATTAGGAATATTATTAGTAAAAAATTACTATTTTTTCATTATTATAATTTATGATTATTCATATACTCCTCCCTCTATCCCACAATTCAATTGTTGTCTTTGGTTTTAGACAAAGACGAGGAAAGAGGAGTGGCCAATTATAAAATGACAAGCGAGACCAAATTGAGTGTGAATGATCAAATTGTTCATCAAGTTCATTCTTAAAATAGAAAGGACAATAATTGAATGAGACACCCCAAAATGGAATAGACAACAAATTAGGAAGAGAGGAGTATAATATTATAATTTTTTCTTAAAAATATTAATTTTAGTATAAATAGTATTATACTATGAATATTATTATTATTATTATTATTATTATTATTATTATTATTATTATTATTATTATTATTATTATAATTGATAATAACAATAATATTAATTATTATTATTATTATTATTATTATTATTATTATTATTATTATTATTATTATTATTATTATTATTATTATTATTATTATTTGATTCAAATTAATTCAATTTTTTATTCATTCGATTCGATTCAATTCATTCAAATTTATTCGATTGATTCGATCATTCGGCTCCATTCAGTTGATTGATTGATTCGATTCACTCATTGATTGATTCATTCGATTGATTGATTCATTTCATTCATTGATTGATTGATTCGATTCTAAAAAGCGGAAAAAAAGCAGCCAAGTTCAAAGGTTTGTCTTATGTGCAAATGCCTTCTTCTGACTTTTCACGAGTGCAAATTAGCCCCAATTGTTTACGTTTGGGTGCAAATTGCCCTCCATTTCATTAGTTTGGTTTCTATTCAATAAAATACGTTCTTTTCTCAATTGACTTTTCTTATTTATTAAGAATTTTGGTCTATGGACCAATCTACCCTCCCACACTCACATCACCATTGTCCATTTGAGAATTCTGTTTCGCTCTGCTGCCTCCTCACACTTGCAACTCGCAAGTGCTACAAGCCTACAACCACCACCTACGCCTCCACCACTACTTATGACGTCACCCGCCACCACCCACCGCACGCAACAACTTCGCTTGATCAACACACACCACATGACCACCCTAGCCTGTACTACATCCATTTTATTATTACAAAAGTTGAATAGTAGGATTAAATTGCACCAAAAGGTAAACATTTGGGGTTTAATTTGCACTCATGGAAAGTTATGGGGGGCAATTTACACATAAGTCCAAATCTTTGGGGCTTATTTGTTACTTCCCCGGATCTGCGTCTATACACCGTGAAACTCTTTTTTATAAATTGCCAGCAAATCCTGTTGACAGGGGCATAGTAGTGTTTTCAATACAATTGAGAGATCTATCTATAGATCTGCGTCTATACACCGCGAAAAACTCTTATAAATTGCCAGCAAATCTAGTTTTCGCTTTGCAAAGACTTATTACTAATTAACTACAGATCTTCGCACATCCGACTCGGTTTCTTCTTGAAATACTGACCCGTATTACAAGGGTAAACCTTTGGGGACGATTTTGTCTTTGATCCACATGTAAATTGGCAAGATTACAAAGTACGTCGAAGCCAACACCCCAAGCAGAAACCGGTATATGAACACGATTGGATTCACCGGTTCCTTCACATCCTCGACCTTGGGCCCGAGCTGCATCACATAAACCGGTTCATAAGTTCAGAACAAACTAATCGTATTAACAGGCCAGAAGAGAAAGAGATGTTAAATTACCTGCAATGGAGAATCCCCTGAGGCGGGTTTAACACCGGTTACAGAGCAACCCATAATAAGCCCATGACGACGAACCCCTCTATACCACTTAGGTCCGATCCTTTTTATTTGGACGTCCTTAAATCCCGCCTTCTCAAACCATTCGATATATTCTTCTTCTTTCGGGAAAAGCATCCATACGTCTGCAAAGAAGCGAGATAGCCAAAATGTCGGGTAGACCGGACCGATCAAGCAAGCTTTGCCTCCTAGTTTGAGTACCCTGTATGCTTCCTTTATGCCTCTTTGAGGGTCAGGCCAATATTCAATACTGATCACAATCAAGCATCAATACAAATCATATAAGTTACCTCATGATCACATCATTAGCTCAAGGCTACCTCATACAACAATTTGTGTATATATCTAGAAGAAAAAGATGTTTTGACCATTCCAAATATAATACATTAATACGTCACCCTTTTTATATTGTCCCCATTTGACTTTGGTAGTCTAACATCTGTTAACTTCAATAATTAACTCAAACCTGATAAATTTTAGGAAGTACATTATATCACAACCCAATTCAACTCTTTAGAGGCGGCACATAGGGCGTTCGATTAGGTTCTCAGAACCGGGGCCTACCAACTCACAGGGTCTCAAAATTGGAACTTCATTTGAAAGAGAGTTTTCGAGGAAAAACTTAAACAAGTTTTCCTAAGGCCGTTATTCTCACAAAACCCAACTCAAAATGAGTTATACGTTTACCAAGCACAAACCCAAACCACCTCCACGCAATAGTTATAGTTAGATTTAAATAAAAATAAATAAATAAAAAACTTATAATTGGATTACTTTGTTTCTCAATCATATATTGGACCATCAAGCCTCAACTTTGACAATTGGAACATGGCCTCCCATATACATTGGCCGCCCCGGTTACCCTTCATAGTTCGTATTACTCGACACCAGAATTCTTCATTTGAATAAAAAAACATGAGATTTTCACATAAGATGGTCGACTGAGACACTTAGACATGTACCCGTGTCATCAGATACTAACATAATCAGTGGTGGAGCTAGGGGGACCCCTGACGTATGAAATTTTCGGAATTTAGTTTTTCGAAAATTTTTCTAGTGTACCTTATGTTATTACCATTTCACCCCCCTAAAAATTTTCGTCCCCCTAAACTTGAATTCCGGCTCCGCCACTGAACATAATCACAACTACAAAAACATGATTGAAAAAGGCAAAAAAGCAATACCTTCCAGCAGAAACATATCTATCAGCATAATCAGTAGGAAATGGAAGATCCTCAGCATCACCTTCAATAATCCTACACTCTTTCAAAGGCTCCTTACTTTTCGCCTTGGCGAGCTGATGCGGTGACTGATCTAAAATGGTAACATTCTTAGCATCAACATGTTTAACAATACCTAAAGTAGTAAAACCAGTTCCACCACCAACATCAACCACTATCATTCTCCTATCATATAAATCAGCATTTTCTAGCGCCTCGTCTCTCATTTCTTCATTCCAATGTAATGGGTTTATTAACTTATCATACACTATTGATAAAAACTTATAAAACCAAAATGCTTCTTTTTTGTGTTGTATAAACCTTGGTTGTGTAACTTGCCTTGATATTGACACATTGCTACATTTTGTGATTAGGGTTTTGTATCTCTTGTTGCTTGTACTACTAATTGGTGTGGTTATTTTCAATTTAGGGATTTGTTGGAACCCTAATCCATTTACGAGTTTATCGGTTCCATTTAGCATTGAACAAGCCATTAATTTAAGTAATTAGAGATACCCAAATAAGAAAATGAACAAATTTGAGGAAATTGAGAGTGCCCAAATGGTAGTTTTGGTTTGATAATAGTGATTTGATTATGGGAAAGATGTTGGTTTTTAATGTGTGTATAGAAGAAAAGTTCATGCAACATAAGAAAACAAGGAGGGAGAGCTCACTAGAGTTGTCTAGAAAGAGTTGAGAGTAAATCATGCACCTTGGAAAGTCTCTGTGGACTAGAATGATACAAATAAGCCTTTCTATCACTTTCAATGGGCCTATAATATGGATATAATTATATCAGCACTAATGCACCGGATTCTATTAATAGGCTTATAATATGTCTGATGATAAAAGTGTTACTAGGTGGAACTGACATTCAGTACCACACTTTTTTTTTTGGTACGAACATTCAGTACCACACTTTCATATGCCCTTTGTAAGGTTTATTATTTTAACGAGTTCTACATGTTACATCTGAAAGGGTGGTACCAAGGCTTGATACCCTCAAAGGCGCCATAACATTTTCCCTAAAATATTTGATTTGAGGGTGAGTGAAAATAGCTAGGCATAATGCATAACCATCTTGTTAATTTGTCGAGGATTTGAAGTAATTCGTCGACAATGAATAGGATTGGATTTAGAAAGTGATACAATTTCTATTTTTCAGTTAATGGAGGATAGTTATATATGTGGGTTATATTGCAACAATTTATATATTGGACCTAGGGATGGCAATGGATCGGTCTGGGTCGGGTGAAGCCTCATTCATCATCCATCCGCTTCTATAAAATCTCATATGTCATCTGTTAAACTTATCATTCGTCATCCATCCATCATCCATGAATGAAACGGGTGAATCGAGTGATAAGAGGCGATTGCAAATATATATGTTTAAAGCCAAAGAACGACTTTTTATTCTCCAAAAAAATATATATTTTGATTATATCTTAACAATGCAGTATATATATTATTTTTTTTAAAAAAAAATAATAAACCGGGTGGAGGATAGATGACTGGTTAAATTTCTTCATCCAACCCATCATTCATCCGTCATCTATTTCATCCATCATCCATTTAAGTCGGATTTCCACCCATCTTTTAGAATCGGGTGAATCAATTTTTGATCGGGTGCTGGTAAAATTGACATCCGTACAATGGATCGTTGGTCGAATTTATCACTAACCTAGGCCCGTGGGTCACTTGGTTGTACTTACACTTTATGCTCTGTAAGGCCCATTTATAGAGTTTGGGTTCTATTGGGCTTTTTGGGCTGATCCTTTTATTTGTAAACAGTAGCTCAGTCCATTTGCAAGAGCTAAAATGAAGCTTCTCATTCTTCTGCTCTTGAATTAATTTTGACTCCAAAATAAGATTAATTAAGTTGTCGATATTTTTTTTTTTTTTTTTTTTTTTTTTTTTTTTTTTTTAATTAGGTAAGAAAACTAGGTTGATCCTCTAGGGTAGGACCAACCTATCTCATCCTTTCGAATGAGGGAGGTAAGTTGAAGCCACCGCTATCAAACCACTCGAAAGAGTTGGACATGAATGTCCAACGAAGCCATGAAGTCGAACCTTGTTGGCTTCACGAAAGCAATGTTTAATTATCACTTCATCGAAAAAATGAAGGTCTAATTTCACATCCTTGATAATACTAGAAATTTCCCACGGAATTTGCCAAGTACCTCGAATCGAGTTAATAACACATAAGTTATCACCCTCCACAATTAACTTTGAGATTCCTAAGTATTTAGCTGCTAAAATACCTTCTTTTAAAGCAAGTGCTTCCGCAACAAGGATCTTTGTTGGATCCGCACATTTTTGCTCCCAACAAAACGACTTTACCATTGTGATCTCTTATAGAATATCCTAAAGCAGCTTTATTACCTTCTATTCTCGATCCGTCAAAATTTAGCTTTAGAAAACCGTTTGTAGGTTTTTCCCACCAAATCTCTTCCTTACTAGAATTGTTTCTAGCTGACTCTTCTACCTCGGGATTGTTGAGATCCTTAAATCTAGTCACATTCCATGTCTTAGTGCTATTAATACATAAAGTAATAAGTTTGTTGATACATAAATTAACATTATTAAAGATGATATCATTTCTATGGAACCATGCATTCCACCAAATAAAAATAATCTTTATAAAGTCATCTTTTGGAATTAAATCCTTGAGATAATTAAGTTTCGTTAGAAAACTTTGACTTGTAATAGTACCATAATTTGACAAAAACTCGTTGAAACTAATAATGTCCGGTCTTGGATGAGGACCCAATCAAGGGACATTCGTAAAAGAAATGATCTTTGTTTTCAATAGGATTGTTGCACGTAACGCAATGAGGTGGGACATCAATATGACTCTTGAGAAGTCTACTTTTTGTTGGAAGGCGTCAACACAAAGCTTTCCAAAGAAAAAATTTCAATTTAGGAGGAATATTCAATTTCCAAATCCATTGAAATTCACATTTGTCAAGAGCTTGATCGAACAAACCTTGCGCTAACCAAGTTCTTTGTTTTGGTAGAGAAATTTCCATCTACGGACAACCCCAAACGAGGGTATCTGGAATATCATTATGTGGCACAGGAATGTTGGTAATCTGATTAACAATATCATTATTCACTAAACTGGATAATTTACAAACATCCCATTGCTTGTCTGAGGTTATGAAATCTTTAACCAAAAGATTAAGATCACGGTTACTATCATCATCAACCATACTACTTGTAAGTGGGTGTGAAAAAACCCAATTATCAGACCAAAACTTAATGTTGCTACCATTACCTACCTGCCATCTCAGTCCTTTTCTAAATAGAGTCCGAAGACTCATTAGTTTACGTCATTGCCAAGAAGAGGCTGCATTAGGCTTATGATCAAAGAGTAAACAATTTCTCAAGTAATAAACGTGACCAATAAATAAATAAATACATTCGTATCAGACAATAAACGAAAAAAATCTCATTTGATACGAATGTATTTATTTATTGTCTGATACGAATGTATTTATTTATTTATTGGTCACGTTTATTAGCCTACCATATTAAATTGATTAAAAGAACTGGGCTATGTAATAAACGAAAAAAAAAAATCTCAAATCTCATTTTATAAATGTAAGAATATTTTCATCTTTGATCAATACATAAAGTAGTAACCTTCTTCGTTCCTCTTTAATTTGTTACACAAAATCTAATTTGTGACGGCACGTATCCGTCACTTTGGAGTGACGGATACCATTTTCCCTCACAAATGACCCAAATAGAGGAGAGAGGGAAGCACATGGAGATGCCCAACTTATCCCCTCTATCCGTTTTGTGAGTGACATTATCCGTCACTTGCTCCGAGCCGTCTTCAGCAAGACTAATTGAATTTGTTAATAGCGAATATTTACGTGTAGCAGCTTACATAATAACAGTGGCGGATCTACTAAGGCCCTTCTGGGGTGCGCGGACACCGGAAACATAATTTTTTTTTGCGTATTTTCTCTAATTTTCAGGCTAAAAAGAAAAATTTTAACTTTTTTATGTGTATATAGATTTTAAATATTAATCCGGACCCCGGAAAGAATTTTTTCTGTATTCGCTATTGCATAATAATAGCTTTTCATACCATTTCATCCAAAAGCTTAGGAACCCTCATTTTCGTTTCTAACTAATCATTCGTGTAGTTTCCTACGGAGTATTATGATTTCATAATATTATCAATCAATGATCACTAATTAAATTAGTACGAAATTACGTACATTTGCATGCGCATTAAACAAGTCTTGTTTTGTGGTCATACACTAAGTTTAAAATTAATAAATGAAGTACTTTGCACTTGAGCGAGTTGGCAGAAAAAACTCAAATTATTAGTATTTTCTGACAATTTGTAAGTTGTAAGCAAACTGCACCACAGTTTGACACAATATTACTCCACTCTATAAAGGAAATACACACCAATTTCATTGCAACTAACAATAGTACTCCCAAGAGTTTGGTTAAACGGATTTATTTATCATAATATTAAAACGATTAATTTTTTTTTTTTACTTGTACATGTTATTTTCCCCCGATATATTTTACTTTTGTTTTATTCTAATTACTTGACTCGTTGAAGTTTAAAACATATATAGCCATATAGGCCATATTCTTTTGGACTGAAACTGTCTGAATTGAACTGAATAAAGCTGAACTGAACTGAAATGATCTGAAATTAAATCCAAAAAAATAGGGTCAATTGCCCTTAAACAAGAATTTGTGGAAAAATAAATCTTTTCTTCTACTCATTACTCTGTATTTATATTTACTACTCAATTCTTATATGAAACGGTTCTGATAAATTTATAGGAAGACCTATCAGATAATTGGTAGTTATGGAGTATTTTTTTATTTCATACTTTCTGACAATTTGTAAGATGTAAGCAAACTGAATATTACTCCACTTATTAAAAAAATACATGCAACAACACTATAAAATATAAAATTCGAGTATTCTTTTCTGTTACTCCGTATTTATACTCCTCATTCCTCATCAAGCAACTATTATGTATTTTATTAATAATTTTATACGTATAAAATTGAGTAGGTTGTTG
Organism: Silene latifolia; assembly: GCF_048544455.1. Classification (NCBI taxonomy): domain Eukaryota; kingdom Viridiplantae; phylum Streptophyta; class Magnoliopsida; order Caryophyllales; family Caryophyllaceae; genus Silene; species Silene latifolia. The sequence goes on from NC_133529.1 coordinate 14,015,098, forward strand.
GGAGTGGTGTAATGTACTATAGATGATCTAATACTTTTTTTTTAGTTTTTTTTTTATATATTTTATTTTTAACTTCAAGTGCCATTAAAAAAAATTAATACAAAAATATTCCAACTTGATAATAAATTGGTAAGTTGATGGTCCAAGTTCCTAGTTTGGTTGATCATCTTGGTAAAACTTCATTCTCATTCATACTATTTTTAGTGGTTTATGTAAATGTTGGTAGTTGACTTTATAATTTAATTAGATTGCATGATATTAAGTATTGAAAAATCAATAATGTAATTTAGGTTATGTTCTTTTCGATTTAATTTCATCTCTCATCCAACTCACATCAATTTAGTTCAGCTCAACTTATTTTAGCTCTATTTATCTCAGCAAATTTCACATCGCTTCAGCTCACTCAGTTCGATTGGTTTCGCTCACTTCTGCTCAATTCAGTTAAGTTCAGCTTCATTTATCTCGAAAGAATAGGGTCATAATTAACTACTTTGCTAACGGTTCATATCTACGAAAATGGTATTCCGTTCGTCATAATTATTTATCACTTTTTATTTTTATTTTTTGTAAATAATATTTTTATTAACAACAAAGAAAGTATCTCTAACATCACTATTATCAAAAATCAATAAGCGCAAATAATACGGCTAGATTATTGATCACTTCCAAAAAGCATTTCCCTCAATCATTGATTCATCTTCATAAATAGAAGGTGTTTATACGTATCCTTGTATTATAAATGTGTATCTTCACACAATTTGCTATTTGATTCCCTCAATAAATATTCATTTGTTGCTCTATCTTCACACTTCATACCCTTTATATGTTGTACTTGCTCATTGGTAATGCAATTCATGCAAGTAGTATTACCTAAAAATATATCTGTGATATTCTACAATGTACCCTTGTGTTTTTTTGGTTTTCTATGTTGTATCCCTATATTTTTGAAATTCTAAAGTGTATCCTTAAACTTCTTACTTATTCTCCATCATAACCTCCTTCAAATCTCCATTAATTTTATCACTATAAAACAACCGCAATATGACTTTTATATTGACCCATTAATGTTGTATCAGAATCCTATATGAGAACTATCACAAATCACTTTTAACAAGCACAAACTACTATTAAAAATCTCCGTTATTAAGCATGAAATGATAATGGCGATTTGATGAATTTAAGTTAAATTCGTATACTATTTGGTGGGTTAATGGTAATTCGGAGAACTAATAAGTAAATGAATAGGTATCGAGTAATTGGAATGATAAATAGACGATTTAATCGATCATTTTAGAAATTAAGCTAACAAAGACAACGAATAAGGTTATTGTATAGACTAATGTATAGAGTTTAGGGATATACCATAGAAATTCAAAAATATAGGGGTACAATATAGAAAACCGAAAAACTCGAGGATACAGCGTAGAATATCCCTATTTTAAAACAGCTGATCTTTCTTAAAACGGTCATATTTATTTAAAGTGTAAAAATGATCATAATTAAATGGATAACATAAGAATTTGTCATTTCCTATACATTAAGCTTCTGGTCTTATTCATCTATTTAACTCATTTTATTATTTAAGACGGATATATCGATTTTAAACAAGAATTGACGGATCTAAAAATCCTCATTCAATAATTCCGTCCTCAAGTTGATACCCTAGACTCCTAGAGGCCTAGATACGGATCATCAAGTTGATTGTACAAGTACCTTGTTTCATTTAAAAGAAGTGTCATATCTATAAATCCTCATTCAATAATAAACCATACGGAGTACAAAAAGCATATACTCCGTATCAACCTAAATTAAATTGCATGTGAAAAAGGCAAATTTACAAGCAAAATGACAGCCTAAAATTGTTAAGACCATTTACCAACTATTTCTACCATCAAGTTTGTCCTCACTTTTAACTCTTCTTAGAGGTCGATCTCTTCTACTAGGCCAGCTATGTAAGAATAATCATGACATTTTGCATTTATTTTCAGAAATCATTTTTATTTGTTTGTACTTGGCCGGAGTACAATATAAATGTCGCAAATTCACTATTCTAGATATTTAGGTGGTTCACCAACAAAATAACTAGTTACGTCTACCCTGAAAGAGTAGCAAATTCACTATTCTAGAGATAATTATAGTACAACAGTAAACCGATGTATACACACTTAATAAGAGCTGAAAGTACTATCCAATTCTACCCCAATCTACTCCAATCTACTCCAAATAGAGTTCAACCTAGAAATAACTCACCAACAAGATGAAGGAGAAATGGTTTTGAGACCTGCAGGCCAACCAAGATTCAAACAAACTCCTTTGATCTTCAAAGATAGCAGAACACCAACCATTTTGAGCTTAGAATAAACTAAAGCTTCCTCCCCGAAAAGAACATCACAAATAGACTCTCTTAAGATTGTGCTAACAAATTATCCCGCAACCACCACAACGTATGCAGCCTTCTCGACATGGGCGAATCTAGACTAATATAAGGGTTGATATATATTTATTTCACACTTAATAAGAGACTACTACCTAGAATAATTAGAAAACAAAGAAGAGGTAATTGCTAAGTTACATAAATCCCAATATGCAGTTAAAATGAGAAAATCGTTAGTTTGATGGTACACTTCGTGGAGTCGCACTCGTGTTGTATACTAGGACTGGTCAAACGAACGGGCCGGGCTGGGTTGAGGGCGAGCCGGCTTGGCCTGGGGGACCCAAAACCGACCCGAGATATGAGGTGGCTTTGGCCTGAGCTGCATGTGGGCCGGGAAAATGGTGACCGAGAGGCGGGTTTATGGCAGGGCTAGCTAGGGTGGGTCCAGTTTGGGGTAAGTCGAGCTTAGCTTAAGGGACCTAAAACCGGGCCGAGATAAAAACGACCGGATCAGATTAGCCCTTATGTTTGACCGGTCCTAGTGGCTAGTGTAAGTGTATACAAGACTACAAGATTATAATGTACTCCGTACGTCCATACAAAAGTACATGGTCCATTTGTCGAATTTCAAAGTGGGTATCCAAGGGAGGAGCTTCTAAATTGAGTAGTTGATAACAGTACATATTTTGCATGAGGTTCATAAATCAAACTGCGCATCACGGCAATGCCTCAGTAAAACACAATCATACGGTCTATCGGTCTGCCCTCATTGGTGAATACCTTATTAATCACTCTAAACTCGCTTTCCACGTTTTTTGTTTTTACTTTTTCAAGGAAAAATTGGAGACCACTTTTGTGATCATTTAGGCTACTTTGTAGTTATAGATACTAATATATGAGTGTTTAATTAATATAAGAATTATCCACTAATTGTTGTGGTGGAGTTAGGCGGGGTCATCGTACCTACTAAACAATGAAAAAATTGAATATTATAGTTGAAATTGTTGATTTTTTCCTAGTTTCTATATTTGTCATCCACAAAATCTTATTTAAGACGACACTATTAATCTTAAATTAAAATGAATCAAATATGATAGCTAAGACAAAAGAAGGATGTCTTAAGGATTAACATATAAGCGGAGTATATATATTTGATCGTTTTCAATCTTAAACGAATATTGTCGTTTTAAAAGAAATTAACTGTTTGACAATTATTAGGCCCTATTTGGACTTAATTTTAGTTTATATCAGTTTAGTTTAGCTGTACTTAGGCCCTATTCTTTTAGATGAAAAAAAGCTTAGCTGAAGTGAAATAAAGTGAAATGAAATAAGAGTAAATTTGTGAAGAGATAAGCTAAGCTGGACTAAATTAATTGGAGCTGAAATGAACTGGACCGAATAGAATCAGTGGTGGAGCCAGGGAGGGGCTAGCAGGGGCGGTCGTCCTCGCTGGCGTTTGAAAATTTCGAAATTTTTAGTTAAAATTTGCGATTTTTTTTTAGGCCCCCTTATAATATTACCGTTTCACCCCCACTGAAAATTTTCGCCTCCGCTGTCTTACATTTCTGGCTCCGCCATTGAATAGAATTGAACTGAATTGAAATGAGCTAAAATTAAGTCCAGAAAAATATGGCCTTAGTTCAGCTTCATTAAGTTCAATTCAATTCAGCTCAGTTTTTCACAAATTAAGGCTCTGTTCTTTCTGGCTTAATTTCAGCTCATTTCAGTTCAGTTTGGTTCTATTTAACTCAGTTCAACTTCATTCAATTCCGTTCATCTCAATTTAATTAGCTCATCTTCTCACAAATCAAATCTTAATTCAGCTCCATTCAATTCAACTCAGCGCTATTAAACTCTTATCAGTAAAAAAGAACAAGGTCTAACTCTTACTCCAATTCAATTAAGTTCGATTAAGCTCCATTAAATTCAGTTCAGTTTAACTTCCATTAAATTCAATCAACTCTTTTCAGTTAAAAAGAACAGGACTTTACTCCGTCTAACGTAAAATTGTACTCAAAGATAAATATATACCGAGCAAGAGGAATAATGAGTTTCTGTTAGGCAAATAATGAATGTCTGTCTATAGTCTACACAGAAAAGAGAGGAAGAAAGAAAAGAGATAGAGTAGTCTTCTAGGCGGTCTAACTACAATAGTCTAGTATACATAAATGGAGGAACTAAAAATCATATATCTATATATAATTGATGCACCATTTCCATATTCACTTGTGTCTATTTAAGACTAACATTTTTGTCAAAATTTTTGTGGTGATTAAGGAATGCATCAGTTATTCATAGCTATCATAGGTGAGCCTAAACCATAACTCAAATTATAATTATTATAGTAATAAATTTGATGCTAATTATGGAGGTTGTATGACTTGTATCTTGACATATTCAACTACCTAAGGTGGTTCGTTGGTTATAACTTGATATTGTTGCAAGTTTACAACTGTTATTATATAAAATCGTTTTACAGTATGCCAGTACAATATATGGAGAGATTAAACGGAAATTGGAACCCGTAACCTCATCGAATGAGTGACTGAATCACAAGAAATTAAAGCTAAAACCTAAAAGGGCTACGTATGACAATGAATAACTTGTCAAATACGAGTAAAAGAATAACTAATACTTCAAACTAATCACAATGATAAAATGGTTACCGTAATGAAACATATTCACTTAAGATATCAAAATGACAATTAAAAAGGGATACCTAATACCTTTACTATCTAGAATAATTTTACACAATCTGCGTAAGTCAATCTTACATACGAGTAAGTCTTTATGCTACGTAAATAAGTATACAACCATGCAGGCATACTTGAGTGATCGCATCTCAGGAGGCAAAATGAGGTTACAATCAGGAGAATTTGTTTACGTTTAAGTTATTTAGAACAACGTTAACTATTGTTAAATCAACACAAACCATACAAAACCATGTTTTGAAGACAGGAGTAAACAATTCTCAAATACTGTCAAGAAACCATCTCAACTAAAAACTTAAATTGAAACATGGTTGGAGTCTCAAGATTGGTTTTATACTCTAACACGCCTCTCACACGAATGCCCGTTGGACTTGAAGTGAAGATGCAACTGCAGGTCTCACCATATCTGGTGGTACTTAATATTCCACTTTACAAATGGGGGTAGTGAGTGTGAGATTTGATAATTGCTTGATAATATTAATGAAGATGATTACAAATATTTATAAGTGAATACAAGGTTAAGGAAGCTAACCCTAGAATAACTAGAAGATACAATGAATAAAATCTAGCTACAAAATAGGAACAAACTAACTAAGTTAGGAAAACAATAATATGAAGAATATTTACTAGATAATTACAACAAGGAAAATCTATCAAGTAATATTCTTAACAGGCTCCCTCAAGATGGACGGTCGAAGAGATAGGCCAATCTTGGAAGCAAGTACACGGAACCGTGCTTTAGGAAGGGGCTTCGTAAGCACGTCAGCGAGCTGATCATTGCCCGATATGTGACGAACGCGAATGGTACCGAGCTGGACCTGTTCACGGACAAAATGAAAAGATAGGGCAAGATGCTTCATACGAGAGTGGAAGATAGGGTTAGCGGAGTAGGACGTGGCACCAAGATTATCCGAGTAAATGGCAGGGGCAGTGGAGACGTTGATGCCAAGTTCTAAGAGGAGGTTGCGAAGCCATAGCACCTCGGCTGTCGTATCGGCGACGGCCCTAAACTCAGCTTCGGTGGAGGACCGGGAGAGAGCTCGTTGTTTCTTGGATGACCATGAGATCGGATTGCGACCCAAATAGACGATGAACCCGGATGTGGAAACATAGTCGACATTGTCACCGCCAAGGTCCGCATCACAATAAGCATGAAGACACAACGGAGTGGCTCGGTGGAGTTGGATACCGTGATGCAAAGTACCATTTAGATATCGGAGTAAACGTTTGAGGGCCGTCCAATGGTCGGAGGTGGGATGAGTGATGAACTGAGCTAGACGGTTGGTAGGATACGCAATGTCGGGCCTTGTTAAAGACAAGTATTGTAAACTACCAACAATAGCTCTATAGTTGGACTCATCCTCGATGGGTTTGTCGGGTTGTTTGCAAAGCAACGTTTCAGTGGACATTGGGGTAGATACGGGGCGGGAGTCGGCCATATTGTATCGCGTTAAAAGGTCGGATAAATATTTGGATTGATTGAGGTGGAGACCCGATAAGGTGGGTGTCACCTCAATACCCAAAAAATAAGAGAGGGGGCCGAGGTCCTTGAGCGAGAATCGAGAGGATATAGTAGTGATGAATCGGTCTATCTCAGGTGAACTCGACCCGGTAATAATGATGTCATCGACATAAACTAAAACGTAAATATGAACCGACCCATGAGTGTATATAAACAATGACGAGTCCGAGATAGAGTTTCTAAAACCATAGGTTAACAGGTAAGTTTTTAACTCAACGTACCAAGCCCGAGGGGCTTGTTTTAAACCATAGATAGCTTTGACTAACTTACACACGTGGTCGGGTTTGGCAGGGTCCACGAAACCTGGAGGTTGGGCCATGAAGACCGTATCCGAAAGAGAGCCCTGCAAGAAAGCGTTATTTATATCAATTTGTCGGAGGGGCCAACCTTGATTGACTGCGAGAGAGAGAATTAGGCGAATCGTTGTGGGCTTGACTACGGGACTAAATGTTTCGGAGTAGTCAATCCCCGGTCGTTGATGAAACCCTTTAGCCACAAGGCGGGCCTTGTGTTGCTTGAGGGTGCCATCCGGATTATATTTTACTCGGAATACCCACTTACAACCAACAACGTTTTGAGTATCGTCTTTGGGGACTAAGGACCACGTTCCATTCTTAAGTAGGGCATCGTGTTCAGCAATCATGGCAGCTCGCCATTGAGGATCAACGAGCGCCTGTTTTACGGTGTTGGGCGTGACGTGAGGACTAGGGGAGGCTTGGGCGATAGCTGTTTTGGCAGTTTTAGTGTACTTGGGGTTTGGTTTGCGGATGTTATGGGATAAACGAGTGGCATGAGGGTGAGGTGGAGGTGGTGGGGGGGGTGGGGGAGGAGAGGGAGAGGGAGAGGTGGGGGAGGCAGCAGCTGGTGTTGTCGGGGAGGGTTGGTTCGTGGGAGGAGGCTGGGAAGGAGGTGAGGGAGGAGCTTCAGCGGGTGGGTTCGAGGAAGAGGTTGGTGTAGGGGATGAAACAATGAGAGGGAGAGTCATCGTGCACCATGTGTCAGGGGTCATTGGGTTCGTGGTGGACTGTTTGGAGAAGGGGAATTCGGATTCCACAAAGCGGACATGGCGAGAGACATAGATGCGGCTTGTGGTGGGGTCGAGGCAAAGATAGGCGGACTGGGTGGTAGAGTATCCTAGGAAAACACAAGGAAGGGAACGGGGATCGAGCTTGTGTTGGGTGTAAGGACGGAGCCAGGGGAAGCATAGACAGCCGAAGCAACGGAGTTTGTTGTAGTTGGGATGTTGTGAGAACAGACGATGATAGGGAGTGTCGTTTTGGAGAGTGATGGTGGGGAGTCGATTGATTAAGTAGGCAGCCGTGGTGAAGGCGTGAGACCAATAAGTGATAGGCATGTGTGCGTGGCTGAGAAGTGAGAGGCCGGTTTCAACGATGTGGCGGTGACGACGCTCCGCAAAGCCATTATGTTCGGGCGTATGCGGAGGAGATGTGAGGTGCATGACACCGTTATCGAGGAGGGAGGGAGTGAGTTTCTTGAACTCACCACCATTGTCAGAGTAAAAGGTTTTAATAGGTAAATTGAAGTATTTTTCGACAATCGCTTGAAATTGTGTAAAGACAGTGATAGTGTCGGATTTTCGTTTAATTGGATATAGCCAGATGTAGTGAGTAAAGTGGTCAATAAAGATAACATAATAATTGTAGGAGTCATGAGACGGAATGGGAGCACACCAAACATCAGAATAAATTAATTCTAGAGGAGCAGTAGATTTTAATGTTGAAGCATGAAAGGGGAGCTTATGGCTCTTATTAATTAAGCACGCATGACATGAAGAAAAATTGGAAATACGGAATTGAAATTGCGAATTTAAAATCCTAAGAGCGGCCTCATTCGGATGGCCGAGCTTGTGGTGCCAGTGTTGAGTGTTGGAGGAGATGGCGGGGTGGGCTGCGGGTTGGACTGGACACCACTCGTAGGTGCCGTCAGTGCGACGGCCTTGAAGGAGAATCGACCCCGTGGAGATTTCCTTAATAACAAAAGAGTCGTGTGAGAAAGAAGCAACAGCATTGTTGTCATAGCAAAATTGCGAAACGGAAAATAAATTACGAGAAATAGACGGCACATGTAAAACATTAGTGAAGGATAAAGAAGAGGAGTTAGAAGAGAGTGAAAAGGAACCTATATGAGCGATTGGAAGGGAGGACCCATCCCCAATGACAAGATCATCGGGACCATCATAGGGGGAGTGTAGGGCTAGGGTATTGAGGTCGTTGGTGATGTGGTGGGAAGCACCAGTGTCGACGAGCCAGGGTTTCGATGAAGGGGCGGGTTGGTAGGTGGCGGTGTTGGCTTGTGGGGCTTGGGAACGGGGTGGACGGTTACGGGTAGGGAAGACAATGGTGGGATGGTCGCGTTTAAGGTCAGGGCAATCGGAGGCGACATGGCCCACGATGTCACAGTAGTGACAACGACCCTTATAGGGTTTCTTTTGGGAGGTGTTGGTATTGTCAGTGTTGGAGGAGCGGGGTGTGTAGGATTGACGTTGGTAGTTATTGTTGTTGGTGTTGTTTTGGTTGTAGTTGTTGTTGTGGCGATAGTTGTTGTTGGTGTTATTGTAGCGAGGGTAGGCGGGGTTGGCAGAGGGGGGGAAGGCAGTGGTGGTGGGGGTTTTCTTGTGGGTGAGAGAAAGCTCATGTTGAATGAGCTTCTCATGGAGGTCATCGAGAGTGATAGGCGAGTCACGAGCGCGGACAGCATCAATAATGGATTTGTAAAGGTCGGGGTCAAGGCCACGGAGGACTTTGTCCGTGATGTCCTCAGGGTCCACGGGTTTACCGAGTTGACGAAGAGAGTCGGAACAAGTTTTAATAGCATGGATGTAGTCTGTGATGGTGTCGGTATGGGTAATAGAGTCTAGGCGAGCCTTAAGTTGAAGGATATGTCCTCTAGACGGATTAGCGTAGGTGCGGGCTAGGATTTGCCATGCTTCGCGAGAAGTTTTGGCATCGGTGATAAGGGAGGCAACACTCGAGGACAACGTACCGGTTAGGGCACCGATAAGTAGTTGATCTTGTCGGTACCAGGTGGAGTAGGCTGGGTTGGGTGAGATGGTGGACGTGGTGGCAGGAGGGGTGGGTTCGGTGGTGATGGTTTTGGACGGGGGTGTGAGTGTGCCATCGAGATACGAGAACAGTTCGAGGCCATTAAGAATGGAGCGGATTTGAAATTCCCATTGGCGATACGTTTGGGCATCCTTTAGTTGGATGCAGTTCGTGAAGTTGAGGAAGGTAAGCGGGTTGGTAGGGTCGTTCTTGTTGTGAATGACGAGGTCTTTCGACATGATGGAGGTCGTTTTTGTGGCGTGAGGCCGGGAGTAGCGCGGAGGAAGTCGTGGATGTTAGATCGACTTTCCTGATACCATGTGAGATTTGATAATTGCTTGATAATATTAATGAAGATGATTACAAATATTTATAAGTGAATACAAGGTTAAGGAAGCTAACCCTAGAATAACTAGAAGATACAATGAATAAAATCTAGCTACAAAATAGGAACAAACTAACTAAGTTAGGAAAACAATAATATGAAGAATATTTACTAGATAATTACAACAAGGAAAATCTATCAAGTAATATTCTTAACAGTGAGCAGATTTGAACCCGTAACCTTTCAGGTACATAATTTGATACCATGTCAAGAAACCATCTTAACCAAAAGTTTAAGTAAATGGTTGAAGTCTCAAGATCAGTTTTATACTCTAACGAATACATCAATTTCACTAATACAAGCGTCCCTGCTAACTCCCTTAATTCGTTCCTTACATTCAAAATGCACTCCATATACTCCACAAAAGATTTGAACACCATAGAATTGGAGAAAACTAACATAATAATGGAGAATATAGTTGTGGTTTGGTTTTGAAGTGAGGATGTAACTACATGTCTCTTTTAGAATGTCCGTTGAACTTGAAGTGATGATGCAACTGCAAGTCTCACCATATCTAATACTTAATATTTCACTTTAGAAATGAGAGTGGTGAGCAAATTTGAACACGTAATGTTTCAGGCACATTCTGATAACATGTCAAGAAATCATCTTAAGTTCTTAATCAAAAAATTAAGCTGATATTTAAAGTACATCGATTTCACTAATGTAAGTGTCCCAACTAAGTCTCTTAATTCGATCCTACATTCAAATGGATATACTCCACAAAAGATTGAGCACCATAGAATTGGAGAAAACTAACATAATAATGTAAGAATATAGATGTGGTTTGGTCCATGGGAACAGTGGAATCATGATCCATGTCTACAAAAGCATTACAAAAGAAGTGCATAAACATTGAACAAGAAATGAAGGCACGTGGCTAAAGTAAATCATTGGTTCAAGCCCTTATCGTTCGGAAACTTTTTACATAAGGGTCACTCACGGGGCTCCTCTAAACCTAAAAGACTGTCTATATATCCCACTCCTTTCGCTTTCGCCACCCCATTCTTCTTATCCACGTGATAGACATTATATGTCCTTGTTCTTTGATTAAATAGAGTCCTTTGTGTTTTCAACATTATTCAACTAATTATATGTCATTGCTTTATTATGTCTAGTACAAACAACATTTTGTTCATTTTAGATGATGCCAAGGATCTTCCTAAAAGTGTTTATTAAGTAACATGGTGTGTATTCTTTAGTTGATTGAGTACTTGATTATGATAGTTTGGTATGCATGTTGTCTTAATAAAGCCCTATTTGACATATGGATTGATTGTTTGGAGTAATTTGTCGATAAGATAGGTATATGTGGAGATGCATTGTCTATATTAAACTAGATGATTTTAAACCGGTTGATCTGATATGATGAGTCAACGAATAACTAAATACAATTTTTGAGAAAACGTAATCAAAAATTTGAATTGATAGTTAGCGATACTAAATCGATGGTGCTTTATCTTAACACACTCCCATCACGCAAAAACATGTGCCTTGAAAGTGGATGATACACATGCTCTTCTTTAAAATATGCTGAAATTCCACTTTTGAGATTTGGTGTCTCTCAGAGTTTGAGCTTGGGACATCAGAATCATATGCTACGTTCCATTGCACGGTAAGGGACATGAGCCCTACATCGGTCGTACGGGGTGCATGCTTAATGTGGGATTTATATGGAATTTGGTTATACTAACCTTCGAATTAGCTTTTGGGATGGGGTATCCCAATCAATATGTATATCAATTCCACATCAGTCTCCCATACGACCTATGTGAAACTCATATCCCTTACCATTTAAATGGAATTCGCTATACTACCCTTTGAGCTAACTTTAGTGAAGATAGCTCGATTTGAGCTTCGGACATCAAAATCATTATGTTACGGTCCATTGCAATGATATGAGACATGATTCCCACATCGGTCGTATGGGAGACTTGTTGTAGGATCTATATGAAGTTTGGCTCTACTATCCGTTGAGCTAGTTTTTGGAATTGGTTTTTCCATCAATATCTATATCAATCCAACATCAAGCCTCTCATACGATCGATGTGATGAGACTCATGTCCTATACCATTCAATGGAACGTAACATTGGCAACATACTTTCATAGTCTTTGGTTGAAGTGAAGATAACCTGATTGATCCGTCTCGGCGAACGGATAAATTGGGTTATCAAACTAGAACATTGATATGGAGAGGCTAACCGAGCAAGTGATTGGCTCGCTAATCAGTGTATTTTTTTTGGTGAAATGTAAGTTGTCATATATCATCAAGAAAATTAATCAACAACCATACAACTAGTTTTTCAACCCTAGCAACTTATACAATTGTAATACTACGGTTTTCTGGGTACGGCTACTCGGCCGAATAGGGCTAACTCGGCCGAGTAAAGTGTCGTGTGTTTTCTAGTCAGGCTACTGTCCAGGAACACTCGGCCGAGTAGTGTAATACTCGTCCGAGTAAGGGGTACTAGGCCGAGTCCTCTTGGTACTCGACCGAGTAACCGGTCTGGCGGGATTTATTTGCGCGGTTTGATTAAGGATGATTAAAGGTTATATAAATCGTGTTTTTACAGTTTACATTCATTTTACCAAAACCTAATTATTCCACACTCCTCTAATCATTCTTAATCACTCTCAAGGCAATTGATTGTTCGTGAGTCTTTCGTTCATCTCTTTCGCGTGAGTTCGTCGGTAAGTCACTAGTTTCATATCTTTTGGTTAGAGTTGTCCTTTAGGGTTTTGCCCTAATGTTTGGATTTGGGAAAAAGGGTTGATTGGCATGTTTGTGATTAGGTTGTTGTGATTATTGTTAGGTGAAGGATTCATAGAGGAACGTTTCTAACTTCCGCTGTATACTCGTGTTTCGGATCAGTGATAAGGTAGGGTTTCCCTACTCGGTTTATCATTTAATTGATTTAAGATGGATTCTTTGTGATATTGGCATGATTAGTATGATTATTGGAATTGTCTTTCTTGGTTGTTGGAATTGTTGTTGTTTGTTTATGTTTGCGAGGTGCGTCCTCGGCTGAGTGGAGTCATTTTCGGGAATGACTTCGATTCACGCCCTTAATTCACCCCTTGTGGTTCCCGTCACAAAAGGGGATGCGCACATTAATGGACATGGATTATTGCTCGTTGCGATGAGCGGGGTTTGCCCACCAGTGGGGGACCGCAGCCTTGCCCACCAAAGCTCCGCTCATCGCAACAAGCAATAACCCATGTCCATTAATGTGCACATCCCCTTTGTGACGGGAACCACATGGGGCGAATCAAGGGCGTGGAACCATTCCCGAAAATGACTCCACTCAGCCGAGGACGCACCTCGCAAACATAGACAAGCAACAACAATTCCAACAACCAAGAAAGACAATTCCAACAACGATACTAATCATGCCAATACAACAACCAATTCATCTTAAATCAATAAAACAGACAACTGAGTAGGGAAACCCTACCTTATCACTGATCCGAATCACAATTACACAGCGAAAGCTAGAATCGTTCCTCTACGAATCCTTCACCTAACAACAATCACAACAATTCTAATCACAAACATGTCAATCTATATTTCCCCAAATTAATTAAATAATTAGGGCAAAACCCTAAAAGACAATTCTAATCAAAAGACACAATACTAGTGACTTACCGACGAAACTGATGCGAAAGAGATGAACGAAAGACTCACGAACGATCAATTGCCTTGAGAGAGATTAAGGGTGATTAGAGGAGTGAAGAACGTAGTTTAGGTTTTGGTAAAATGAATAGAAACGGTTAAACGAGGTTTATATAAATTTTAATCACCCTTAATCAAACCGCGGAAATTAATCCCGTCAGACCGGTTACTCGGTCGAGTACCGGGAGTACTCGGCCGAGTATTACACTACTCGGCCGAGTGTTCCTGGGCAGTAGCCTGACCAGAAAACACACGACACCTTACTAGGCCGAGTTAGCCCTATTCGACCGAGTAAGCTAGACTCAGAAAATCGTGGTATTACACTTACAGACCATTTTAAGGGAATACATTCGATCAAGTGGTCGCCACCCCTCGTATTTTAGCTACCGAGTTTTTTGTTTTATAAGTCCCCTCTATTGTACCCAAAAAAGTGATGATTAATAAATACGAAGAAATTGCTAAAATTTAAGAATTCCTCCTAAAGATCATGTATGGCTCAAAAACATCCGGAAAAGTAAAGACAATGAGAGTTGTATAATATCCTTAACCGTAGAGTTTGGCTTCCTAGCTACCTCACCTCGCTAATTCCCACCCAAGATTTTATTCCTAACTAAAAGAATTGTCCGTACTCTAATGAATTTATCCTAGTCATGCATGACCGACCGATAATTCTCCATAGGCCACAATTACACTAGTACATACGAGTATTCGACACTTCCGATTTTCATACCTTAATATCGAGCCCAATTTCTCTCCATTTCCTAAAAAGAAATGGAGAGGTAAGTTCCTATCAACGGTCCGAATCGCATTTTAACAATATCTAACGGTTCTAAATTTACGCATAAAAATAAAGGAAAATGAGAATGAAAGGGGATATTAATATTTAAAGAGATTGTGAGAGGAAATGGAGAGAAAGGAAATGGAGAGGATCCATTTCCCTTAATATCCATCTCTTTTTGCCGTAGATAAACGTATAATAATAAGACGTTAACGGATGGTATCAAATTTCGATATCATTCTCTTACATAGGTCCGGTCTTTTTAGCTTAATTTCAGTTTTCATTCAACCCAGTTCAGCTCGCCTCATTTCAAGGTCTATTCATCTTAACTCATTTCAATTCAATTCAGCTTTATTCAACTCACTTCAATTCAGTTCAACACAATTCAGTTCATTTCAGCTTCATTCAACTCAAATGAACAAGGTCATATATAGTATATGCCTACTTTACGAAAAGAAAACTTTAAAGTACGCAACATGTGTACCTCTCACCTGTGCATGTGAGAAAATGATATCGAATTCGGTAACACTAAAACTTGGGAGAGACGGTTTTCAATAAGTTATTGAGAGAACAATCTTCTGTACCCTTTTATTTCTATTTCGTGACCCTTTTGTTGTTGATCGGGACATAGTAATTTCGCACATTCTACATGATAAATATACTCATTTTATCTTTAATCATAATTTGTACCTATTTTTATTACCTTTACTACCATTTTTTTTTCTTAAAGTTTTAAAATAGTTTCTCGATAAACTTATTAAGAAACCGTCTTTCAGAAGACCTACTCAATCGGTAAACAATTAGTCTCATTGTAGACCCCGTCTAAAGATGTAGACGAGTCAAATATGTCATCACTTTCATAATAATACAACCCATCATCCCACTTGTTATTTGTCTTATTATGAAAGTAATAACATATTTAACTCGTTTACGTCTTTAGACGGATAATTTTCGTCTAAGAGATTTTGTGATGGGTAAAATATCAACAGGTAGTACTGTAGTAGGACAAAATGAGTAATTAACCGGCAGTGAAAACGAGGGTCAAAGTGGGTGAAAATCAAGGAAGTTGGATACTGACGGAGTAAGAACTAAAAGAAGATCTGTCACCCACGGAAAATAGAGAATATTCCTAGACAACTTGACTTAGTGACAAAAAGCTAGGAATTAACTAAATTAAGGATTATTAGATCCAACTAATATTGTTTGTAATGGTCGTAAATACGTGAATTATGACCATGATTTGACCGGAAATGAACCTATATTTGTGATTTCTATGGATTAAGGAATGCTATTTCTTGCATTTTGTAGTTACAAGTGTCATTCGAATCAGTAGCCATTGTGTACATTATGCACTTCAAACTAGATAGAAAACAAACCCACTATATATATTATTAATAAAAATGGAAAAGCCGATATTCTTACAAGTGCGCCCTCAAATTAAATCAGCTTATTACTTAAAATTGGAAAATAAAAAAGAGAAGATGACTTTTCATTGTCCATTTCCGTCTATTCACTCACTTTCTTAATTCTTGTGTCATTTTAACAATGGATCAGTTATCCAGAATAAGAGGGAGTATATTTTTTTTTTTTTTGAATTCGATGGACAATTCATTAATAAAATGGCATACAACACTTACAAAGGATATCTATTATCGAAAACGAATCTATTAGAAGCAAAAGAAAAATAAATTTCTTGTAACCTAGGGATTTCAAACCATGATCTGACAATTCGGCTCGTCCTCGTATCGCTATCTTCATGCAGCTTTTGAGGCGTTCGTTCGATTTATTGTAAAAGAAAAAGTACATCTTACTGGTTTCAAAGATCGTTGACATATAATTGCATCCATTGAAAGTATTGTGCGACGAATTATCAACGAATTACTCTTATCTATATTAAAATTGAAACTAAACCCAAGATTAACTGGAAAAACCCCGAAATAGAGGATAGAAAAACAATTATCCCCAAAAGAGAGACTTTTATTGACTAGATGATCGATATGCATACTATTGACGGAAAGATGAAGCATTTTTAGGGCTTACCATCAATTGATTATGATGGAAGCCCCGGATTTGATGGATGGAGGTTAAGAACAAATAGGTTTTCTATTTGCCTTATTTCCTAAACCTAACAGGTCTTTCATTTAGTGCAAAATAAGTAAATAACTGTATAAAGACGGAATATTAGCCTTTAAGATGAGAGAAAAAGATAAAAAATTATTTGAAGAGGCAAGATCGAAAATCATCTTTTAAATTTATAATCTCTAGTCTCTACCCACATATTAAAATACTACTTTCACCATATAGCAAATCACGTAAAATTCTTCTTTTCATTATTTTTCATTTGTTTTTGCGTCGTCTCAATACACTTCCAAACACAATAGGAAAAAAAAACCTCGACATACCTTTTTTTTTTTTTTTTTTAACCTCGACATACCTCATTAGTATGGAGTACTCAGTAATTAATTACCTATCTAAAAAAAAAGGAAAAATAGGATAGTGAAGGGTATAAAAGTAATTTAAATAAAGAAGCCTCCAAAGAGCCTTTAAAAGACCAGAAAAGCGGGAGCTAAAGATAAAGCCTTCAAATCTTCAGATTTACATCCAGCCAACAACACCGTTAGTGAAAAAGCATCATATACAACACAAAACCAATATACTATGAAAAAAGAGAGCACATCTCTGTCAATCTAATCTCATTTTTAACATTCTACTATTCATTTATTTTCCATAGATATTTAGATATTAATTTTCAAAGTATAAGATAAATATGACGACGAAAACAAGTAGAACGATACCCGACCCGAATCTTGAGAAACAAATGGGTGGTTGTATGGCCGGTTTCTTCAATCTTTTCGACCGTCATCATCTTCTTTCCGCTAAACGCCTTCATCCTAAACGTCTCCCTCCTCCTCCACCTTCTCCTCCTCCTCCTACGGTATGCTTTTTTTTGTTTTGTTTTCCGTCTTGGTCATTTCTTTACGTTTTCAGTATTTGTAGCGGCCTAACTTAGCTTGTTCTCTTGGTCATGTCAAAAAAATAAAACGTAAAGAAATGACCGGACAAATTGAGTAACAATTACTCGTGTAAGACCGCCTTACATAAGAGTTAGGCCGCTACAAACACATTGTAAAACTGGTCAGTTTGATCGATAATGGATCAGGACTGATTAAGTCCGTTATACACATCATTATTTATATAAAATCGTCTTACATTAGATTAGCTAATTAGAATTAGAATTGTTGATTGCTTGAATTTAATTAACTTTTATTTGTTCAATCAATCAGGTTAACGATTCGCCATTAAAACCTCAACAACAACAACAACAACAACAACCACCACCACCACAGCAACAACAACAACAACAACCGGAGATTCGATTGAAGGAAACAGCTCCAACACCAGCACCAGCTCCAACAGCGGAGTTGCCGACGAAATCGCCATGGAAGTTCGCGCGCGAAGCGCCGCGGCTTTCACTCGATAGCAGAGCAATTACAGACGGCAATGGCGGACTAAGGCCGAGAGAAATCCGGATTAAGACCGGAAACATGATCGACGATGACGAAGGAGAAACTCAACGACGCTCTCCGAGCGTCATTGCTCGGCTCATGGGACTCGAACCGATACCGAGCTCGAGCTCAACCGGTTCAGAAACTGAACCGGTGAAGAAAGTCGAGCTCCGCAGGTCGGCTTCCGAGTCGAGGTCGAGAGATTATCGGTTCGTTGAACCGGCTAGTTTTCTCACTCCTGTAGCCGGAGAGAGAAAGGTGATTAAGAAACAACCGATTAATAAAAACGTAATTAAGACTAATATTAACACTAATACTAATAATAATACGAATCCGAAAGCGAGGAATTCAAATCAGTTTAGTAATAATCATAGTAATTATAATAACAATTATAATAATCAGAGGAGATTAATGTTGGAGAGAAGAAGTTATTACGATACGGCGGATTTCTATCCGCCGGAAATAATGATGAAGAAACAACAGCAGCAACAACTACAACATCAACCGATTACAATATACGGAGAAATCGAGAGAAAATTGAGATTGAAAGGAATCGATGAACCGTCGAAAGATCTAGAAACTTTGAAGAATATTCTAGAAGCTCTGCAATTAAAAGGATTACTTCATTCCTCGACAACGGCGAACACTGCGACGAAAAATCGACACAATGTGGTTTACGATCGTACTCCGGCGAATCGCCGGCGAAATTGCCAGGTGTCAGTATCCAGCGGTGAGCCGTCTGTGAGTCCGAGAAGAGAGAGACCGGTGAGGACCGGTCGAGGTGAGAATCGGAGTTCAAGTCCGGTTTTACGACGAAAAGGCAGTTCATTGAGTGTCGAAACGACAGCGACGGTAGCAGCGAAACGAAGCTCGAATTCGCCTGTTCGATCACCAAGGGTGGCGAGACGGACTGATCAGACGGTTAGTAAGTCGCCTCGAGGAAGGAGATCGAGTGCGGAGACTAATCAAGGGGTGAGAGTACGTAGTAGTGGTCAGATATTTACTGAGGACGAAGTTTCTACCGTTTCAGAAAGTAGCTTCAGTACTTCCTCACACACCGACAATGAGGTACGATTTTACTCAGTATTACATTTGTTTCGCTTATTTCTTTAGGTTTCTGTTTTAGGCACGCGTAAATTTTTAATCCGCTGTTTTTTCACTTTTCGTGAGACTTTTTTACTTACATTATTAAGTTAAGATGAATGATTAAAAGAGATTGATTGGTGTTTAATTAAGTGCGTTTTTAATTAAGCAGAGATGGAGAGTGGAGGAGTACAGAGATGGGAGGAATCTTTTGGAGAGGTGTGACAAGTTGCTAAACAGTATAGCCGAGATTACAGCTAGCAATTGCTCGAATTCAAACTCAAACTCAAACTCAAACTCGTCCGAATTGCAGCAACCAAGTCCAGTATCGGTGCTTGACTCGTCTTTCTACAAGGAAGACGATTCATCACCTTCGCCTGTCAAGAAACGTACCATTCATTTCAAAGGTATATTCACACATTCATACATACTCGTACATGTTACTCCACTTGACTTGCATTTTAGAAATATCGTAGTCGTTTTTCTTGTTTTTTTTTTAATTTGATCGTATTAGGTGGAATACTTGACTTTCGATGATGACGCTTTCTTACCAAATCAAACTACAAATCTATGAGATTATGACTCTCATATAACCACCTCTATGATTAGTGATTAATTAATGTTAATAATCTACTACTACTAGTAGTAGACTACTTGTTTTATTGTGTAGATAGGAACTTGTTAATCTTGCAAAAGTATTTTTGGTACAATTGATCGTGATGGTTGCTTATGTATACTTTGATGTTGATGCAAATGTTAACTACCCCGTACTTGTTTAACACAAATGATTTCAATCGCTTCATGTCATATAAATTGTCCACATTTGATTTCGGTAATTTAATAAAATTATTAAATTAGGTAGCTGATGTTTGATTAACCGTACCCCGGACTATAATTAGTTGTTATTCTAATTTCTAACCCTGGTACTCCCTTTGTCAAGCTAATACCGAGGGGGACGGGACTTGCCAATGACTTTTCTTGCAGCAGTCCAAAATGTCTATATATCTTGATCATTATAAAAAATCTCGGTTTTTTTTACCTTATAATTAGTTATAAAAATAAAATAATTAAGAAAATTCTCAATTTGAAACGTAAGGATAGTATGGTTATATTTACAAGTCCCTTAGCATAGTACTTCCTGTCCCTCGGATTTATGGCTTCCCGGATTAGATTTGAAATGGAGACGATCCATTCCCCTTTGATGGCACAAATGCGCAATATCGGTACATAGTAATAAGGTCTTTAATTGAATATAGGTGTTTGATATTAGCACTGAAAATTTCTACTTTGATGAGCTTATCTCATTTTCATCTAGTTAATAGGATTACACAAAATCTCATTGAAGACGGACACTATCCGTCACAAGCTGAAGACGGATAATGCCCCTCTCACAAGATGCAAGTGGCAATATGCATGGGTGCTCCATTTCCCCTCCCACTTGCCAACCCACTTGCTTTATTCTGAGAGGTTTTCAGCTTGTGACGGATATTGTCCGTCACAAGCAAGACGCTTTGGATAGGATTAACTGAATTTGTGATGCAAGTAATAAGTAGTACTGTTTAAGGAAAGTGATCTAGTACTCCTATATGGGTTGTATTCAATACTCCCTACACTATTATACTGCTAATAGATGGGATGGGGTTGAGTAATAAGTGCTAGTAAAGTAATGCTTGCTTAAGGAGGTAACCTACACATAGGAATAGCATTTCTGTTTATTACCTATTGGTGGTTGTATTAATTAATTCACCAATGTTTAATAAGCGAAGCCAGTATTTCCTGTTAGGGAGCCGGAAATTTTCAAAAGAGCCGAAATACTAGTGAAATAAGGTAATTCACTAACGTTAATGAACGGAGCCATTATTTGCTGTTAGGGGCCGGAAATTTTCAAAAGAGCCGAAATACTGGTGAAATAAGGTATTGGGAGTCTATGTTACTTCACTTAGCTGCCATGTCACGTGTCCGTCACCTAGCGTCATTTAAGACCGTCTTAACAGGAAAGAAAATTGTGAGATGACTTAATTTAAGACGGTCTGAAGCAAGACTTCCTGTATCGGGAAAAGGGATTAGTCAATTATTATACTAATTGCTAATGTCAAATGCATAGCCCCTGTGAGCTGTGTTAATATGTGGAGGAATATGCATGTGATATGCTGAACTCAAGGAAGAAGAGGCTGGCAATTCAATTGGTCAAAATGCTTAATAATAATAATAACAGTAAAATTTATCAAAGTTATTAAATTAAACCAATCAAAAGGAGAGTTGAGAGGGGTCATGTTAGCCCAGGTCAGTAACCAGTGGGGTTGTTGTTTCTGAGGAAGATTTAAATAAACATTACCAGGTCAGGTTTGAGTGTTGGTTTCTTCAACACACACATGGTCACCTGACCCCATCACGTGGCCTGCTTTCTCTCTTTCCCTTATCTATCTTGATCATGACTTCTAACAGTTTGCCCACCTCAACTTTGTTTTCCTCAATTTGATTACCGTCTTAAACTTAAAACGAACTTAAAACGAGTTAAGTCTGGTGTGAAATGTTTTGTGTTTACCACACCTAAATCAATTTTATTTTGGTCAATCGGAAACAACCTTTTCTTATTGTTAAAGCACGATAAGGCTGTGTAAATCCGACCTCAATCCCACCATTTGATTGATATCATGAGACAGTGGAATAATACTGTGTTGTTGATGATGACGATTCAAATATAATGTTTGTGGTCCGACGCTTTTATGCTAATGTCATATTTTACCATTCGATTTAGACGTCGTTGTTTCTCGATTTCTACTATTTTGTCCCTTTCATGATGCTGATCCTTGCAACTTTGGTAAGGAGGGATATTATTCAATTTTGTTTTGGCTTCTTTTCATTACATAGAATGTAGACATGTAGTCCCATTCTTGATGTTGATACTGCATAATTATGCTGGTTGTATTTTTACTGTATATCTTCCAAAACTCAGGTGGTGGGTTGTTAAACCGTCTATACCGTGTTTAATTCGTCATTTGTTAATTGTTATTATAATTAACGACAGCAAAATCAGGAAATTTTTAGAAATTACTGTCTAAAAACATGGTTGAATGTTTAAGGAAAGTAGTTGAATTGCATTAAAACCTTCATTAACAGAATCCCAGAACTGTCATTTTATATAGTTTAATTGCATGCAAGTTTTTGGCACAGAAATTGAATCTCTGACTATAAACTCTCCTATTTCTGGTAACCAGATCAAGCAGCAACAGAACTGGAAGATGATCAGTGGAGCCCGGCATCGTCAACCCGATTATTAATCACTGATAACGACATTTATTCATCAGACGACTTTGAATTCAACTATATTTCAGAAGTGATCAGAGCATCAAATTATTTCCCAGATGACAATAATTTGTTTTTTATGCTTGAGAAGCAAATCTCAATTAGAGGCGACAATTCGAAGGCCTCGATTCTTCACAGGAAACTCCTTTTCGACACAATTACCGAGATTCTTGATCGAAACCAACATATTCCGCCATGGAAAGCGGTGTTCGGCCCCGAAAAGAGGTCAGTGTCGGAACAAATATTTTCCGAATTTCAAAAGATCCGGGAAACAAACCCGTCTGAGGATCTATTTGAGGTCATTTGTGGGGTGTTAAAGAAAGACATGGCCGAGGATTTAACCACCGGTTGGGCCGGTTGTCCGGTAGAGATGTCGGAAGCGGTGCTCGACATCGAACGGCTAGTATTCAAGGATCTAATAGGGGAAATCATCCGAGATCTGGCAGTCCTTGCAGGCAAAAGTGTGGGAGTACAAGCACCTCGTAGGAAGTTAGTTTTTTAAAAGGGCGGGAATAATTAATTGAAAAATTAGTTAAAAAATTTGAAGGAGCGTTAAAATTGTGGCAGCTTTTGGCGCGCTTTTCTTTGATTGTCTCAACTAAAGTAGTAAAAAGGGGCCCATTGTTTAGGCTTTTTTTTGTTATAGAATTATTACTGGTAATTATTATTGTACTAAATTTCCTTTTTTTTTTTTTTTTTTTTTTTTTTTTTTTTTAGTTTTTGTGGTAATTTTTTTATGGAATAGTGGACTTAGATTTGAAGTGTAGACTTTAACTCAAACCCGACCCAATCAAATGCCTATTTTCAGTGCTTCACTTCGTTAATAATTTTTTGTTACAGTGTAAAAAATGATGTTTATGAAGTAATATTATTGCCCTTTTGTTAGTCTTCAATCGAATATCGGTATTTCATTGTGTTGGTTAATGAGTAATATTTAAATCTTTACTCGAGTTTACATTGACTTAGACATGAAATGTTTATATCTTCTGAAATGTGAATTACGAAAGTTAAAAAGTCCTCAACGTTGGATCTTATCCATAAAATCATAACAATATGCATTGAACTACGAGAGTTATTAAAAATTACTTAATGTCGAACCCTGTCCCATAATAGCAAAAATATCCATTGACATAAGATTAATCCGAATTCGGAACTTACATAGATCTAAGTTATCTAACTAGGGAAAGTAACAAATCTAAATCTAGCAAAACAGAATTTGATGAAGAACCATTTGTTATCGCTAATATAAAGGAGATGTCATGTGAAATGTGAAGGGCATGTGGGTTAGCAACAAAGTGAAGATACTATTGACATTGCCTATGTGCGAATATAAAACAGAGCAATTCAGACAAAAGGTGATACGAGAAGAATAAAAACAAGTGGGTGCATTAGTGCACCTAATCATGTTTGCATTTGTGCGGTCACACAAAAAAAGCTTAACGGAACCGGAAATGTTTTAGTCTAGTGGTTAAGATGGAGGTATTGTGGACAAAAGGTCCCAGGTTCGAATCCCCCTCCCCTATATTGTAATGTGACTTTGTGCACGTTTCGATTGACCAAAAAAATAAACAAAAAGCTTGACGGATATTTTAACACGTGCTTTTAAGCCAAATATTAGAAAAATCTTATAAAAAAATATTCTATTGAAAAACTGTCAAATTAATTTAGTAATACAGTTTTTATGAGATTCTCTTCTAATAATTGAAAAATACTACTTCCTTCCTAATTTGTTTATAAAATATACGTTCTATTTTCAATATTTAACTATTTCATACTCGTAGATTTCATCTTATTTTATCCTATATTTACATTTTAGAGGTTTAATTTCATTTTCTTCCTAATTTTTTGTTTTTTGTTTTTTTTTTGGTGAAATGTGAGAGATTTTCATTAATCAATAAAGAGAATATTCAATTACAACATTACTTCAAAATTCTAGTACTAACCACAGCTAAAGTAAAATATCAAGTCTAGAAAGCCATTGCTGATCTTGGCTAGTAACAGGTTGTTGGATCATCTGACTGATTCGAGCATGAATCAATCTCTTCAATTCTTTAACAATATTGCTAGGCAATTCGTTAGTGCAATTCCAGCGACATTTGTTTCTCTCCAACGGATGGTGTACCAAAAAGCCAACTTTGCCATTCTCGCAAACATGTTGTCGAATCGAGAGCATCTCCTATCCGGGACCAAATTAAGTTGCAGCCAGGTCTCTATTTGTCCCAAAATTTGCTTGCTGTATAAGCAGTCTTCAAAAAGATGGGAGTGAGTTCCAATGCCATTTTCACACAGCACACAATCCTTAGAGTCACTTATCCCATGAGCATGTAACTTTTCTCGCGTATTGAGTGCCTTATGAGAAATCAACCAAGCTATAAAGGCATGCTTAGGGATATTCCATCTATCCCAGACATCAGAATACCAGGGCACGGGTGGATGTTGATCCTGTATCCAAGTATAACCAGACCCTACTGAATAGCCTTTAGGTCACTACCCAAAGATTATCCACAAAACCAAAGATTCGGTTTGCACACGATCTTACAAATGTTCCTCCAATTCCAATTGGAGTCACTAGGAGGGACATAGGTAGACCATCAAGATCTTTCGATAAATATGATGAATTCATCGAACCCGAGCCTATCAGCCTTAGTGTAGATCCAATTGACAAGCTTCTCAACATTACCAATGTTCCAACTTTCAAAGATCCTTCACACCCAATCCTCCGGTTTTTTTGCGGCAAACAAGTGGACCAAGACACAAGAGGAGCCCTCGGTACTGTGCCCCATCCCATAAAAAATTTCGCAAATGGCCACAATCCTCCTTATGATCATTTTAGGAATCAGAAAAATGGAGGCCCAATAATTATGAAGAGTATTGAGGATAGAATTAATCAAAACCACCGCGAGTAGCTAAGCTTCCTAGCCCCAATCCCTCTTATTCTAGTAACAATCCTTTCCACCAAAATATTACAGTCCTGTTTAGTGAGTCTACCAGGCAGGATAGGGATGCCAAGGTATTTAAAGGGTAGACAGCCTTCTTGAAAACCTGAGATCTGCAAAATATCATGTCTCAGTTCATCAGAAACCCCAGCAAAAACTACTTCAGACTTAGCCTCATTCACCACCAGTCTAGAAGTAGCAGAGAATGTAGAGAAGGCTCTAAGTAACAGCATAATAGATCTAACATCCCTCCTACATAAGAGTAATAAATCATCTGCAAACAGCAAGTGTGTCAATTTAAGGCTTCTACAAAGAGGGTGAAATCTGAAGAACCATTTCTGAGTAGCATACATCAAGACCCTAGACAAATACTCCATACAAATTGTAAAGAGCAAAGGAGAAATAGGGCCCCCTTGTCTTAAACCTCTTTTTCCAGCAAAATATCCAAAATGAGATTCATTCAGATGAAGTGAGTAATGAGGTGTCCTCACACAAGTCATAACCAAATGCTTAAATTTAGCAGGGAACTTCAAGGCTGTCAACATCTGCTCTATGAAATTCCATTCAATGGAGTCATAGGCTTTTTTGTAAATCCAGTTTAAACATACATCTAGGAGAGGCATTACCTCTGTTGTACATTCTTACCAGGTCTTGGCATATAAGAAAGTTTTCCAAAATACTTTTTCCTTGAATAAACGCACCCTGATTCCTACTTATAATGTCAGGAAGGACCACAGCCAATCTAGCACACATAATCTTGGAAATAGTCTTGTAAATGACATTACAGCAAGCAATGGGTCGAAAGTGCTTGACACTGGTTGGTCTATCAGTCTTAGGTATAAGAGTAATCATTGTAGCATTGATTTGAGTGAGCAGCTTACCACTATCAAAAAAGTCTAACACAGCAGCACACACCTCATTGCCAACTATGTCTCAGGCATCTCTATAAAATTGACTAGTGAAGCCATCCGGGCGGGGGACTTATCCTTAGGGATCTTTGAACAAATGTGACTTAACTTCCTCTACAAAGGTGTGACTTTACTCAAGACCTCCCGGTGAGCGAAGCTGACAAAGATTCCCCCAATCTGACTACCCTATCATTAACAGGGATAGTGCTCTTCTGAGATCCCAAGAGATCTAAATAATAATCCAAAAATGCCTGCTGAATATGAGACCCCTCAGTACAGGTCCTACCATCCTTATCCTCAATGCTTAGTACTTTATTTTGCAACATTCTTTTTTTGATTGAATTATGAAAATAAGCAGTATTCAAGTCTCCTTCAAGTGACCACTGAATCTTAGCTTTCTGAATCAGAAAGCTATCCCTAGCTGTCATAAGGTCCCTCAACTCAGTAGCCACCAACAACTCCTGTTGCATCAGCTCCATATCACCAGGATGGTCCACCAGATCCTTCTGATTTTTTTTCCAAGAGAGCAGCAGTAAGAGTTGTACTATTCTCAATATCAGAGAAACCATCTTTATTAAGAGCTTTTAGTCCAGGCTTCAGTGCTTTCAATTTTTTAACAACAGAGAACATTTTAGTCCCCTGATATACCTGGCACCAGATTTTCTTCACACAAGGAAGGAACAACTCAGATTTTCCCCACATGTTGAAATACTTAAAGCTTTTCCTTCCACCCATGTCAGCTTTTTTTTTTTTTTGTTATTAATAAATAAATACCAATTACTTATCCCCTATGACATTATAATCTTAGAACAACTGTTTTTCCTTTTGCATTTAGCCATTTCTTAAATTGTAGGAGTATCATTTTTGTATTTCCGAAGATAATTTTAAAAGCTAACAGAGTAAAAGAAATTTAAAATTCTTCTAAATAACACGAAAAACCAACGGTTATATTTTAGAAGATCAATCTAGTTCTCCTATCTTAAAAAAAATAAAAATAAAAATAAAAATAATAATTGTTTGATAATTTTGGTTGCATTATAGATTTATGGTGGAGTTTTATGTGTATGTGACTTGATTGTGAAGTTGTAATGATTTGTTATCGAGAAAAGGTGTGGAAAACATGGGCTTTCTGGTAAGATGACATAATCACATGGGACGATGACTGCAGTGGATTAATAGCAAGGCATGGCCCGTTGTTTACTCTTGTATGTATAAGGCTCTTGACCCAAAATGTTAGATCATCTTCCAAAGCACATGTACATGGTCCATTGACAAGATGGCTAATTTTTGAAGTTATCTTGAATAGTTTTCTTTCTCGTTTGAGTAAAAATTATCTTCAATATATTTGCTTAAGTTATATAATGAAATTTTGAACAAAATTAGAAATTTTAATATGGTTAGATTACAAATAATGTCATCTAGACTATACCTAATTTGGTTTAGTTCATTAATCCATTTAATAAATTAGTCATTATACAAGTTATTTGCTTACAATTTGATTTTCAGCTAATTACGGAGGTATCGGGTCAAATATCGTATTGTTTTGCATTTCTCTATGCATTTTGTTTATATTTTATCCATCCAACATGTATATGTTTGATCTGTCATAAGCTTAAGACGGATATACCCGTCTTAAATAAGAATTCACCGTTGATTTTTTTTATTTTTTTAAAATTTATGCAATAATTGGACACAAATTATTGCTTAAAGACGGATATGTCTAAAACTTATTACGGACTTATCATGTATATATGTCTTAACCTTAAAGAGGTTATATATGAGATAAAAGCAGATTGTCCAGAGAATAACAAAAAGTTTGTTCCACCTATTTAAATGGTGTGTTGTTTACCCGTTACTCCATAAAATCCAAAGATCACGTATTCTTATTTAAGATGAGACAAAAGAAAAATTAACGCATAGGGAATATAAAATATACATATAAGTGAAAACATATTTAACTTATTTTTTTCTTATGATACGTATTGTCGTCTTGAAGAGTTTTACTTACTTAAGATAAATATGTTTGTTTTAAAAGACATTAACTAAATTATGAATAGTTTAGCATGTCTTATTCTTTCTAACTTAATTTCAATTCATTTCAATTTAAATCGGTCAATTCAACTTCATTTACTTAACTTTAATTCATCTTTTCACAAATTAACTCTTACACTAAATTCATAAATTAATCTAACTCGGTTCAATTCAGTGCTTTCAACCGAAAAATAGGATCTACAAAGGGGCAAACTTAAGGTCCGTCCAAACCAAATGACATGACTAAGGTGGTAAGATAGCAGTCAAGTCAACCCAGAGATGAAGAAGCTGTGAAAAGATAAGAGGAGTAACATACTAACATGTAGTTGTTGATTGAAGTTACAAGTTTAGAATATAATGATAGCACTTGTTGTATATATGCTCACATGCTCACATGCCTATCTAATCGCCTTATTTATCCAATACCATAGATACTCATAGACGTCATCTCCCTCATGTGCTTCAGGCCAAACCTCACCTACTTGACCCGACCTGACCCCAATCCGATCCCTCATACTCTATAGATGGATGGAATGGGGCGTGGAGTTAGGGATGTCAGCGGGGCGGATATAAGTGGGTACCGTCCCGCACCTGCCCCAGTTGGGGCGGGGATAGGTGGAGCTTTGGCGGGTGGTGGGGCGGGTGTGGGTACAAAAATTGTACCCGCCACGGGTCATGGGACGGGGATGGATTTTGCATCTTACCCACCTAATACCCGTCAATCATTAAAAAAATTAGTAGGATTATGATAATTTATAAATCTTATTTAGTTATGATTAAAATATAATGTTAATAATAACTATTTTATAAAGTTTTTTAGTAACTTATTTGGTGAAAAAATAAAATTATAAAGATAAATTTAAAAAAATGGAAATTTATAGTGATTAAATCAACTTTTACGAAAACATTTATCGAATAAAATTATGGCGTAGCGGGTTAATAAATAAGCGAGGCGGGTACGGTTTTATATTTCCACCCGTTGGGGCGGGGATGGTTTTATAAACTCGTACCCGCCATGGGTGGTGGGGCGGGGATGGGTACGAGTTTTTCTTGGTGGGTACGGGTACGGGGGAGCCTATATCCACCACCGCCCCGCCCCAATGACATCCTTACGTGGAGTGAATATAGAGGAACTTTCTTTTTTGGATCACTTGTGCCATAAGCAGTTCAATATTAAGAGCCGGGAGATTCAAACTTGGAAGTTAATGTCAGTTAACTGATCTAACCCGACCCAAACGGTTACTCAGCCATCCTTACTTGTCATGATTAGTGGTGAGCTATTCAAGCTCTCATTGTTGTTGAGAGAATACAGATAAAAAGAAGCAGTCTAGAAGCTAAACCCACACAAATCACTGTTTTTCAGGTGTTACATAGTTTGCATTAATCTAATTAAAACTACACAAAGAAACAGAAAGGACTAAAGTAACAAGCCTACACAGTTTACTGATCATAGATTAAAACACACTCGAAAATTGCCTGAATTTGACAATCGATGTACTTAATACTACTCGATACCTTACTTCATACAATATAGATTCTGAAGCGATTTTACGGTGAGTAAGGCAATTACTTAATCCTTGGCAGATTTGTTAATGAGGGACTTGTGAATATGAGGAATAACACCGCCACCAGCGATAGTGCCCTTGATGAGGGTATCGAGCTCTTCATCTCCTCTAATAGCAAGCTGCAAATGCCTTGGAGTTATCCTCTTCACTTTAAGATCTTTGCTTGCATTTCCTGCTAGCTCTAGTACTTCTGCTGTCAGGTACTCGAGAATTGCAGCAGAGTAGATTGCTGCTGTTGCCCCAACACGGCCATGAGCTGAGACTCTTGCCTTCAGATGCCTGTGAATTCGTCCGACTGGGAACTGAAATAGTCTCGGAAAAAAGCTCAAAAATTAGAAAACCTGGTGAGTTTGAAGTTCAGAAAAAAAAAAGACACAGCCAGTTCAATAACCAACAACATCAGTATAATTGAAAAGCGCAGGAGCTTTGAGACGGTCAAATAAAGTAGCACAGTTGTACACAAAACACGACCTTAGCCTTAAAAATTTCGTCGACAGTAGCATCAAATAGCTACAATGGACAGTAGAAAACATCATATTGAACGAAACACGGCCAGTCCAGTGAAAGTTTCATTATATGACAGGAGTATAAGCCAAAATCTAAAAACATGTATTTGGCAGCATCAGAAGTTCATGTGAGTCGTAAAACACTACTCAGGTGAATGAAATAATTGACTCCAAACATCTTTGAACTGTAAGGTTTCGATGATCCTGATTCCTAGGGATAAAATCATGCTGATATGATTAGGATTGCTGTTACCGTATCTGGATACCAAATTAAATGGCTCGTTAGTATTAGTAAACAGCGTCTCTAGATAGTACTCCGTAATACGCTTTTTATCAGTATATACGACACTGGTATTAATCCATTTTCGTCTAGGAGCGCAATTTTTTACCTAAACGGTTTCAAACTGAAACAGATCTACCATAACTCGATCTTCACTAGTTAATATAAGCTCAAATTGCCCTGAGTCATTCATTTTAATTACTCTAGTACTCGACAAAACTATCCAGCAAGACGGTAAAAATAATCTACCATTCAAAACTGTAAATCCAAACTTGTTCATATCACTTTCATAAATAATACAGACTCCGGTCTCAATTTATTTACCCTTTTTATTCCTGGTGACGCGTATTTTAATCAAATGTAAACAAACGAAACCATTGACATAAACAACACTTGATATATCACAATCATAGTTCTGCACACATTAAAAACATAAACACAGACATGCAAAAGAAAGGAATAGCGGCAACCTGAAGACCAGCACGAGACGAGCGAGAAATCGGTCTCTTCTTCTCCTTGTCCTTGTTCGCTGCTGTCGTTTTCCCTGCTACTAATCCCTTCCCACCTTTTCCTGCCATTTCTTCTTACTTTACTTTCGCCTTCGTAATACCCTGAAAATTTGTTTAATTAATTAACTCAACCTAAACTTCAACATAAATGTATACTCCCTCCGTCCGAATCATTTGTTTACCTTTGATTAAAATGTAAACAAATGATTGGGACGGAGGGAGTATTGTTCGAAGATTAATGACCAAAAACAAAACAAGAATAAGTTAGTGATACTCAAATCTAGTCCTACCCCAAGTATCCACCTCTCCAAATTCCGTAATTTCACACGATTATTACAACAACAATAATCGTCGTACTCAAGTGCCTCAAAGACTCCGTAAATTAATGTACGCACACTCGATAAAACAATAAAAAAGATTAATTACCTAAGATAGATGGAAGCGTTAGAGAGATGAGAGATTGACAAAAAATAAAAAGGGAGATATAATAATTAATACGGAGCAAGTGGAGGAGATTGAAATTAAAAGGGGAGATTTGAAATATTAATTTTGGCGGTAAAATTGGTGTGTTTTGTTTTTTAAATAGCGCCAAAAAATTTGAATGAAATTTTCGTCATAGTTTTCCCGCTATTTTATGTGATGGGCCAATGTATTTGGTCCTTTTATTTGGGCTTATTTTATGGACTGATCATAATAGTTCAAGGTTCGATGACTTGGTGGAACATGGCCCAAAATATTGTTATTCCGTATCCCTCCCTTCATCCCATTTTTATTGTCCTTTTTTTTTTCGGTTTTAAAGGATTTTTGGAAAAAAAAGTGGTTAATTAGTAATTACAAACTTTACGACTTAAATAAAATAAGAGTTGAATCCCAGTTTTATGGTCGTAGACGTGACAGTTAGTTATCCGGAGCCAATATTAGATAATTAAAGTTTTTCATTACTAAATATAAAAACGAAAATTGTGAATGAAAGCAAGACAATAAAAAGCGGGATGGAGCCATGGACGGAGTACTACCGTATGTAGAGCTCGCAAGTCTGTCCTGATCCGAACCCGATATGACAGGACCCGAAACCCACCCGACCCGATGACGGCATGTAACCCGACACGCCCGATTATCAGTGACCCGAACCCGACCCACACCCGACCCGATATTGACCCGACCCACACCCGACCCGATATTGACCCGACCCGATGATAACCCGATTAAATTGATGACCCGACAACTATTTAGCTTAATTTTGATCAAAATGAAAGTGATTTTGAGTAATGATGTAATTAAACCAAATAATAGGTTAAAAACTAAATTTAATGGTAAAAAATTGTAGTAATGCGGTTAAGTTACCGGACCCGATAATGACCCCAAACCCGACCCGATCCGATACATCATTTGACCCTAAATGACCTGACCCGAAAGGGTATGCTGACCCGATATGACCCCACCCGACGTGACCCGACCCAAACCCGACCCGACTGACCGGATTGCCGCCTCTAACCGTATGTTCTCTCGAGTCTCAAACAATATGGTACAAACGATGTATGACGTACTACGACTATTGTTGTATTATAAACATCACACGCGAAAAAATGTCCAGTATTATGAACAATCTGCATTACGGAATCGATTTAATACACTGCTCAGCAGTCAATGAACTCTAACTTAGCTGTTGAAGGAAGTTCACAGGAAATCTGATCAACGCACTTCCGAATTTCAGCCAGCTGCTCCATATCCACCTCGACCAGCCCTATACGTAAACGTTGATTGAGATAAAACCTAATATGATACGGGTAAATGGTAAACTTTCTCAATCCAACCGCTACTTTGATCAGAAAGTGGACGAGTTTAATTTGCCCTTCTCCGCCTGTGAAGCCACTCAGTTCAATCTCTCGAATACAATTATGTCGAAATTTCTCAATGAACGCGACTTCTGATTCCTGAGTGACAAAATCCGGATCTTTCATATGCAATTCAAATTTGATCAAACACGGAGTCGCTCTAAGCAAGTTCACAATTCCGGCATAGCCATTACTCAGATAAGCGATTGACAACGTCAACACCTTTAAATTGGTCAGTGGCGGAAATACCTTGGCACCCAAGTCGAAATCCTGTAAGAAAATATGAAGATCCAACGCTAGATTTTGAAGAAGTAAGTTTTCGTTCATTAGACGGAGGAAGACTTCATCCAGACCACCTAGACGAAGAAGTCTAAGCTTCGAGATGTTACTGAACGAAAACTTGGCCGTCTCCCCAACGTAAGATAAAACGATAAGATTTGCTGCTTTTACTTCTATTTCGAGTAAACTAGGACAAAGATACACGTATAGAGATCTCAACCGAATCAGAAACTCAGGAATTTTTACAATCTTCAATTTCTCGGCTGAGCAGAGAAATAAGTCCTGAAGAAGTAAACAATTCGACAGTAAATCTTCAAACGCTTTATCTGTAACACTGACCGAAGACAGTGATACCAATTTGAGATTCTTGAAAGCCGCAAAACAAGGAACGATATTAACACCTCCTAGGAGTAGCTCATTTATAGAGTAAACCTTCTCGTTACTTCCCAATCGGGGAGGAAACGACCAACTAATAGTGTCGTATCTTCGAAAGAACATGATAAGTCGTTGAACATCATGTTCAACTGCAAATGACACCCATTGATCAATAAAAGAGACGTCTTTTCCGGCAATCTCGTAATACACTGACAGTGACAGAATGCCAGGTGAATGTTGCATCAACTGGCTCACAACCTTGCTAACCCGACTATCAAATTGGCGCGATTTCAGCCGTTGGTTTGCACTACTAAGCTCTTGGTCAAAGATATTAGGGCCATCAAAAGTCAAACAAGGGATTTTAGTCCATAGATTCATCCACCTTTTGGAAAGAACACTAGTTTTCACAGCTTGCCTCAATGACATGAAGGAAAATATCTGAACGAGAAGCTCATCGGGTATAAAACTAATTCTATCATGTTCATCTCGACCACGGTTTTCCTCACACAAGTCGCATAGCTTCGGGGTTTTGGTGTTAGCCATTGCACTACACCGTCAAGTCTTCAACCAACGCGCTACTATTGTTCTAAGTTGTAGCTACTTAGAGAAAAACCAACATGGAAAAGGACAACAAATGACCGGGACAGAGGGAGTATCTGCGAATAATAACGCTTAGCTGTTAACTCAAACATCAACCGAAAGTATGATAAAAGTTCGAGAGTGGCAAATTTTAACTTTTCCCTCAGAACTAATTATTTGTTTACCTTTAATAAAAATATTCTTACAAAGAATAAAAAAGTTAATTAATCAATCACAACACTTCTATTTAGTAGTTTATCTAAGGGGGCTACCAGAGTAGCAGGGGCGGGGGCGCTCGGCTCGCTTGACATTTGAAATTTCAAAGTTTTTAGTTAAAATTTTCGGATTTTTTCAAGTTTACTCTATGACAGATGACAGTACTAAACCTGTCAAAAGCAACCCGACCCGATTGACCCAATCCGAAAAGGCTGACCCGAGACCCGAAATTGACCCGAACTACATCACCCAAATGTGACCCAAAAACTCGAATTAACCCGACCCAACCCGAACATGACCCGAGCTTTCTTGACCCCTAGCTGACCCGATCAAAAAATAACCCGATTAGAAACCACCCAACCCGAAAACTACCCGACAAACCATGACTCTAATTGACCGAAGAGACTTGAAATGACTTTTTCTCTCTTATTCATTGACCCGAAAATAACCCGGCCCGAAATAACCCGACCCGCCTGACCCGAAAAGACCCAACTAACAAACCCGAAATAGACCCAAAACCCAAAACGACCCGAAATCAATAAAAGACTCGAACCGAACCCAACCCGATTGACTCATTTGTCAGGTCTAGACAGTACTAGACTACTAGATCACCTTTTGCAATTTCTCTCCCCCCTAACTCGGAATCCTGGCTCCGCCTTCTATTCAATGTCAATACTACCTAATTTTCATGACGGGTTATTCGAAAACATATTCTTTGTTTCCATAGCAATATAGCATAATGGTAACATGTGTTGTTAACCTAAGGGTAACACTGCATGCATACGATACGGTCTTTTAGAATAAGCAAACCATGTGAGTATGTGACCGTATCAAAAATATCAGATTACCCAGTTAATAATTATGATTAAATTGGGTAATTGGGAATTAGGAACTTACAGTTAACGAAAACCGATAATTAGGGTAAAAAGTTACTACCGTATGATTTTAGCCTAAGTAATTTCAGTTAATTCAATATACGGAGTACAAGATAGACAAAAAAGGGAAGGAGGAGGGGGGTAAAATTTAATAATTGTTCAGAGAGGATGAGCAATTAAATTTACCTTGTTACAGTGAATTGGAATTGAATAGAGTGGAAGACGGTGAAAGTTGTGGATTTACCGTCTTTCTTGAGCCGTGCTTCTTTTAACTCATCTGTCTGTTTATTCTTTCCAAAATCTTGTTGATCCGCACGGTGCTATTAACTTAAGTATCCTTATTTCCTTGATGTTGTGGTTTGAAAGCCAAGTCTTGCTTAACTTATAAATTATTCACGCTTAATTTGATCCACTTATTATCAAATAATAGTATTATTCTTCTTTCATTAATCTTTGTATTTAAATTAAAGATAAATAAATAAACGGAATGAACGAAATATTTTTTTACAACGTGCTTACCTTTATTTTATTCGCAAGTTTTTCAAAATCTATCAAATTAGGAATATATCATAAGGTATGTTATGAAAATGTGTATAATCAAAGGGAGTGATAATGTGATGTTAGTTATTTTATTAAATACGCGGGGCAATAGGGCTTTAAATCGAATTATAAGTTACATACAAAAAAAGAAAAAAAAAAGATACAGTACTTCCTTCGTCCTGCTCATTACTTCATTAGTCATTAGTAATCGTATTTGGCTATAAAATCGCATATTGTATTATTATAATAACGTATTTTACTATAAAGCTCGTGCTCCCTCCTATTCAAGGTGAAGTTTTCCTTTCAGTGGCGGACTGGTAGGTTTAGGGGGCTAGCAGAGTAGCAGGGGCGTTCGCCCCCACTAAAAATTAGGATGTGTATTATTGTTCTTTGTTAGTAATCGTATTTAGCTATAAAACAACATATTGAATGTGATTTTTTATCCCATTGACTTCAAGTATGATCCAACTCCATTATGATGTTATCACGAAATTTCACTTAAAGATGGTTTTATCTTTAATCAACAAAAAAATGAATTTTGTCTTATATGAGAGTTTAGGTATTAAAATGCATCCAATTTGTACAGAAGTGTGACCCAATTTAATTAGTTTTTACACAGGTTCAAAAACTAGTTTTAAACATTAATCTTCTAGTTAGTGGAAAATCTTAGTTATATCGGGAGGAGGTCTTGCCCTGCTGATTGTTCATATTATAATGTAAAATTATCAATTGGCCCCTCCTTATTTAATGATTATGTTAAATATTGACACACAATCAATAATTATTGAAACCTAATTAACCCTCTTTATTATTTACTTTAAGATCCGCCGGTACTTCTAGCTCACTTTATAGCATAAGAGAAAATAAAGTATCATACATGTGCGATTAGATGATGTACTTCAATGAGAAAATTTATGGAAAGGATAGTGATAGGGCGCCACCCGGTGACGCCCAAATTGGGTGCCACCCTCTCACAACCCTTTTTAATTGAAGGGGTCCCCACTCACCCCATGTGAGAGGGTGGCGCCCAAAGTGGGTGTCACCGGGTGGCGCCCTTTCATTTTCCTTTATGGAAAAGGGTGATTAGAAGAGATAGGATATGAAATGGAAAGTGATGACAGGTGAGGAAATGATCTCTAGTTTTTGTGGTGAGTGTTTGGAGACCGTCCAGTCGTCCATCATGCATTATACTTCTTCTTGGCGATTATAGGCTGCTACTTTCTTGACGGTTATGGTTAAATTATTGGAAAATAAGGAGATTATGAAAGTAGAAAGAATTATGCAAATGAGGACTTCTCGACTCCGTACATGATATTAGTACGCAAGTCTTGAAAAGGATTTATTATTTTTCTTTTCATTTTTGTACTATTTCCGCTGCTTGTGAACTTTTTTAGATTCTAGCCGTTGTAGGTCCCTTTTCTGTTAATCAAAAAAATAAAAGTGTTATGGGAAATTGAAGAAACATGCAAAGGGAAATATTGAATCATTTTAGATGTACTATTTATGTATGTAAGGTTACAATTAAAAAGGAAAGGTAGCCCAGTGGTCTCTTCAAACATTAACTACGTTGTCCTCCACTGTTCACCCACCACTGGGAAGCCTAATAAGTAATAACGCACAAATTGACATTCTGGACCAAAGGAATGAAGACGCAAGAGTGTTGGAAACGTACTTTACCAAGTCCCATTGCTATTTACTTTTGACCTAACATTTACATAGTATTCCCTCGTTCTAGTCATTTATTTAGGTTTAGTTTTAAAATAAAAGTTAAAATTTACAAAGGCTTAACTTGGCGGAGTCTAATGATTAAAGGTTGGGTGAAATTTCCAGGAGAGTCAGGCTAAAGCCTCCCCAAAAAAATCTTGTGGAATATTCTTGGTCTGAGTTCATGCCTAATATACTTCGAACCTGTCATCATCAGATAGCCTGAGGGTTTACCCACTCACACCGAAGATAGCAGCTGCGGATTCCCTCATCACCCAAAAAAAAGAAAAATTGTAAATTTACAAGGTCCTTCTATTCATTAAACCAGGTCAGTTAAAAACATGGTTTGAATGTCGCATATCTTAAAATTTACAAAGGCTCAAAATTATAATCTCTCCTCAACAAAAACCATCGTTTGATCACGTCTATCAATCACGTCAATCAAGTGGATAAGAATTAATCTAGGGTTGCATGGTCAATGAATAGAGAACATTTATTTGTAATGTTTCCACATTCATGAGCTAAGAAGCTTTGAATCACCATAAATTCGATGTTCTCACGTCCTTCTGTATGCATTGATTGTACTCACTTTCCTTTCATAAGAGAATTGATCAACGTATGCCTAGGCCCTGTCAACGGCCGCATCATCATTTGGTAATTGTTGCGGGTCTCTAACATTATTAATACTGTATTTCTTACGTCGGGTAAAACTATATATTGCTCCCTCTGTCACGTCAGTTATTCACATTTAGTTTTAGCGCAATAAGAAGGGTGGAGATGGTTATTTGTAAATATTATAATTTGATGGTTTTTAGGAGCAATATAATCAAACAAGGAGAGAAAAATATTGATAGAATATTTTGTGTTGTATTTTCTATATCAAAACAAGCTAATACATTAGCTATTTATACTAGTAGAAGAGCTTGCAACTTCCCTATAACATTTAAGGTGTAAGTCTAAACTCCCTCTACATTAAACTTATAGGACTAGTAACTCTAATGACATTGAGTATGACACAAAACTTCCAAGTAGTAGTAATGTGTAATGAGTTACTTTGTAACCTTATTAGATTAATTGTCATATTTCAACACTCCTCCTTGACAATTAATTCTGACATTCCTAGCCGATTCCTTAGTTCTTCGAACTTTTGCTTAGGTAATGCCTTAGTGAAAATATCAGCAAGTTGATCTTGTGTAGGACAATACTCGAGGTTGATTTCACCTTCTCTTTGTGTGTCTCTCACAAAATGGTACTTAATTAATCTTGAAGTGCTTGGTCATCTTGTGGCACACTGGATTCTTTGCAATGGCAATAGCTGATTGGTTATCACAAAATAACTTGGTTGGAGTAAATTGTTCCTTTCCCATATCTTTGAGAACTTTCCACAACCATATCGCTTGATTTACAGCTGCACATGCTGCTATGTAATCTGCTTCAGCTGTAGACTGAGCAACATTATCTTGCTTTTGTGATTGCCATGAAAATATTCCACTAACTAGAGTATATGCATATCCGGATGTACTTCTCTTGTCATCAACGGAACCACCCCAATCACTATCAGTGTACCCGACAAGTTCAGAGTTTTGAGTTGGTTTGTACCAAAGACCCAAATGTGTATTACCTCGAATGTACCTTAAAACTCTCTTCGCTGCGGTGTAGTGAAGTTGACTCGGATTTTGCATAAACCTTGATAAAAGACTTGCCGAGAACATTAGATCAGGTCTTGAAGCTGTTAGATAAAGCAAACATTCAACTATACCTCTATAAGTGGTAGGGTCTGCCTTTTCAGCCCCATCATCTTTAGAAAGCTTCTCATTTACTCCAAGTGGTGTTGACATAGCCTTGCAATTATCCATCTTGAATCTCTTAAGAATAGCTTCTGCATATTTCTTTTGTGAAATAAAGATGCCTTCGATGCTTGCTTAACTTCTAAACCGAGGAAAAAACTCATCACGCCTAGATCAGTCATCTCAAATTCCTTTTTCATATTCTTCTTGAATTCACTAATCATAGCTTGATTGTTTCCGGTTATAATCAAATCATCAACATAAAGAGAAAGGATCATCAAATCTGATTTTGTTTTCTTCACATATAACGTTGGCTCACTTGGACTTCTTTCAAAACCAAATTTTAGTAAATACTCATCAATTCGACTGTACCAGGCTCGTGGAGCTTGCTTCAACCCATAAAGGGCTTTCTTGAGCTTGAAAACTTGATTTTCCTTCCTTTTATGACATATCCTTCTGGTTGGTCAACATATATCTCTTCCTGGAGATAACCATTCAAGAATGCTGACTTTACATCCATTTGATAGATGTTCCACTTATGTTGAGAAACCAAAACAATTAAGGTTCGTATTGTATCATGTCTTGCAACAGGGGCAAACGTCTCCGTGTAATCAATACCGTACTGTTGAGAATAACCTTTCACGACGTGCCTTGCTTTGTACTTTTGAACTGAACCATCTGGATTGAATTTTGTTCTAAAGACCCACTTGACTCCAACAACATCCTTATGTTTTGGTCTTCCTGTGAGATCCCAAGTATGATTTTTTTCAATCATCTTAAGCTCCTCCTCCATTGCATCTCTCCATTCTTGATATTTAGAAGCTTCATTATAGTTGTTAGGTTCATAAACCGCAACAAAACATGATTTAAATGGATTCTCTTGGATTGCGACATTATTATCATACAAATCAGCTACAAGTTTTTTACCTCTCGGCCCCGTAGCATTTTGAGAATCTGGGGAAGATTCAACATCATTCCTGGAAGAACTTGCTTGATCTCTGTATACCTCTCTCGGAGTTGAAGGTGAATTTTGTGGTGTTTTAGGAGAATTTGGTGGGGACACATATTGAAAAAGATCCTCATTCTAATTTTGGCCTTGTGAATTTCCATCTTCCTGCATAAAATTCCAAGGTGTTGGTGGTTGTTTCACCACCTTCTCTTCTTCCCAATTCCAGTAGGAACTTTCATCAACTTCAATGTCTCTACTAATCACCAACTTTTGAGTCTTCAAGTTTAGAAGTCGATAACCTTTAGATTGGGAGCTATAACCCAAAAAGATGCCTTGTTCAGCCTTCTCTTGCAACTTATGCCTATTTACTGCAGGAACATGTATGTAACACAAAGAGCCGAATACTCTAAGGTGTTTTACAGTAGGCTTGTGATATGTCCATGCTTTAAAAGGTGTTTTATCTGTCATCGCCTTGGTTGGACACCTGTTAAGAAGATATACAGCTGTGTTTACAGCCTCAGTCCAAAACCTTTTAGGCATTTTCTTCTCAAACAACATGCATCGCGCCATCTCCATAACAGTTCTATTCTTCCTTTCGGACACACCATTTTGTTGTGGTGTATAACCAACGGTAAGCTGATGTGCTATACCTTCATCTTCACAAAATTTATCAAACTCGTTTGATGTATATTCCATGCCTCTGTCATATCTGATTCTTTTCATGCTACAACCACTTTGGTTTTCAGCCATAGCCTTGAACTTC
The DNA here is from genome assembly GCF_048544455.1 of Silene latifolia. Classification (NCBI taxonomy): domain Eukaryota; kingdom Viridiplantae; phylum Streptophyta; class Magnoliopsida; order Caryophyllales; family Caryophyllaceae; genus Silene; species Silene latifolia. The sequence goes on from NC_133529.1 coordinate 14,056,136, forward strand.
TTGAAAATGGTGGGAACTTCTGAGCGTTCTCGAAGAAAGTAGACCTATGTCATTCTTGTCAGATCATCAATAAAAAGAATGAAATACCTATTTCTCTCATCAGTTAATGTTCGCATGGGGCCACAAACATCAGTATGCACTAACTCGAGTTTCTCTTTAGCTCTCCATGCTTGATCTTGCGGAAAAGAATCTCTATGCATTTTCCCCAATTGACAACCTTCACAAACGTCTTTTTCAAGATTCACCAAAGGCAAATCTCTCAGCATATCCTTTTTATGGAGAGTTTGTAAAGCATGAAAGTTATAGTGACCAAGTCTTTTATGCCATAGCCAAGAGTCATTATCTTCTACTCGGGCAACAATTTCTTTTGGGTACGTCCATGAAAGAGGGAAACTTTTGTTCTTCATTTCAATTCGAGCAATCTCCTTTCCATGATGATCATAAATGTTACATGTATTTCCTTCAAAGTTGACATTGTAACCATTTTGCATCATCTGGGGGACACTTAGCAAATTTGTGGCAAGATTAGGAACTAACAAGACATTGCTAATGTAACGCGTTCCTTTACCTTTTGCCTCTATAATGGAACCATCGCCCATCCTTACCGGAGTCTTCAATGAAGTATCGATATGAGTGAATATACTTTCATTGTTTGTCATGTGATTTGTACAACCACTATCAACTAGCCACATATCTTTATTGCTTTTCGTCGAGGCTTGACCGGCAACAAATAGATGATCTTCAAAGATTCCGCTTTCGGAAACATTAGCCTTTGCTTGTTGATCTCTAGACCAACAATCTTTTTGTTCATGTCCAAACTTTTTACAAATATCACATGGTGTTTTATCTTTGTTCCAACAATTTTTCTCCATGTGATTAGTCTTTTTGCAGATTCCACAAGGTGGAAATCTTCCTTTCTTTTCGGTACCATTAGTACTAGACTTGTCTTTGGACATTTTCTTATTTTTGTTATTTTTGAAATTTTGAGACTTTTGTTTATGTTTTGCTTGAAAAGCTCCTTCCGATGAACCTTCGTTTCTACCGGACACCTTTGACTCATGGGCTTGTAAAGACCCAAATAATTCTTGCGGAGACAATGTATCAACATCTTTTGACTCTTCTATAGCGGTAACAATGAAATTGAATTTGTTGTCGAGACTACAAAGAGTTTTGTTGACTATCCTCTTGTCGGAAATATCGTCGCCATAAATTTTCATTTGGTTTACTGTATCAATGATTCGAGACGTATACTCCTTCATTGATTCAGATGGTTTCATTTTCAAGTTTTCAAAATCTCTTCTCAAGTTTTGGAATTTAATAGCTCTTACTTTTTGTGAGCCTTGAAACTCCACCTTAAGAATGTCCCATATTTCTTTTGCCGAAGTTGCATTGACGATCCTTGGAAAAATCGCCTCTCCAATTGTAGAATGTGAGTATGCAATTGCTCTTGCATTCTTCGTCGTTTTCTCTTTTACTACCTTTTGTTCATCAGCTGATATCTTTTGTTCAACTGTTGATTCAGGCAGTTTAAACCCTTGTTCGATAATCACCCATAAATCTAGAGCAGTTAACAAAGCCTTCATCTTGATACACCAAAAATCATAATTTTCACCTACGAAAATTGGTGCGGAAGGCATTGCTGAACTTGATGAAGCCATGCTTATGTATCTATGTTTTTTTTTTTTTCTTTTTTGTGGGTGTTTTTTATTTTTGGTCCCGAAAGATCAAAAATGCTCTGATGCCACCTGATGGTTTTTAGGGGCAATATAATCAAACAAGGAGAGAAAGATATTGATAGAATATTTTGTGTTGTATTTTCTATATCAAAACAAGCTAATACATTAGCTATTTATACTAGTAGAAGGGCTTGCAACTTCCCTATAACCTTTAAGGTGTAAGTCTAACCTCCCTCTACATTAAACTTATAGGACTAGTAACTCTAATGACATTGAGTATGACACAAAACTTCCAAGTAGTAGTAATGTGTAATGAGTTACTTTGTAACCTTATTAGATTAATTGTCATATTTCAACATAATTAAATGACAAGTGGAAAATAAAAGACCGATGTGGGTAATCAAATTACCTATAAAAAACATTTATTAAATAAAAAGGTAAATAAATAAATGAGACACCTTAAAATAGAATAGGTACGTGACAGATGGAGTACATGTATGTCATTTATCAAGAATGATTGCTATTTGACATGTTTAAATTTTAAACGATATCAATTGGTTATTAGTCTTATACAGTGGCGGAGCCAGGAATTTAAGTAAGCGGGGGCGAAACGATAATATTATAAGGGGGACTCAAAAAAATTCAGAAATTTTAACTAAAAATTTCGCAATTTTCAAATGCCAGTGGGGGCGACCGTCCCTGTTAGCCCCTCCCTGGGTCCACAACTAGTCTTATATGAGACGATATTACAGTTATGAAAACAATTATCGATTATTTAACCAAAAATGTACTAATAATTTACAACCTGAATTAGCTATTATGTCTTTTAAACCTTGAGTCCATCATCCTTCATTCGTGCGAAGTAACAGTAATGTTGTACTCACGGAACAAAGACTTTCCTAATAAAATGCTTTGATTATACGTGTATGTGTTACGTTCTTTCGTACTCGTCCCATTACGCATGTGTAACGTCTTTTATTTCACCACCTTAGCATATGTTAGTCAATGCATGGGCATAAATTATTTGTTTGTTTTTGTTTTTGTCGTTTAGTTTAAATGAGCGCACTTATATTGCGGATTAGAATTGAATTCCAAACTTTATAGTTGGAGCAAAATAATTCTTACCACTTAAACTAACTCTTGTTTATCTTTCTGATCATTTTAGGGCGTGTCTCAGTCAATTGTTTACTTTTCTATTTTGGAAATGGATATGAAGAACAATTTTCTCCTATGCACTTAATTTGGTCACTTACCATCTAATAATTGTCCTCTCCTCTTTCCTAGGTCTTTATGCCAATTCAAACAATAAACAAATGATCGGGACAAAAGGACCCGTGAATACAAAGTACTCTATTTTCAATTTCATTGAATTTTGTATAAGGTTTTTATACTTAAATAGTTGGATATATATATATACTCTCTCCGTTCCAATTATTTGTTTACCTTCGATTAAAATATCTTTCATAAAAAAGTAAATAAATGATTGAGATGGAGTACGTACAACTTAAGAGAGTCATTATCATTACTTCATGACTTTACCAACAAAACCGAATTAAATCTCGACCAGACGAAATTTAAATTATTACACGTTGATCGAATAAATTAACTACGTACATTTTATAGTTGTATTGGTTTCAATATTTGAATTTCTTTACTATAAAACTTTTTGTTTGCATTGATTGCGATTGTACCAAGAAAGTTGGCATATATACGTACTATATAATCTAGGGAGTTGCATGAGTTGGAAGTTTAGAACGAACATACAGAAAATAACGTTAAACAAAAATGTTACTCCATGCAGTTACCAACCCCGTCGTCATTCCTATGCAAGCCACACCAATTTCTGTGTCACATCCTATCCGTCAATCCTCGTCGCCGCTATCTCAGCCTTTGATCCAGGACCGTCGATTGCCCGTCAGCCTATATCACCGGCCATTGCTTCCTCCGGCGCACTGTGTTAACGGACAGCTTTCTATTGATGTTGAAAATACCCCTAGGTGATTTTTCTCCTTTCTTCTTTTACCTTGTTATTTAATTTTTACAACATTCTTAATTAAGGATTTAAAGATAAAAACTATGGTAAAATTTATGTGAAAATATAAATGTACTGAACGATATTAATTAAACAAGTATGTGTGAAAATTAGGAATTTTACTGTATTTATATATTGGTCAATTTCACATGGTTTTTAAACAAATACTCCTTATATAAAATGATATTAAACAAGTATATGTGATTCGGTTATATTAACGGTAAAATTCAAGGTGTTATGGTTGTTCTAATTGATAGTCTCGTTCCCTTCAAAAAAAAAAAAAAAAAAAAAATTGATAGTCTCGTTCTTACAAACTTTTATCAACATTTTGGTGAGACGAGATTAATTTGCTAGATGTAAAAATTTGAGATTTAGATAGTATGATCCAAAATAATATAAAATTATTTTGGTAATTTTTCGTAAGAAAATATTTTTTATTATGTCTAATTTCTCGTTATTATTGTGTGCCGAGTTGACACATGTTAGAACCGATTTGCTAGTATACATGCATTAGTAATTTATTAGCTTGTGAGAAATTGGAGTATGAGTATATTAGGGTAGATTTAGCTTGTGAATTTTGTGTATAAATATTATTGCTATTTTAATGAAGTTTATTAAACAATTATTTCCAAAGTGTTTCTATGTTTAGTGAACTAATACGCGTATTAATGAGTATTGTCATCATTCTATTAAAGAAGTATATATATTGATTATATTCAATCCAAAAAGTTTGTTTTCGTTAGATTAACATTTATGATTTATTTCACAAATTCAAACGGTTTTCCAATGTGTGTCCTGAAGGCACCCATTAAAAATTTAACCAAAGAAAGTATTACAAGAACTCAAGAATCTTTCACTAAATATGGTATAAATGAGTTGATACTTGCATTTTTAATGATATATTCTTCTAATACTCTCTTTATTTAGACTCTTAATAATGTGTGTCCTTATGGCACACGTTAAAAAAAAAAAAACGAATAGAATAACTATAAATTTCAATATTGTCTTTAATTTAGTAAGGGTAACATAAATTTAATTTCCCATTTGTAGTGTTTTTTTTAAAGTTTTTTAAAGAAAAAAACTTTCATTTAGCTGAACTGCTCAACACTGAAAATGACAAATTTTAGGTTAAAGTGACACATTGTATTATTTGATATTCGAGTGCTGCTTAACATAATTTCAAAGTTCTTAATTAAGTATGAACTTTGTTGCTTTCCGTATACTTATAAGTATAGATCTTGACAATGTTTAGGTTCTCATTAACATTAGGGGCTTAGGGCTACCCAATAGTATGATCAAAAGGTTCTTAAAATCGAGACCCCAAAAATTTATAGAGCTTAATTTACTAGCGAAATTTCCATGTTCGGGTACCATTTACTACAAAAAATAAGTTTATTATTACTGTTATATGGAGCTCCAAAAGGCCTTTGAAACCGAACCTCTCAAATTTATTTCTCGGTGTTAATTACCATAATTGAACTCTTTTTCACGTGTTTTGTTGAATTACAGCTATAAAAATATCAACATTAAATGTTTAACGGTAAGTCCATAACTACGCATTTTGCTTGCAATAGTTATTGTGTGAGACGATCTAAGTAGGCAGTCTATTTGTATAAAAATCACTCTTTTATTATTAGCAATAAATGAATGAATTTTTATTAAAAAAATGACTTTTTCATAATATAAGACTGTCTTATTCTTATGTTTTGCTTGAACCTGAACTATTTCAACAAATTAATTATTTTTTAATATTTTTCTCGAAAATTAAGTTAGGCACACTTTGTTATCACTTTCGACACAATAAATGAGACTTGGTAACTTAATAAATTGACTAGTCCCACATACCAAATTATTTAAGGCGAATAATTAAGTTTGTGTTGTGTATGTACATAACTTACAGAAACCCTAAGACTCCGTACACTTACATAAGGAATTCTAGGTCATATATACTCATACGTAGTACGGAGCATCAGACATCAGCGGCGTTCATTGAGGTTATATAGTAAATTTAAGAACTATCTATAAAATTAACGGTGTTTTACATAATAAAATTCGGTAATGATTTTACACATGACCGCTTTTTATTTGGCAAGACTACAAAAACCTGTGCGGTCTCTAGACCACCCCACGGCCACACCAATACGCCATTGTGTGCAATGGCCCCATAAATCGGACACAAAATAAATATATGTGTAATAATGTTCGTTGTTTAATTATTAATTTACGAAGATGTATATAGAATTGGAACACAAAATTAGTAACATTTTGATTCATTAAAAAAAATTGCATTGATATTACTATAGCCATTATATATGTACTCCGTAACATTATTATTTATCCATTATAGTCATGTAATACAATAAAATTTCGATAAAAGAAGTAATATGTTATGAACAATAGTTGACGTACTTTTCATAATATGCAGATTGATGGATTTTATTGAAATCGAACTCAAAGTACGTGATTATGAAGTGGATCACTATGGTGTTGTTAACAATGCAGTCTATTCCAGCTATTGCCAACATGGTACGTACTTACACAGTTATACATAATTATAAAACAAATTATTTTTCCATATATCCCTTGTATTATGTTAATACTATAATATTTTGTTCGATAATATAAAATTTGGATCCGTCGATTATTTATTAATTATCCTTTTTTGTCATTATTAATTAGCACATCATGAATTATTGGGATATCTTGGGGTAAATCTTGAAGCATGTGGTCGTAGTCAACCGCTAGCAGTTTCGGACTTGGCTTTCAAATTTCTTGCACCTCTTAGGGTATGTCACTTGCTTCCCTTTTCTAGTTTGGCATTAAATTATCATCATTATTGGCTTTTTTCAATTCTTCACGTAAAAATCTTTTGATTTTTGAAAAAGAGCTAGTTAACCAAGTTTTGTATGAAACCAACAAAGAACAAACTATTGTTGGGGTAAGACCAAACCGGATTAAAGACCGAAAATAAAAATTAGGTTAACTGAATATCAACCTAAAGTTCCTCAATCATGAATCGGATTGACCCGAATTATAAATGTCTGGTCTGGTCTTATACCACAATGGACCATACTCCGTATTTTTTTTTAGAATACTTAGTATTTATATACGGAGGATATGGGTTATTTGGACATTTTTCTAGTAATAGCTAGCCTAATAGGGTTTTGTAACAAAAATTATTTTTCAAACAAGTGTATTTATTTTCATTACGTAAAATTAAAAATCAAGTATTTTATGTTACTCCATATATTGGTTTAAGTTACGACACTAAAATTTGAGAGAGACGATTTTTCAATAAGTTATTAAGAGATCAAGCTTCTGTATCCTTTTATTTGTATTTCATGACCCTTTTATTGTTGATCGTGACATAGTAATTTCGTGCATATTTACATAAAAAATGTACCCATTTTATCTTTAATCATGATTTATATCTATTTTATTATCTTTAATACCACTTTTTCTTAAAATTGTAAAATAGTCTCTCAATTAACTTATTGAGAGACCGTCTCTCAGGAGACCTACTCAAGTTACGATTTCCATAATACCGTAAACATTTTTTAGTTAGTATTATTAATCGACTATTATTATTATTATCGACTGATATTTAATGTGTAACAGAATAGGGACAGATTTATGATAAAGGTGAGGGTGTCACACTTCTCAGTTGCTCGCATTTTCATTGAACACTACTTCTACAAGTTACCGGACTACCAGGTAATTATTTCCATTGGCTGGCTTGTTATCATCACATGAGCAGTCATGAGGTAAATTGGTAAAATGGTAAATGGTGTAGTGAATTTTCACTAAAGTTACTGTGTTGTTTCTTTGGTATACAGCCTATTCTTGAAGCTAAGTCTACCTTGGTGTGGCTTGACGAAAATCACCGCCCTATTCGCATACCGTCGGAGGTCAAATCCAAGCTAACCCAACTCGGATTATACAAGTAACTACAAGTTATTAATATCGGTTTCGCGATAAATTATTTTTAAGCTTGAAATTGTGTTTAGTAGTATAAGACATTTATTTGCAAGGTTTATGGACTTAAAATACTTAATGTGTGTGGATTCTACTAGTTTGATTGATCAAATTGAATTTATGGTTACTATATCTTGTACTTAATGTGTGGATTTTCGGTCACTATTTGTACGCATTAAGCCACATAGATGCGTGTTACGATTAAGGTCTTGTTCTTTCTGGCTTAATTTTATCTCATTTAAGTTTAGTTCATCTCTGTTTAGTTCAATTTTGTTCAGTTTCAGTCAGTTCGATTTAGCTTCAGTTAGTTCTATATGGACTACGGAGTAACTTGTTGTATTGGATTAGCCCACATGAGTTATTACTTGTTGCCTTGTTGGGCGGCCCAGAGATTCGACATAGTGCTAGAAAATACGTGGGTTGGGTCCATAATGCAATGCTTGTCTACATGTAACTTGTATCCAATGGGCCATGACTCCATTGGCCCATAATAAAGGGTATGTAGGATTGTAGGTACACAAATCGATTCCCTTTTTTTTGAGTAATTTTTTGAAAATGTTGATTTTATTATAAAGAAAATTTGGTTCATCCATTCGAGTAGGACAATATATCTCATTCTTTTGGATAACAGAGGAGAGTAAAACTCAATGACTTTCAAGCCACAACGAAGAAACATGATATTAATATCCTCGCTGTAAAGTAAGCTGCTTTATTATCCTTACATAAAATGAGAATGCTTCATTTCAGTGAAAGAAGAAAATTAGTTCCTAATATCGATGATCACAAAAGAAATTTGCTAAGGTGTCTTCCACGTTCCAAGGATAGTGTTAATAACACACATATTATCTCCTACAATATAATTTAAAGGTTAAAACCCAAAATTTTAGCAGCAGTTATGTTTTCTTTAAAAGTAAGTGTTCTAACATAAAAGAACACTAACTTGACCGCAATTTTAGCACATAATAACAATTTTTTATCATCAAGATCTCTAATGTTAAAGCCTATAGTTGCATTTTTATCACATATCGTTGTGAACCATCAAATTTGACCTTAATAAAATTATTTGGCGGCAATAGTAAAAGTAATCTTTTTCAATGGTCATTGAAGGTAATCATAATGGGTAGACAGCATAATCTCTTTAAAATTTACTAATTTGGCTTTTCATTTCCAAGCTTAAAGAAACGAATTGGTGATCGTAACAACCATCCTAAATGGCTAATATATTGTTCACCCCGAATGTTAATCCAAAGAGAATATTAGAACCAAATAATAAAAACTTTTGCCATAATAATCCCCCCTACTATTAAGAGAATAAAAATTCTCAAAAGTTTTCCCTCCAAACTTCACCTACTTATATAAGGAAAGAAATAAAATTTTCCCATTAAACTATAATCTTTTTCTTAAAGCATGACTTTTTTTTATTAAATTATAAATTATAATTATATAATGTTTTGATCAAAATAAAATAAAAGGAGTATAAAATTATAAAATACAAAATCGTTAATTTTTCTTCGAAAATGACTTAATGCATACTTAAACTGTATAAAACAATAAAATAATATTATTACCTACGTGAAAAAAAATCATTAAGATAATTTAAGCAAAGTTATAAAATAAAATCATTAACTTTATATTAAAAAAAAATTCATGACATACTACGTTTTTTTTCTCATATTAAAATACAATTAGGCGAAATATAAAAATTTGAAGGTATGAAATTAGGAATGAATCCTCCTATATACTAAGAGAATAAAATTCTCCAATGTTTTCCTCCAAAAGGAATCAAGCTAAATAAGAAAATAAAAATACTTCTTTCTTTAAATTATTATCATTTCATCAAAATATAACCTTTTAATCAAATAATAGTATTTTCTTTGAAAATCTAAATTATAATATTTTAATTAAAGAAGATAAATTCACTATAATTTTATAAACTGTAAATCTCTAAATTTTTGTTATGTATTATTATATATGAGAGAATGACTTGACACATTTTGTATAAAACAAAATATTAAACTGATATAATTAGCTTCATCACAAAAAAAAAAAAAAAAAAATCATTAACATAGTTTGAGAAAATTTATTATTTGTAATCATTAGTTTTATGTTAAAAAAAAAATTATTAAACATATTTTATAACTTTACTAAAATCTCTTGATTAGTTCATAGTTCATTTTTTTCTCATATCGAAATACGATGAGGTATATGAAAAATATGAAAAATTAATAATGTATCAATTTAAAATATTTAAATAATAACTAAAAACAAAACATCTATATATCCCGCAAATGTGCGGGATTTACACTATTAAATACCAATAGTATAATTGTTACATTCTCTAATATCCCTATCTAAAAAACCGCGCATTTGCGCGGGATCTATACTAGTTTGAAATAAACTGAATTTGCTTGGATATTTAAGAATGCAACTATGTATCAATAGGTGAATAACCCAATCTTATACCTATGCAAAATATGTAATTATGGATTCAATAGGTCTTGGTATAGACGGGTGGGGCGAACAGACGGGTAAAGACCTCTAATAAAATGGGTAGGGGGGACAAGGTGGGACACCCCCATGTGCTTTCCACTTTATGGCAAATGGGTATTTTGTGAGGAGAAATGGTATCCATCTATACGTATAGACGGATAACAACCGTCTTTGTGTTATGGATTAGTAGTCTAGTACTTGTACTACTCTATAGTACGTAATGACAATTACTCATTACGATGTACTATCCACCTCTTAAAGTCGTTTCACTCTTTAGACACATTCACACATATATAACACTTTTTTTTTTATAAGGTAATAAAAACTAGATTGATCATCTAAAGTAGAACTTACCTATTTCATGCTTTCGAATGATACAGCTAAGTTGAAGTCACCGGCTTTTAAACCACCTCGAAAGAGTTGTACATAAATGTCCAATAAAAGCCATAAAATCGGCAATTTTATTAGCTTCACGAAAACAATGTTAAATTAAATCTTCAATTCTTTAATGAATTGATAATATGTAATACAGGTTAGACTTAGGAATTAAGATCCATCTTCTCACATACCTATTTAAATTTATTCCTCAATACTACAAAGTACTTTTTTTAAAGTTATCCATAGTAGATGAGTTGGTAAGTATTCCTCATATACTTCATAGCCACTTACATTAGTAGGGCCCTATTCTTTTTTATTGATAAAAACTAAATTAAGGTTAATTTGAATTGATTGAAACTGAATTGAACTATATGAAGATGAAGATGAAGATGAAGCAATAATTAATGGGTCCTGCTATACTTCGTCGACAAATTACTAAATATCGTCGACAATTAACGTAAAATTCCAAGTTTGCCCTCCATATCATGACTCCATATTGGTCTCACCAAAATGCAATTTCCGTCTCAAAACAGAAATGAAATTACCGTCTCACTAAAACACAAGTCACCGTCTCACTAAAATATTTCAAACAAAAAAAAAAGTCGGGTTTTGTAATTAACAACATGAACGGGAACGATTTTAACAACGATTTCAACAATGAAGATAGTAACGAGGTTAGTTTACGATTTAGTTTTGTTAAAAATTTATGTTTTATTATCGTTTGAATCCCGAATTAGGATAGATGCCATGAATGTAGACGGAATTATGATAGAATTTGTGACGGATTTATATGAAAAATTAATCGAAAAAAAAAAAAAAAAAAAAAAAAAAAAAAAGACTAAAGCGGGCCGAGAGGCGTGAGTGTTCTTCGTCCCGGCAGACCAGCCGGACGAAGCATGGGCTCGTCTCATATGGCCCATGGACGAAAGAATCCTTCGTCAGGCTTGGTGTTGGACGAAGGATTCCTTCGTCACTGGCCCATTGTTGTTTGTTTTTTTTTTTTTTTTTTTGTTTTAGAGTTTCTCGTTACTTTTTTTTTTTTTTTTTTCTTTTTTTTTTTTTGTTTCCGACTCGTTTTGTATAAAATAATTAATTTCCGTCTTTGTATTAAAATTTTTTATTTTTTATAGTTTCCGAGAATTCAAATAATTATAATTAATTTCCGTTATTTCCGACTCGTTACCGTCTTTATATGGAATTTTTATCTTTAACATTTCCGACTCGTTTTGTAAAAAATAACTTATTACCGTGTTTGTATTAATTTTATATTATTTTATATTTACTTCGACTAGTCCCGTAGCAAATAATTGAATTAATAACTAACTTGTTGAAATGCGTGCGCAGGTGATTAACGATGGAGACGGTGTTGATTACTCGGATCATTTACGACAACCAGATTTTTTGCATCTAGTATCAAGCGTTTAATTGGGCATATGAGATCGGGCTCCGACTCGGGTTTGGTATAAAAAAAGCAAGCAACAAGAAAGTTGGTCGTAACACGAATTTGAGACAACGTTATTTTGTTTGTCGGATGGGTGGAAAAGGTCCCGTAAATAAGGATGCCGATTCTTTAATGAGGGGTAACACCGCTACCGGGTGGTGCAATTGCAAATTTTCAATGAAAGTTGTTGAATTAGAAGAGAATAAGTGGCAGTTTGTGATGAGATCCGGGTTTCATAATCATGGTTTAACGTTGTATTGTGACGGCGATAGATACTTTGCAAAGCTTGATGACGAGGAGTTGGCTTATATCGATGCCCAAGTTAGAGCTCACGTTAGACCGGCAATTATTAGTGCGGGTTTGCATCAGCGGAATCCGGAAAAGTCAAGACCTAATCGGCGACAAATCTACAACCGTTCTCAAAAAGTAAGGGCCGAGGAAAGAGAAGGGAGAAACCCAAGACTGTGAGATGTTAGCACTTGCGGTTCAAAGATAAGTACGTTCATTATTGGGTCACTGATCAGGAGACCGACGAGCTAACCCACGTGTTCATGTCTCATCCCGAAGCCGTTAAGATGTTTCGATCATACTATTATGTGGTACAGATCGATTCCACGTACAAGACAAATGAATACTGTCTTCCGCTTGTTGAGATGGTTGGAGTCACACCCGTCGGGAAGAGCTTTATCATCGCTTATGCTCTTGTGACGCATGAGTCCGAGGAGAAATATTTGTGGGTCCTACTAAACCGAAGGGGCTGCTAAATGATGCCGTTCAACCTAATGTTATTGTTTGCGATTGCGAGGGAGGGTTGTTGAACGGGATTCCCATTGTTTTTCCGGATTCGTCTCACTTGCTATGTCTTTGGCATATATATTCTAACGTGGAGACGAAAGCACTTGATATCACGGGTCAGGATGGTTGGGCTAAGAACGTAACCTTTACTTTGTTTCTCGGTTGTCGAGGCGGAAACCGAAGAAAAGTTTAATGTTGCGTGGGGCACATTGGCAAGGGAATGGGCGGGAGTGGCGGCTTATATTGAGAGGCAATGGTTCCCGCACTTGGAAAAATGGGCCAAGTATAGAACGAACAACATAACTCATTTTGGCAATACTTCTACATCCCGGGTTGAGTCGGCTCATGCGAATTTGAAGAGATGGTGAATAGCGCGCGGCGCGATTGATAGCATCCTGAGTCGGTTTCATTCTTTGATGGAAACGCAACATGTTGAGATCCGACACTCGTTGGAGTTATCTAGATCGAGGCGGTTGACGGGGATTCAGCGATTATTTTCCAGACTTTCTTGCAAAATATCAAAGAATGCCATCAGTGAATTGCGTAAAGAATTCGAAAGAGGTGCCAAGATGACGGAAGATGCCTTGACGATCGATTGCGGTTGTGTAAAGGCTACTACACTTGGTTTGTTATGTGCTTGTTCACTTCACCGCATTTCTAGAAACGGATCTCGGGTCCCTGTTGATGTGTTACATGCATTTTGGAGGAAGTTGGAGTACGATGGTTCGGAGGCAATGCCGACTTGTGATGATGATCGATTGGAGGAGTTATTCGATGAAATTCGGAATGCAGATCCGAGTATGAGATCATCCATGTTCGATGCCCTTTACTCTCAGATACATCCGCAAGAGGAGGATGTAAACGAGCCTCGGGTGAACGAGAACCCTAGAGGACGTCCGAGTAGGGGAACTCGTAGAGATCCGTCCGCCGTTGAGCATGCACGGGTTCGTGTTCGAGTACGTACTCCGTCTTCCCAACGTACTCCGTCTAGTACCCCCCGTTCTACTCCGACGGTTCCTGTTACTCCGTCGTCTACTCCCCGTTCTACTCCGTCGGTTCGTTTTACTCCGTATAGAACCCCCCCGGTCCACTCAAACGGGCCCCGGTACACCGTCTACCACTGCTACCACGACTACGGGGAGTTTCGGCACAACGTATTGCGCACCTCTTGAGGTCGACTACACCATTGGTGATTTGAGGTATTTTCCTTATCGTGACTTCCTGCCTTCATTTTTTCACGAGTATGTAGAAGCATGGTTTAATCCTTACGGAGACGGTCATTGTGGTTTTCGAGTTATCTCACATGGCTGTTCGGGGTGACCAATCTCATTTCACGATGGCTAGAACAGATTTACTTAGGGAAATTCGTAGTCCCGATTACCGTGATCATATCTATGGCCCAGGGAGATTTGATACGGAGGTAGCTAGAATTACATTTATGGATCAGATACCGTGTGGCTCGGGTAATTGGATGGACGGTTTTGATCTATATGGTTATGCTACGATGTACAATTGGGTGATATGTTGTATTTCTGCATTTGACGATCAAGAAGGTCAGCGAAATTGGAATGGTAGTTTTACTTATTTGCCTCTACGAGCCCCTCCCGGAGTACGTGCCCCATATGGTGTCTTATGGGTATTACATGCGGGAAACCACTATTTGCGGCTCCGAGTACGCCCCTTGTCACCTATGCCTCCAATAGCCCATTGTTGGGTACATGATGCAAGCGTAGATCATTATAATGGCCTGTATCGACATCAGATCCGATTATGGCGCGATTTCGCGAGGTGTTCTTAGCTTTTATTTGTCCGATTATTGTACCTTCTATTTTATATATCTGAATATTGTACCTTATATTTTTTTTTATTTAATTATCCGATTATTGTAGTTTATTATCCTCTGCATCCGATTAATTGACTTAAAACGTAATTTAATTAAAACAATCCTTAAAACATAATTTGACATATTTTAATTAAAACATTCCTTAAAACGCGTTTTGACATACTTAAAACATAAACCATTGAAAACATAATGAAACCCTAAACCCCAAACCCCAAACCCTAAACCCTAAACCCCAAACCCCAAACCCTAAACCCCAAACCCCAAACCCCAAACCCCAAACCCTAAACCCTAAACCCCAAACCCATACCATAAACGATTATTACTTAAAACATAACATAATTAAATAACTACCGAACTTAATTATCTTCCGATGATGAAGATGACGATTCCTCATCTTCTTCATGATCTTGAATCTCAATTTCTTCAGGTTGGGTAGACATATATTGAGTCAATAAATCATTCAAGTAGAGATAAAGAATTCCTTGCCCCAAGCACTCTACCAAAGACATAAGTCGATAGTCTTGGGTAATCAATCACGGTGAGAATGCGCTCAAAATATGTAAAGATATCACTTTTTAACCTACGAAACTCCCACATCTTCTCGTTTAGTACTTCATCATAAACAACCTCATCTCTGCTTCTTTGGAGTTAGAACATGATCCGGGTTTCCTTGTAAAATTATACAAAGGGTACCAATTGGAGGCTCTTCAAGCAGGTGCCATACAGTGTCACTAGGAACCACTGATTCAAGACGCTCAATTAGAATTGGTAAATTTTGAACAATTAAATCGATTCTTATTTGATAAACTCTGATTTTTTGAGCATTTGTGAGAACCATTTTAGGATTGGATGTTGTGAGTGAATAATTAGTATTGTAGTGAGTGAAGATGATTTGGATGTTGTGATTGAAATTGACATAGAATGGCCTATTTATAACCTATTAATTGTAACGGTTATTTTTGAATTACAACGGTTATTTTTGAAATACAACGGTTATTTTGAATTATAACGGTAACATTTGAATTATAACGGTAACATTTGAATTATAACGGTAACATTTGAATTATAACGGTAACATTTGAATTATAACGGTAACATTTGAATTATAACGGTAACATTTGAATTATAACGGTAACATTTTTCCCTATATAAACATCTACATAATGTTGTAATTTTGCACTCATCTTCAACCTTTTCTATTTTCCAATCATCTTCATCATCTTCCATTTTCTTCTTCAAATCTTTACTTATGTCAACATCATCCTCAATGTGGGGAACCCGACCAATTGAAGGCCTTGATTTTAAGAATCAAATTTGCAATCGTTGTAAAAGAAACGCTATCATCATGATTTCCGGGACAGCTACTAATCCGAAGAAAGCTTTTTTTAAGTGCGTACCTTGCGATCGTTTTGTGTCGTGGTTGACTGAAGATCATTTAACAATAACAAAAAAGTTGAATATAGCATGTCAAGATGAAGGTGATGATGCATCAAGTGGAAATGTCATGAAAGAGCAAGTGATAGGTATAAAAAAGGAGATTTCGGAAATGACAAGGATGATGAAGTTTTATTTCAAGTGTATCTTGTATTTGTTTGTTTTCATTATGTTGGCCATTGTCATGAAGTAGTTACTATTTCGTAAATGTATGAATTTGCATCGTTGCTATGTATTCAACAAATTTAAGAAATTTCATAATTTAAAACCGTCATGTTTTTTGAAATAAACGTTCAAATAGTCAACTAACATAATCATCCAACATAAAAAATGTCTTCAAAACCGTACAACATAAATGAAAACAAACACAAACTAGTTATCATCCTCTTCGTCGCTATCAGTGTACACACCATCTGATCTACGCTGAACAACATCACCGGGTGTTTGACGAGGTCCTCGCTGACGTATGATATCCCCAGCCCTCTCAATCAATGGGCCGACGTTCTTCATCATCTTGCGGAGGAAGGCAAGCTGTTTCTTGTCATCCTTAATTTTTTTGGCCTCGTAAAACTGAAACATTACAGCACGTGCAGTCTGCAAATTGACAAGAAAATTATAAACATTATCGAGGAACAGTAAGAAAATTATATCGATTATTACAACAACTGTAAGTAATATTATTACCTCAGCAGGAATATCAAAATCCTCATGTGGCGGGGGCATCATGGTGGTCGGGATCAATGATGAACGGGTGAGAATTCCCATTAAACCAAGCCTCATACTCTGGCTCCGTCTCACCCGGAAGCTAACGGTCTCGATTTACGAGAAAGCCGAACCACGTGATCCCGCCAAAGAATCCCAAAGATGATCGGTCTCCCAACCCCAACACTAACCTCGTACCCTAAACCCGGCGGGACGATGCGCTGTCAATCTCATAATGGGATTGGGTATGATCTGCACATACCCAAACCGTCGTAAACACCGATCAGCCGGGTACGGCTCCGCTATGTCCATGAAACGAATACAACTCGTATACAAAGTACGAGGATGATACTCCTCCTGACGCGGCCCGTACGGATCCCACCTAATGGAAGCACAAGTAAGCCCATCTAACAACCTCCGATACTCCAACAATTTCTCCGCATTTTGAGCGAAAGGACCAACGGATCTCCAAGAACACGACCGAGGCTGAGTAGGGTCAATTGCCGAAGGTGGACCGGGTCTGAACATAGGAAAATACTCATAGATCCACGATTGCAACAAGGTCAAGCAACCACCAATAGTCTTCACACCAAAGACGTGAAGCCACCCCAATCGCTTGTCGGTACATGAAGGCAAGTACACCGGCTCCCCAAGCGTAGTCGTGTACACCATCAGTATCATACACTAAAGGAAACAAGCGAGGACGTAACCTATCACCCGATTTGTCGACAAAAAGTGTCGACCCCAACACCACAGCCAAAAACCCCTGAGCAAAAACAACATCACAATTAGCTCTCGCCGTTTCACAAACTGCATCTACCAATATACCCCCACTCTTGTAAATAGGGACCTTCTTAGTAGAGTTTAACGGCAACCTCAACTTCTCTGATGAAATCGCAAAGAAGCCACATACATACATAAGGGGATCCGCCAACGTCCCGTCATTACTCTCCACCTTACAACAGTTACCATCAACCCGAACGCCTAAGATCTGCGCAACATCGTGAAGGAGTATGGACATCTCCCCAAAAGGCATGTGAAAACTGTTGGTGTCGGGTTGCCATCTCTCAACAAAAGCAGAAATAAGGGGCATGTTATAATTCTCGGCCATGGAATCTAATAGGTGAGAAAGACCGATGCGTCATAAATAGTCTTAACGGGGAGGAGGAGTGGCCAACAACTCAACAACCTCGTCTTACCAAACCGGTGGTAACCGTCAAAACCGGTCGACCAACCTCATTAGGAGTCGCCCATATGGTGTTGGCAATGTGGCCCCCGAAGCTAGGAATCACGTGGGGAAAGTCGGGACCACCGGGAACACGATGATCGATCAACCAAGAGACATCCTTACCCGACTTCTTCTTCGGAGCCACCACACTACTAGAACTACCATCCGACCTCCGCTCGAAACGCCCCTCCTCATTCCGTCTACGTGGCACCCTACGCACTCGCTCAATACCCGCCTCCTCCTCACCTATCACATCACCAGACCGAACCAGCTCCTCCTCCATCCGCTCATCAGTCCACGAATCGGCACTCACATCTCCAACCTCAGACTCAAACTGGAGCCCCTTTCGAGCTCGAACGTGACGGTCATTTCCTCCACCGGCCATCTATTCCAAAAAATAAAACAAAGAATTTATAAATATAAGTTAAAGTAAATTAAAAATTAAAAAAAAAACAAAATAACCCGGAACGGGGTTTATTAATAATAATTAATTAATATTTTACGTAAACTAAACGAGACGCAACAAAAATAATTTTACAACAACTTGATTACTTAAATTAATAAAACAAAGACGGAAATAATATAAGTTTATTAGTAATAATTATATTTATATTTATAAATATAAGTTTAAGTTAATTAAAAAATAATAAAAAAAAATATCCCCATAAGGTGTTTATTAGTAATAATTAATTAATATTTTACGTCGACAAAACGAGACGGAAATAATATATATTTACAACGACTTCGGCACGGACGACAATTATTATTAATAATTTATTACTTTATAACGATAACAAAATAAGACGAGTAAAAAAATTTATTTAAAAAAAAAAAAAAAAAAAGTATCGATAAATTATAAAACAAAAAAAAAAAAAAAAAAAAAAAACCGTGTAAACTGGGCCAGACGAAGGATTTCTTCGTCCAAAGCCCATCACAGACGAGAGAATCCTTCGTCCATAGCCCATACCGACGTGAGGGTTCTTCGTCCAGGCCTGGTGTTGGACGAAGAACTCCCTCGTCCCGCCCGTATTGCGTTTGCGTTTTTTTTTTTTTTTTTTTTTTTTTCTCGATTAATTGATACGATAATTGCGTTTGATAGTAATCACATACGATAACGACTAAATCCGATTGAAATCATAGCAACTATCCTAATTCCGTCACTAATTTGGCATCTATCCTAATTCCGTCACAAATTTACAACATTAACAAAATACTACAAAAAATTTTGAATACTAATCACATACCTTGTTGAATGTTTGAATTCGTGACGGAAATTATGCGGTCGATACGTTTTTTTGTTGAAATTTGAGTCGGGTTTTTTTTTTTTTTTCAAAATTTCGAATGTGAAAGGTTGTTATTGAATAAAATGGAAATTATAAAGGGGAGTGTGAGGGAGGGGCAAATTAGGAAGTTCATTAAAATTGTCGACGATATTTAGTAATTTGTCGACGACCTTTAGCAGCCAGGTAATTTGGTGAATATATGAGCTTAGAGTTGGCATTTGGCCGTGCTGGGCCGGCCCATCTTACTTTCCCCCAAAAATGGTCTGGCCTAGTGTGATGATCCGCACACTTCGAACCCTTAGATTTATTCATACTTTTGTAATTTCATTTCTCTTATATATTTTTAATAAATACTTTCCTTGTTTAGCATAGCTAGCATAGGTTTTCTTTCCATAAAAAGGTATATCGCTATTCTACACTTTCAATGTTTATTGCTACCAGGATGTAAATATCAAATTTCCCTCTTTAGGGAGTACTAGTGAATGAAAATCTGCTTCCTACCTTGTGCCGTCGTATTGCTTGTTGTTGCTTTGTTGTGAACGACTCTTTGCCTTCACTTTTCTACCAAGCCGTGTTTGTGGGATCGACACTAGGATCCCGACTTACACACCCGAGACCGATTACGAACGCCTAGTGCTTGACGCTCTCGTTGCAATCCTGTCGAGTGTTGCCATGACCCGAGTATCGTGCTAGTGAGCGATTCTTTACTAGTATGAAGATCCTTGTTTCTTGCATCTTTCCTTGAGCCGGGCAAGGGTACGCGCCACGATCCGGCAAAAGTACCGGACCGTGACACCTAGGCACAGATATTGGGATGGTCGTGTCATGCCGTGCCTGACCCACTCAACCAAATCCTCGCCGCGACTCGTTCATGGCACGCCCAGTTTCGTGCTTGGGTCGTGCCTGGCCTATGGCCTAATCGCACCTGGCACGTGGGCCGGCCCAATAACCTTAATATTTTATTCTAAATACTTTTTTATTTATATAAATAATGAATATTAATGATTTAAATATATATTTTATTAAATATTAATGTACTTGATGACTTGTTGTGAAATAAAGACAAGAGAAATGTAGAGAAAAAATTAGAGAGAATATAGAAAGAGACATAACTGTATTCCTATTCCATTATGAAGGGTATATATATAATACAATGGGACAGAGTTTCCATAAGACAATAATGGACATCCATATAATAATATTTCATAACACTCCCCCTTGGATATCCATTACTGAAGAAAATGTCTCGTTAAAAACCTTACTAGAAAACCCTATGGGAAAAACGCTAGAAAAGAAAAGAGTACAATAATCTCCAAACACGCAAAATAATAGCTGCCTCGTTAAAACCTTTCAATGAAAAAAACATAGTGGGACAAAACCATGGATAATGAAAAAGAGTACAGCGCGTGTCAACTCCCCCTTATGATTACATAACTTGATTTTATCTTAAAATGATTCATGTTTTAATATAACTTCTTGATTGTTTAAATATAATCCATCTTCGTTGATAACTTGATATCTTCAATTAGTAGAAATTCTTGATAACTTCAATCATCATAATTCATCGGAACTCACAATCTGGATATGATCATTTCAGAATAACTTTTGGATCTTCATTTCAAATAATACCTCCATAATTATGATGGAGTTTCTCCTCAATATATGACATAACATTATATGTTTAAAACAATTGTCATCTCAACAATTACGATGACATGACTATAGCGTAATAATGCGCGTATAGAGCTACCTCGTTAAAAATCTTACTAGGAAAAACCCATTGGGACAAAAACCTAGTCGAAGGGAAAAAGAGTATAGCTTTTCTTCCTGAAATCATTGTCTTCAAGAGAATCAATCCGATCATTATTGAATAATTCATCCAATACCTTTGAGCGATTTTCATTGTTAAACCATATATGTATGGATTGACATATTTAATCGTAGATTTTCACTACTTTGTTCTAATCGTAATGGTAATTCTAGACCATAAACTAATTTCACATGTTTAGCAAAAAAAAAACTCATTCAAATCTAAATTCCAATATGCTCAAACTTCAAGTTGAGACAATAACTTTTCAAATAAACTCTATAGGAGTTTTGATGTTCCATTTTGGAACTAATCACGATATCTTT
The DNA here is from genome assembly GCF_048544455.1 of Silene latifolia. Taxonomy (NCBI): domain Eukaryota; kingdom Viridiplantae; phylum Streptophyta; class Magnoliopsida; order Caryophyllales; family Caryophyllaceae; genus Silene; species Silene latifolia. The sequence continues at coordinate 14,077,546 of NC_133529.1, forward strand.
CAATCGTATTGTAGAGGTTTATATATTTTAACTAGAGTTTTCAATAACACAATTGATCAACCATTAACAATTGATGATCATTTATAAGAGGCTCCTACAGGGAGTTATCCTCAAAGGAGTAGATCATAATATATTTCTCCTTTCCAACATTATTCATTCAAAATTATATTATAAAACATGTGCATGCATATGATATGAAACTAAGTTCTAAATAACATATCCTAAAATAATCCAATAATAATGTATATAGTAAAACTAAATGCAATGATGAACTTACTATCTATATGCACATGATGATGACTCGATAATGCAAATTGTACAGTTTTCTTTTCCAATATTTATAATTTAAATTACTCTTGAGTTAAGATGATAAAAAAAAGTAGGCCCGCTTATAGGCATAAACACTTAGGTGGGAAAACAATTGTGTTTTCTTATTCTTTTAGTTTTAGGGGATTAGTCTCATCAATATTACTTATCTAAAAGAAGTAGGAGTACCAACTATAAGTAAGTTGTCTTTAAAATTGTACTGTAAACTACAAACCCGTCACGACAAAAATCAATAAGTTGGATGACAAAAACATACCTTGATTATTATTAATTTCTTTTCGCTCAATTGGTTAAGACTCGTGCTGATAACGTGTTGTGAAATAAAGACAAGAGTATTGTAGAGATAACGTTTGAGAGAATATAGAAAGGGACATAAATGTATTCTTATTCCATTATGAAGGGTATATATATACAATACAATGAGACAGAGTTTCCATAAGACAATATATTTTAGAATATTTTAAGATATGGACATCCATATAATAATATTTCATAACATGTCTTGATTAGTTAATTACTTGTATTTTTAATGTACTCTCTCCGATCCACCACAAAGGTAACACTTACCTAAAACGGACGTTCCACACCAAAGGTAACATACCTTATTTGGCCTACAACATTACCAAACTGTCCTTATACCAATTTCATATTTACACAAAATGTCATTACATACCTTCACATAAGAGCATTAGCAATAGACAAACATCTTTTGAGGTTCATCTTATGCCAAATCATCTAACATACAAAACTTTCTAACAATAAATGTCTTTTTAACAATAGACCAAAAAAAATGAAGGGTTCATAATATGGGCCCACAAACAAAGAAAATACATACATAACAATAAACTATTACACATTACACATAAGGTCTCACTTACTAACAATAAACCTGGGTACAATATTATAACCATTCTTATAGATGAAACTTCTTAACTTTATCCAACAATAGAGAGTATTGTTGACAAACCTCTAAAATAGTGGACAAACCTCTCGATGAACCCCTTATTGCTAATGTTATAACATCCCACACTTAAACCCATAATTACATGACCCACCTATTTTTTCTCTCTTTACCCTTACTTTTTCCAACTTTTCTTAAATACTCCATTTTTCCCAATGTTACCTTTGCTGTGGATCGGAGAGAGTAGTAGATTTAATTAAATAATTAAAAAACGATATTTAAAAAAGGAATTTAATTAAATAATTAAAAAACGGGTCAAATCTCGGGCCGTGTCGTGTCAAGCCCGCCGTGCCTAGTTCGTGTCGGACCCTACGTGCCTGGCACGAGAATTTCAAAAAAATGCAGCCGCGCCCTGCCTCCAACCCGTTCGTGCCGTGCCCGTGTTGTCAGTACTGTTCATCCGTGCCGGACTCGTGCCGTGCCCGTGCCGCCCGCCTAGCCCGGCCAGGATTGCCATCTCTATATGAGCTAAACTAAACTAAGCGGGATTGAAATCAATTGAAATTAAGCACCAAAATATAGACCCTAAATCGTTTAAAATAATCCGAACCATTGAAAAAAAAAATATCGAGATGAAGAAATAAGATGATCAAGATTGATGGGATATGTCTCACTTGCCATTATCATAAATTTCCAGGGGTAATTTAGTCTTCTTACGTCCGGGTCCCAGCCCTTCACCATAACCCCACGGCCCCACACCAACCCAACCTACCCTCAACAAGACGGTTAATATAGCAACCCCCCACATTACAAGGACCGTGTCCGTTTTCAAAATTACCCAACCTACCCCTAAGCTAGCTCCTTGTTTCACAAGAAATCCAGGACATTTTCGTCTTTTACAATCCCCATTTCAAAGATAAAACCGTGACCATCACAACATAGGGTGGTAACGTACTAACGTCTAACGTGGCTCAAAGTGGGTGATCCGACGAAATCACCTCACTCGTACCAGCTCCGACTAGCCTAGTAAAGGCAATTGTCTTAAATAACCACATCGATCACATTACTAGTCGACTCCTCTTAGCTTTTGTTACTTCGATTCTAAATCGTAGTTCCGTCACTGATCATACTCAAAATTCCGAACCAGTTCACCAAGTGGGATATGGTCAAAATCCTAGTCAGCTTCGCCTACCTTCCTATATACTCCACTCCTCTTGTGTCTATAAAAATGACAAGTTTTTCAATGTTCCCCTCTTTATCCTCCCATCTCTCTCTTAACTGATCAACTAAAACCACCAAACTTCATATTATTATTATAAAAATAAAAATAATCCAAAAACATTTTTTTTAACTTTATCTTTAAAATAAAATAATAAAAAAAATACATTTTCTCTCTCCTCATCCTTGCTGAAAATGATTAATTGTCAGTTCAACTGCAGTGACCAAAAATAATGGCAGGAGATTCTTGTGAAGAGTGTCTTATTTTTCATTTTTCATTTTTCCAAAATTCAAATACAAACACAAACCTTTGTTTTAAAAATGGGTCGATAATTATTGTGTAAGACGGTTTTATTTTACAGCGTGTATACAAAAGAAAACAAAACAGTTGAGACTTGTGAGTTGAGTTAGAGTGTTGTTATGTCCAAGTTTGCATAGTTTGCAAGTTATTCCATTGCTTTTATCTTGAATATCAAAAGCAATAATTAAAATTAATTAATACTCTTTCTTATTACAAGCTTTAATCTTTCATCAATGGCGGAAATTATTTAGTACTTAATTAGTTTTCTTTACTTAATTTTGATCGTCATGCCGTTAACGATGAAGATTCAGCCAATCGATGCCGACGCCGGAGATTCCGATTCTCCGGCGACCTTTCCGGTGACGAAGCCGGTGGTGAGGTCGAGGTTGAAGCGGTTATTCAGGATCTCCGCCGTGGAAAAAGACTTGATACCGGCGACGGTGACGGTTGCGAGCGAGCAGTTCGAGCCGAGCTCGGTGTGCTTGGCGAAAATGGTTCAGAATTTTATAGAGGAGAACAACGAGAAGCAACCGGCGTCGGTGAAGTGTGGTAGGAACCGGTGTAACTGCTTTAATGGCAACGAAAGCGACGGTTCGGACAGCGAGACGGCCTCCGGCCACGTGTGTGGTTTCCTCAAGGTACGCAATTAATTAATTAATTGATCGATTGAGTTTATTTCCATCTGAATAACTGAACCGGCCGGAAATTAATTAATTGTTTAACTGCGTACAGAGCTTGGCGGTCTGTGCGAGTGTGAACGAGAGGAATGTGTTAGCGGACACGGCGAAGATTGTAGCGGCTAACAAGGCCTGTAAGAGAAAAGATGAGCTCAGAAAGCTTGTTGTTGAAGGTTTAATGGCGCTTGGTCATGATGCTGCTATTTGCAAATCTAAATGGGAGAAATCGCCTTCGTTTCCTGCTGGTAATCTTTACATCTACCTCATTTCTTGTTGAATTTTCGCTTCTAACAATCTCGATTTTTCGAGTTAATTAAAGGGTAAGGCTGTGTGCATCTGGACCTTTTCGCGTACTTTATCAATTAGTTTTGGTACTAGTGTATTGGTATTTAATTGTGCTGGACCCGAAATTGTCGAATTATGATGATGACGATGACGATGATGATTTATTAATTTGATCATAATTTTTGGCTGTTTACTTTGTTCTTCAATTGGATTTATTGTTTGGAGTAAATTATTGTACTTCAGAGTTTAAGTCTTCGAATTTTAGGGGATCTTGTCATTATTACCTCCTAAATGCATGTGAATTAGTTTTAGGATTGAACTAGGAAGTTTCGGATCCAGATTCGTCCATAATAATTCTACTAGATCGTCCTTTAACTCGCGGAGTATATATTTGTTGAAGTAAATCGCGATTTTTATTAATTTTATGATGTTCTGAAATTTATGGGGATTGATTTTGAAACTGAAAATGGCAAACAGGGGAATATGAGTATGTAGATGTGATGGCAGGAGGAGAAAGACTGATAATCGACATAGATTTCCGGTCTGAATTCGTGGTTGCGAGATCAACCAAGACTTACAAATCAATCCTCCAGACATTACCAAACATCTTTGTGGGGAAATCTGATCGTTTATCTAAGATAATATGCATATTGTCCGAGGCAGCTAAGCAAAGTCTTAAGAAGAAAGGCATGCACATTCCTCCTTGGCGTAAGGCAGACTATGTTCAAGCTAAATGGCTCTCTCCCCCTACCCGGCTTGTCGCCAGTCCTGCTCCCGCTACCCCACCCCCGAGCCCACTAACTCCAGTCGGCTCCCTCATTGTCTCCGGAGATCCAAGTCCTAACAAGCTCAATCTGCTTACCCCAATCGGCTCCCTCACCATCTCCAATGGTCCGACCCCTGATATGCCCGTCCCATGCCCCGATGAGATTCTCATTGAGACTCATCGGGCTAATGAGTCTGAGGCGAGCTCAAGGTCGTCCCATTCAGAGACCCTTTTTGACATGTCCGAGAGTTCCGAGGAGGAGGAGGTCAAGGTGAAGGTCAAAGGCAACTTGGCATTCATCATGGAAGAGAAGTCACCATAGGAAGGACAAATTTTGATCTTTTTTTACTTTTTGGCCTAATTTTTTTCTTTTTTTTGGAGGTGCTAGTTTTTTGGTAAACCACCACTACTAAAAAGGTGCTAGATTGTAGAGAAATTGTATGTTACATATAACTACTACGTACTGATCTATGGCTCTATGCTATAAGTGATTTCCTCTACTAATCCCCTTCTAGTTTTTGTTGTAAGGGTTGTTAATTACATCTCTACCTACCTACCCATATGAATCACATATCAATAATGTAAGGGGAGTTTCAAATACTATTTCTATATGACAACATCTTTGTGACATCTTTGTGACTGCAATTGTTGCACTGGGTTAATATTGTTGTGAACTTTTTCATACAATTTGCTCTTGGTGAAGAGTCGGTCCCATAGTATTGACTCCATTTTGCAGTACTGTAAGGAGAGCTTCAAATAAACATCTTTGTTATCGCCATTCTCAACGTAATTTTCATTACTGGTCATTTGGAGATAACATCTTTGTTACTTGCCATTATCTACGTAATTTTCATTACTGGTCATTTGGAGAGTACTATGTATTGCACTGGGTAAATATTGTTGTTCACCAGTGAAGAGTCGGTCCCATAGGATTGACTTGCCATTGTCTTTGTTACTCGCTATCAATATTCCGTTCTACTCCATGCTATCATAGTTTTATTAGTTTGTATTAATAATGTTGTTTTAGTTTTACACAATGGATGTATTATGGGCTCTGAGAGCCAGAACATCATGTAATACATTTTTTCCTCTCTGAGAAAAAAAAAAAAAAACTTTGTTATTACTTGCCATTATCTGCGTAATTTTCATAAATTACTGGTCATTTGGAGAAGGCAACTATGTATTGCACTGGGGTAATATTGTTGTTCACCGGTGAAGAGTCGGTCCCATAGGATTGACTTCATTTCGCAACTTTCGTGTCGGTTTGCATTACTCGTGTTAAATCTAATTACCCTTTTAATTAAGATGATGGAAAGATAAAGGAATTATGATTATGTTGAATTTGGGATAGCTTTATGCATTAAGTTGAAGTATTTCAAGACAAACATGGGACAAGATAAAGACTAAAGACAGTGGAGAAGAAAGGAAAAGGTGAGAATTTCTCATAACCATCAAATTATTTTACCTTTTTTACTTTTTTTACTTGTTTTTTAGTGATTCTTTTGTAAGGTGATGAAGTGCTCTTTAATTTTAAATTATTTCTTACCTTGGTAAGATGAGAAGTGGAGAATCTAGTGTGAAAATTTGGAATTTGGAATTTGAGTCCTCGTGCTATCTCGATACTTGTAGGATGTGTTGGAGGTGTGAATTCAGGTTATGCCATGTGTTATAAAATTAAATAAATTCTGACATTGTTTGTCCAACTATGATAATTGTTAAATAACCCTTGTACTATAAATCTATAATTGCATAAAATAATGTTATTATTGGATAAGATTACGAATTGGTCAATGAGTTTTTACGTTTTTCTTATTTGGGTGTTTCGGTAATTTCCTCAATTTTTTGTTTTGGGTATATACTCCCTCCGTATCACACTAAAGGTAACGTAGGGAAAAATGGAGTATTTAAAAAAAGGTGGAAAAAGTAAAGGTAAAGAGGAAAAAAAATAGGTGGGGTATGTAATTGTGGGTTTAATTGTGGGTTGGTAGGTGGGGTATGTAATGATATTTTGTGTAAATATCAAATGGGTATAAGGATAACTTGGTGATATTGTGAGCCAAATAAGGAATGTTACATTTGGTGTGGTACGTTCGTTTATAGTAAGTGTTACCTTTGGTCTGTTACGGAGTGAGTATATGTTTGTTTTCTTTCATTTTTTTTCTTTTATATATCTTCTTTTACAAGCCTTTTTGGACGAAAATAAACATAAACAATTGATCGAGATCAAAAGATGTAGGCTCTCTTCTTTTCGGCTTAATTTCAGCTTTCATTTAGCTCACTTCAGTTCAGGCATTTAGCTCAGCTTATTTCAACTCTATTCATCTCAATCAACTTCAGTTCAGTTCAGTTCAGTTCAATTTAATTTAATTTAATTCCATTTAGCCCAAAAAAACAGGACTATAGTTGAAAAAAGGGAGGAAAATGGAAAAGAAAAACTTGATATTCTCTCCAAAAAGTTGACTAATTCTTTGTTTTAGAGTTTTGACCAATTCATTTTTTTTTCTTCATTCATGTGGCCTCTTTTGTTTACACATTTTTTATTGGCTTAGGAATTAGGATAAAGCCTTCAGGAGTATTTGTGCCTTACCTTCATTTTGTCTTTCCTTTAGTGTGTATTTCTTTAATTTTTTTTCTCTTTTCTGCTGTTCCTACGACTTAATTTGTTCTCGACACTTCAGTGTCGCGTGTGACATGTCCAACACGACAGTTTGATACTTCATTGTAGATCAGGAAATTAAAAGATTCGTGAATGACAATCATATCTGACACTTCGACACCATATTATGTCCGACACTTGTGACCGAGTTACTTTAACATAGGTATAATTTGAAGGAAGTTGTTGGTTTTGAGGGATTCTCCACAAGCATTTTGAAAATCTTAAATGATGGCATTTTCATAAAAATTGAGGTGACAAGTGTTGTATATTTGGGCACTTGGAGATAAAGAGGTCACTACAGTACTATACTCGAGTGGAGGGTGTGAGTGTGTGACCCATTGTACACGCAAAGGTTAAACGGTCAGTGGGATCCATTTTCAAGTTTAAAGCAATTTTACAAGTATTTGGGCTTTTGAAACTTGAAACTTGTAATCATATTCATGTCTTGATTCTTGAAGATAAATTGTTTCAAAACTTTTACTTTGTTTTACTCTACTCATCCACTTTTATACTTTTTACCCTTTCCGGGTGCGTCAATTTGTGTTTAACAATAAGTGTCTCTTGTGAGTTGTGAGTTCTGACAGGTATATCCGTCACAAGCTTGTGACGGGTCAAGTATCACCCACTTGGGTAAATAAGGCAAAAGTAATATAGTCTTTATCTACCCAAGTGGGTTTTATTTGACCCATCACAAGCTTGTGACGAATATTGTCGGTCACAACTGAGAATTTGTGTTTAAAATTCTAAGTCATGTTATTTTTGGTACCTTATGAATAAAGTTTATATTTGAATAGAGGGAAGGCTCATTTCCAAGGTGAAATAAATAGTTAACATTTTTTTTTTTGGTGCAAAAGAGGGGCAAAGCCCCGATACAAAAACGAAATTAATTAGTAACTAGATGAGGTATAGCTACTCCTAAAATGTCTTCACGAAGAATCGAACGGAGGCCGTCCGGAGGATGATCGTAGTAATTAACATTGGTGCTAGCCGTTACTCCCTCGTTAGCGAGCTAGTCAGCTGCTCTATTAGCTTCTCGGAATACATGATCCACTTTAACCACCCAACCTTCTAGCTTGATAAGATTGATGCATTGTTGAACGATGAGGCGTAAACTATTACTCAAGAGCTGTTCTTCATGAATGAAACTAACACAAGTTTTATTGTCCATATGAACTAATAGTTTGCGAATTCCCAAGGCTCGAGCTTGTTCCAAACCCACAACTAGGGCGCGCATTTCCGCCCTCATGGAGGTACAAATGCCACCCGAAAAGTTGTAAGCGCTTAGAAAATCACCCGTCTCATCACGTAAAATATCCCCCCCCTGGCAGACTCGGGGTTTCCTTTGATGCACCATCTGTATTCAACAAAACCCATCCGTGTGGAGGCGTATTCCAGCGAATAAAACGCTCCTCGTGCACAGTACATAGTTAACATTTTTTTAAGTAAACTATTATACATGCACTGGGAGTAGTTGACAAGCCGCCAAGCCTGACTCGACATGAACCCGAGCAAACCCGACTTAACATAACCCAAGAATAATGCAAATCGAAACCGACCCGAACCCAACCCGATCCAATGACGACCCGTAGCCTGACATGACTTGAACCCGACTCGATATAGACCTGATTAAATCGATGAACTAACAATATTAAACTTAATATTGATCAAAACGAAAGTAAATTATTGTTTAGTGATTTAATAATGACGCAATTAAAGCAAACAATGGTTGAAAACTAAATTTAATATTAAAAATTAAAGAATGTGGAAAGAACCTGACCGACATCAATGCAGATCGAAATCCGACCCAGTACATCATTTGACTCTATAACGACTCGACCTAAAAGATATAACCCAACCTACCCGATGGACTCGATTGACACCTCTAATTGGAAGTATTGAGTTGAACAAAAAAAAAAAAAAAAAAAAAAAAGAAAGAAAGAAAAATAACTTTTGTACTATTCTCAGTAAGTGGGCATCTAGTACTTGTGAAGGATTTTAAAGGCTCCACATCGAACAGAAAAAAAAGGGAATATCTTGGAAATTGAGATTTACAAAAGATGTTTAATGTTCATTTATACTTCCTCCATTCAACTCCACTCTACCACTTTGCTTTATCACGTTTGCCAACGCGTATTTTACGCGGTAAATATCGTTAGCTACGTATTTGCAAAAATTATAAAAGTTAGATACTTTTAAAGATTTGTAAAGATTTAATCAAACAAGATCCCTCATGAATATATTTCCACTTATGTATTGAGAGAAAACTGAAATTGAATGTGTATTTGTGAATAGTGTAGAAAAATGAAAGTGGTAGAGTGGAGTTGAATGGAGGAAGTAGTTAATTCTGTAACCCAGTATAATGCAGCTGATAAATAATCATTACATCTAGAATTGAATGTTGTGAAGATATATTACACCAATTTTCTAGTCGTATTAATAGTATTGAAAGCGGTATGCTTGTTCTCTAGCTCTTGCTCATTTTGTTAAAACAAAACGTCTTGCTTGTGATGGGGCTGAAGACCTTTCACAAAAAGGGAGAGGGGATAAGGTGGGGCACTCCCCACGTGCTTCCCACTTACCTCTCAATGGGTATTTTGTGAGAGAAAACGGTATTCGTCACAAGCTTGTGACGGATATCGCTGTCTTCAATGAGATTTTGTGTTGTTAAAAATTGACAACAATTATGATTTATGTGACATTTGTTTTTGGATACATGCATCACAGCATCAGTTGTGTGACTTAAGAAAGAGGGTGAGATTGAGACTTGGAAATTGGTTTATTCAATAATTAAGGTAATGTGGCTCTGTAGTAAGGACAGTATATTTAATTTTACACTGTATCGAAATTGAGACGGGAAAAGTCTGATTTTTTATTGTTTTTATTTTTCAAAAAGGAAAACAAACGAACTCAACAACAATAACATTACCCCAATGCCTAAATGGCTCCCGCAAATTGCGGGGTAAGGGGAACTCAAATTTAAGCAAAATTGCCAATGGCAATGGTTGCAATGAGTTAAGTAGTTAACGATGATGTTCTACAGCTCAAACCGCTTGGCTATTAGGCGTCAAAGAGCCCGAGTTTGCACGGACGACCTCTAGGTCACGAGCTTGTGAGATGGGTCACAGTAAAAGTGAAAATCTAGTACGGAGTACTCCGTATTACAGTAATGTAGCGTCTTAAACTCTTAATCATTTATTTACCTTTGATTTAATTACACATGAAAAAGGTAAATAAATGTTTGAGCCGTAATGGATACCCCACTTTTCTTTCCACTTTAATTTTGTGAGAGAGACATTATCCGTCTATAGTTATAGACGGATAGTGGCCGTCTATAATGAAAATCTGTCAGGACGAGGAAACAAACGTTGCTAATATTCTATATTTGATCACAAATTTCACTTAAAATGGACAAATCTATTATAACCTTAAAGCGACGGTCAAATATCACACATCATAAGTAGAGCCGATAAAAGATGACACGATTGGAAAACACGACACGAAATTAACGGGTTTGGGTTAAGGCTTAGGCCCTGATCTTTTGGACTTAAAGTCACTTAATTTAAGTTCACTTCAGATTCCATAAGTTCAGTTCAGTTCAGATCAGATCCTATAAGTTCAGTTCGGATCTTATAAGTTCGATTCGATTCGAGATCCTATAAGTTCGATTGATTCAGATTCTATAAGTTGATTCGAGATCCTATAAGTTGATTCGATTCGATTCGAGATCCTATAAGTTCGATTCGATCCTATACGTCATTTAATTTAAGTTGATTCGAGATCCTATAAGTTCGATTGATTCGATTCGAGATCTTATAAGTTCGATTCGAGATCCCATAAGTTCAGTTAAGTTCAGATCTTATAAGTTCAGTTAAGTTCAGATCCTATAAGTTCAGTTCAGTTCAATTCAGATCCTATAAGTATCAGTCCAAAAGAACAGGGCCTTAATGACCCATTTATCTAAGTGGGTCGATATGAACACGACACGAGATTTAATTGGGTTGGGTTTGGGTTGAACTCTCTAAACACGAAACCGACATGAATGACCTTACTAAATTAATCCTGATTTTTGATGATACTCCATCACATAAATATACTTTACACTTTCTGAATATAGACATGACACGAAAATTCAACACGAACCCGATGTGAAATTAACTGGTTAGGGTTGAGGCTCGATGATCCATTTATATAAGTGGGTCGACACGAGATTTAAATGGGCCGGGTTTGGGTTGAAAGGTTTGTGACCCGTTTACATATGTCACGAACACGAACCTGACACGACTTTATCTGTTTGTCAGCTCTAATAATAAGACATGGAAAAAGCATCAAGATTAGCAAAAGGTTTGTCTCAATTATGCAAATTGAGTGTTATTTGACATGTGTTTTTATTAGGATATTAGGTCCATTAGGGTTAGGTTACAAGATATGGCGACAACCGTCTACGGTTTATTAGGGTTCAGACTATAAATAGATGTATTGTTATCATAAGAATCACAATTCAATAATACAATTCTCCCTTATTATCGTCTCCCTTCTATAATCTTAACAATTTTGCCCTAAAAATGGATATTATCTTTAATACGTATTTATATAAACCCTTGAGTATACGTAATAACCTACAGACCACATCCATAGATCAACCACTTTTTTAAGGTTGTGTCAGGCTCGAATTCTACTCTTTAAAGTTTACTAGAGTTAGGTGCCGTTGTGCAGTCCTATGGATCGAACTCTTAATCTAAATGTCATGTTGAAATGCCATTAAATAGTTTTGATGTTGATTAAATAGCTTATGACATAAGTTGTTTTAAGTCATTTTATGAAGAAAGTTATGTTTCAACCACTTTTCTGACAATTCTTTTCTCAAACTATTTATTTAATAATTTATCTTTGATAAAAGTTTGAATAGTAGTTTGTTGTTTTTGTAATTTTGTGCTGTATGTCTTTTAGTCAAAAGTAAACAGTTGTTGAAGTAATGAAGTTAATATGCTTTCGTGCTCTAGTATTTGTTTGCTTTGGCCTTTTCTTTATCCTAATCAAATCATTGCATTTCTGCATCTATGAAATGAATTATTGCTTGAATAATTTGCATTTCTGCTAATACAAATTATTGCTCAAATAATGTTAGGTAACTAGGTTCATATCCGAGTACTACTTCTGTCATATGTCCTACATTTTGTTATAATTGAGTTAATTACTTATTATATTTTTATTTCGGTTTTGCGCAGGTGGCATGTCCACAATTTGGCATTAACAACCAAATAATAATAGCCCTATTGCAAAGTGTTTCGCAATGGAAAATAGTGTAATAATTTAATAAATATATTTACGGTAGAAATTATTTTTTAAGATGGTCATATTCATTTTAAGTGTAAAACTGGTCAACTATTATTCCATATAGGTATATTAGATAAGAGTTTTTGTCATTATTCCTTAAACATTCCGTTTCTTATCTTATCCATCTTTTTGGTAGTTTTATTATTTAAAACGGATATATATTCGTCTTAAATTATATTTTAATTTTCCTATTTTATGGAGTGAATTTTATCATGCTGGCTGACTTTTCTTAAGCCAATTACATTATCACAAACGATTTTATAAAAGAATTATCGTATTAGTAACCAAGCGCGATTCCCGTGCATTCAATCAGTTTCTTCAAACCCCCTTGTTCATAACTTTAGAAGAAATGGTTCATTAACACGAGAGCTAGGATCTCATATGTCTCCATGGCTCCTCTTCCTTGTATAGCTGTATATAGTTGAATATGCACTGATTTTTGGCCATAACTTTGGTTGTTCATGTGATTTTGGACCACATTTTGGTCCTATAATTAAAGAGGATAAGAATTTACATTAGGTTAGACGTACGCTTTACTTGTTGAATAATTAGGTGAACTTTTATCATTTTTGATTTAATAGTGTGCAATAATATGAATTGCACTTGTGAATAATAACTTTATAACTTTATATAATTCCTACTTGAATACTAGCTTCCACTTGTTTTCAAGTTTTCTCTGATTCTATCCACTTAAGTCTTAAACATTACTGATGGATATGTAGATCGTATTTCAGATTAGATGTATGTTCTACACGGCGACTTTAAGGTCTCAAATTCAAAACTGGAGAGGGTTATATTTTCCCAAATACTTTATTCATTCTGACCAATTATGATCTTTGTTTCAAAATCCCCTTAACAACAAAGTCAAATAGATTACTACTATCTATCGGGACGGAGATAGTATACTGTATTACTAGTAAATCTCTAAGTTTTAACTTTTAACTCGAAGTGAGATCAAAACAATGGTTTCAATTTTGACATGAAGAATAGTACGCAAGCAAAGTCGTGAAGCTAAACTGCATGGGTAAATGCATTGAAAGCACTTGCACCAAAAACATTGCCTAACAAAGTTACGGCAACTACAAAATTTCGGATCATCTTATGTGTAACTTCTAGGATATATAATTTGGCTTTCCAATCTCCATCTATAGCTACAAATCAACATTGGGAAAGATGCTTAGTTCGTTGATGTTTAGTTATTTTCCATTTTGTGAAAAACGACTACTATTTGGTTTTTGGTTTACGCTCGTCATTTTAGTTTGAATTTTACATGATAATCAAAGCACAAGATTTATAAGGTCGCAATTTTAGATATTGATCGACTTACTTAAATCGCTTAAAATTGATCTAATGTAGCATCATAAATATTGTCAAGATTGATACGGAGTATTTTGTTTACACCGAATAGGTCTTGTCTAGTGATTAAGATTGAGGTATCGTGAAAGTAGGTCACAGCCTTACAGTTTAAATTTACTTTCCCTCTATATTGTACTGATCTTGCACCTCATTTAACAGAATAAAAGGTGACAAAACACACAAAACATACCTATAAATAAACTTGATGATTACAAAATTATTATTTTTTTTCCATATTTTACCCTCAAAAAATTACTAACCAATACTGGTAGATAAATAAGCGACGCATATATCTTGCACAAAATCTCATTGAAGACGGCGATATCCGTCACAAGCTTGTGACGGATACCATTTTCTCTCACAAAATACCCATGAGAGGTTAGTGGGAAAGCACATGGGGGTGCCCCACCTTATCCCCTCTCCCCTTTTTGTGAGAGGTCTTCAGCTTGTGATGGAATTAGCCCGTCACAAGCAAGACGCTTTGTATATCTTGTGGCATTGCACCACTGCACTTACGACTTTATTTGAACATAATTACTTTATGAATGGAACGGATAATCTTATTTTTTTCTTGGTCACAATTATTCTCTTTCAAATCATACCGAACATAATCATAGTCCAAGCAAGGCCCAAACAGATACATATGGACTGGGCTACACACAAATCATACCGAACATAATCATAGTCCAAGCAAGGCCCAAACCCTGCTATACGTCGTCGACAATTTACTAATTATCGTCGACAATTAATGTAAATTTCCAAGTTTGCCCTCCATAACATAACTCCATTTCCGTCTCACTAAAATGCAATTTCCGTCTCACTAAAACACAAGTCAATTTCCGTCTCACTAAAATCTTTCAAACAAAAAAAAAAGACGGTTTTTCAAAAAAAAAAAAAAAGCGGGATTTGTAATTAACAACATGAACGAGAACTTAGCGATTATCGATTACTGCACCAAAAATTAATCTAAGTCAGAAAATGATTTTTTTTTGTCCGGACCATGGTCTGGACGAAAAATTTCTTTGTCCGGACGAAAAATTTCTTCATCCAGACCCTTTTTCAACATTTTTTTTTTTAAAAAAATTATTAATTTCCATCTTAAATTAGTTTTGGGTGCGTGGATCGATAATCGCTAATTAAAATAAGTTTCAATAAATTAAAAAATTAAAATAAAACGAACTATCCCCGAACGGGGTTTATTAGTAATTATTAATTATTTTTTTTACGAAAACAAAACAAGACGGAAAAAAATATAAGAGGGAGTGTGAGAGAGGGGTAGTTTTGGAAGTTCATTAAAATTGTCAACGATAATTAGTAAATTGTTGACGACCTTTAGCAGGCAGGTTTATTAAACATACACAAGCCCTTTTATTTATCAAATAAAATTACAAAGTATCAACTAATTTACCTCTAAATTCGAGTGGCATTATACTACCACTTTCGACTTTATTTGAAGATAATTAAACACGATTAAATTGAAAATGCCAAAACAACCAAACTTAAGACCCGACCTTAATCCGTGCTCGACTTGACACCCGTACCTGAGATTGACCCAAATTCGAATGGACCGAACCGAATGTTTATCGTTGCACTTTGATTATTATTCATATAAATAACTTGGTAAAAGTTGACCCGAAAATGACCGAATCCAAAAGAACCTGATGCAAAGCCCGCCACTCAGAATTTACCCGGCCTGAACTAATTCAACCCAAATTCGACTCAGTTGACCACTTGACCTATTAACCAGGTCTAAACACAATCCATTTAACTATCATTTCACCGAAATATAACATAATTCGAACACGATCCATTCTACAAGCTCGGGTACCTCTATATCGTCAACACTTAAAAACACATCATAACTCGTAAGTGACATTTCACACCTTATTACTTGAACCGAAACGGTTTACAGGCTCGATTTCATTAAACCAGTAATGGAACCGCACTTGAACCCGACCGCGGCCGCAACCGTAACCGCAACCGGAAGATCACGAAGCTCACAATCCCAAACCCCATCACCATCCCACTCCACCGCCTCAATCTCCGCCACTTCCTCTCTCCCACACCACCACCACAAACGAAAACTTCCTCACGCGCCTCCGCCTTCCGACGACCTATCCCCACGCGCCGACGACTCTGACTCCACTGCCGCAGCAACCGCGGCCTCAGATGATGACGACGATAACGACGGATCCTCGATTCGCACGTTCACGGCGGCGCGGCTTGAGCGGACTTCGAAGTTGAGTAAGGTTGACACCATCGGCGGTGGCGGAGGTGGTGTTAAGGTTGAGAAGGTTGAGGTGTCGCCGGAGAATGCGGCGAAGGACGGTGGAGAGAGGAATGGTGTTGCGACGGCGACGGTGGTGAAAGAGGAGAATGGTGTTAAGAGTATTTTTACGGAGAATATTCAGACTAGTGGTGCTTATAGTGCTCGTGAAGAAGGTTTGCGTCATGAGGTATTCTTAATTTTAGGTTTTGAGTTTTTGTGCTGCGTTTCGCTAATTTCGCAATCGTTTTGGTCTTAATTGAAGTGTCAAATTGTCAGTATCGGGTCGGAACACGCAACACGGCAGCTGAGTGAAGTGTCGGAGTACCATAGAATGTTTGGAAGCTTGTTTGTTAGCTCTGTTAGTAGTTTAGTACTGTTTCTCTACACTTCTATTGGCATTGTGTGCATTTTTAGGTTTTTGAGTGTTTTTGATCTTGAATTGCGTTTCGATGATTACCGAATCATTATGTTATGTTTCTGAATTCTGCTGTTCAATTGAGTTGTATACGTTGTAGAAATTATGCGAGGAGAATTTTGAGGCATGAGGTATTGTCGATTTGGTTTGTTTTGAGTTTGATTTTAAACAGGATTCGCTAATTTCGCAATTGTTATGTTGTACTTGCGCGCGGTTTTTGATTTAATTGTATACGATTTCAAAATGTATGTTGGTTTGTAACGGAGAAAGTAGATTGGAAGCTCGTTTGAAGCTCAATTTGTACTGTTTCTCTACTGATCGACCGGAATGTAAACCTGGAAAACTGGTGTTGTATTATATGTTGATCTCTATTTTTTGCAGCATTTCTGTAATTTAGTAAGCGTTTTGTTGTATGATGTTATATGTGTTATTCAAGAGGTCGGTTGTGAAGCTCACTTAGTACTGTTCTCTATTGATCAAGTGGAATGTAATCCTGGAAAAACTAGTGTTGTATTATACATTGATCTCTATCTTTCGCAGCATTTCTCTAGTTTTGCAATACCTTAGTTGGAAGCTTGTTTGGAAAGTTCAGTTAGTGCTGTTTTTCAGCTCGATTGGAATATAATCCTAAAAAAATCAGTGTTGTATTATACATTGATCTCATTATTCTACTTCCGTAGCTTGATGATTTTTCATCATTGATGATTTTTGAAGGCTTTCTATTGTAATATTGCAGGAGGCAGCCGGAAAGCTGAAATTTGCATGTTTTTCAAATGATGGAGATGATGAGCATATGATTTGGTATCTTAATCTTTCTACATTGATGCTTTCTGTTCGATTTTTCTGTGATTGCGAAAACCAAGCGTGTGTGAAGGAAAGTTGTTACTTGTGGTGTAACATTCTAATTCCTGAATGATTTTGCATCAGGCTGATTGGGCTGAAAAATATATTTGCCAGACAACTTCCTAACATGCCAAAGGAATACATTGTTCGTCTTGTTATGGACAGGTGTGTGATGATCGGTATTAGTTTGCTATGCCTTTGTGTAGAATCTTTTATCTAAAACAAGGGATGTTTTACCAACAATACCCAAGTGCTTAGGGGATCCCAAAAAAGGTGAGGTAAGGGCCGAGAGTGGATAATGTACGCAGCCACATACAAAGAGGCTGTTTCTTAATAATCCATAATGAACATTGTGTTGATATTTGCACCAAATGATTGTTACTTGACTATAAATAGAAGCACAGTCTGTTAGTCAACCATTTTGGTTTATTTCGTCATTCTTATGGGGAAAAAGTTCGTTGCTTGCAGACAGGAAAAACTGAAAGTGTTACTGAGAGGAAAGAGTACGGGAAAAGAGAAAAGTATAACCTTATGGGGAAAAAGTTCGTTGCTTGTTCTAGACTTCTAGTAATTGTTGTCTGAGATTTAACCATTATTGGTTTGGTTCTATTCTGCAGAAACCACAAATCAGTGATGGTTATCAGGCGTGGCACTGTTGTTGGCGGTATCACCTACCGCCCATATAAGAGGTAAAGCCTAACCGGGTCTTCATCATCATTTCTTATTCTGGGGGAACCCTACAAATTTCGTAATTTCTGGATTAGAAGATATATCTTTCAGCTGTACGTTTCTTAATATACGGAGTATGTTACTATTAATGCAGCACATCAAATTTATGCATTTGTTTTATGTATACTGCGTACTTTGAAGAAAATGATAGAAGTATTTACTTAGGAGCCTGAGATTGTTACTTTGCTTCCAGACGATGGTCCAACTGCTGTTTTCCCATTAAAAAATATGGAAAAATGTTAACTTTATTGAGCTGCAATCATTTAATCCGGCTCCACTCATTTGGTTCATTAGATACCACAATATTTGCTTATCTCAAGATGTAACACTGCTTCGGATGAAAACAGTAACTTAATTAATTCTGAGCACGCTTGCATGTCTGACCTATTCTCTTTGGAACAAATCTGTTTGCCAAAGGGAGTCTTGGACCCTCACAAGCTCCCGATCCACATTAAAATATAAACATTAGAGTATATTTCCTTGGCAGTTTGAAGGATGTATGTACGAATTACATTTAAATTCCCTGAGCAGTGAAAATGAATTTGTCCATGGTAATCGGCAGCCAACTTTTTTTTTGACATGCTTTGAACTCCTTATATTTTCTCCGTGGTAATCTTCAGCCAAAAATTTGGGGAGATAGCCTTCTGTGCTATCACAGCAGATGAACAAGTGAAAGGCTATGGGACCAGATTGATGAACCACTTAAAGGAGCATGCCCGTGATGTGGATGGATTGACCCATTTCCTTACATATGCTGATAATAATGCAGTTGGATATTTTATCAAACAGGTATGGCTCTTGAATCCTATGTTACATGGACTCGTTTAGACTTATTTGAAATTGGTGCGTGTGCAAGTGTCGGACTCGGCTATTTTCGTAAACTATATGCATATTTTGGCTTAAAATGAGAGTGTCATGCCCATGTCCGAATGTTGAGTGTCAGACACAAGTACGCAAGAGAATAATAAGAGTCGGAGTAACACAGCTTGAATTCTTTGCTTTTGGAGTCATGATCATAAGTCATAACTGTCATGTAGTCTCGCAGTTAAAATTTGACTGGTTTGGAGAAAGAATAAGATCAGAATGAGAAGTAATGTGGAGGGACATGGAGACTCGAGAGGGTTTTTGTCCATGCTTAATCTGTGTCTCCTCAATTTTATTATGTTTTGCTCTCTAGAGTAATTCATCCTAAACTTTTCTTGCTTCTAATATAGGCTGACAAGGCTGTGTTTAAATTATTTAGATATTGAATGGCAAAATGAGGGGAGACCCCCAAAAACAGCAACCTCTGGACTTATCAATAGCTATTTAATCGTGAAAGTTTGAGACTAGATTCACCAACGGTTGTATGAAAAATGTGGTAAATGTTGGAGTGTGATTAGGCTCATCTTTCAATGCAAGTGATTACATAAATATTTTAAAAGCCTACTTTGCCTTGTGGGAAATGTGGCTCTTTTTATTTGGTGTGTTTTTAGCTGATTAATGCGCCTTCCTTGAGAGTATCCTTTTTTTTTCTCACTCAGTATAGATGAGAACAGTGTTAACATTTCGTTATATTTTGCAGGGTTTTACTAAAGGGATCTCCTTAGAGAAGGATGTATGGCACGGGTAAGCTTTATAGTGTTACCCTTTTTTTGTGTATATTTCTCATCGCATTTTTCCGTGTAGTTTTTCAATTAATGCATAGTCATCAGCTGACCTGCGACATGTAGAAAAAAAATTTAGCGACCACCAATCACCATACAGTTCTAGCTGACACATTATGTAGATGTCGAGTGAAGGGTCTATCAGTCTATGTCACTTTGTCACCTAATGTAATTAATATGTTAAAAGTGCTTTTGTCTACACTCTACAGGTATATTAAAGATTATGATGGAGGAATTCTTATGGAGTGCAAAATGGATCCCAAACTTCCGTATACAAATCTGTCAGCTATGATTCATCGTCAAAGGCAGGTAAACTTTTAGAACTGTCGGTGCCAAATTCGTGCTTTATTCTTCCAGTTCTCTTGTTCTTGCATTTTTGTTGTCAATTTAGAGGAAATATAAAATCCCATAACTTATATGAATATTAAAGAGTTCAACAACAACAATAACATTACCTGAGTGTCTTACAAGCTTGTGCTTATGGCGAGCTAGATGTTGAAAATACAAAGGTTGTTCTAGATATTAAGTGAGAGTTTCCTCAACATAAAACGTTTATGTAGCTTTGTAGTCACTTTTCATCATTAATTTCAAAAGTAAGTATACAGAAGTATATATCATATTTACATTTTATACATTGTCTACGATTGCTGAAAATAACTGCAAAGTAAGATTAATCAATCAGACCATGAACACGAGAATACAACAAAGCCTTGGGTCATATACTCATGTAATTTGAGGCCGGATTTTAGGAGTCATCATAACTAACCATTACTCAGGTGAAATTTACTCATTACAGTAACCCTTCAGCAGCGGTGATGGGAGATTTGGCTTTGTTCCATTAGTTTTTCTTAGTTACGTAATTTGGTTTGATAGTTTGTGCCAGTTTTGAATGAAAATGGTTTTTGGGTGATACAGGCCATTGATGAGAAAATCAGAGAGCTCTCAAACTGTCATACAGTCTATCCTGGTATCGATTTTCAGAAGGTAATTGTGGATCCTTTTCTGCGTCTGATTATAAATCTTGGCTGCTCTATGCATGTGCTATGTCAAAACTCAAAAGTGAAATAAGTTTGTTCCTGACTCAATTTCTAGCGATTAGATATTAGAAAGCAGTGTTAAATTACATTCTTACCCAATATTTTGCTGTCAGAAGGAGGCTGGTGTTCCAAAAAAGGTTGTTAAAGTTGATGATATACCAGGGCTGAGTAAGTGACTTAAATTTTTCAGCAGTTTATGATTGTTAATGTTAGAGTTTGTGTTTAAACTTTCAGTGGTCTTATATGTCCGACTGATGATGTCAAATCTTACCTCGCAAGTGAACGGGTTCGTTGCACTAGTTGAGGGTCGAATCCACAAGGAGCATGGGAGAATACTAATTGTTTTAATTCTATTGTTTAGCTAAGTCGGCAAAATTTGGATTGGATTTTAAACTAGACAACTAAACTAAAAAGATTAAAATGCAAGTAAACTAAAGATGATAATTGAGCAATTGAGAATGTAAAAGATGTAATCAATATTAAAGAGGGTTATTTAATGGGAATAATCCATCCTATGCCCCCTCTTCTCATATTAATCTTTCTTAATGTTTAACTGAGATTAATCTCATCTTTGACGTCATTTAACTTGTAGTAAACTAGTGGAAGGGCTACCTAGACAACCGGTATCCTTTTGTTAATAACCTGTTTAACCCATTGAACTCCATTCTTATTCCCTCCTTAATGACAAACCAAAAACCCTAACTTTATTTCCCCCAAATCTTTTCAATTTCTTAATCATCAATAATGAAAATCCTAGATTAATTTCCCCCAATTTATTTGATTCCCAAAATCCTCTTTATTTCAACAACACTTTATTTAATTGAGCGAAGAAGAGGTTACCAAGCCTTAATCACAAACATTTCTATTTAGTTGAACGAAGTGATCAATAAAAAGAGTGACGAAGGGCGATTGAAGCTATAATTAAGCTGCCACCACCGTCCCTTGACTCGACCACGACCATAATACTGCCACCACCATCTTCTTATGCGCCTGAAACACGGTGGTTGAATCACCTTTCGAAATTTCAACCAAAGAACCAGAAAAATCAAAATTCCAAACCCTAAAATTCCCATAAAATCCCCAATTATTTTTACAAGATTATGTGATCAAATTGGTTTGAATTTCTGGGCTTAATTTGATGGATTCGGTTCGAATTTCTAGGCTTAATTTCGTCAGATTTTGTGGGTTCATAATTTTTGATTTTTCTACATATTGAAAGTTGAATTTCTGGGCTTAATTTTGTTAGATTTTGTGTGTTCAAAATTTATAAGTTTAATTGATTTGAATTCTGGGTTTGAATTCTGGGCTTAATTAAGGAGCAAGAAGAAAAAAAAAAAAAAGAAGAAGAAATAAGAGAGAATAAACAGAAGAATTGAAGGAATGAACAAAACAAAAATTAAAGAAATGAAGATGAAGAAATGATAAGGGAAGATATGAAAATTACAGGAAAATTAGAAGGGATAGTGAGACCTACATGGTCACCTGTTTAGAAACCCGTAAAAACAGGTCAAAAATGGGGTTAGTCTAAAACAAGTTAAATGACGTCAAAGATAATATTATTTTCAGTTAAACGTTAAGATAGATTAATATGAGAAAAGGGGGCATAGGATGGATTATTCCCATAAAATAACCCTATTAAAGAAGGCCTAGGACCCGACTTCTCCTCCGACAATTGTTCCTACAAGCTTAATTTCCCGCTAAGTGGTCGATTAGGTAGTGTTAAAGAGGATGACGGCTCTAGGTCGCCAAACACCTCTCTTTCGGTCTCGTGCGTGGACACTAGTAAACCTTTCCAACCCCCCTCTCGGGTTCGAAGGTCGGGTACCTAATCTCGAGTCCAACTCCCCAAAAATCATGCATTATCTTAAGGGTGGTTGAGCTAGACTTAGTTCATTAAGCTCCCGTCTCAAATCCGGGTAATCCCACTCCCTCTCTTGAGGGTCGATTTCAAACCCAAAGTTAGGGGTGTTCTCTCAAGGTTCTCCCTGTCGGTCTCAACCTAGGTTAACAAAAGACAAGCCAAAATCACACCATCCCCCACCTAATTGATTTTCACCAATGGACAAGGGTCAAGGACAAGAAGAAAATCCCAACAAGTCAATAACACAAATCAATCCCCCTAATTCTCCTTTACTACCGCCTAAAATGACCAATTAAATGGGTCTTAACCGAGTAGGAAACTCATGTCGGGGATAATCGAGTCATAGTAAAAGAACTACTCACTAATCATGGTTGTCAAGTCAAAACAATTGATAAAGATGGGTTCTTTAAGCATAAGCATGATGGGTAAATAAATTCTACAACTAATCATGCAATAAACCAACAAAACTATGAGGAAAGGCAAATTAGTCTAAGGTGGGTAAGGATTAAATCAAAAAGCAATAATCTTTGACACAACAACTCAAAGGTTCAAGCTTTTGGAAATGAACAACAGTGGTGAATGAGAAAAAGATGAACAAGAGAGAGAAAATAACAATCTAACAACAAAAGGAATGAATTCGAGCATAAAACAATTGAACAAAACTCAAAGGAAAATAGAATGTAAATAAATGAAACTAAAGGAGAAAATTATACCAATTCAATAGCAAAGAAGGAAACTTGGATTGAAATAAGAAAGGAGAAATCTTCAATCTTGTTACAACCCAATTACTAGCACTAATAATGATATAATTATTGAAGAGCTTGTTCTAATTAGGGAAGGATTAGCAAACTGATTAGGAAGGATTCAAACTTGGTAAGGGAAATATAAATCTAGGGTTGTGTGTTTTTACAAATGGTTAAGGGGGTATTTATACTATCCTCTCAATTAAAGCAAAGAGAAGAAGTGAAGAAGCCCATTTCTTTACTGTCATCCTCTGCGAGCCGGGTGCCGGCAGCGTGCCCTTCATTTTCTGGGTTGAAATTTGAGTTGGGAATCTCTCTGCCGGTGGACACCGGCTGCCGGCCTGCCGGCAGAGAGTCTTCCTTCTTGACTTTCTTCAAGCCTTGGGAGCGCATGCCGGTTGACCGGCTGCCGGCCTACCCTGCCGGCAGCGTGCTCTTAATTTTCTTGCAACAAAATCATCTTGATTTTGGGTAAGTGTTGGGCATGTGTTCCCTGCCGGTGGACTGGCTGCCGGCCTGCCAGCAAAGAACCTTCTTCCTCAGCTTTTCTTCTTTCTCAGGCATTGGGAGTGTTCCCTGCCGGTGGGCGGGCTGCCGGCCTGCCGGCAGAGACACTCCTTCAGCAAATCTCCCCTCTATTCTTCATGCAAATGGAATGCCGAACCGTCTTACTTGCTCCGATTCCTCAATAACCGCATCAAATCCTGCAATAGGGACACAAAATCATAGACGAGGGGATCGGACACAAAATGCAAGATAAGACATACAAAACCGACTCAAATGAGTCGGAAACCATGAAAATAGAAGGGAAAATAGTGTAGATGGATCGTATATCACCGACTATGTCGAATGTTTGGCTTTTATTTCAGAGCAACCGACTAACTGAACTGTGGTAAGTGACATTTTAACATATAAACCTTAATCCATTGTAGGAGAGGCTGGCTGGACACCCGATCAATATGGACATTCAAGATTTAAGCAGGCAATTAGTTCGGGTGATGGTGCCTCTTATCAAAAGTCTCTGACTGCGTTCATGCGGTCACTTATAAAGGTTAAATTTCCACTTTTCCTAGCTTGCACACAGTGATGTCTGGCTTCTGTGTTTGTGTATGCCTTTTACTTCGTATATGGAGTCATAGATTCACTATTTATTGGTTCTCGACAACCCAAAGTGACTCACTAAACTGTTTGTGCTTTTCTAAACTGAGAAGTATAGCAATTATCATTATGGGTTGGAAATGCTGCGTACATCTGACCCTCCCTCCCTCCCTCATTGACCCCCCGTTGCACTGCTATTCATGGGAGCCCTTGTGGTATTAGGGTAATATTTTTTCAAAGACATGAACACATGGATTAGGCAATTAACTCTTGTAGAAAATACAGATCATTTATGAATCTTAGAAATTAACTGACTCTGTAAAAGGTAATTTGCAAAGCAGGGTGTCCCAATCTTCACCTTGACATTTTTTCATTTTCAACTGTCACTAGTAAAATGACTCTAGGCTGTCCCTCCGTGCTGGTGACAAGCCTGAACCCTGGACTAATCTTTTCCATTGACGGAATCCTTAAATTCATTTTGTCAATGTTGATGTGTCCACTTTGTCCAGTACCCAAGTAAAATTATCAGTGCATCTTTCAACCTTTATATTATGATTTCAGTCGAAGGACAATATCCAATTTTATCTAATGGTATGTGTCTTGCTCATTGAGCAGAGTATGCATGAACATCCTGATGCATGGCCATTTAAGGAACCAGTTGATGCACGTGACGTACCTGATTACTACGATATCATCAAGAACCCCATTGGTAAGAACTAAGAAGCATATTTCGTAAATTCTGTTTCCTTGTTTTTTTGTCAAGCAATTCTCTTAAATGTTCTGTTTCATTTTCTATGAAGTTAAAGAATCACTATTCTTTGATTCTGATTATGATGTACTCGTAACAAAGATATCCCATATCCCGTAAATACTCTCTACAGGCTCCAAAAAACACCTTTCAAAAGACTGTATTTTGCAATTTTTTTGGTTTGCAGATTTGAAAACCATGGCCAAGCGAGTGGACACAGAGATGTATTATGTAACATTCGAGATGTTTGTTGCTGATGTCCGGAGAATGTTTGACAATGCGCGCACTTACAACTCTCCAGAAACGATATATTATAAATGTGCTACCAGGCATGTCCTTCATCTGTGATTTCAACTTTTCATATGGTTTCCAATCTTGTTTCTATTTTGCCTTGGGTTCGTTATTTAAAAGGTTGATTTGCAGGCTGGAATCACACTTCACAAGTAAAGCTAATTTGCAGGCCGGAGTCCCATTTCTTAAGTGATATTCAGGCTTTTCTTCGTTCATGTGTACAAATCCAAAGTTCAGGTAATTAGAGGTCGTTAGCAGAGATTGATGCATTTCGTCATCATATAGTAGAAATTAAAGTTGGTTAAGTTAATAAGTTAACAAGTTAACAATTAGTTTAAGTGAAATATAGAGAACATGAGTTCAATGTAATTTGTGTTTTGTGTTGTACTTTCCGATTCTTAATTGTTAGTAATGTATTGCCTTAGTCACATTGGCAGCGCGATTCTTCTGTAGGAAGAATTGCTTGTAAGTTGTAACTGCATTTGTAATATTTTGCTTGTTCTACACCAACATTTTTCCTTCTCCATTTTTTAATTTGGAAAATGGGATTCTGTTCAGGATATCTTATCATCGAGTCAGCTTAGGTACGATTTAGGAGCAGTGTGGATCCAGGTCGATTTGCCTATGTTGATTACATATGTTGGGTCGTTTTGGGTCACTTTAGATCAGGTTGTTTTTAAAAAAAGGAAATTATTTGTGATTTACGGTGTAGGATTTTGCCATTTTGGTACAATGAGCTAGAGTTAGCATTATTGGCAGTTGCAGACTTGCAGTATTATGGCATTAGGTATGTTTTCATATTCTATCCCATGACATGGCGAGCCGTGTCACATTAGCTACCGTTTTATCTTCTAAGTATACTTTTAATACTATTGCTTGATAGTTGATACATTTATCGACGGATCTACATTATCTACCGTGGTCCTTTTCTCTTGAAATGTAGAAGTCTGAAAAACTCGTAAAAGGATATAGGAGTGGAGTATATACTGTCGACTGATCGAGTATTGACCCGTCTCTCCTTCAAAGGTGAAACCTTGTTAATATCGACCTAAACAACTTGACAAAGTATTTCGTAAGCATCAAAGTAAATATTCGTTCCTGTTTGAGACGATATTGTATTAATAACGAGTTAATCTTTCGTATAACAGTTTAATAATATGAATTTTACTGCAGAAGTAAACTGAGATTCAAATTAAATCAAAGTAGGTGACAAAATTGACCTTGTTTAGAAGATAAAAAGGCAAGACACAAAGTCTATCCAATTCCAACAAATTCATATAATCCAAGTTGGTTGTGTTTGTCAAGCTTATTAATCATTTGTTTATGAACATTTCCAGATTAATGATGATTAGGACTACCAATTTGTAACAAGATAATCTTAAACTAAACCTCATTTATTAAATAATTAACACGCTTACACAATATAATAATACTCCTAATTCCTCAAAATACCATCACTTTCATCCCGATATTTATTTATTAGTAAGACCCTGTTCTTTTGGACTGAAATTGTCTGAACTGAACTGAACTGAAATAATAATAAAAAGATTATAATAAAAATAATAATAATAATAAATATTATAATAAAAATAATACCAATAATAATAATAAATATTATTATAATATTGTTCATTAATAATAATATATTAATATGATCTAATAATAATAATCTAATAAGATATATAAAAAATAAAATATTAATATAATAATAAATAAAGTACTAATAATAATATATTAGTAATATAAATGATAACATTATTAATAATAATATAATATATTAATAATAATAACTAAAAAATAAATAATAATAATAATAATATAATAATAATAATAATAATAATAATAATAATAATAATAATAATAATAGGTCTAATAT
The DNA here is from genome assembly GCF_048544455.1 of Silene latifolia. Classification (NCBI taxonomy): domain Eukaryota; kingdom Viridiplantae; phylum Streptophyta; class Magnoliopsida; order Caryophyllales; family Caryophyllaceae; genus Silene; species Silene latifolia. The sequence goes on from NC_133529.1 coordinate 14,104,923, forward strand.
AATAACTTATTAACATAATAATATTAAATATAATTGATGGGGCATATTCTGCACCGCTGACCAAGTCAACATATTGAGCAAGGTCAAAGATATCCACAACAAGTCAACGACTTAGACGACCTAGCCGTCGAATTATCTACTGCTAACTGGTCCTGTGATGACAACCCGCCGGCGGAACACATACCCGCGACTCATATCCAAGACCCCGGCGGTGAGTCACCGGGGCCCGCCGGCCACCATAGGTCCCCTACCGAGGGGTAGATCGATCTTTCCACCGCTAGCCACTTGGCCACTGGCCACTACGTGACAAAAGGTGAAGTTTATAAATACTCCTCAACCTTCATTGAGGAGATGATCCAATCCGTAAATACACAACTTGACCTAAATACACTATTCATCCGGTATAATCTTCCTTATCTCTCTACAATATATTCCTAGCCAATTAGCATACAACTTATACATCTAAGTTTATCGACTTGGGCGTCGGAGGGTACGCTTGGCTCAAAGCCAAGCCCTCGCCTGTTCCTTGTCAGAGAGGCCGAGAGGAACGATTAAGACCAAGGAGAATCCAACTCAAGACATCATTCAACAAGCCACGGGTGGTTACTATACTTGCTCTGGAATTACACCCGGAACAATTGGCGCCGTCTGTGGGGAAAGACACTAGAAGCTAGTCACATTCATTCCCAAAACAAAAAAAAACAAACAAAAACCCACCCAAAAAGCTGAGAAGATGTCGAAACAGCAAGAGGTGTTCGTAACCGACGAGCCCCTCCACCCAGATGATACCTTCAACAATTCTGGAGTCATGCGGCCCTCCACCGGTGAGTAATCCAACCGGAGTTCGGATGCCAATAACACCGCGATGCGCGCACGCCGCCAACCAAGTCACCCTCATGGGACATGTGGTGGACGTGGCATTATCAAGCAACTCTCGGATCTCATTGGTAGTACGTCGGCTCACACTGTCACACCGACAAGAGCGGCGGAACCCGCACAAGAGACCAGGGCCCGGAATGTGACTCCAAGAGACCTGGATAGAGCACTAGAAGAAGTTGGCCCTGTCAAAACGCCAGGAAGAGCCGTAATGCAAGTGGTGGACATAAGTCCCGACGCGCTCGCGGAGGACAGCGTCACCGCAGCGAGCCCACGAGGCCCGCCCGGAGGAATGAAAGAAGTCCGACTCACCGCAGTCGGAGAAGAAGAAGCCCGACTCACCGAGTCGGGAAGGAGCCCTTCTCGCCACGAGGAGAGGAGCCGAACTAGGGACGTGAGGAGCCGATCGCCGCGTACCGTTCGACACGTGGTCGACCCCCTCGGCCGACTACGTCCTAGAAATCCCGGTGCCAACTAAGCTAAAGTTGCCACCCATATCGTACTCAGGAGAAGGCGACCCATCCGACCACGCGGAGGCTTTCGAGTCCCACATGTCGGTATGGGAACACTGATGAGGTCCGGGTGCCGTGTCTTCCCAACGACCTTGCATGGGATGGCACAAAGTTGGTACAAAGGACTCCCGACGGATCGATATACGGGTATGGCGACCTAAGAGAAAGATTTTGGCCCAATATTCCCGCAATAAGAGGAGGGCCGTCGAAACATCGGATCTCCCGACTATCAAGCGGGAGGGAGGCGAGACTCTCCGAAGCTATGTGAAGAGGTTCGACGCCAAGGTTCAAGCAGGTTCGGATCCGAACAATGAGTGGCCGCCTTGGCCGATGAAAGGTCTCCCAAGAGGGGACCTAAAAAATGAGCTCATCAAGTGCGGCGGCCAAAGGTTAGACTCCGCCAGGAAGATGGCCGACCAAGCCATTAAGGTGGAGGACTACCACAAGACCGGGTAGGCCCGCCGAGGCCGAGCACTCGAAAAAGAAGAGCGCCGGGAGGAAAACCCGGATGAAAGACGCCGTGACAACAATGGGTCACGGTCCGATGAACGACGCCGTGAGAATAATAGGTCACGGTCGATAAACCGCCAGAAACAGGACTCGGCGGGCGCCGGTGGAGTTCGGGAACGTACCACCGTGAGGCGGTATGATAATAAGACCCCTCTCGTTGTGTCAGCCGCTGAAGTCTTCGCCCTGAGCAAAAACGAGGGCCAGAAGTGGGAGAGACCCCCCAAGCCGAAGAGTGACGGTGACACGAGCCATCGTGAGTACCACGGCCACACCGCCATTTAACCAACGACCGCCGACATCCGAAGAATGCCATTCAAGAGCCGATCCGGAAGGGAGCCTCGGCAAGTACGTCGCCAAAGGCCAAAAGACCGATGCCAGCAGTTCAGATAGGAAATCCGTCTTCGAACGGATATGAGTGATCCACGTTGTCATCGGGGGTAATGAGAACGGAGGGTCCGCTCATGGGTACAAGCGACACTTGAACGAACTATACCAGGCCATCAACTTCGTGCCCAAAGACAACGGCGACCCCCGCTTCCAACATCCCCGATATGACTATTGGAAGGAAGGACTACGAGGGAGTCGTCTCTCCTCATAAAGAACCCGCTTGTAGTCAATTTGGACATATCCAACCACCCGGTCAAGAGATGTCCGATTGACACGGGTGCCTACACGAACATCATGTTCGTGGAGTGCTTCCTCACCTCTGGCCGAAGGTCAAAGACTTGAGCCCCGCACCACCCACCGTACGGCCTTCTCTCGGGGCCGGCCTAGTACCGCTCGGGTCAATCAGCCGATGATGTTCGGCCGAGGGAATGCGCCAAAAATCTTCTAGCCGAGTTCGTGGTCATTGACGGCTCGTCCGCCTACAACGCCCTCATAGGCCGAGTCACCCCGAGCGAGGCCGACGCAGTTGATGTCCATCCGGCACCGGCACCGATGTATGTCTCGGACCGGGGGAAGCGCATAAGCTCGTCTCCAAAGACGAGAATGACGAGGTGGTCAACGTCCGGATAGGCCGCCAGAGGATGCAACATGCAATCCTCAAAGTGGCAAAGAAATCGAGAGAAGGGGAAAAGTCCATCCTTACAACGGAGGGCGACCCCATGGATGCAACTAGCGGCCGATCGGGAAGGTGAGCCCTTGATGAGCCATTAAAACACCGGGAATCTCGGATGTAATTCTTGTAGCGGCGGAGGTGTCCAAACCAAAATTGTGGGCACCCCGACGCATGTTTTCATCTCGAATAAAAATTGCCCAAGTCTTTCGTCAAGAAATCGCTTTCCCCACGGTCGCTAGAGAACAAACAGACGCCGACTCACACTTTGTCATATCGACAAGAGCGGCGGTCCCTATCAAGAAACGACGCCGACTCACACATCGTCATGTCGACAAGAGCTAGATCTCCTTCAAGAAAAGCACCGTCGCAGATCACTCCAAGTAGTAGACGCCACTAGTCACCCCAAGAGGCGTGACGCCGTCGCGATCCTACCCAAGTAGTAGACGCCACAGAGTCTCCTTCAAGAAACAGCACCGTCGCAGTCACCAAGTAGTAGACGCCACTGCAGCCACCCCAAGAGGCGTGACGCCGTCGCAGATCACTCCAAGTAGTAGACGCCACGGAGTCTCCTTCAAGAAAATGTGCACCGTCGCAGCCTACTCCAAGTAGTAGACGCCACGGCAGTCACCCCAAGAGGTGTGACGCCGTCGCAGACACTCCAAGTAGTAGACGCCACGGGAGTCTCCTTCAAGAAACAGCACCGTCGCAGATCACTCCAAGTAGTAGACGCCACGGCAGTCACCCCAAGAGGCGTGACGCCGTCGCGATCACTCCAAGTAGTAGACGCCACGGGAGTCTTCTTCAAGAAACAGGCACCGTCGCAGTCACTCCAAGTAGTAGACGCCACGGCAGTCACCCCAAGAGGTGTGACGCCGTCGCAGTCACTCCAAGTAGTAGACGCCACGGGAGTCTCCTTCAAGAAAAACAGGCACCGTCGCGCATCACTCCAAGTAGTAGACGCCACGGCGATCACCCCAAGAGGCGTGACGCCGTCGCAGTCACTCCAAGTAGTAGACGCCACGGGAGTCTCCTTCAAGAAATAAGCACCGTCGCAGTCACTCCAAGTAGTAGACGCCACGGCAGACGCCGACTCACACTGTCATATCGACAAGAGCGACATGCACCCTAAGGAAGCGGACATGCGACGGTTATATAACCAGCGCGGTTGATACTCGGCCGAGACGATCAAAATGCCTTGGAAGCGTTACTCGGTTGAGATACGCACTCTAGACGCTCGGCCAAGCCGAGGCGGGAACAAAAGAGACACCGAATTAATAACGGAAGGAGACAACCCAGGACGAAGACGAAGACGCTAAAAGGACAAATAAGCTCAAATACTAGCGCAAGGAAAAGAGGTGAAGTAAAAACGAACTCTTATTAAATATGTTCAACGAATTACAAGAAATTACAAGCATAAGCCAAAAGACAAAAGGTTACGTAAATTATCTCCCTATGTCCGTTGTTGCTCGCCATCGACGGCAGCGGCACTTTCTTCGATAGGTAACCCCAGCTCCCTTAGCGACCTCGGCTTCGGCGACCTCGGCTTTAGCCTCGGCGGCCTCGGCCCGCCTTTGCCCGCTGGCTTCCTCCGGGCCTCTTTAGCCTTTTCGCCAGAGTCGCCTTCTCGCCGCCTCCTTCTCTCGCTTCGCCCTCACCGCCTCTTTAGCCTTCTCCGCCACGGCTTTATCCTTGGCTTCGAGCTTGTCATCAAGCGACTTGTCATATCCGTCCCACGGAAAGGAACCATCAAGAGGGAAGAGCTCCTCAATCACTTCCCTAACAGCTCCTTCGGCTAAATCCCTAATTCAAGACACATGTTGTTAGGGAGCATGACGGTTTGGAGCATCTCAATGTCCTTCTCCTTTTGCCTAATGACGGCATCTCTGATCCGAACCACCTCCGCCTGGGCCTTAAACAGTCCCCTGGACTCATTCCTCTCGCCGGAGGTAGAGGTCGGCGTGCCTCGAACAAGTGTACACTTCCCCAGCAGCTTAGCGGCTTCGGCTGCCGCAGCCTCGGCCTTGGCTCTCTCAAAGAAGGACCTCCTTTTCAACGTCCCCGCCTAAGTTTTCTTTCGCCCAAGAGCGCCCTCTCAAAGCATCCCCCTAAGCCTCTCGCTCATTGAGAAGATCTGCTTTGCCTTCGCGGCCACCTTCTTAGTGGCCTTAAGCTCAAAAGCGGATTGAGCCAAGGCCTTCTCCCCGCTCTACGATACGAGCACCGGAAGACCGTTCCACCTCGCCTTGACTCCTTGATAAGCTCCGTGCCTTCATCTATGAGTGGGAGAAGGAAACCTTCCGGGATGAGGAAACAAGTGGTGACATTTTGATCACGGCTACCAGAGTGGGAGAGGGAAACCTTCCGGGATGAAGGGACAAAGTGGTGACATTTTGATCACCTACTGCGAGATGGGGGAGGAGAACCTTCGGGATGGAGAGTTCACGGTGACGTGTTGATCACCGCCCGCACGTAACTCCCCTCCACTTGCCGCCCAACAGAGCGGCGGACGATCGCGGCCGATCTACAAAATTTAAAGTAAGCATAAGTATCGACATACGCAGACATGCCGAAGAGCCTGTCATGCTGCAGCGCCCTAAGGAACAAGCTAAAACGAAGCCACGTAAAGAACAATACCGTGCTTGGCCTTCGGCCGAAACGCGCGTCTCCTCGTCAAGCCAAACAAAATCAACGGCCGCGGATAGGCCGTCCGCTTTTTTACGGACAAGGGGCGAGCCCTCCTCCTCGTCGGAGTCATCCCCGTTGGAGATACAAATGATCTCCACCGTCTCCTTCGAAATGGGGGGATGGAAGGCGGAGCCGTGTCGACGCCACCACCGCCGAGGACTTCGTTTTGCGCGTGTGGCGCGGCACGTTACTAACAACCTTCGCTCGGGTCTCCACCGCACTCAAGCTTTTCACCCGCCGCTCTATGAGATCGTCGGCGACCTCCGGTCATTGGGGAGAGCTTTGGGATGTAAGTTAGCAACGGTTTTATCTTTGTTGATCCCATTCTCAGGAGGATATCCTCGACAGTCCGGTCCAAAATGGCCTGCGAAGGAAACGAAGCAAGAGTTAAGTAGAAGAAATAAATAAAAGTTCAAAGACACAACGAGAACGGTGATGGGCCTCACACCGACCCCACTCACCCCGCGCTAGGGTAGGTATGAGGCCGACATGGCAAAGCGGCTCATCCGAAGAATGATCTGCGTTGAGGAATCCATCTTTTCGGCAGCCCACCCTTGTCTACCTCAAAAAGCCGCATTGCCAGCCTCTCGTCCTCCGAGAGAAGAACCCCGCCAAAGATCCATTTTGAGTTTCTTCCGGAGACCCATCCGTCATGCTCCGCCTTAGTCTCACACCGCAAGTTAACTTGATCTTTGAAAGGAGCAGGGCGGCGGATAGTCATCCAAGCACCTTAACGTACACCCACCGACCCCGCCCAGCCCTTGCAAGAGGAAAGTTTGTCGGCAGAGACATAACCCTTCTCCGTGTGCACATCTGAACCACCGCGCGCGCCGAGAGTGACGGCTGGAGGTAATGAAGTCGGCGAAATAAGTTCACCGTTGGGGCCTCCCCCTTGAAGAGACAAAGCCGGACAAACCCGATTATGGTCCTCATAGCCAACGGGTGCAATTGGGCAACGGCAACGTTCATGGCCTTAAGGATGGCCACAACATACCCATTCAGCGGAAACCGGAGCCCGTACTCCAAATGTCGCATATATACGCCGGTGTGGCCCGGTGGAGGGCAACAGACGGCTTAGCCCTCCTCGGGGATAACAATCTTGTATCCCCGCCGAAGAAGAAGTGGCCCTCGAAAAATTTCTCACCGGAAGAGCTGGCCAACTTATGGGTCCAAACTCGGTCAACGCGTGCCTTACAAAGCGAGGCCGTGATCCATAACGTACCGCCTCACGGTATTAGGACGAGCCTCCTCGGCATCATCACCAAAATCGTCCGCGTCATCATCGACATCGAATCATCCTCCCATTCCTCCGTAATCCGAGGATCAACTTCGGGAGAAGGAGACCTAGGGCCCGGCTTACTAGGCCCGGCGTCGGCAGAAGACATGTTTACAATGAACTTACAAAATTAAAAATTGGAAAGTTTGTTTGTTTACCTTCAAGAAAAAACGCTCACGGAGTAACAACTCGGGAAATTAGAAGACAAAGAAACCCTTGGAAATTTAGAGAGAAGGAAATTTTGGAGAATGAAATTGGTGGCCAATTTTTTGAGCAATTACCCTATTTATAGGAAAAGCCCATGAAGCGGGACCAATCAAGAAAAGCCCATGAAGCGTCAACCAATCGGCGTGCGGACACGTGTCGGACATGCAACCACGGGATGTCAATCGTTGCAACGATTGCTTATGTCAATCAATGCAACAGTGACCAAACGTCTTCAACACGCCTATTCAAATCTCTCCGCCTATTCACCTTCCTCAACAAATTCCCATGCACCTATTCTCCGCCGGCCACATGATCAACCAAGCTAGACACCGCCGGCAGGGGGCAATCAAAAATAACCTAGAGCCTCAACCCGGTCTCGGCCAGCGTCCCTTTCTTTTCCACATCGGATGCCCAATACACATCCATGTGGAGGGGGAATATGGTACGGCCTAAGAAAGACTAGGCCGATGCAGAAAATTTTCTACAAACTACTTGCGCAGAATATACGCTCGGACGTACATCGAAGCCCATACCACGGCATAGACTACGTTGGGGGCAAATTGATGGGGCATATTCGCACCACGACCAAGTCAACATATTGAGCAAGGTCAAAGATATCCACAACAAGTCAACGACTTAGACGACCTAGCCGATCGACCCATCGGCCGCTAACTGGGTCCCGGCATGACAACCCGCCTTTGCCGGAACACATACCCGCGTACTCATATCCAAGACCCTCGGCGGTGAGTCACTGGGGCCCGCCGGCCAGCCATAGGTCCTCGGCCCAGGGGTAGATCGATCTTTCCACCGCTAGCCACTTGGCCACTTGGCCACTACGTGACAAAAGGTGAAGTCTATAAATACTCCTCAACCTTCATTGAGGAGAGGATCCAATCCAGAAATACACAACTTGACCTAAATACACTATTCATCTGGTATAATCTTCCTTATCTCTCTACAATATGTTCCTAGCCAATTAGCATACAACTTATACATCTAAGTTTACTGACTTGGGCGTCGGAGTGGGTACGCTTGGCTCAAAGCCAAGCCCCGCCTCGTTCCTTGTTGCAGAGAGGCCGAGAGGAACGATTAAGACCAAGGGAGAATCCAACTCAAGACATCATTCAACAAGCCACGGGTGATAACTATACTTGCTCTGGAATTACACCCGGAACAATAATAATAATAATAATAATAAATATGTGATTAATAATATTAATAATGAGTATATTAATAAAATAATAAATATTAAATAATAACTTATTAATATAATAATATTAAATATAATAATAATAATAAATATGTTATGAATAATATTAATAATAATAAATATATTAATAAAATAAGAAATATAATATAATAATAATAATAATAATAATACTGATAATAATAATAATAATAATCATAATAATAATAAATGTATTAAATATAAATATAATAATATTACGAATTAATTATTAATAAATATAATAGTAATATAATAAATATAAAAATAATATAATAATAATAATAACAATAGTAAATACATTAATATAAAAATAATAATAAGAATATCAATAAGAATAATAATAGTAATGTTGAATCGAATGAATCGAACTGATTAAATGAATCAATCAATCAATCGAATCAATCGAATCGAATGAAATAATCAATCGAATCAATCGAATCGATTAGAATTGAAATTAAGTCCAAAAGAACATAGCCTAAGTCTCCCTTAAATCCATCCATCTCTAACATAAAACGAATCCAAAATTATATTTTCTTAATCCCCAGAGTTGTAAATAACTACTCCCTCTTATTCTCTAACATTTTTCACATTTCCTAAAATGACAAATTTACTAAGATCTTCCACTTTCCTTATTAATCTATAACTAGTATAGACCCCGTGCAATGTACGCACGGTATTTATAGAATTATTGTATTTTGATTTGAGGTTAAAAAAAATAAAAATAAAGATTTAAGTAACGACGTAAAATATGTATTTTAATGAATTTTTTTTAGCACAAATTTGGTGATATTGTTTTATCACTTTTTTAAATAGCACATGTTTTAGCTACAACTTATCTTACCGAAAAAGAAATTGTTATCATAAAAAAACCTAGAAGCAAATCTTATAGGGAACTATATCAAAATAGGAAAGTAAATATAAGACATTATATCAAAATAGGGAAAATGTTTTAGGCGTGAAAAATTTTAGTTTTTCCCATTCATTTAGTATATAGGGGATTTGTGCTACTTAGGATTTGTTTTTTTTTTGGTGTTGACCAGGAGTATCTCCTACCGACAGCTGGGGCAATCTCCTTCGGAGTACTGAAGGCAATTTAATGGGTTGACCCCTCCCAAGTTTGGTTTTTTCATTCGCAAGAGTCAGGAATCGAACCCCTGATCACTTGTTTAAGAGATGAGAGCCCTTACCATTCACACCAGCCAACTTTGGTTGCTACTTAGGATTTGTGACCCCACATTTCCTCTCTTACTTTCCATTTCCTCCATTTTCCACCCCAATTTTTATTCTTTTTAAAAACTACCCAAAAACAATGTGAAATATCATAGTGAATAGTGAATAGGAGGGAGTATATGATGAAGTTTTCTAAATATTGTATTACAATCATTTTTGCATTTTGAATTTTTTTTCGGTAATGAGGCGTAAAGCCAGTTCAATATAAAGATAAAGGAATTCACCTATCATCACGATACCTCAGTCTTAATTCTTAGACTAAGACCTCATCGATAACACGTTTTCAATTTTAATTACAAATATCATTATATATCATTCATATATTCCTTACCATTTACTAGAAAATATCACCAACTCAAAAAAGTCTTTAACACATCTAACATCTTACTCATTAGTCATTCATATCCATTTCACGCTCACAATCGCCTCAAATAAGAGGTGTGTATTTTATTCCGCTATTCCTAATTCCTAATGTAATGAAAACTGAAAAGTGAATGGTAACATTTCGCAACCACTTCTCCTTTTAAAAATTATTTTAACGGATTATAAGACGTAACAAACTGTAATTTGTGGTATTTATATATACCAGTCCGTCTCATTGAAGACGGCCACTATTCGTCACAAGTTGAAGACGGATAGTGACCCTCTCACAAAATGTAAGTAGGAGGGGAAGTGGGGTATCCATTTCCCCCACTTATACTATCCATTTACTCCCTCCCAGTCACTATAATGTTCTCACTTTCCTGAAACGGATTATTCAGCTAATATTCTCATTTCTTTTTTTGGTAACTTTTACTCTTATTTTATTCATTCCTTTCTCCTATCAATACATCCCACACAACACTTTTACTCCTATTTTATTACTTTCCTTTATATTTTGGTCCCACAATTTTTTATTTAACTACTAATAATTCATTCCTCTCTCCTAACCTTAAGCTGATGGTTGAAGTTCCCTTGATGCAGGCGGGATTCCCTGGCCTGTTCTGATTATCCACTTTAGAATAGAGGGGGTGGGATTTGAACCCGTGACCTTCGGTCACACTGGCTCTGATACCATGATAGATGAACCAACTCAACCAAAACCTTAAGGTGATGGTTGAGGCCCAACTATTATAAATATTCCTATTAACATACATACACTCATCAAAAGCCACAATTCTTTACATTCTCTTCCCTTCCTTTCCTCTCTCTCTTGACGCGTTTACACCCATCAAAAACCCTCCATTAAAAACACCCCCAAAAAACCTTCACTTTTTCCCTAAAAACTCAACCTTTTTTTTCTTCTTCATCAATGGCGAACAACCCAGGTGAAGCACCAAACCAAGACTTCCTCGAACAACTCCTAGAGATGCAGACTTACGCCGCCGCTGCTGCGGCCGCAGCAGCAGCCGCAGGCGGTGGCGTAAACGAGTCGGGTTTGGCGGGAAATGAAATGAATTTGGCGGGAAATAACAACATGCTTCTTCAGCTTAGCTCACCTGGTATTGGAGGCTGTTATCCGAGTCAATCCGTTTACCCACTTGGGTTGAGCTTGGATCCGGGTCCGGGTCCTGGGTCGGGTCATAAAGCTGGGTTCTTGAAGCATGATGAGTGTGGGCCCAGTAGTATTAAGAGGTTTCGTGATGATCTTGTTGATGTTGCTAATTCTGGCCCTAAGACTGTATGCATTCCTTTTCCTAATTATTTTTCTTAGTCAGTCTCAGTCATTTGTTTACCTTTGATTAAAATAATTCTCGAAGATTTTTTTTTTTTTTTTGGTGGGTATGAAATGTTGTAATTTTTGCTGAAGTAGAAATTATTGTTGTTGATTTTTGTTAATTATTGTGTTAGTAAATTGAAGCGATTAGGGTAAATATGATGCTGACGGAATTGAACCCAGGTCAGGAGTATTACCTAGTAGGCTAGACTAGTACCTAGGGCGTCTTAAAGTAAATGGAGGCACGGTGCACCACAAAAAAAATGAGGCCCAAATATGAATGTATAAGTATAGTACACGTCGAGGTTTGTATTGAATTTTATTAGTAAAGCTTATAAATTCGGTGGCCAAAACTGGAGGCCCGGTTCCGCCTCCCGCCCGGGGTATTGGACGCCCCTGCTAGTACCGTCACGTGACTTTATCAGTTAAGCTAGTTGACAAGCGAAATTACGGGTTATGTTTCTTGTAGCATGGTAGTAAAAATTTAAGAAGGATAAATGACAGGTTAAAAAATGATTTTTGGCAATTGTTTTACTGTGGGTTTTTACCCTTTTTGGTAATTGGTTGTGGGTTTGGAAATTGGTTGGTAATGATAGTGGGGAAAGTGTGTTAATTCGGAATGATGGCGGATTAGTGGGTAAAAGTATGAAATTTGGGGAAAGAAAGGTGATGGGGTTTGCATGATGCATCAAAGTTGGTTTCTTGAGATTGATTTGGTGAAAATGTTGTCAGGTTTACCATGGACAACCAATGCAGAATCCTGTTCCTGCAGTTCCGCATCAACCTTCTGTTCGGCCCAGAGTGAGAGCGAGGCGAGGTCAGGCTACTGATCCACACAGCATTGCTGAGAGGGTATGTCTTGATTAAGTATAATTTACGCAAATTGTCTCTACTGGATTAGTATCGTTTTTTTTACTGTTGTATTAATGTGATGCTAATATCTTCTCACAAATTCTCATTATAGACGGAAGATATCCGTCTATAGTTATAGACCCATTTAAGCATAAGACAAGCAACAAGTTTCAATGTTTCATGGTGGGGCCCAAAAATGTCACCACTTTAAGCATATTTGACCCGTCTTTCACTTTAGACGGATATATCCGTCTATAGTGAGACTAATTGATATCTTTTGTAAATCAGTTGGGGTTTCAAAGTTTGATGATTTACGACTCTTCATGCTGTTCTTTATATTTTTCGCTATGTTTGGTTTAGTGGGTTGTTTTAGTAAGAGAAAGCCAAATACTTGCTATTCATTGGTAGTTTGGACGTTTGGTACATCTTTTTGATTGTGAAGTCGCACTCGTTTGATGTAGTTTTCTTTATCATGGGTCACAAAATACCAGACGTTTTTAGCCTTAGCATAAGGTTAAGGCTACGACCGCTACATATATCTATCCAATCCCATCTACCCCACAATTTGTTAGAACCTTCAATGTACCTGGATAATGTCGTTGTTGTTGTTGTTGTTGTTGGGTTTAAGCAGGGAAATAGAGTACTGCTTCTTGTGTGTTTATATCATCTTGTTTTGTGTGTGAGCAGTTACGCAGAGAGAGAATTGCTGAAAGAATCAGAGCATTGCAAGAGCTCGTTCCGAGTGTCAACAAGGTTAGCCCGTCTTATCTCTTTCTGCAGTGTGAATTTGTGAAATCATCAGTCATTACTGTTTGCTTATATTTCTTTTTCACAACATTCAATAGTTTTGGGCCAGAGTCCTTGATCTTTACATACGGTTCTATGTATTTGTAGACTGATAGAGCTGCTATGCTGGATGAAATCGTGGACTACGTCAAGTTCTTGAGGTTGCAAGTCAAGGTAATTCGGGTTCTTCCCGTCATTTGTTTCGTAAAAATGTCGTTACTATCAACAACAACAACATTATCCCAGTGATGGCTCCCGCAAAGTGCGGCCTTGCGGGGTAAGGGAGGGTCGGATGTACGCAGCCTTACCCTTGTGTTAGCAACACAAAGAGGCTGTTTCCAAAGGACCCAAGATGAAAATTGCGCCGAGAGGCGAGAACTGCATTTAATGACCGCTACTTCACAAGAGAAAGAAGCGCAACCACTTTAGTGAGCCATTATTGATTAAATTTAGTAAATAGTGGATTAAATTCTCGATAAAAAAAAAACATTATTTTTTTTGAGGGTAAAAAAAAATGTTTTTTTTTATCACCTCAATAAATAAAAAAAAAAAAAAAACATTATTGATTATCACTTTCATCACGAGTTTTATGACCCAATTGGAAGTTTCTCATTAATTGTCAGATTTCCTAATAAGTAACCTCAGATGAGTTCACATAATGATTTTGTTAATTTTGAAGCTGACACATGGACCACTAACCCTAATTGTTAATCAAATGAGTCATATACTCTTATTATCTTTAATCATTTCCCATAATGGCTTCATTATACAGATGTCTCTAAACCTTACATTGGATCCTCAATAATGAATACCTATATCTAGGTACTTCATTAAATAAAGACGACCAATCCGACGACAATTATTATGCTGCTATAGACTATTATACTTTCAATTATACAACTACATCCTTACATTCTTTGCTTTAGGGAGAAGTTTGTTCCATAATTTATTAGCCTAGCTAGTGTTTTTTTCGTTTGCACCATCTGGTGTAGTCTGGATTCAAGGTAGGTAGGATTATTGGGGCGGTAAAAATTTTCCGTGTGGTCTTAAGTCGTACTTGATATCTTTTGTTAAACTAAATTTGCCCCTTAACAGTTAATCTAGGTGTTCAGAGCCTCAGAGGTGCTTAGCTAGTGGTTTTGATAATGCGCTTGAATTGTTTTTTCATAGACAAATGATTTAATCCCCAGGTTCTAAGCATGAGCAGATTGGGTGGGGCTGGTGCAGTGGTGCCGCTTGTTACAGACATGCCGATATCATCTGTCGAGGTAAACAAATGATTTGAAGAGACTAATAAATGACTATCACGAGATCACTACACTTTAGAATTTGAAATCTCATATATGTTATTAGTAACTTTTTTAATTTTGTCGCGTTTCATTAGTGACCTTTCAATATAATTGGGGGCATCATTTTATCAGCAAGACAGCAACCGTGACCTTTTTACATAGTGAGTTAGTGACCCCATTTACATTTGACGATTTCGACTTCAATTTTACCTATTCTCACGGAATGTTATTATCGTATCATCTCACCGGAGACAGAGACTTGATTAAAGACCAATTCATATGTTGTGACTTGTAACTATGCAAGTTGTAAGTTTACACAAAATGCAGTAATTCTGACAGTTAAATCTCTTCAATTTGAACTCAACATTTCAATTTATATGACTTATGCCCATGCAACAGGAAGAAGGCGGGGAAGGCGGGCAAGGTCAACCAGTATGGGAAAAATGGTCAAACGACGGAACAGAACGACAAGTAGCAAAACTCATGGAAGAGAATGTTGGAGCAGCAATGCAATTCCTACAATCAAAAGCACTATGCATAATGCCCATCTCACTCGCATCAGCAATCTACCACACTCAGCCACCAGATACAGCTTCCCTCGTCAAACCCGAGTCAAACCCACCTTCCTAAATAAAAAAACCCTAATTAAATATTAGTCACTCACATTAATCCTTAATCTCCCAAACCGCACGCAACCCACTAATCCAATTATCGGCCCCCCGACGTCTCCTCATGTCACAATCCAAGTTGAACCCCATGAAACAAGAAATGGTGGCTTACTTTGTTGAACTTTAGGCTGAATGTCATGCCTAAAAAGGATGGGAAGGTATACTCCTTAACAAAAGTCTTTATTGAGCTCAAATAAAGGCAACAAGAAGAGGGGAATTGTCAAAGCTTTTCACTTTTTTAAGTTTTTAAAATTTTTCTAAGTATTGAATCATTTAGGAAGTAGTGGTGTATGACAAAAGCACTTTATGTAATATTGGTAGTGGGGTTGTCAATTTTTACTTGTTTGCACTCTTTTCTGAGTGCGTTGTGGGACCTTCTTTAAAGGATTGGGTGAGTACTCGGTACGTAAATTTTTTTTTTTTTTTTTTTTTTTTTTTTTTTTTTTTGCTAAAATTATTATCGACTCGTTTTCAATGTGGTATAAAATTTAATTATCGGTACAATTACTCTTATTATATCATACTCGTAATAGCAAATTGGTACTCGCAAGTCGTATTTGGATAGAATTATCATTAGACTGACGGTTCTAGAGGATGATTCATGTCAGCCGACCCCAAATCATGATGATAATGTTGTTGATAGAGAAATCAATTGATTGATGGTTTACGTCGGCCTTTATAGTGGATAGCTCCAAAATTCAAAGTAAGGCTCTCTAGTTTCAACGCTCTAGTCTCTACTATAGCTTCTCAGAGGAAATAGTTTGTCGTCTTGTTTAATACGGGGTACTCTGTGCTTACTCTCAATTCTTTACTAGATATATATGGATTACGAAAATATCAGAAGTTGTAACTTAATTGAAAACTAACAAATATTTCGTGAGCACTTTCAAATGGAAAAAAAAAAATTGCGTTTTACAGCGGTCTCAAATTGGTAAAATTTCACCCGTGTGTCGACAGGGTAAGAATTATTTGACAGTGATACAGTAAGTGCAACAGGCAATTCAGGGCAGCATCATGTACCAGTCATTGTGGACTTGTAGAGTTGTAGTCATACACAGCATTATTTGTTGAACTGCAAAGTTATAAAGCTCACATTAGCAAGCATCAAGGTCCCGGAACTGAGGTGGCTTGGGTTCGCTTAACAATGTTGTGTTTCCTCCTTCTGGACCTGATCGGATTCGGTTTGGATTCTGAGTGCCATGCTGCAACATAGCACGAGTAGAAGGCCGTGAGATCACATGACACAATTATAAATCAAGAAATTCCTATTTTCAGTGCCAATCAAGGTTGTCAAACGATGTCTAATAGGTTATCAGGACATCACCTCCACATTCAGAGAAAAAGGGTGCGTTTACAACTCTATCTTTGAGCTTATGAAGCGGGTTCCCTCTTTCATTGCGGGTATGGCCCATTCCATACTCACAGAAGCGCATTATTAGATATAACTAATTAACCACCTCATTACCGTAGCAGACTAGCAGAGACCATACGTGACAGATACTAGTCTAAGGGGAATGAATCACAAAAAAGTTCAGTACAATTCACTTACAGGAGGCTTCTCTCCCCTCCTGAATGCCTCAACTATTTCCACGACTCGTTTTGGGGTAAGGTCCTCCTGCATTTGACAAAAGTAGATAAAATAATAAAAGTCCAAAAAGTGAGAAATGTAAACTATACACAAACAATGCACTATGAACACTTACGAAATAGTTATAGGTATATCCTTCTGACCCATTAGAGTAGTCAGCAACTGTTATCATAGGAGCATTAACACAACATCCCTGTGATTAAAACGAAAAGTGTTTACAATCAAGCGGCACACCGTCACTTCGTGCACACAAGTAAATAGGTTGATAACGAAGTCAAACAAGAGAAAAATAGCTGCTTTTACCATGCACTCCATCTCACCAACAGAAAAAAGACCATCTTTTGTCACCTCTGCGTATGAAAATAAACAAACCGAAATTACTACAGTTTCTCGAGAAAGCCCAGAAATATACGATAAAAACATTATTCGACAAAAACAAACCATTTCGTTTCACTCCAAGATGTTTTAACAATGCTTCTTCTATGTCTCGTGAACCTCGGATCATGCAAGGAGTTGTTCCACACACCAAAAGATGATATTTGCCAACCTGGGAGGGGAAAAAAAAATCTGAGAATACACACAAAAGATCTCAATTAATGTAATGGAGAGTCGCCAACAATGAACTCTGACCTTGTTCCGATTGAACATCGAATAAAAAGTTGCCACCTCATACACACGGATAGGAGCAACTCCTACGATCCGTGCGACCTGCATAGTAATACAAAACATGAAAACTTGACAGATGATGATCTTTGTACAAGGACATTCACCAAAAGAAGATTCATGCAATCATGCCCGATTGTGGCAACTCTGGCAAGCATCCTTACTCTTTAAGTTTTTACTCCAAACAGACTCCCCAACGGGTAGGAAGAATATTATCCGTGATTCTTGGCAATTAAAATTCCAATACAGAAAGAGGGTTGCACTTTTACAATACTTCAGAACACGAAATTAGAGAGAAATTAAAAATGAAAACTAATAAACAATTTTGCAGTTACAACTTACACCAACAAAGGAAGTCAGATTAGATTAATTACTTAATGAGGTCATAAAGGTACCATTGAATCGCCTTTCCCACGTAAAAGTCAACGCAAGAACGGCAAGACATATCTAAAGAGTAAAGACATACTCCCTACTTGTATAGACTCATATCAAACAAATACAGAACCTTTGTACTATTGTAGCATGATGTAAGACCCTACTTTCATACCATTCTAAAAACTCAAAAATCTAGGATTTCGAGCAAAAATGGAGCAATGGGTTGAAACTTAACCAACAACTCCTACTGCAGCATGATGAGTATCTTTTAACCTAAGTTACAGGGATCAGGAAGCCATCTAACAAGAATAAACCAATATTGGGGTACATTTACTTATCTATGAGTTACATAAATTTCCAATCTGTTGAGTATAGAGCTATAGATCATGTGAATCTATAATATACAGAGTAACCACAAACCTGGCACAGAGTTCAATCATTTTACGAGGAATACTGCACACTTTGCAAAAGTGAAGTTCACTAGAGGTCTACAACACTACTTAAATCAACTTAACATATAGAACACAATTTTTATTTTATTTTTTTTTTAAAAAAAAAAAAAAAAAAAAAAAACATTGCCGAGGCATTATAGCATTTCAATTTATAGTAACATGATTTTGATTTTATAAGCCATTTGTGGCCTCCTTCCCCACATAAAAAATAACATTGAAGAAACAGCTAAGCATACCTCATTCATTGCAGAAACAGGAAGCCAACCACCATGTTGCTGTTGAGCAAGATCTAGCAAAGGAATAACAGCAGACTGCTTATAGTTGGATGGGTAGTGAGTCAATAACTCATTTGCCTACACAAACAAATTACGGCATCAAAATTCCGGAGGTCACATAACTAGATAATCTCTTAGACAATCTCAATATCAAAGTGTGTAAATTTAATCTTTTAGAAGAAGGCGCATGTTCCCAAAGACGACACTAGCTGTTGGTTACGAGGTGCAAGGAGAGTACCTCATGCACACAAGAGCATCATTTTTGCAAGAAAATGTGTATTTTCAAGATAAAATATTGAGCAGCAGTAACTATTGGAGCTTTTGTGTATCAAGGTGCATCGCTTACTGCAGCTTATGCACAAGGGAAACTAGGACATTTTGGCTAGTACCTCCCTCAAAACTTAAGCACGTCCGAGGAGCGCTTTCTAGACTAGGTCGAAAACATGCTACTAATAAGGCTTTGAACATATAAGAATTCAATTCACCATGTACATGACTGTTCGAAATCATAAATCATCGCTCAACACCTTACTGAGAACCTAGAAACATTCTTCTTTAATCTACAGGATAACTGAAAAGTATTAATTCCTAAGACTAAGGGTTTGCTTGGGATGGAATAACTATTACTTGGGTAATAGAGTTCAAAATTGGGAAAAGTGGCAGAGATTGGTGGTACGTGGACGTGGTGGTAATGGAGGGTGGAAACTAGAAAGAGAAGGTGGTGGAGGAACTACTACCTCCCTATGGAGGTAATGCATTACCCTAGGCGGGAGGTAGGTTACTATTCCGTCGCTTTATGGAGTAACTATTACCCTTTCATTCTTATTTCCACCTACCCCCACCACCACTCTCCTCCATGTACTAGTACATTTCAGCTCTATTACCGTAGTAATTGTTCCTCCCATCCCAAGCAAACCTATAGGAAACTGAAGAGCAAATGAATGTCGAAGAAAACTAGCTGTGTTTGATAGACGAATCTTCCAAAATATACAATTACAATCAGTGAACCTCCAATAGTAGTCCCATTAAAACTTAAAACTCTCTACACATGACTATAGCTGATCCTCCAAATGTACAGCTAATTACAATTTAAATGAGTAGGTACATAATGATCTTGACAGTACATCAAAAGGGGTAGAATACACAACTATGCAAATAAAACGCGAGTTAAAATAGCCAATCTGTGATGCCTTCATCTGATGTAACACTACTAAGGCTAAAAACACAGCTACTTCACGCTCTTTGGCACCCAAAAGTGTGCTCTGTGGTGCCTTCATCTGATGTAACAGTGTAACACTACTAAGGCTAAAACACAGCTACTCCACGCTATTTGGCACCCAAAAGTGCGCCACGAGAGTTACTCAATGAAATAATCGACACATAAATACATCATATTAGTCATTAGAGTATACATTCCTCATGGCGCGACTGTGATAAACTATCATACACGAGGTGTCTTACTCTTAAATACGAATTCATGTCTTACATTCTAGCTAAGAATTAATTATAACCTAAATCAACACAATTACGACAACGGATTATCATCTTCGATGAATAAATACATAAATGAGCAAACATAAAACAACAAAATCACCTTTTGCTGATTCGTTTCGGAGAACTTCCACTGAACATTAGGATTGTTATCTGGCGAATCAATGTGCTGATAATAACATCAAATTAGAACAAATTGAAATCATTTTCAAACTTTATAAATCAAAAATCATCTAATCTACCTAAAAATCACAAAAATCGAACAAAAAAAATACAACAAATCAGAAATCAAGAACATACATAGTTGAGCGCAGTAGAGAATGATCGAGAAACCTGTAAAACGAGAAAACATGATTAATTAACAATGCGGGATTTTTGTTGATAAATTATGAAAAAGAGAGTGATTAAAAGGAAAATGAGGAGAAATTACAATGGAAGATTGACGGAAAACTTGAAGGACTTGAGTAAGACGTTGAGTTGATCGACGAGCGAACATTTTGTGGGAGAGGAGAGAGAAAGCTTGAAGAAGGAAAGTGAGGTTCGACAATGGCGGATTTTGGAAGAGAGAGAAACAATGGAGGTCAAAATCAAACCAATCGGAGTTTGTTGTCTAAAAAAATCAATCGGAGTTTTGTTTAGCTAATGACGAGGCTAGTGTGTCATCCACAAGCACGAGACCAGTAAGGTTGGGCCTTTGAGGGATGAGGATTGGATTGGGCTGGATTAGATTACGGGTTAACAATCGTGTTAAAAACGTAGCTGATACTCCATCTCATCCAGACCAAAGGTTACAGTTATCCAAAGATGAACAAATGAAAGAGAAACAAAGGAAAGATGAACAATGAAAAGATGAACAATGAAAAGATGAACAATGATGAAAGTAGCAACAACAAACAAACAACAACAACAATTTTTACATAAACAATAAACAAGAGAGAGAGAGACTTTGACTAAACTATCAACAAACAACAAGTTTCAACAACTTCCAACAACAAGAAATCTAACAACAACAATCAAAAATGGAAAACAATTGAAGAACAAGGGAGAAAAGAGAAAAAGGAAAGAAACAATACCAACTATTGAAACGATGAACAATAAGGAAGAACAAGATAAGAACAATAATAATAATCTTTGATTGATGAAGAATGATTGCCAAGTTACAAAGAATTTGAGTTTCCTCTCTTAACCTTACAAATTTCTTCCCCAAACTAGGATTCGATCCCTAATTTTCTGGGAAATTAAGTATTTATATCAAGTACAAAGAGTTAGGTGAGAATACAAGAGAGAAACGAAATCTTAGGGGCATAATTATGCCCGGTCCGGGCGAAGTTTTACCCGGTCGGGTATAATTATGCCCGGTCCGGGCAAAGTTTTACCTGGCGGGTGTAATTATGCCCGGTCCAGGCAAAGTTTTGCCTCTCGGCCGTAATTTCTCCTAGTTACTTCCATTCTTCAAGCGAATCACCTTCCAACTTCGTTCTTCTTATATCTTGGAGCATGGTACCTACAAAAAAGGGTTCATAAGTACGGGAAAAAATGCTCAAAACACGTCCTACGCGAAGAGTGAAGGGAAAGTGATCGGGTAAAGCGAATACTAACTAAATGAGTTCATAATGCTTGATTTATCACGACGAAATGGGTCCGAGACATCAAAATATAGGGGTTGAAGTGGTGTTATCAAAGATGCCCACACTTGACCCTTACTCGTCCCCGAGTAAGTCCAAAACCAAAGCTCAAGAGACTACAATAATATCTATCAAGAGCGTGTGCACAATATAAGCATCACTCAGTTATTCTAAATTAATAGCCGATTGAGTATTAGCGCACTCAACGCCCCTTCAACTCACAATTTGACACTCATGAGGGTAAAGTGCCCTATTGCAAGGCAAGTTGGGTCTTGCTACAAAATTGCGATGCATCTATCATGAAAGCACATAATCAAGCAATAGAATGCATCTAACAAAAATAGTCCACTTTCCCCATCTAAGTGGCCGGATTTTTCAAACAACAAAACACGGTCTTGGTCGGGAGTACCGTCTCAGAAGTGCCAATTTAGGTGCCAACCCCCTAAGCATGGCTCAAGCAACCCTCGCGTGACCAATGCCCAAGAAACAAATTCAAGAGCGGGGTAAGGGGAGAAAAGGGCAAGACCGCCGAGAATTACAAAACCGACACAAGATTCAACCAAAGGACCCATGACTAAGGGGACCAAGGCAACGACATCCTCACGGTTTTCGCTCGTCACTCAATGAAAGAACAAGGTGATTTTTGTGACAAATAGTAACCAAAATCACTCAACTAACTCAACTAGCGAAAACGTGCCCGCAATCTAATGTGTAAGACCGTCCTATGTCCTATGAAATGCAACAATGGTAGAATGCACACGAAAATGAAGCAAGGGTTACAACGGGGCTAAGGAGTAGGTCGAAACGGGATTGGTGCAAGCACCGTTTGGACATGTGGGGCTCAAATCAAGAATCGTCGGCACATCACATCCCATCTCTTATTGCAACACATGAGGCACGTCTATGCCCTAACATAGCAATGATGACCAAAACTATGCAAAAATTGCATAAACCCAACTCAAGTAGGAAAAATTTGATAAAACTCCTTTTATTTCAACAAATGGTAACGTCTCATCATTGGAAAAACATCAATTTGCCCTAACATAGCAATGATGACCAAGCCATGCAAAAAATGTGTAAACCCGACTCATCATTGGAAAAACATCAATTTGCCCTTTTTATTTAGCAACGGCTTTTTCTACCCCTTTAAATGATGAGTAGGGGTGTTGCTTGCCTTTTTCTTCCTTTTTTTTTTTTTTTTTTTTTTTTAAACCTCTTATTTATATATAAAGCCAAACCATACCAAATTCCGACCCAAATGGATATGTGTACTATCCATTACTATTCCCCAAATCACCTCCTACAACACAACTACAAAAACCGACCAATTCTTGATTAAGGGAGGGTGGTTATGGGAATGTAGCTATTTTGGTGGGTTTGCCAAATGAAAAGGCTAAGCTCAAAGGGGGTGAATCAAAAAGGGAAACAATGTAGGGAATAAAATAAGGCTATTTGGCTATGTGAGGTTCATATAAACTGACTTTTGCTTCATATCATATGCACAAAAATGTAATGCAAATTCATGATCTAAGGACGATGCGACACACTTGTGCGTAATGATGTGACACGCCTCGCGAGGAGACCTACTCTCGAACCTAGATGAGGGCGGGGTATGAATGTACCCGCCCTAGGAGGCTCTACCCTTACCTTTGAGTAGCTAAGTCGAGCCAAAGGTCTAGTCTACGGCCCCTAGGTCTCACAAGATCGGTCTAAACTCATAGGTCAAGCCCTCCTTCCTCGGCTAACTAAGAGGCCAAAGTGCGAGTCACGAGGAGGGGAAAGGCACTATTGGGCACATTAGTTCATCATGGGGGTACTTGGTTCCCTTCCTTTGACCATGTTCTTCCTTAAAAACTTATTTACAAACTCAATGCAAAAAGAAAGAAATGCAACAAGTATTTACATGTGAACAAATGCATGCGGAAATTTAAACAAACATGAAATGAAACGTGCAACAAATTGGCTAAACCTAGCAGCACATCAACACCAAAATTCCAAACAGTCTCCCAAGGAGACACCCAAAGCAACAAAATTCCCATTCTCCTTCAAAATATGCAAGATACCAAAAAGAAAGAATAGTAAAAGGAGCAAGAGATAGGAAGGATTATACCAAGCGGTCTTCTAGCTCCCTTTTGCCTCAAGTGGTCAATGCGCCAAGCCAAAAGGTTAGACAAAACATATGTATACAATGCAATTTTTTTGAATTTTTCAGAATTTTTTCAATTTTTAGGCATTTTCTTGAATTTTCTTAAATTTACAAGCATTTACAAATATATACAAATATTCACAAGAGTGATATTTCCCTCCCCACACTTGAGATGTACATTGTCCTCAATGGACAAAAGCATAGGGAGTGAATAAGAAAAAGAAATGAACATATTTTTTTGATTTTTGATTTTTCAAACGGAAAATAACATATTTTTGTGATTTTTGGTTTTGAAAAATTAAAAAGACATATTTTTGGGTTTTTGATATGAGAACTCCCTCCCCACACTTATTTATTTACATTACTTCCAAATGGAAATAAATGTGTGGAGGGAGTACAAATTAAAAGACATTTTTTTTTTTTTTAGGCCCTCCCCACACTTATTTATAGACATGGGAGGGCATATTAGTGAAATAAATTAACATGTTTTTTGTGGTTTTTGTCATTTTTCAATTTTTAGTTGGTTTTTTTATTTCGAAAATGCAATGCATGCTCTATTCTATATGCAAAATTTAAAAGACAATGCAAGTTATTCTAAGTGAATGTAATTACTAAATGTGACAATATATTACAAATTTGAAATCTAATGCAATCCTATATGAATGCAACTAAATGAATTATCAACTAAATGCATGCGAAAAGTTAAACGTGAAGGAGAGGATTTGGATACAAGGGAGAGATCATACTTGTCATTTTGGATTGAATATGGGGAGCATACCGAAGGCTTTGGATTTTAAATTGGGGAGCAATATGACACACCCGACTACATCAAGGGTGTTGGTGCTAGGTGAAACGCACCGGACCAACTCTAGTCAAAAATACACTCAAAACAAGGTGAGGCAATAACACAAAGGCACCAACACAACCAAAACTACCAACCGGAAAGAAAACCGACATGGAAAGACAAACATAGAACCACCCCGCATGACACTCTTTACTTCTAAAAAGTAGAAAAAAAATCGTTAAAAAAAAAATGCACAAGAGTGAAAGCCGGAGTAAACAAGTCACCAAGAAACACACCACCTATTGGTAAAGGTCGGGTGGTGGTTGGGTCAGAGGGTCTTGGTTCCCTTGTTGACTCCACAAGTGGAGTGCATCTAGTTGTGCCGCCATGTCGGCTTGGACTCGAGAGATGTCACGGAGACGGTCGGTGTTCCGTCTACTATAGAGGAGGGATGTCATGGCCATATTCCTCGTATCTCTCATGTAGCCACGGCTCTCCTCAAATATTCTTTGATTTTCCATGACAATGCGTCGGGTTTCCTCATTATAAGTTTGAGTGCTCAAACTAAGGTCCCGAGCCTCTCTCGAAAAGTCCCTAGTTTCTTTCATCAAGCCAAACATTTCCTCCCATTGATTGGAAGTAGGTCCTTGGTATGAGTATTGGCTAGGTTGAGGTTGTGATTGGGGTTGTGATTGGTACCTAAACTCGGTCTCTTGGTGCATAGAGGCGGTGAAATTAAAATCGGAAAAGAAATCATCATTGGTAGTGGGGTTTTGTGGAGGGGAGCTAGGACGTTGGTCGGTCTCCATGGGGGTTGAAGACCCCCCAACGTCAAAGGTAGATTGGTATACTCCCCCTCCTTGTTCTTGTGTATGGACCTCCGGTTGAGGTTGGGGTTGGGGTTGGTGACTAGGTGCCTCTACATTGTCATCAAAAACTTGGGGTTGAGGTACCACGGGAACTTGCTCTATAGGCTCCCTATCCCCCGGTCCATACAAAATGTATCCCACTTCCCAATCATACTCATTCTTTTTCCACTTACGGTTCACACGCTCAAATTCATTGTCCCGACAAGGCATCCCCCAATTCAATGGGTTTGAAATTGTGGCGGCGGTAGGATTGGGTAAAATTATAAATCGGTCATCGGTGATAGCATAGAATAGGTGACCCTTAATATCCCGAAGCCAAGGCAAATGGTCTTCCTCTAGCCAAATTCCCCCCTCCACACTAGCATGGTTATGTTCGACCCCGAGTGAACCCGCCAATATCGAAATAAGCCCCCCACAAGAGATAATAGGACGGGGCTTACCACTTATGCCAAGGAAGTGCTTGGCGAGGGCGGTGGACGGGGCTTACCACTTATACCCGACCGGGTAAAACTTTGCCCGGACCGGGCATAATTACGCCCATCAGGGGCAAAGTTTTACCCGGTTGGGGCAAACTGCATTTAGGCCAATTTTTGAATTTTTCTGTCCTCCGAGAGGTATAATTATGCCCGTCACAGGTATAATTTTGCCCCTAGACTGCAAAATTTGCTATAATCCATCTTTAGAAGGCAAAATAGCACTCAATTCAAGCAAATTTACCCCCTCAAAAGCAATCCCGAACTCGGTGTCGCCTTTCCATTGTTCCTTCAAACTTAGTTACACCTCCTCGGGACTCAAAACTTAACTCCTTAGACAACCGACTCCCATCTATTGACTCTCCACCATTGCAAGAATATTATTGCATGGGTTGCCTCCCATGAAGCGCCTTTGTTTAACGTCGTTGGCTCGACCAAGTCAAGAAGTAACTTAAATAAACTGACAAGTCATGAAGAATAAAATGGGATTCAAGGATGGACAAGACAAGTATCAATGAAAGTTATATGCTTCAAGACGGGAGAACCGGCAATGTAGTGCTTTAGCCGTTGTCCATTTACTTTGAATGCTTGGTCTCCATCGGATACTTCAACCGACCCATAGGGAAAAACTCGGACCACGGTGAAAGGCCCCGACCATTTTGACTTTAGTTTCCCCGAAAATAGCTTGAACCTTGAGTTAAAGAGGAGAACCAAATCTCCCTCCTTGAATTCCCTCCTTATAATAGCCTTGTCATGGAATCGCTTGGTCTTTTCCTTATACAACCTAGAGCTCTCATAGGCCTCTAGCCTAAACTCTTCTAGCTCATTGAGGTCAAGTAGTCGTTTCTCTCTGGCGCTCTTCAAATCAAAGTTAAGGAGTCGGATGGCCCAATGTGCTTTGTGCTCCAACTCAACCGGCAAATGGTAAGGCTTCCCGTACACCAACCGGAACGGTGAGGTTCCTATTGGTGTTTTGAAAGCGGTCCGGTAAGCCCACAATGCATCATTGAGCTTGGTAGACCAATCTTTCCTTGACCGGCTCACGGTCTTTTCAAGGATCATCTTGATCTCTCGGTTAGAGATTTCGGCTTGGCCGTTAGCTTGTGGGTGATAGGCAAGACTCCGCCTATGTTGCACCCCATGCTTCTTGAGTAGAGCATCAAGAGTCCTTTCCCGGAAATGAGTTCCACGGTCACTAATCACAATTCGTGGAACTCCAAACCGTGGGAATATGATTGTCTCCATGAGTTTGGTCACCGATTTTGCGTCACAAGTCTTTGTTGGGATTGCTTCCACCCATTTGCTCACGTAGTCCACCGCAACAAGGATATACTCATTCCCATTTGATGAGGGAAAAGGGCCTTGATAGTCAATGCCCCACACATCGAATACCTCCACTTCAAGTATGTAGTTCATTGGCATTTCATGCCTCTTTGAAATGTTACCACTTCTTTGACACTTGTCACACTTCTTGACGTAGGTGGCCACATCATGGAATAGGGAAGGCCAAAAGAATCCACATTGGAGCACCCTTGCGGCGGTTTTTCGTGAACTACCATGCCCTCCACTTGGCATGTCATGGCAATGAGAGATTATGGGTTGGACTTCTTCATTCGGGATGCATCTTCTAATTATGTCATCCGCACAAGCCTTGTAGAGGCACGGTTCTTCCCAAAAATATTGCTTAAGGTCATGAAAGAATTTCTTCCTTTTATGGGAGTCATAACCGTGCGGGATGACCCCGGATACCAAATAATTTACATAGTCCGCGTACCAAGGGACATCCATCAAAACAAGTGCGAATAGTTGATCATCCGGCAAAGAATCGTCAATTGGCAATCCATCCTTCCCCTTGACATGGAGTAGCCGAGAAAGATGATCGGCTACCACATTTTCCACACCCTTCTTGTCTCGAATTTCAATATCAAACTCTTGTAGCAAAAGTATCCACCGAATCAAGCGTGGTTTTGACTCCTTCTTGATTAGCAAGTGCCTCAATGCCGTGTGATCGGTGTGTACAATTACCTTAGAGCCCACCAAATAAGAACGAAACTTGTTCATGGCATATATGACCGCCAAAAGCTCCTTCTCGGTGGTGGTGTAGTGTGATTGAGCTTCATCCAAGGTCTTGCTTGCATAATATATGGCATGAAGTTTACCATTCTTCCTTTGTCCAAGCACCGCTCCCACCGCTACATCACTAGCATCGTACATCAACTCAAAAGGTTCTCCCCAAGTGGGAGGTTGCATGATTGGAGCGGTGATGAGAGCTTCCTTCAACCTATTGAAAGCATCCAAACACTCATTAGTAAATTCAAATGGCACATCTTTGCCAAGCAACAAAGTTAAGGGTCGGGCAATCAAAGAAAAATCCTTGGTAAATCTCCGGTAAAAACCGGCATGCCCAAGAAAACTTCTAATTCCTTTAACATTAGTGGGAGGGGGTAAAGTTTTGATCACTTCAATTTTGGCTTGATCAACTTCTAAGCCCTTACTTGACACTACATGACCCAAAACAACCCCGGATGTCACCATGAAATGACATTTCTCCCAATTCAAGACTAGACCACTCTCTTGACATCTTTTCAAGACCTTACCCAAATTAGCTAGACATCCATCAAATGAGGTGCCTACGACCGAGAAATCGTCCATAAACACCTCCATGATATTCTCAACATATTCGGAAAATATAGCTAGCATGCATCTTTGAAATGTGGCCGGCGCATTGCAAAGCCCAAAGGGCATGCGCCTATAAGCAAAGGTACCAAACGGGCATGTAAAAGTGGTCTTTTCTTGGTCATTAGGGTGAATCGGGATTTGGAAAAACCCCGAAAACCCATCAAGGTAGCAAAAGTGAGAATGTTGGGCAAGTCTTTCCAACATTTGGTCAAGGAAAGGGAGGGGGAAATGGTCTTTCCTAGTTGCCTTGTTGAGGCGCCTATAGTCTATACACATTCTCCACCCGGTTGTGACTCTTGTTGGAATTAGCTCATTCTTGTCATTGGTGACTACCGTGACCCCGCCCTTCTTTGGCACAACATGCACCGGGCTCACCCATGCACTATCGGAGATAGGGTAAATTATGCTTGCATCATAGAGCTTCAACACCTCCTTCCTAACCACCTCTTTCATAGCGGGGTTAAGGCGGCGTTGAGGCTCAATGGAAGATGCACTCTCATCCTCCAAGTGAATGCGATGGGTGCAAAAAGAAGGGCTAATCCCCTTAATATCATCAATTGAGTACCCAATGACATCCTTGTACTTTCTCACAACATCAAGTAACTTTTGAAGTTCGGTGTCATTGAGTGCACTATTGACAATAATAGGGTAAGTGTCATTAGGGCCAAGGAAAGCATGTTTAAGAGTAGAGGGAAGAGGTTTCAACTCCACTTGAGGAGGCGTGGATCTCTCCTCTTTTTTACCATCTCCTCTCAAGCTTTCAAATTCTTTGTCCGGGTCTTCTTCAATTGTTGCTTCCATAGCTAAAGCATACTCCCGGTGTTCCTTGCAATCCTTTACCTTGCCCTCAAGGAACCCTTGCAAACCCTTGTCTTCATCAAATTTCTTCATATCAACCCATTCTTCTACCACATCAATCATATAACAAGACTTTTCTTCCGAAGGCTCTTTCATAGCCTTGTTCAAAGAGAATTCAACCTTATCTTCACCCACTTGTAGAGAAAGCTTCCCATTCTTCACATCAATCATGGCACC
The DNA here is from genome assembly GCF_048544455.1 of Silene latifolia. Lineage (NCBI taxonomy): Eukaryota > Viridiplantae > Streptophyta > Magnoliopsida > Caryophyllales > Caryophyllaceae > Silene > Silene latifolia. The sequence continues at coordinate 14,134,253 of NC_133529.1, forward strand.
CCCCGTAGCAAGGCATGGGCGCCCCAATATGATGGGAATATTTGAGTCTTCGGGGATGTCCATTACATAGAAATCACATGGAAATGCAAGTTTCCCCACCTTGAGCGGGACATCCTCCACAAGACCAATCGGGTATCTTACCGACCTATCCGCAAGTTGGAGAGAAACCCTTGTTGGTGAAAGCTCATAACCTTTCAACTTCTTGAAAATTTTGAGGGGCATAAGACTAATGCTAGCCCCCAAATCACACAAAGCCCTCTCAATGTGCACGGTCCCAATCTTACAAGGTATGGAAAAACTCCCCGGGTCTTCAAGCTTTTGAGGAGCTTCATTCATGAGAATTGCACTACACTCCTTGGATAAGTTCACCGTAGTTGTCGGGCTCAAGGAGTTTTTGTTTGAGATGAGCTCCTTCAAGAACTTTCCATAGCTTGGAATCTCCTTTACGGCATCAATGAAAGGCATAGTAATGTTGATACCCTTCATCATATCCATGAACTTCCCATACTTTTGTTCAAGTTTGGCTCTTGCCAACCTTTGTGGAAAGGAACCAGGTGGTACATAAGTTCTTACCACTTGTTGTTGAGGCTCTTCAACTACCCTTGTTGGTTCATCAATCACTCTTGGAGTTTCCACAACAATTTCCACAAGCTCATCTTTTCCCTCCTTTTCTTCAATTACCTTAGGAGGTTCAACCACAATTTGAGGTTCAATGACATTACCCGGTCTACTACTCTTCCTTTTCTTGACAAATTCCCGGTCTTCCAAATCTCTACCACTCCTCAAGTGGATAGCATTCATGGTTTTCGGATTTTCCTCGGTTTTACCCAGGAATTTACCTTGGGAGGCTTGTAGTTGGCTCATTTGGGTAGCCAATTGGGAGATTTGGTTGTCCGTCATTCGTTGAGAGGCTTGCATTTGGGTTCTAAGTTGGTTGATGGATGTGGTTGTCTCTTCTTGTTTTTGGGTGGTATGGTTGATGAATTGTGTTTGAGATGTCATCATTTGTTCCATCATGAGTTCCATGTTTGATTTTGGTTGGGTGGGTTGTTGAAAAGGTTGGAAATTTTGTTGGAAAGGTTGGGTGGTTTGTTGGAAAGGTTGGGTGGTTTGTTGGAAAGGTTGGGTGGTTGGTGGGTTAAGTGATTGAAATTGTTGTCTAGGTTGGAAAGTTCTTCCTTGGAAACCCGGTGGACCTTGATTGAATGTTGTGTTTTGTTTTTGAGTTTGGAAGTTTGGTTGTTGTGACTTTTGTTGGAAGGTTGGGTTTTGGACATTTTGAGAGCCATAAGAGAAGTTTGGGTGGGCTCTCAATCCGGGGTGATATTGGTTGTTGTTAAATGCTTGCTTGGCCGGACTAGACTCCCATATCCCGTTCACTTGCTCCATACAATTGCCATCTCCAACCACCAAAGGACACTCATTGGGTGGGTGTCCTTGATCTCCACAAAGCTCACAATTATAGACTTGGTTCCTCATAGAAGAATTGCTAGGTGTTTTGCTTGAGCTCATCAAAGCAACTTGTTGCTTAAGCTCTTCTATCATCTCCTTCACTTCCACATTGTTGGCCGATTCGACCGTTGACTTCCCTTTCCTCTTGTGCCTATCATTGTTCCAATGAAAGGTACGAGAAGCCATTTCTTCAATAAGCTCTTTCGCCGTCTTGTGGTCTATCTTATCCAAAGCTCCCTTTCCCGAGCCGGAATCAAGGTTCATCTTCATCTCATTGTTTAACCCTTCATAGAAATTGTTGATGAGCTCATCATCCCCAATACCGTGGTGAGGACATAGCCTTTGGAGGCCCTTGTACCTCTCCCATGCTTCATAAAGGGTCTCATCTTCTTGTTGGGTGAACCCTTGGAGCTCACTCTTGATTCTTGCGGTTCGTTGGGGTGGGAAATACTTGTTGAGAAAAGCCTTAGAGACATCGTCCCAAGTCCGAAGAGAGTCGGGTTCACAACTTTTAAGCCACTCCTTGGCACTTCCCCTCAAAGAGTAAGGGAAAAGCCTAAGGCGTACGGCATCCTCCGTCACTCCATTGGCCTTGAACATGTCACAACTATCCAAGAACTCGTTGAGATGCTCGTTGGGGTTTTCGGTGGCTCCCCCTCCGAATTGGTTCCCTTGGACAAGTTGTAGCAAGGTGGCTTTCACATCAAAATTGTTGGCTTGAATAGGTGGCTTCACAATACTAGGATTCACCACCTTTTTCGGAGCCAAGTTATCTCTCATAGGTACCGCGGCCATTGTTACTTCCGTTTCCGGTGTTGCAAAAGGATTTTCGAAAGTTTCAAAGACGCGGGGTTCTTCTCGTAGGCCCTCAATCACTAAATTTTCTTGAGGAATTGGTGTTTCAATAAGCCCTCTTCTTCGAAGTGAATTTAGTCTTCTTGCGGTTGCTTCGATCTCGTGGTCAATCGGTCGAATTGGTTGACCTCTACGATTTCTTCTTCTCATGCAAAAAGTCCTACACACTCAAGAGAGGGATTAGTAACAAAAGACTTAGTCTAAACAAGAATGAAAACAATTAATATCTAGCCGAACTCCCCGGCAACGGCGCCAAAAACTTGATGGTATCAAGCTATACCTCGCAAGTGCACGATTTTATCGTTGTACACTATTAAGGGTCGATCCCACAAGGAGTTGGGAAGACTACTAATTGTTCTAATCCTATCGTTTAGCTAAGTCGAAAATAAGGGAAGAGAGAATTAATCTAATAACTAAATTAGACAAAATAAAATGAAATGCAATTAAACAAGAGAATAAAAAGTGAGCAAGATAGAACTAAGTTGTAAATCAAATAATTAAAAGGCCTAAGACTCGGTTCTTCCCAAACAATTCGTAGTTCCACACAATCAAATCTCTAGGCTAATCACAAGGGTAGTTAGGTGAGGAGGTGACGACTCTAATTCGCCTAAGACCCCCCTCTCGGGTTCGAAATAGGACACTAGTACCACCCACCAACTCCCCTCTCGGGTTCGAAGGTCGGAATCCCTAACTCAATACCCGACTACCCCAAAAACATGCATTATTCCCAAGGTAGTCCAATATTTGCTAAGGTCATTAAGCCCCGTCAATTCCCGGGTCATCCCACTCCCTCTCTCGAGGGTCGATTTCAAACGCTAGTTTAGAGGTGTCCTACCCCGGTTCTCCCTTTCGGTCTCAACCAAAGATAACAATAGGGTCAAGACTCGGGTATCCAAATCACAACCTAACCAACTCTCGTTGGTGGTCAAGGGTCGTAAGTCAACACTACCCAAAAGTCAACCCATAAACCATGTCAATCCTCTAAACTACCCTCACCAATTTCCCCAAATAATTAGCCTTTATGAGATTCAATTAGTGAAATTACTCATGTTGGGTCAAATCGAGCCCTAGTGGAAGACTACTCACTAATCATGGTCCTAATCGCAAAATAAACAATAAAGATGGAAACTTTGGTCACAAACATGGTGGGAAGATGGATTTTACTACTAAACATGCAACAATCCAACAATAGTTGTAAAGAAAGATGATTTAATCTAATAACAAGGGTGATTAAACTAAAAGACACAATCTTTAACCAAATCAACTCAAAGATTAAGTCTTTGAGGACAACTATCCAAAGATGAACAAATGAAAGAGAAACAAAGGAAAGATGAACAATGAAAAGATGAACAATGAAAAGATGAACAATGATGAAAGTAGCAACAACAAACAAACAACAACAACAATTTTTACATAAACAATAAACAAGAGAGAGAGAGACTTTGACTAAACTATCAACAAACAACAAGTTTCAACAACTTCCAACAACAAGAAATCTAACAACAACAATCAACAATGGAAAACAATTGAAGAACAAGGGAGAAAAGAGAAAAAGGAAAGAAACAATACCAACTATTGAAAGGATGAACAATAAGGAAGAACAAGATAAGAACAATAATAATAATCTTTGATTGATGAAGAATGATTGCCAAGTTACAAAGAATTTGAGTTTCCTCTCTTAACCTTACAAATTTCTTCCCCAAACTAGGATTCGATCCCTAATTTTCTGGGAAATTAAGTATTTATATCAAGTACAAAGAGTTAGGTGAGAATACAAGAGAGAAACGAAATCTGCAGCCGAGGGGCATAATTATGCCCGGTCCGGGCGAAGTTTTACCCGGTCGGGTATAATTATGCCCGGTCCGGGCAAAGTTTTACCTGGCGGGTGTAATTATGCCCGGTCCAGGCAAAGTTTTGCCTCTCGGCCGTAATTTCTCCTAGTTACTTCCATTCTTCAAGCGAATCACCTTCCAACTTCGTTCTTCTTATATCTTGGAGCATGGTACCTACAAAAAAGGGTTCATAAGTACGGGAAAAAATGCTCAAAACACGTCCTACGCGAAGAGTGAAGGGAAAGTGATCGGGTAAAGCTAATACTAACTAAATGAGTTCATAATGCTTGATTTATCACGACGAAATGGGTCCGAGACATCAAAATATAGGGGTTGAAGTGGTGTTATCAAAGATGCACAATAAAATGCATAGAAACACATAGGAAAACTAGGTTACCGGTTTAAAAAGCGGTTTAAAAACCGGTCTCCGGTTTTGAATTTACGTTAATTTTGACTTTTTAATTTCTAAAAAAAACAAATTAAAAACCGGTCTCCGGTTTTGAATTTTCTAAAACCGAATCCGCTCCGTTTTTATGGTAAAAAATCCGGTTCGGTTACCGCACCGAAAAAAAAAAACGATGGTGGTCAGCTTATGATGACCTTTCTGATGAAATGCCAAGACCCGGAGCAGATAAAGCAATTTATGGTTAGTTTCAGCCAACTAGGGAATTTTGGTAGCCAAGGCGCTGATCAATTTACTAATTTTGATGGTCATATAAGTGGCAAAGATGGTGGTCAGCTTGGTAATTCAGCTAGTCAGGGTGATGACATGTTTGATACACGAAGCATGCAACCTGGTAATTTAGGTGATCATAGTAATGATCAATTTTGTGATAGGAGTGACCAGAATAATGGTTTCTTTACTCAACTTTTAACAAAAGGTAACAAATTAAAAAGTAAGTTTTGTTTTATGATTTTTACTATTATGATTTATGGCTAATTATAATTTTTGTCTAAAGGCTTGGAATATCCTTCCAACATGTCGAAATCTCAACGACAGGACCAAGAATAAGAACAACTTGATCCTTACATTGTTCCTTGGCCTGATAAAAATGTTGAAACTATTCAGCAACCTGACAGTCACGATCAGCAGGTCAGTCCCTCGCCCTCAACTATTCGTCTAAATGATATAAACTATGACACACTACCTATTACTGAGTACGTATTGCCTAAGGTATGAAGTTAGACTCTGACCTAACACTCCTATTAGTGAGCACGTATTGTCTAATCGTATGTATGCAATGCTTTTTTTTTACGGGATCTTGGGTGAGAACAATGCTGATATTGGTTAGATGGGTGCACATTCTACTTTTATTAAGTAGTGACTTAGATTTTATTTAAGATCATGAATCATAGTTTTATGGCGGAGTTTATTTGTTTTGTGTCTTATATTTTATATATACACTATAACGATCTTTCTATTGATGCGGACTAGGGTACTTATGATTGTTGCTTGGCGATTGATAATGAACAAGGGATTCCAATTGTTGCAATTGGGAAAGTGTACATATCAGGGGAAACATAAAGTGACTTTGAATCATTTCAGAACTTTGTCACAAGATTATCGTCGAGTCTCTATCACTGAAGAGATTATGCCAACCGCACTATTGCCATGTCCTAATGAGGAGTATAGTGTAGTATGCCAAGCAGTGTACGCCTTTGTTTTGTGGCCAGCTCGCCTAATATTTCCAAAGAAAAAGGTATGATCATATGATGTCGAGCCTATCTCATTACTTCTGATTTGATCTTGGATAGTCATAATATGTAAGTAAGATAAGTTACTTCTACTCTAATTATTTTTATTATATTGTCTGTAAGTTTGATAAGCATCAAGTAGAGGTGGTTGTCTCACAGTCACAATCCTCACAATCATCAACCACTAAAAAATGACATCACCGAGGAAGATCGTGCGAAGGTGAACTCTGGTATACTGAAGGCTTTAAAGAAAGAAGCTCTGGGAATGAAAAAGAGCCGTCGAAACATCCTTATATCTATTCCGGAAAACGTTTTTCACCATCAAGAAAATGTTAGACTTGATTATGAAGACCTATTTGATTGGTTTCCAAAAAGAGATTGGAGCAGCTCATATGTCGATTTTCATGAAGTATGTATTCAGTTTTATCTTTGAGTTTTGTAGTTTACTCTTTTCGATTTGATTATTTAACTAATTGTTCAAGAAAATCATTTTAATATGTAAGGCATGTGAGCGAGTCATGCCACACATATGGTATATCGGGGATGTATGGATTTTGTGACTCCAATTATCATCTCTCTTCTTTGACTCCAACCGTAAAAGATGACCGACCAGACTACTTATATCGTGTTTTTGGATGCAATGGAGGCAAAAATATTAATCAACTTTTTTTCCGCTCCATTCCATGAAAAGTAAGTCTCTATGTACTTCTAATTATAATTCAAAGTTCTTGCTTATCTTGTTCAAGTTTATTTTATTCACACTAATAAGTTAAGTACAGTCGGCATTGGATGTTAGTTGCTATAAGTCCGTGGAACGGAACTGTTTTCTGGCTTGATCCAGCGGGATCAAATAATATCAGTGAATTCGCTCAACGAATTATAAATGAGTATGCAACCCGGCCTATCGCTATGCTTAACAAAATTTATTAATACTCATATCTATTATAACGTTTTGTTCTTTTAAGTATGAGCTGATTTTTGTTGCTAGGAGTATTATAAATTTACCACTCTTCATCGAAAAGACGTCAAGAAAATTAAAAAGAATCCGGTGAGATGGATGAACATACAGGTACGTGTATATAATAAAATCACTAAAAATATGCACTCCCCAATATTTCAATTATAGTATGATTGTCATCTGAATATTTTATTTGTTTGTACTTCATTATAATAGTGTCCTCGTCAATCTCAAGCCTCGAAGGATTGTGGATATTTTGTGTGTCATTATATAATCGAGACTATCGCAAGTAGACGACCGATGATACCAGATCGGGTAGATATAAAACTCACGTTACTTTCTTAAAATTATGCTTAGGGGGGCCAAGTTGGATGTGTGTCATTTTAATTGTGCTCAAATTGCTGGCATACGATTACAAGATTAAAATCATTTTGTGGATGAATATTTAGAAAGAACACTAAAATTTGAAATCTGAATACATATTGTGTGAGATTATTACTATTGAAAATTTTGGTCTTGAACTAGCACACCCTGTAGCTTGTTGGTTAAAAGCTTCATAGCTTTAGTTGGGCCATAGGTCAAGGGTTCGAGGGTTGATGTTGTTGTTGGTAAAGTTGTTGAGATTGATTTACAAGAAAATTTTGGTCTTGATTCATCATTGGGCTTTCTTCTATACTGCTAACACTTCTTATATAATCCTATTGTAAAGTTTGTTAAATAGGGATGATAGAGTATAATCTTAGGTACGTGAGTATTATCTTAAGAGGCAATTCAATTTGATAGGATTTATAAACAAAGGGGTTAATTACTTGTTCATATATGAAGAAAAATAGCACTTGACTTCTCTACTTTTCGTATAATCTATTATTCTATGGTCAAGATTTTCCCTTCTAATAATATATTTGCACAGTGGTGGACGATTGTGGGTGTGAGTGTGGATGGTGATGGTGATGATGGTGAGTTGTTGGAATTTTTTTGTAGTACTTTCCCGGAACTTGTGGCACTTATACGCAAGAGAAAATTGACGAGATAAGAAATATGTGGGTGACATACTTATTCAGTCAAATGGAAGATGAGGAAATTGAAGATGATGATAATATGGACGCGTGATGAAGCTTGACTAAATTCTAATCATTGTTTGAAGTTTTTTATTTGGAACCCATTTGTTTATTTTTCCCATTTTTTTATAATTTTTAGAACACATCTACTTTATTTTTTAGAACATACATGAAGGACTTAATTTTGAAGTAGGAATAATTTGTATATCATCATGTATCAAATCCGTTTTTTTTATGATATATATAATTTATAGTTTTTTTTGGTAAATATATAATTTATAGGTGCGGTTATTATTATTATTATTATTATTGTGTCGAAAGAGTTGCAAGTACGTTTCGGTAAAAAAAATATTGACTCATGCATCATTATGTATATATATAAGTGGCATTAGAGCATCTTCAACAATGAATATGCACTACGCGTTACTCATCGTCATACAACAAAAGTGCCAGGTGGATCAATTTATGGTTGATGAACACTTTACTCCGCTATTAACCGAGGAATACAACGCGTAGTGTTGTATGATTAAAATAATGGTATGTGAGTGTATGAGTAAAGAGGAGAGATGAGAGAGTGTACAAGGACGCTGATAAGTATGCAATAGAAAAGGTAATGTTTAACATTTTTTTCTCTTTGCTGCTTTTTTTCAATATTAAATCAATAAATAAAAATTATAAAAATTATGTTAAAATGTTTATTTTATCTTTCTCTATAATTAGAGACCACTATTGATAATATTTGGAATACATTTATATATTAGAAAATGATTAAATAAAATGTGATGAGTAATAACATTAAATCATTGTTGGAGAAATATTTTTGTAGTAAATTGAAAAGTTGAGGAATTGTGAGGTGCATGTGTGAGAAGTGATAAGAGAGAGTGAGATGAGGAAATGAACTACTCATAGTTGGAAATGGTCTTAGGCATATATTTATGCAACGAAAATGAGATGGCGACACCGGGTGACGGGTGTTTCTCAATTCGAGTAACACCTGGGATAAAATGATAAATTATTCAAGTATTTTGAATTTCCCCCTTGATTTTTAAATTTTAAACAAACTAATGGCAAAGGATATTTTAGGCTTACTAGTTACAACGAAATTAAAATGTTTGATTTAAAGATTTAGCCGAAATATTTTCAGTTATTATCCACGCAATTTTATAGGCAAAGATAGAACTCCAAATTTTTTTGGATGAGAGTCCATTGTACGCCATTATTAAGGGATGTTTTTATTAAGAAGAAAGCAAATCTGAGATCAAAGTTCATACCTTCCCATATGAATAATGCGTCGTTTTTGCCATTATTCTGAAATCGTAACAAGTAAATGATTTTTTAAATCTCCAGCACTTTATATTTCCAAAAAAAAATTAACAAACAACACGCACAAACATCGAAATTTATAAACAAACTGCATATACATACACTCATATATGGTAAATTAAAATGTCCCGTTATTCCGAAATGAATGTGTTAAGTAGTTTTTTTTATGAGGTATCATATTAAACTAGTTTTGTTACCCGTGAAAATCACGGGTTATCTCTAGGAAATTAAAAATTTAGATAGTTGATTTTTTTGTGAATATTAAATGAAATCCGAATTTATTTCATCATTGATACATATTCATATTCTTTAATTTTGATCATCATCTAATAAAAATTCATAAATTTTAGAATTTGATTATGTACGAATTAGAAAACTTTAAAACCAAATTGAAATATTGAAGTTGTTAGTTGTATAAAAAGTGAATTTACATGTGGAGTGTGCATGGCATCAAGAGTAATTCGGCATTCCAAAACAAAAGTACAACAAAAAAACAATACACAAATTAGTAATTCGTCTTTCCAAATTCAAGTTAAAGAAAATACTGCAAATTTTTACCACCCCAAATGATTGTTTTGAGGAAAAAAATGAGACGATCTTAAATAGGAGAGGCTAAATAATGCTAATTTGGAAGTTAAATGATGTACACTAAAATTAGTGTTCACAAACTTTAAATGACATAAATATTAATTAGGAAAAAACAAAAGCATTCAAAGGGTTGTATATAATAGGTTTCTTTATATAATCTTTATGATGGTAGAAATTATTGCAAAATTAGTATGAGAGTTAAATGGAGTAACTGTTAGGCTAGGGTAGGGAATTAGAAGAGACTTGTGAGAAAATTCGACGATGTCTTTAAGAAAATCATTGGACTTATGTGAAAATTATCGTGGGTTGAACTTAAATAATGGTTTGAATATAAAATGCCATAATTTTACGTTTAAGAATATTATTAAGCTACTCATGTGTTTTTCTTTTCAAGTTTGTGTAGTTTTAAATAAATAAATAAATGTACAACTTTTATAAGCTATATTACTATGAAAAATGTTAATCAATTCACTAACATTTTTTTTATTGTAAAATGGGAATTTTAATTGTAAATTAAGAAATTTTGATGTGAATTTTGGTAAGTTACATCTTTTTTTTTGGAATTTTTTAATTCAATCATGAAATATAGTTTGTAATTTGGAAGTTCAGGAGTAATAGTTATTAAATGGAGGATTAGTGAATGGAAACTATTGTAGGTTTAATAGCCATTATAAACTATTGATTCCCATCTTTTAATTTGCCTTTTCATTTATGTTCCGAGTGTAATTCCGGAGCAGGATTTGTTACCACGTGAGCTTGTAGAATGATGACTTTGCTTGACTCTTCCTTTCAGCCTCTCCTGAAACAATGAACAAACTGAGGGCTCGGCTTGGTACCGAGCGAACTCACTCCGACGCTCAAGTCAGTAAACTTAAAAGGGATTAAGTTGTGTGTTACTTGGCACAAAGTATATTTTAGAGAGATAAGGGAGTTTATACCAGATTAATGTGTTTAATTGATTATTTTTGGATCCTCTTCTCAATGAGAGAAGTGGAGTATTTATAGACTTTCACCTTTTGTCACGTAGTGGCCAAGTGGCCAAGTGGCAGAGCAGGTGGAAAGACTGTTCTACCCTCGTCCGAGGGACCCATGGCAGGCCGGCGGGCCCTGTTGACTCCATGCCGAGGGGTCTTGGATATGAGTACGCGGATAAGCCTCCCGGCTGGCTAGTTGCTTAGCCGAGACCCAAGTGACAGGCCGAGAGGCTGCGTCGGTTAGGCTGTCTAATACGTTGACTTGCTGTGGATATCTTTGACCTTGCTCAATATGTTAACTCGGTCAGCGGGTGCAGAATATGCCCCATCAATTTATTTTTGAGTTATGAGTATTATTAAATAAGATAATTCATTAGTGATGAGCTAAAGAGGTAAAACAAATAGGAAAAAATGTTAATAAAAATTACTATTACTATTATTATTATTATTATTATTATTATTATTATTATTATTATTATTATTGATCTTAAATAGTGGTTGAAATAAAATGTCATACCTTTACTTTTAAGAATATTATTAAACTTCACAATTATTTTATTTTTAATTTAAAGGGTTTGTATAACGATCTTAAATAAATAGATGTAGGTGTAAATTTTAAGTGGTACAATTTCAGGAAAGTTAAGTTTAATTTTTTTTACCAAAAAACAAATATACAACATTTTCAACCCAATATTTCATCATATGAAAATAAATTTGTTGGGTTCCTTATGTTGATGATAACATGCCCATTTGATTTGTGTTATCTTAGTTTACCTTTTCAGGATTAATGATGTAATCAAGCTTGGATTAAGAAGTGTTGAAGTTGTTTATCATCCCATTGTAATTAGTCGTGTGTCATCTAATGTACAAGTGAGAAAGTTAAGTATAGTAGAGTAATAGAAACAGTCGAGGATCGTTGCTTCAACAAGTAAACAGCTGAGTGGACTGTGCCACAACTCGTAAAAACTTGAAGCTTCCTTTTATCTTTCAAATGCTTTCACGTGACTCATATTTTTCAAAGATAAAAATTCAGATTTTTATTAAGGAGGTAGTATCCAATGAAGAGTGGTTTGAATTATTCAAAATGTTTCCTCTTTATGCAAATTCAATCCTTTGGTTTTTAAGAAAACAAAAGTTGCTTTTTGCCATATTTGTGTTAACTTGTCATCATGTGACTTGTCTCACATCCTTTGTTTTCTGATTTTGCATGAGCTTTTAAGGTTATCTTTCAAACCTTCTTTCTCTATTCTTACCTTTGCAAAAGACTCCTTTTTGGTGCAAGTTTTTAGGTGGTTGCTATTGCCCTTCACATGTGAGGTCTTTGACCCTTCAAAACCCTAGCAACCCCTTCACTCACCTCCTCTATAAATACCGAGTCCCTCCTTCATTAAATCTCAAGACTTTTCTGAAATAATTCTTTCAACTTTGCAAATTGTTTTTAAAGCTTAAAAATTGTGTTTATTTGCAAAAACCTTTAAAAGTCTTCAAGTGTCTTCAGTTTCTACAGTCGTGGCTACTGTTGCTTTATAATACTAAACTCTCTTGCTTAAAAATTGTTGATCTTGTAAAAGTTGTCCATCTCTATTCTTTGTTAAGAATATGTTAGTGGAAACTTGATCCTATAACATTCTAAGTGTGTTAGTAGAGTTTAGGACGGAGTAGTCTTTAACTCTTTGGCAACCGGAGTAGGTTGTGAGTTGTTGAGTTCTAGGACGGAGTAGTCCTTTAACTCTTGGCAATCGGAGTAGATTGCGAGTTAGCTTGTCATAAGAACGGAGTAGTTCTTGTACTAGCTTTGCAACCGGAGTAGGTTGGCGTCTTTTATTACAAGGGTCTTTTAGTTGTCGGAGTAGATCACTAAAGGAAAGTAATAAAAAGATAGATTGGACGTAGGCACTTGAGTTTCTTGCCGAACCAATTCAAAAATCTCGTGTTCAAGTGTTTACTTTATTTCCATTGCTTTTTACTTTGTTTGTTTGTTTTGTTTTGCTTTACCTTAGAAGTAATGTGATTTCATCATTTGTCACGCATTTGGTCCGCAGTAATATTCCACAAACCGAGACTAATAGATACAGATGTAACGATTGTTGCTTTCACACTTCAGCAAACATTCATCGTGATACTTGTTCAATCTTTCAATATTATTCAAAGTATCCTCTAATCTCTTTTGTTCACTTAACTTACTTTAATCCAATAAAGTTGAAGTTAAAATTTTTAAAAGAGTACCTAATTCACCCCCTCCCCTCTTAGGTACTTGAATCCATAAACTCAACAATTGGTATCAGAGCCTCGTGCTCTTGATCGAGGCTAACCGCCTTAGAGTTTGATTCGTGGGTAATGGATTCCGAGAAACACTCCAAGATCCCGGTCTTTACCGATTCGAATTTTGGATGGTGGAAACTCAAAATGGAACATTACATCAAAAGTATCGATTATCAATGTTGGAACATCATCCAAAATGGACCTCTTGTTATTGAGGAAACCGATATGCTAACCGGTTTCACCAAAACTAAAGAGGAAAGAAATTACAATGAAAATGATTTCAAACTTGCCGAAAAGAACTCCAAAGCAATGTCGATTCTTCAACGTTGTGTTGGTGAGGGGAAAGTTAGTCGAATCTCCGGATGTCCTACTAAGCAAAATCTATTTGGGATTCCTTGTACTTGCCCATGAAGGACGTCCCAAGTAAGAAAACACCGTATTGACCTTCTCATACAACAATATGAGATGTTTAGAATGTCAAAGGACGAGTCCATAAATAGTTTCTCTTCACGTTTTTCTTGTATTATTAATGAGCTTAAAAGTCTAGGAAGGAATTTTGAGTCCGAGGACATCATTCGAAAAATCCTTCGTAGTCTAACCTCTAAGTGGCAACCCAAAGTTACCGCTATAGAGGAAGCCAAAGATTTGTCAACCCTATCTCCTCATGAACTAATGGGATCACTAATGGCTCACGAGTTCAATCTCGATAAGCATTCTAGTGAGTCTTCAAAGGGAAGGAGTCTCGCTCTCACGTCCTCTCCAAGCGATGGAGATGACGAGGAGGAAGACGAGTTTGCTATGTTCTCAAGGAATCTAGTTGGGTTGGTCAATGATCTAGAAAATAGAAAGTTCAATAATAATTACTCGAAAAAAACGTTTTCCTAGGAAACGACCTAGTTCCACCGTGGGATGCTTTAAGTGTGGTGATAAAACTCACCAAGTTAAAGAATGTCCCAAGTGGGATGAAATCGAATCAAAGGAAAAACGAGATAAAGTTAAAAGGGACTACAAACATAGAGTCATGACCGTAATTTGGGGAATGTCCGACTCCGAGGAAGATGAGGAACTCATCGAGGAGCAACTAGAGTCTAAAATGTGTCTTACAAGTCATCTCAAGGACAAAGTCTCAAAAACTTCCAAAATTGAACATCTTAGATGTCTCATGGCTCACCCCGATGATTCCGACTCGAACTCCGACAAAGAGGTAAAACATCTAAAAGCCAAGGTTAGATCTTACTCCAAAGAAAAGGTATGTAAGCTTCTTGACAAACTCTTTGATAAGTGTCGTTCACAAAATGATAAGCTTGATGTCATGCAAGACGAAATTGAAGAAATTGCTCAAGAAAACTTTAACCTTAAAAATAAATCGAAAGCAAATGACATGCAGTGTCACTGTCACCTCCGAGGCTTATGATGAAGTAAAAAGAGTCAACAAATTGAACAAACAATTGACTAAAGAACTTGAGTGTCTTAAAATGATCCCCACGGATGTCTCTGACCTTGAAAATGTCAACACCACTTTGGTGATGCAAGTTTCCTTGCTAACCAAGGAACGTGATGACCTTTTGAAGGACAAAGATGCTCTCAAAGATGAATTGGATGACCTTGTGGTTGAGATTGTAGACCTAAAAGAAACAAAGTGTCCGAGACTGTTGTTTCGACCAAGATTTAGACAAGTCAAATGAAAAGATTAAATGTTTGGAAAATGAAAACACTTGTCTAAAAGGTGAGGTTGTTTGTCTCAAGAATGAAATAGAAGTCCTTCATGATAGGCTTACTTTTCTTCAAAAAGGTATGCCCGAATGTAGCACTTCTAGATCTTCTCCTCATCATAGATCCGATGAATTCGTTGATCTAAACAAACGTCTTGATGAGATGACGTCTAAATATGAAGAGTCCAAAGAACGAATCATGTATCTCGTGTCTAAACTCAACAATCACACCCATGACTTCATAGTTGAGAAAAGGTTGTCTATTGAAAGTGTTAACAATGATGAACTCAAGAGAGAAAAAGAAAGGAATTTGCATCTCCTCTCACGTGTCAATGACTTGACCAATGAACTTGTTAGTGCTAAGAATATCACTGAAAAATGGGAAGGAAGTCAAACCGTGTTAAACTTCCTCACAAATCAAACCGAGAGATGTAACAAAACTGCTGGTTTGGGGTTCAAATGGAACAGTCAGACCGACTGTTGCATCCAGAAGCCTAAAACTAATTTTAGAAGGAGAAAATACGTGGGTCTTCCCGAATACATTATTTGCAATTATTGTGGTAAGAATGGTCATGTCCTCAACACTTGTGAGAAAAGATTTCATGACATTAACAAGAACATCAAAATAATTAAGCAAATATGGATTAGGAAAGATACCATGAGATATGTTGATCACAAAAGGGGACCCAAGTTTGTTTGGGTTCCTAAACTCAAAGTCTAATCTTGTGTAGGGCTTGGTGAGAGGCGGCCGCAATTGGTACTTGGATAGTGGATGCTCTCGTCACATGACGGGTGATAGAAGCCAATTCCTCTCACTTAAAGCATATGATGGTGGCACGGTAAGGTTTGGTGACAACAAGAAAGGTGAAGTAATTGGTATTGGAAAAGTTGGTAAGTCATCCTTACTTTGTGTCGACAATGTGCGGCTTGTCAAAGGTTTGAAACATAATCTCCTTAACATTTCTCAACTTTGTGATAAGGGTAATGTTGTTGAATTTCGTGCCAATATGTGTCGAATTTTTGATGCCACTACTAATGAACTAATACTCGAAGGAAGACGTGTCAAAGATGTGTACTTAACTAATTTGAACTCTCTATCCGGTCACACCATGTCTTGCATGAGTGTAATGAACAATGATCCTTGGTTATGGCATAAAAGGTTTGGTCATGTTAGTACAAAAACTCTTAATACCCTTAAAAGACTTGACCTAGTTGAAGGCATTCATAATATAAAATTTGATTTTGAAAAAGTATGTGATGAATGTGCTAGAGGTAAACATGTTAAAAGTTCCTTTAAATCCAAAAGAATTATGAGTACATCTCAACCTTTGCAACTTTTACATATCGACTTATGTGGACTAATGAGAACTAGAAGTAGAGGTGGTAGTCGTTATGTGTGTGTCATTGTTGATGATTACTCTAGGTTTGTTTGGGCACTCTTCCTAAGCTCTAAGGATGAGACATTTGATGAGTTTCTAATTTGGTTAAAGAAGATTCAAAATAAACTTGGTTTAAAACTTGTTTCAATGAGAACCGATCATGGAACCGAATTCGAAAACTCATCATTTGGTGCTTATTGTGATGACAATGGTGTAGACCATAACTTCTCGGCTCCTAGAACCCCACAACAAAATGGTGTGGTTGAAAGGATGAATAGAACCCTTGAAGGAATGGCTAGAACAATGTTATTAACTAGTAAGTTGCCTAAGAACTTTTAGTCAAGCGGTAAATACCGCTTGCTACATTCATAATCGTGTCATGATAAGGAGTATATTGAATAAAACTCCCTATGAGTCGCTACGTGGAAGAAAACCCAACATTTCATATTTTAGATGTTTTGGAAGCAAATGTTTTGTTCACAACAATGGTAAAAACAATTTGGGTAAGTTCGATCCACGTAGTGATGAAGGAGTATTTATTGGGTACTCCGATCATAGCAAGGCCTATAAAGTTTACAATAAACGAACCTTGTTAATTGAAGAAAGCATCCATGTCATTTTTGATGAATCTAGTGTGCTTGGACAGGTACAAAACATGGATGATGATGATGAGGATGAGGATGATGAGTTTGAGATTGGTCTTGTTCGAAAAGACTTCGTGTTCACGGATGAAGAAGCTCCCCAAAGATGAATTGCAACAGCATACGAGATCTGTCACCTTCAAAGGAGATCAGCAACTCGGGGGAACACGTAGCACCTCTGATTCCTTCCTGGAAGCAACAGACCCAACGATCGTTGCATCCACCTCCGTAATCAAGTAACCCAAAACAGTGAGGATGAAGAACCTTCCAGGCCAATAGAAACGATCCATCGTGGATCGATTTGTTGAGGGGGAACAAGAAACCATTGTTCCAAAGAAGTGGAAACATCAAAGCTCTCATCCACTCACTAATCTCACAAGTAATCTCAACTCGGGAATTCGAACAAGATCATCCGTCAACAATCTCGCTCACCTCAATGAGTATTGTGCCCACAATGCCTTCCTATCTCAAATTGAGCCTTCAAATGTAACATCGCCTTGATGATGCAGATTGGGTGCTTGCCATGCAAGATGAGCTCAATCAATTCAAAAGAAATGAGGTATGGCACTTAGTCCCTAGACCGCCTAATCGCACCGTCATTGGTACTAGGTGGGTCTTTCGCAACAAGCTTGATGACTCGGGAGAAATTGTAAGGAACAAGGCTAGACTAGTGGTGCAAGGTTATAACCAACAAGAGGGTATTGATTACGATGAAACCTATGCACCGGTAGCTAGACTTGAGGCCATACGATTGCTTATAGCTTTTTGCGGCTCACAAAGGCATTAAACTCTTCCAAATGGATGTCAAAACCGCTTTCTTAAATGGATATTTGGAAGAAGATGTCTTTGTAGAGCAACCACTGGTTTTGAGAAACAATGATTTGCCTAACCATGTTTTCAAATTAGACAAAGCTCTTTATGGTTTAAAACAAGCACCAAGATGTTGGTATGATAGATTGTCTAAATTTCTTATTGAAAATGGTTTTAAAAGAGGCTCCGTTGACAAAACATTGTTCTTGAAGCAACAGTCCAGTGAACTGTTGGTTGTACAAGTATATGTTGATGACATTATATTTGGTGCAACAAATGAACTCCTTTACTTATATTTTTCGGAACTAATGAAATCGGAGTTTGAAATGAGCATGATGGGTGAGCTAGGATTCTTCCTTGGGCTCCAAATTAAGCAATCAAAGGATGAAATCATGATCCATCAACAAAAGTATATCAAAGAAATGCTTAAGAAATTTGGGATGACTAATGGTAAGCCTCATGATACACCTATGGTAGCCGGGTCCAAATTGGACAAGGATGAACTCGGTAAGAATGTTAGTGATAAGGTGTATAGAGGTATGATAGGCTCACTTCTTTACTTAACCGCAAGTCGTCCCGACATTCTCTTTAGTGTTTGTTTATGTGCTAGGTTCCAAGCAAATCCGAAAGAATCACATTTCAAAGCCGTTAAACGAATTCTTCGGTATTTGATTGGAACACAAAATCTCTACCTATGGTACCCTTTACATTGTCCTTTTGATCTTATAGGCTTTTCGGACGCGGACTATGCGGGGTGCACGGTAGATAGAAAGAGTACCTCCGGAATTGCAACGTTCTTGGGTCCTTGCTTGACTTCTTGGGCCTCAAAGAAACAAAACACGGTAGCTCTTTCTACGGCCGAAAGTGAGTACGTTAGTGCGGCACATTGTTGTTCTCAACTCCTTTGGGTAAAATAACAACTCTTGGATTTTGGTATTATTTTTGACTCCATTCCTTTAATGTGTGATAATACGAGTGCAATAAATATCTCCAAAAATCCTATTCAACACTCTAAAACCAAACATATTGATATTCGTCACCATTTTATTCATGATCATGTGGAAAAAGGACATATTAAACTTATCTTTTGCAAGACCGAAAATCAAATTGCCGATATTTTTACTAAACCACTTGCAAGAGAACATTTTGAGAAATTTAGACTAGAAATTGGGTTAATTAATAGCTTGTGATTTTTAGTATGAGTTTTACAAAATTCCTTAATTGATTAAATTAAATTTGGATATATGTTATTAAGTGTTCTAAGTGCATTGACATCATGTTTGGACCAAAAATTGACACCGTATTTGTAAGTCGGTAATCACTCAACCTCATATCTAAATTTACGTTTATTATATGCTACCTTGCGTTTTTTATCTCGAGTGATTAAATATGCTTAGTTGGGCCAACCACCTCACTTACCACATTTAATGGGCCATTAAACTCCCTCAACCCATCACCTATGCCTACTCGTCCAAACAACCCAAATCCACTCATCCTTTCATCTCCCAAATTCTACCCATTAACCTACCCTTAACCCACCATGGTCAAAACGTCCTTCAATACGAATACCAACCCTTTCAACCACCTTCAAATGGATGTCTCTTATACTCTTCAAATTGCTCAAAATCCTTCATTTTCAATACCCAAAGACATCACCCCTTCACATTCAATTCACTTATGTTGCAAAGGTCTATGTGAAACAAAGAACCAAACAACTACATGTTCTACATATGCTTCAAGAGATGATTAGGAAGTTGGTTCGAAAAATGGAGATAGATGAAATTGAACATTGAAGTTGGTTGAAAAAAAAAAAAAAAAAAAAAAAAAAAAAAAAACGGGAAGGCAATATGCGAAATGTCAAAGTGATTATTGGAAACGAGATAGATGAAATTGAAAAGCTGATGACGGTCTTGAGAAAAGAAGTAAAGCAAAAATTTTGGAAGAAATTGAAATGAAGTCACGAGTGTATCATGCGTTGCTATGCTCAAAGGTCAAAGTAGAAAGGAAAGCAACAGTGTATGCAATTGTTGCTACGCTCAGAGGTCAAAATCAAATTTGTCAAAAATTTCATGATATGAAAGCAAAATACAAGAAGTTGAGAACTTACATCGGTGCATACCTTGGTGGTTTCAATATACAAAGTCTAATGCAACAGTAGAGATGACTGTGACTCAGACCTTCATTGTCAAACCTTAACCATTTTGCTATGTTCTTCTTTATCCTCAAAACGATGACCAAACTTCCGCACCTTGAATTTGCCCATAATCAAACTTGTCTTTTGCCTTACACCTTTTGTTCCACCTTGTTGTGCCCTCCTAAGACTATTTTCTTTACTTGTTATCTTAATGCTTGGTGGTGTAGTTTAAACTTTCTTTAGCTATGTTGAACTTTGATTAACTTATGCTTAATCTTTGTTTATGTTGACCTTGTTACCTTGTTACAATTACATGTGTCTTTTTGTGTTTTCTTATGAAATATCTGCACTCTAATGCTTGTGACATCCCTATCCATTTGATGATGTCAAGAGGGGGAAAAGGTAAACTCATGCTTTGAATCTCTTTGCTTATTGATTAAACTAATGGCTTGTTTAACTTTCTTAGCTTGATTCTTGTTTGGGGCAATGTAAAACTGTCATGATAGTTTGATTCTAGCTTTTGCCCTTGGTAAGGTAATATTGTCCCTTCTCTATCATTTGATCTTGCTTGCTTAAAAATCTTGAATCAAGGTGTTTACATTGCTTATACATTCGTTTGGGGCTTGTCATCATCAAAGGGGGAATTTGTTGGGTTCCTTATGTTGATGATAACATGCCCATTTGATTTGTGTTATCTTAGTTTACCTTTTCAGGATTAATGATGTAATCAAGCTTGGATTAAGAAGTGTTGAAGTTGTTTATCATCCCATTGTAATTAGTCGTGTGTCATCTAATGTACAAGTGAGAAAGTTAAGTATAGTAGAGTAATAAAGCAGATCCGGATGATCGTTGTTTCAACAAGTAAATGAGTGAGTGGATTTGTGCCACAACTCGTAAAAACTTGAAGCTTCCTTTTATCTTTCAAATGCTTTCACGTGACTCATATTTTTCAAAGATAAAAATTCAGATTTTTATTAAGGAGGTAGTATCCAATGAAGAGTGGTTTGAATTATTCAAAATGTTTCCTCTTTATGCAAATTCAATCCTTTGGTTTTTAAGAAAACAAAAGTTGCTTTTTGCCATATTTGTGTTAACTTGTCATCATGTGACTTGTCTCACATCCTTTGTTTTCTGATTTTGCATGAGCTTTTAAAGTTATCTTTCAAACCTTCTTTCTCTATTCTTACCTTTGCAAAAGACTCCTTTTTGGTGCAAGTTTTTAGGTGGTTGCTATTGCCCTTCACATGTGAGGTCTTTGACCCTTCAAAACCCTAGCAACCCCTTCACTCACCTCCTCTATAAATACCGAGTCCCTCCTTCATTAAATCTCAAGACTTTTCTGAAATAATTCTTTCAACTTTGCAAATTGTTTTTAAAGCTTAAAAATTGTGTTTATTTGCAAAAACCTTTAAAAGTCTTCAAGTGTCTTCAGTTTCTACAGTCGTGGCTACTGTTGCTTTATAATACTAAACTCTCTTGCTTAAAAATTGTTGATCTTGTAAAAGTTGTCCATCTCTATTCTTTGTTAAGAATATGTTAGTGGAAACTTGATCCTATAACATTCTAAGTGTGTTAGTAGAGTTTAGGACGGAGTAGTCTTTAACTCTTTGGCAACCGGAGTAGGTTGTGAGTTGTTGAGTTCTAGGACGGAGTAGTCCTTTAACTCTTGGCAATCGGAGTAGATTGCGAGTTAGCTTGTCATAAGAACGGAGTAGTTCTTGTACTAGCTTTGCAACCGGAGTAGGTTGGCGTCTTTTATTACAAGGGTCTTTTAGTTGTCGGAGTAGATCACTAAAGGAAAGTAATAAAAAGATAGATTGGACGTAGGCACTTGAGTTTCTTGCCGAACCAATTCAAAAATCTCGTGTTCAAGTGTTTACTTTATTTCCGCTGCTTTTTACTTTGTTTGTTTGTTTTGTTTTGCTTTACCTTAGAAGTAACAGTTCATCATACTGTCGCATTTGGTCTGCAGTAATATTCCACAAACTGAGACTAATAGATACAGTCAGAACGATTGTTGCTTTCACACTTCAGCAAACATTCATCGTGATACTTGTTCAATCTTTCAATATTATTCAAAGTATCCTCTAATCTCTTTTGTTCACTTAACTTACTTTAATCCAATAAAGTTGAAGTTAAAATTTTTAAAAGAGTACCTAATTCACCCCCTCCCCCTCTTAGGTACTTGAATCCATAAACTCAACAAAATTAAAAAAAAAACAATGAAAAACTTTAATCAATTCATTAACATGTTTTATTACAAAACATTCAATTAAGATGTTAATTTTATAAGTTAATATTATGTTGTCAATTGTCATTAATCAAGTAAGCAATATAAATTAAAATTAATTAATATTAACCAATCTAAAAATGACATGTGGAATAAAATTAAATTGTATAGGTAGTCTTTTAACTATATAGTAGAAATGTCTGCGTGGAGAATGGTTGGGTAGGCGTATGTCAATTTTAACCAAGGTGGCAATGTGAATGTCTATGTGGCTTTTCCACATCCTACGTGGCTTTGTCTAGTTGGCATTTTTTATGATGCCTTTTAATAGTATTTTATAGATTTTTTTACCAAAAAACAAATATACAACATTTTCAACCCAATATTTCATCATATGAAAATAAATTAAAAAAAAAACAATGAAAAACTTTAATCAATTCATTAACATGTTTTATTACAAAACATTCAATTAAGATGTTAATTTTATAAGTTAATGTTATGTTGTCAATTGTCATTAATCAAGTAAGCAATATAAATTAAAATTAATTAATATTAACCAATCTAAAAATGACATGTGGAATAAAATTAAATTGTATAAGTAGCCTTTTAACTATATAGTAGAAATGTCTGCGTGGAGAATTGTTGGGTAGGCGTATGTCAATCTTAACCAAGGTGGCAATGTGAATGTCTATTGGCTTTTCCACATCCTACGTGGCTTTGTCTAGTTGGCATTTTTTATGATGCCTTTTAATAGTATTTTATAGATTTTCTTCAAATGAAAAATTTGTTACGGAGTAGTTTGACGCAGACAGAAGTTACAATAAATTACATACATACCCCTAAGTTTTTGCGCAAAATAAAAAGCGAACTTCACATTTTTCTATTTTTTGTATTTTTTAATTAAGGTGTTACTGAGTTTCAGTAACACCGGGTGTCGCCCTAGCACTCCCTTTTATGCAAATTAAAGAAACCGGTTTTAAGTTGTAAACGGTCTCCTACATACAAAGTAAATATATAGACTAGTTTTAGCCCATAACAGGTCTCTATATAAATAACAAAGAAACCACACATAACACCGGTTTCTTAAAGCTAAGACATCTGTGAAATATAGACCGGTTATAAACCAGTTTCTTATGCTATTTTTTGTAGTAGTGTTTATATATAACGATATTGGTAGGGCGTTCGATTGAGTTGAGATTTACTCGAGCATAATGTAGCAAATAACAACTCGTAAGTAATGGAGTAATAATATCAACAACTAGTAGTACATTAAAATCTCATACATTGATTTTATTTAAAAGCTACTCTGTATTTTTTTCTACTTAAAGATGTCTAAGTGCTTCTTCACCAACAAATAACCTCTTTTCAGCTCGCACTTTTCTTAGATTTCTATACGTGAACGGACCATAGCGAGGAGTTTCGCCAGCTTTTACTAAGAGTGGGTGTGGTTTTACAATTACATCCAGCTGCGGTATCAGGAACGTTGTAGTCGACAAACGTATTCCTACTTCCTTGCACTGAACCCGATGTTCCACATCTCTCAACTCACCGTTGCTCCATGCCTTACACCGAACAACAATATAGATAATATTAGAAATAAACTGAAATCCCTCAAGAAATCGGATGCACGCACAATTAATGCATCATGCATGCAGTGACGGATCCAGGATTTTATGTCAACGAGAGCGAAAAGGTAATATTATAAGAGGACCTCAAAAACTTGAACTAAAAATTTCAAAATTTTCCAACGTGCGTCTATGTGAGTTATTAACTCATGGATAAGAGAAATAAATTCACCTTAGCGGTGTCTCCGAGATTGACAACAAATGAATTCGGCAAGGGCGTAACATCAACGAAAGTACCATAACCGTTCATTACTTGAAGACCTCCAAAGCATTCATCATCCATAAGTATGGTAAGGAATGCGTCATCTGTGTGACATAGTAATCCAGAAGAGCCTATTGTTTCTGGGGTAGTTGTATACTTGTTTACCCTTAACTCGAAACACCAATCTTCGAAAGTGTAATTCGCTAAACCCATGCTTATCGCCAACTTATTAGCAACATCAGTTGCTAACTTTGACGTAGCCCGTGTGTACGTCTCCATAATTGCCCTGTTAATAATTGTGCTCCAAAATTATTTACGTACTCATCATGCCAATTTAACTATTAGATATATGAGATAGAAGAAGATATTATCGTCTAAAATATTCTTGGATTCGCAAGACAGTTTACTTATTCTATCCCATATCTCTAATATTAACTTTACACCATTGTTTATAAGTAACTATATATCTTAAGATTATGTTTATGGGTAGGTCTAATTAGTTCTAGGGCTTGAATAAGGACAAAATAACAAATAAAAAATAAAAGGAAATTAAACCTAAAAGGCGGACCTGGTCTTCTGATTTGCGTTCCAAGTGTTCTAAGACCATGTTTATCAGCGGTTCTAGTAGCCCTACCTAGACCTAGTTCCTGCATTAAAATATTAGTATATATTTCTTAACCTACTTACAAGACCTAGCTAGTTCATGATTTTGTTGTTTTATCAAGCCCTCCTTTAACCTACTTACAAGACTCAGTTCTTGATTTTGTTATTTTATATATATCTACGTTTTATATTTTTTATTAATTATTTTTTATATAAAAGATAAATTATTGAGAAAATATATTTAAAAAACACATTTCTAAAATATATCAAATGTGGTCTCATATCGAAGAGAATAAAATTTTTAAAATATTGGTATACTCTATACATTTTTTTAATTTGTGAAATTAAGTGTTTCACTCTTTAAAATAAATAAGCTATAAAGATTAAGTTCAACAAATAATATTAGTCCAGGTGTCCTAGTTTGCATGGTTAGCCAAGAAAAGAGATTGCAATGTTCAATGTGACTTTGTGGATGACAAAGAAATTGGTGTTTTAAAGAGCGTTCCATGTGGTCTGATTTGGACCGGTTAGACCGCATTTTGTAGAACGCGGGCTTGATTTTCCTTTTGTTTTACTTTTATTTTAGGGTTTTTTGATAACTGCTACCACGTATAATTCAGATTTTACCAACTGCTACCAAAGTAAAATTTCTTTAAAAACTGCTACCAATGTTGTTGGTTCGGATTAAAACTAACTACCAAATCAGGTTAGGAAGCAAATAGAAATGATCTCAGCCATCCATTTCAAATTCTCATCTTAAGTTCTATTTTTTCTTCCTTTAATGCCCTTACCCCCTCCCTTGTGTGTTTCTAATTCATTCTTCTTTCATTCATCTTAAATTTCACTAATTTCAATTCTCATTCTCACTCACTCTCTCTTTTTTCAATTCATTTGACTTCATATTTCAACTTTTTCATCATCAATTTCACATAAATTTCCGATCTCATCTTTTTTCTTCTTCCATTTCATATACCCATAGTATATTATCAAATTAGGGTTCTTAATTTTTTCGTTTTCTAGATTAGCAATGTCGAATGGGGCAATGGAATTGACAATAATTAATTGCCAACTCCTCACTTTACTTGCTCTTCAATCATTTTCTCACCTTGCTGCCTGCTGATATCCGTCTCCTTCTTTATTATGGAGTAACCTATTGCAGGTGAGGTGGGTAATATTGTTGCACATTGTTGCTGCAATATCTCTTCACTTATTGAGTTTCCGCTCTTACTTTTATGCTTATTCTACTCATGCAAACACCACTCTAGCTTAATGAAACCCCGTTGCACCCATTTCCAGATACGTAGCCATTGGGAATGAACCCTTCCTTAATAGTTGTGGGGTGCCAACTGCAAAAAGGGACGAATTTGGGGATTCTGGGATTGGAAAACATTGGGTTCTTCAGATTGGATTTAACTCTAATCAAGGATTTAGCTGATTTGGAGAATAAGGTTTAGACGATTTTAGGTTGCAAAATCCCCAATTTAATTGGGAGTAAAATGAGAAGTTTAAAGGATTGTGTTTAGGTTGATTAATGGGTGATGAATGATGAGTGAAGTAAATAAATTAAGTAGGTTAAAAGAGGGATAAGTTTGGGTAATGGGATGATATGAGTGAGGAGAGTGTAAAATATGGGTAGTATTGTCTTTTCATGCGTAAATAGGAGGTTCGTGGTCATTGGGTAGTTAGTTTTAATCCGAACCAACAACATTGGTAGCAGTTTTTAAAGAAATTTTACTTTGGTAGTAGTTGGTAAAATCTGAATTATATGTGGTAGCAGTTATCAAAAAACCCTTTATTTTATTATTTACTTTTTGTCCTTATTCAAGACCTACCCCGACTTAGCCCTATCTATAAATATGGTCTAATGTTGAACACCTTGACCGAATGCGGGAACGTCTCTACCCAAAACTCACAACAAACTCACAACACAGGTGAAATGGAAAAATCAATTCATTGAAAATCACCTAGCTACACGTGGAAAGAAAATAAGGGGATGCTTGTTTTAAATTTTCTAAAACTTTGCTTTATTTTTTTTAAAATGCACATAATTTTAATTTTGCATATTAAAAATATATAAAAATTATATCAATATTCTTAATTTTTTATACACTACAAATAGAGGCCACATTTGATATATTTTCCTACTTAGACTTAATTCATGTATGTGAAAGAGTAAAATGCGTATGTAAAAGAGTAAAATGCAACTAATTAATCTTACTTTTTTTAGAAAACTTAATTAAGGTTAATTTTAAATACATTTATAAATATTATCAAAATAAAATTATAATGTAAAGATATAATAAAAATGTATGATGCTAAAAAAAATCAGGAACTAGGTTTAGGTAGAGTTTGATAAAACAACAAAATCATGAACTGGGTCTTGTAAGTAGGGTAAGATGTATATATCAATATTTTAATGCATGAATTAAGTCTAAGTAGGACTGCATGAACAACTGATAAACATGGTCTAAGCTAACAAGGTAAAACTAATATCAAAGTCGATAAATTACCCACAAGAAGTTGACAAATTTTAGAAGAAGTAAAACAAGGTGAAAATGAAAATGTACCTTTGTTGAGTAGAGAGTTGAAGGTCAGAGGAAAAAGTCGAAAGAGTTTGCGGATTAACATCATGAAATGCAAATGCTTCGTAAGACGGGTTCCTTGCATTAGTAGGTCTATACCCACTTAGCGGAACAACTTCCTTAATCCTTTTCTTGATCTCCACAGGACGATCAAACAAGGCTCTCCCAGTCGACTTCATATCGGCCATTAGTTTACTCGAAACGCCGTGGTTGATCAATCTAAAACAGCCCCATATCCTCGCTACCTCTCTTAGCTTTGCAAGATTCTCGTTTATATTTTGCAAGTCGAAAACTGGAATTTTTTCTTCCATTGTTTTCGAAATTGTATACTCTCTCTGTTTTCTAAGTTATTTTTTTTTTGAGAGAGTTTTCTAAGTTATTTTAGTTCTCTGTTTTTCCGTAGTTGGATAGCATTGCTGTATGAAGGGAGTGTATATATAGACACAAGTTCTCATTTGTGAATTGCGAGTAGTAGTCTAGACCTGGCAAAACGGGTCGGGTTCGGGTCGGGCCAATTCGGGTTTCTCGTTAAGTTCGGGTCGGGACGGGTCTTTTCGGGTTTCGGGTTTGTTGCCGGGTCTGTTTCGGGTCAAGCGGGTCGGGTCATTTTCGGGTCAATGAATAATAGAGAAATAGCCATTTCAAGTCTTTTCGATTCAATTAGAGTTATATTTTGTCGGGTCATTTTCGGATCAGGCCAGTACGGGTCAAGAAAGCTCAGGTCATGTTCGGGTCAGGTCAATTCGGGTTTTCGGGTCACATTCGGATGATGTAGTTCGGGTCCCTTCGGGTCTCGTGTCAGCTTTTTCGGGTCGGGTTGCTTTTGTCAGGTCTAATTGCGACGGACAATATTCGTCAGAAATTTATGACGGGTCAAGTAAAACTCACATGATAGATAAAAACTAGTTTTTTTTGTGATTCCCTAGTTTGATTTTTGTTTACCATGTCGGTGATATTTGACCCGTCACTAGGGATACTCACTTATAGTGACTTAGCTTATGGCCTTTGAAATCGTGCTATTTGGGGCTAAACACAATATTAGATGCTCACTGATAGATCATTATAATTTTGGTTAAAGATGCCTACAAAGTACAAAATTTGTCTTTTTAATTACGTGATACCAACGTTGTTCCTTGATTGAGATAATTTTGATACGATAAGACGCAATATTCTAGGACTTGAAGAGAAACCATCTCTATTATTTATTAATTAAAGAATAACCGTATTGACCCTGCGTATTAATACGCGGTTTTTTAGATAAAAATATTAAAAAAAAAAAAATTATAAAAAAAATATTTAACTTAATTTGAAATTTAATTGTGAATTATTATTATTAATTAATGTTTTGTATTAATCGGTGGAAAAGAGAAAGTTCAGTATAGTGCAGATGTAAATATAATATAAAGAAAGTCCAATAACAGATATGAATCATATGATATAATAAAAATTCAATTACATATATGATATAATAAAAGCCCAATTATAACCAAATTCATTTAGACGGGAATATTTTTGGAGAACACTTATTCTTTTAGTATAAGGGGATTCTCATTTCAGACGGATTATTCCGTTTGAACGCTTAAGATGAATTTATGTGACCATTTAATGACAAAATATTGTAACTAATGTTTGTTGTTCAGGTAACTTTTTGTCAAAAAGCAGTCATATTTGATTGTAAATGAGTCACATAAAATTTAGGGTTATTTCATGGGAAAAATCCATCATATATCCATCTTTTCAGATTAATCTATCCTCATATTTAACCGAGAATAATCTACCATATATACCCTCTTCCCCGATAATTCATGCGATACTGAGAATGATTAAATTGGAATTCTAACACCAATATTATAAACATGCAAATTCTGAAATATGGTCAATTCACTAACTCTATATGCATAACATGTCTGATATACAGTAGTAACTAAACAGTTTTGTATAAGACTCACTAAAATAGCTTGGTGCATTGTGCTTGTGCTAAGCGTTAGAGTCTAAAGGCTATCAAATGCGGGTTTAAATCGTATACGAGCTTGACTCATGTTGACGGTTTGGTCACACACAAGCGAGTTAACATATTTTAAGACTGATAAGCGATACGAGTCTTATGAATTTTTGAAATTTTACGAGATGGACGTAGGGGTGTTCAAAAAGTAGTCCATACAGGAAAATCGAATCGGCCGGTTCAGTCCGGTCCAGACCGGATATATATCGGGCCGGTCTCCAGATCCCAAAAATATGGCGACCGGTCTTAGGTCTAGTCCGACCCACACTAAAAAAAACTCAATTTACCCTTTAGAGTAGAACTGGCCCGGTCCAAACCCGGAAAAAAAAAAAACGGATTTAGTAGGTTTCGGTCCGGTCTGGTCTGATTCGGATCTCCTCCTAACCAGTCCGATCTTGGAGTAAGCGGTTACCCGATTCTCGGGTTTACCCGGTCCGTTCTGTTTTGGACCGATGAATACTCCTAGATGGACGGACCGGGTTTTAAGACATGTTCTACTACCTGTCTACCTCTGTTTACAAAAGACGCCATACTTGATTTATAAGGCTACTAGCTTAAACCCGCGCAAAATTGCACGGGCATATAAAATGGTAAAATGGTGGTCCTGGGAGGTGTCGTATGGTGAAACGGTTGTCTTTGTGGTGTCCTCGATCCGTCCGGTGTTTTTTTTGTTGTTGTTCGGTCTTTTATTCCTGTTTTGTTGCATGCATGTATGTTTTCGATGTTTTGGGTCATTTGCGGTTCGAGTCTTTGGGTCCTGAAGGTTTGGGAGCTCTGGTTTGTGTGGTCCTTTGCTGGTCCTTTGGTGGTCGTCGGGTCTTTCTTTTCGGGCTGGTGTGGCTGGGTGTTTTTGATTCTTTTTTGTTTGTATGGTCTTGAGTG
The DNA here is from genome assembly GCF_048544455.1 of Silene latifolia. Classification (NCBI taxonomy): domain Eukaryota; kingdom Viridiplantae; phylum Streptophyta; class Magnoliopsida; order Caryophyllales; family Caryophyllaceae; genus Silene; species Silene latifolia. The sequence goes on from NC_133529.1 coordinate 14,164,049, forward strand.
GGTTTCGGGTAGGGTTGGTTGGCTTGGAGGTGGTGGCTCAGCTCGAGTCTCTTTATGATTTATTGGGCTATTTATGTGTTTTGGAAATCTGTTGGGTACGGTGAAGTCGGGGTCTGGTAATGTTGTTGGTTGGCCGGATGCGGTGGTCTCCACCTCCGATTAATGTCATCAGTAGTTAATTTTATTTTTTCTTTAGCTGTTCTAATAATCTCCTTTTCTATGAGTTCTTATTGTAGTCTGAGGTTGCCATTGGGGTTCTTCGCTGAGAGATTGGTTGGGGTGCACTCTGTAATCGTTTTTCTCAATTTACTTGGTTCTTTGGGTTGTTGGTCTTTGGACTGTTTGGGTCGATCACCACGGTGTAGGAGTTTTTTCTCCGCTGAAGACAAGCTTGTTCGGCTCGTTCTCCTCCTTTTCTTTCTACGCTCTTGTAGCGTAAGTGCATCTGGTCCGTCATGTTGGCCTGTGGGAATTTTAAGTAAAGCTGTTGACGTGGACTATTTTGCTCGTGTTCAAGCTTTTCTTCATCAGCCTACCCTCGTCAATCTAATTTGCTTTGCTGTATTTTTAATTTTAATAAACGTTTATGTAATCTTTAAATTTGGTTTTGTTGCACTACTTTTGCTAGGCGGACTTTTAGTACAACCTAGTCCAATAGCTTGTGAGCTTGTCCTATAACTTTTGGGGTATTATAATCACCATTTTTCTCTCTGACAAAAAAAAAAAAAAAAAAAAAAAGACATTGTATAAGAAAGAATGTTCTTGTACTCCATGTGTTAATTAAAGATGACTTTTCTAATTTGACTTTTCAGGTTCAAAATTATACAACTTTGACCATAAGCACATATAAAAATATAGAAAATTCCATGTCTTAAGGAAAATTCAGTCCGGGTTAAATGAACACCTACCTCTCCAATCTTTACCTCTCATGGTAAATAATTATTGATTTGTCCCTTGCAAAGAGCACACGCATTCATAATTTCATACATTTAAGAGTACAATGTTTAAATTCATATGATGAATAATACAAATATTTACTCATCAGTGAGATTAGCATCGGATATACATAACCTAACAGAGGATAAAACAAATATAGGAAACCTTTAGCTAAATTGATAATGATAATTGATTAACAATAGATATATGAGTGTTAAGAATTTTAATTTTTATAAAACTCATAGTTGAAACCACGAACAAATGGAAACTTATTTAAGTTACACAGAAATGATGAAATGATAATTGTATAACCTTACAAAAATCCCTTATTTACTAAATAAATAGGCGAAACTCTAACTTTTCCCGCCTAAAAATATTTCCTTGAATAGTGCTTGATATTTTTAGCATATACTATATGTGTGGACACGATAAGTTATAAATGGATATAATCTTTTGTATTTAAATATTTATAACATTTAATATTTCACATTCTACACAAATTTATCTCCGATCTTTTTAGGATAAGGAAATTCTTTTTTTAAAGAACTTCTTGATAAAAAATTATTAAATTTTTATGATAAGAAGTTGCCACAAAAAAATATGGTTTAGTAAATATTGTTAAATTCATTGACTTTTTATGATAATAATTTGCAGCTAAAAAATATGTTATATTAGTAAATATTTTTTATAAATTAACATCATTAATTTCTCGGTAAAAAAACACAAAAAAATTCAAAAAAAAAATACTCATTTTATTACTTCTTACGATTTAAACTTTTATTTATTTCTCTAATAAAAATACATTAAGGAGAAACATGAAAAATAAGTGAATTGTCAATTTAAATTCTATAAATAATACACTAAAAAATAAAACTCTATAAATACCGTGTATATATTGCACGAGGTCTATATTAGCAACTCTGTAAGTACCACGCATTCATTGCGCGAGATCTAAACTAATCCTGTATTATTTACACTTGACCATGTACAATTTTTCCATTTATGTGCCAAAACTATAACCTCAACTTCATATTACCTTAGATAATATAAGTTTATCCTATAACTTTCCATTATTATCCATGTATTTTAAATGTTGTCAAAAATCTCATACAACCTTTCATATTTAAGGCTCTCAACATAGTCTTCATTAGTCTTCGGAAGTGTTGCTTGCCAAAATTTATAGAGTAGTGACATTATCTCAACATAAATCAAAATCTCGTGCAATTCTTTCGAGAAATTCCTAGATACCTCCCTCTATTTTGCTGTCCACGGAGGGTTGACCTTCAATCAACAACAAAATATTACTCCCGTGAATTACCACAACTCGCTCAAAAACTATGTAAAGAATGAGCAGATACAATACGACTCCTTTACTAATAGATTTTATAAGGGGAGAGTATTTCATAAACGTACTTTATATTGATAATAATATCGTGTTTCTTTGATACGAATACATAAGACTATATTTATACTAGTTACTAATTACTAAGACCTTAACCCTAAACTCATAGATCCAGAACTTTCTATCTTATTCTCTAAGACAATAATAATATCTTATACGGTATATTCTAATCATATACCGTATCTCTTATTTCTTTGATGCGAATACATAAGACTATATATTTATATTAGACTATCGTCTATCGGTACCGCGTTCAATTGAGTTGAGACTTACTCGAGCATAATGTAGCAAATAACAACTCGCAAGCAATAATAATACTATCAACTAGTAGTAGTACATTAAAGGTCTCGCACATTGATTTTACGAAAAGAAATACTCCACTGTACAATCACATTACTAGGGCATTCCATTACAGAACTGCAACACTTTTACTCGACGCTATTTTCTTCTACTTAAAGATGTCAAGTGCTTCACCAACAAATAACCTCCTTTCAGCTCGCGCGTTTCTTAGATTTCTATACGTGAACGGACCATACCGAGGAGTTTCGCCAGCTTTTACTAAGAGTGGGTGTGGTTTAACAATTGCATCCCGCTGCGGTATCAGAAAAGTTGCAGTCGACAAACGTATTCCTACTTCCTTGCACTGAACCCGGTGTTCCACATTTCTCAACTCGTCGTTGCTCCATGCCTTAGACACAGAACAACACAGGTAATATTAGAAATAAACTGAAATGCCTTAAGAAATCCGATGCACAATTATGATAAACATATGAGACAAAATACATGCATCATGCATGTAGTGGTGGAGTCAGGATTTTAAGTCAACAAAGGCGAAAATTTTCTGCAGGAGCACAAGGGTAATGTTATAAGGGCACTTTGAAAAAAATTCGAAAATTTGAACTAAAAATTTCAAAATTTTCCAATGTCCCCAATGTGAGTTAACTCATGGATAAGAGAAATAAATTGACCTTAGCGGTGTCTCCGAGATTGACAACAAATGAATTCGGCAAGGGCGTAACATCAACGAAAGTACCATAACCGTTCATTACTTGAAGACCTCCAAAGCATTCATCATCCATAAGTATGGTAAGGAATCCGTCATCTGTGTGACATAGTACCCCAGAAGAGCCTATTGTTTCTGGGGTAGTTGTATACTTGTTTACCCTTATCTCGAAACACCAATCTTCGAAAGTGCAATTCGCTAAACCCATGCTTATAGCCAACTTATTAGCAACATTAGTTGCTAACTTTGACGTAGCCCGTGTGTACGTCTCCATAATTGCCCTATAAGGGTGAGATTATCAGTCAGATCCTGCCAAGTCTTAAGACTCTGCCACATCAGCTTTCTTTATTGTTTAGACTTATTATAGACTCACCTCAGACTTTATACATTATCCGTCTGACTCACCTCAGACTCTACTTTTTCACTCCACTTTATTTTTTTTAACAAAAAGTAAGGACACATGTTATTCACCCATTGAATAATTTTTCTTTAAGGCGGGTCAAGACTCACTCAAAGTCTTAAGTTAAGTCTTGGATTTCTAAGACTCAACTTAAGACTTTGTAAAGACTAGGGTAGATTATTGGTAGTCTTGAGTGAGTCTTGTCTCAAGACTACCAATAATCTTACCCTAAATAAATGTGCTCCAAAATTATTAACTCGGGCCAATTTTACTATTAGAGATATGGGATAGAATAAGATATCTGAAGAGATAATATTATGGGTATTATAATATTATCGTTTAAAATATTCTTGGATTATTCTCAAGACACTTTACTTGTTCAATCCCATATCTCTAACAACATAATGTGAACACCGATTATTGAATACATGGTAAAACTAATATCAAAGTCGATAAATTACCCACAATAAGTGTTAGAAGAAGTAAAACAATGTGAAAATGAAAATGTACCTTTGTTGAGAAGTGAGTTCAAGGTCAGAGGAAAAGGTCGAAAGAGCTTGCGGATTAACATCATGAAATGCAAATCCTTCGTAAGACGGGTTTCTTGCATTAGTAGCCCTATAACCACTTAGCGGAATAACTTCCTTAACCCTTTTCTTGATCTCCATAGGACGATCAAACAAGGCTCTCCCAGTCGACTTCATATCGGCCATTAGTTTAGTCGAAACGCCGTGGTTGATCAATCTAAAACAGCCCCATATCCTCGCTACCTCTCTTAGGTTGGCAAGATTCTCGTTTATTTTTTGGAAGTCAAACACTGGAATTTTTCCTTCCATTGTTTTCAAAGTTGTATAATCTCTCTGTTTTTAAGTTGTTTTAGCTCTCTGTTTTTTTGCTCTGTTTTTTCGTAGTTGGATAGAATTGCTGTATGAAGGGAGTGTATATATATATATAGACACAAGTTCTCATTTGTGAATTGTCATAGACAATAATTGTCATACGCTTATGACGGGTAAAATAAAACTCACACGGGTAGATAAAAACTAGCTTTTTGTGATTCCCTAATCTTTATAATTTTTGTCTGATTTACCATATCGGTGATATTTGACCCGTCACAACTCACAAGGGATACTCACTTAGCTTATGGCCTTTGAAATCATGTTATTTGGGGCTAAGCACAGCATTAGATGCTCATTGATAGATCATTATAATTTTGGTTAAAGATGCCTACAAAGTACAAAATTTATGTCTTTTTAATTACGTGATAGCAACGTTGTTCCTTGATGTTGGGTCGTAACCCAATATGTGTCCAGCCCAAAAGTTCTTTTGTTAGAACTTGGTCTTATGAAATAAAACATAAGGTTGACTTGTTTAGTGGACCAAGTCCACGGCTTGTTTTGTAAGCCAAGGGAAATTTGGCTGGTTGTTGGATATAAAAGGAGTTCCTCCTTTTATCTTGGCAGAAGGCAGTGTACACAACACACCACACAAAAAGGAAAACTTGCAGGTTGTTTTGAGCGTGAGCTCAATTGGTGCCACTTCTTCAAACAAGAAACGGGTCTGATTTCTTGGGTCTTCTTACACACGGTTTGATACAAGACGGTTATTGTCTTGGGTTAGTGTGTGGTTGGGTGGCTGGAGCAAGGAGATTTTGTGGTCGAGATTCTTATCTCGGGTTCAGTTAATCGAGGTCAGTATAGTTCTTTGTATACGGTCTTGTATACGGATTTACACATTATTTAGGTGGTTTAATCTAGACCGTCTTATTAGTCAGTTGGTGGAATTTGTCAATTGTTCTAGGGTTTAGATTTGGTTTTTCCTAAATCATTGTGGTTCTGAATTGGTGTATTATTCGGGACGGACGGGATTTATCTTGTACTTATTATTATAGTGGATTGCTCGATTGGCTGTGGGTTTTACCTCCGGATTTTGGAGGGTTTTGCCCTGGGTATTTACCCTATATTTCTGTCTCGTCTTATTGTTGTTTACAGTTACTACTTTTGGTTTTATATTGTCGATTGTGCTTCCGTTGCGTGTGGGTAATTGGCGTAAATTTCCCAACATTTGGTATCAGAGCCACTTGGGCTCGGTCCAGGTGGCGGTTTAATTGACAATGACGTCAAATATTGGGTCTCGGTTTGGTGTCAGAAGTTTGACGGGAAAAGTAGCTTCCCCTCAGCAAAGGAGGATGAAAGACCTCTTGGTTCATCTTGGCTTGGCTAGAGCCTTGAAGGGGGTTAGTGGTAAACCGGAAAAGATGAGTGATGATGATCGGGAAGAGATGTGTACTAAGTGTGCTAGTACCATCGGGTTGTGTATTTGATTCGATCATTAATTGCGTTCTTGATGAAGACTCTCCATCGGCGATATGGGAAAAATTGGAAAAGTTGTATATGGCTAAAAGCTTGACCAATAAGTTGCTTTGAAGCGGCGGTTGTATCGGTTGAGGATGGATGAGGATGGAAATCTCATTGGGCATATGAACATGTTTAATGGACTCTTAGATGAGTTGAATAAAATCGAGGTAAAGTTGGAGGAGGAAGACAAAGCATTGTTACTCCTTAACTCTCTCCCGGATACATGTGAAAATTATGTGGATACTATCTTGTGCGGGAAGGATACCATTACTATGGATCAAGCGCAAGCGCCTCTATTGTCTTTTGATGCGAGGAAGAAGGACAAGGTGGGGTGCACGGTAAAAGCGGTGGAGATACTACTGCCGTTGCTCATGGTGGGAGAGGTCGATCATTAAACAGGGGTGATGGGTCAAAGCATGGCGGTCTCAATCCGGGAATGCTTCTACAAGCAAGGATGTGAAATGTTACAAGTGTGGTGAACTTGGGCATATTAGGAGGTTTTGTCCTAATAAAAGCGGGAAAGGCAAGAGTGACACCAACTTGGTTGTCGGTGAAGGAAGTGAAGGGAGTAGTAGCTGCTTCTTAACCGATGGTGATGAATTACTTGCGGTCTCAAATGGGCACGATGCTTCTTCTAAGGAGGAATGGATTTTAGATTCGGGTAGTGTCAGTCATGTTTGCTTCCGGAAAGAATGTTTTGAAGAGCTCCAATTGGGTGTGACTAAGAAGTTGAGTTTGGCGGATAATTCAACGGTGGATGTCATGGGTATTGGGGTGGTGAAATTCAAGACTTCTAATGGGGTGGTGCACACTTTGGATCGGGTTGCTTATGCTCCAAAGTTGAGACGGAATCTAATTTCACTTAGTCAATTAGACTCTCAAGGTTATGGGTTCAAAGCTCATGGGGGAGTGGTGAAGGTGACTAAGGGTTCAATGGTCCTTATGAAGGGGGAGTTGCATCGTGGGTTATACCGTCTGAAGAGCTCACATGTTGGCTGGAAAAACGAAAGGCGTCGACATGTTAGTTTCCAGGTTGGGGCAAGGGTTGTAAGAGTGAGGGGGAGAGACTCCTCTCCAAATTCAAGTGATGCTACTAACTTGGTACGGCTGTACACGGTGCATTGGCCGTGGTTGTGAGTTAGGGTGAGGATACTAACTCGGGTGTGCAGCTGGTTAGTACGGTAGGTCAATGGTTGATTCCTCGGTTACCCTTGGGCTGGAGGGGGAGATTTGTTGGGTCGTAACCCAATATGTGTCCAGCCCAAAAGTTCTTTTGTTAGAACTTGATCTTATGAAATAAAACATAAGGTTGACTTGTTTAGTGGACCAAGTCCACGGCTTGTTTTGTAAGCCAAGGGAAATTTGGCTGGTTGTTGGATATAAAAGGAGTTCCTCCTTTTATCTTGGCAGAAGGCAGTGTACACAACACACCACACAAAAAGGAAAACTTGCAGGTTGTTTTGAGCGTGAGCTCAATTGGTGCCACTTCTTCAAACAAGAAACGGGTCTGATTTCTTGGGTCTTCTTACACACGGTTTGATACAAGACGGTTATTGTCTTGGGTTAGTGTGTGGTTGGGTGGCTGGAGCAAGGTGATTTTGTGGTCGAGATTCTTATCTCGGGTTCAGTTAATCGAGGTCAGTATAGTTCTTTGTATACGGTCTTGTATACGGATTTACACATTATTTAGGTGGTTTAATCTAGACCGTCTTATTAGTCAGTTGGTGGAATTTGTCAATTGTTCTAGGGTTTAGATTTGGTTTTTCCTAAATCATTGTGGTTCTGAATTGGTGTATTATTCGGGACGCGGATTTGATCTTGGTACTATTATTATAGTGGATTGCTCGATTGGCTGTGGGTTTTACCTCCGGATTTTGGAGGGTTTTGCCCTGGGTATTTACCCTATATTTCTGTCTCGTCTTATTGTTGTTTACAGTTACTACTTTTGGTTTTATATTGTCGATTGTGCTTCCGTTGCGTGTGGGTAATTGGCGTAAATTTCCCAACACTTGATTGAGATCATTTTAATACGATAAGACGCACTATTGTAGACTTAAAGAGAACCATCTCTATTACTCCCTTTTTCCCGGTCATTTACTGTCTTCTATTTTAAGAATGAACTTGATTAACAATTTGATCATTCACACTCAATTTGATTCACTTGTCATTTAGTAATTGTCCCCTCCTTTTTCCTTGGTCTTTGTGGCAAAACCAAAGAACAACAAAGGACAACAAATGACCGGAACGGAGGGAGTATTAATCTAAATAGTACTCCCTCCTATTCATTCATTTTATCCCTCTTTCCGAAGCTAGTCGGATTTTTGTCCCTCTTTCCTTTTTTGGTAACTTTTGTGTGGTCCAAATTTAATTACATGTGGGTAGAGTGAAATAGAGTGTTTTGTGTGGTCCAAAATCATTTTCTTAATTCTTATGCAAAATAAAAAGGGGACAAAATAAATGAATAGGAGAGAGTATAAAAGATGGTTTTTTTTAAGGCTTTTTATTGGTCCCTAAACATTTTTTTTTTCATAGTGGTAGGCCGGTAGGGCCATTAACTACCAATGCATTTAATTAATTGAAGCAATAGTCAAATGCACATTTACAATGTGACAGTGAGTATTTTAATAACATGACTAAAGTAAAAATTAACATGCCAAAATTGAATTCATTTTTAAAATAATGGTCAAAAATAAAATATTTGTCATTTTGGGTCAGTTTTGAAAATATTTGTCAAAATAGTGTCCACGTAGGCTCGGATTATCGAAACCTGAAACACGCAATAAACACGCCATTACCAATGTCGTGTTTATAGTGAGTATGAAAATGCAGACTTATTTTAACGAAAACAATTAAACACGCCATTGTCAATAGCGTGTCTTCTAGAATAGACACGCCATTCCCTGTGGCGTGTTCTAAGCGTTACAAAATCAGAATCAAACAAAGTCTAACTTGGCCTACCTCTTTTTCACTGCCATTTTAATATTTTAATACGTGTTAAGGGTAAGACAAGGACCCGAACTTTACAAGTTTTTTCCGTTAAGGACCTCAACGATTATTTTTTTCCGTTAAGGACCTCAACACTAACACCGTTAAGTTTCCGTTAAGTTTTCAACATTAAAATAGATTTTAACAAACAATATCCATTATCATTCATAACAATCAAAATTAATTAAGACAAGGACAACATATGCCCGTTAATCTTTGTAAGTTGTAACATAGCAAAACAACTAAGAATGGCAAAACTTCATCTGAAGACCTGATTACAGCTTATCATTCATTTATCAACTAAGATGCAAAACATTTAAATTCCTTGCTAACAGCACGATATTCCTCCTTGACCACCACCTTATTCTTCAATTGCTCATGTGCCTCTCTACAATCATTTTCGAGCCCAACTCTAGAAAAAAAAGGCGTCAATTATTGTTTGAAACATACTCCATAAATAGCAAAACTTCTCTGTGAAGTGTTTCGTAAGGAGTAAAAAAGCCTATAAAAGACCATATTAAATGGACATCATGATATTATAAGCGACAAATATAACGCTACCGCAAAGTCTTTGCTTGAAATACATTTTTTTCCTTGAATCAACAAAAGATGGAATGTCATTGGATACAGAGCTAGTTTGAGACTGAATAAATGTGTCAGCGCCTTGCATTGCGGTGATGCCGCGTAATGTTTGTTCACCTTCAAAGTCGGAATAGTATGCTACTTGTCTAGCCTGTGATTACATCTCCAAACAAATGGTTATATAGGAAAGGGGATAGTTTGTATTTTTAATAATCCATATTTACAATGTCAACACAAACTAAGTTGAATGCTAACAATGAAATACGACACACGCTTGTGTAAATCAATCTCAAAATTATGCAATCATTTAAAAAGCCTATTATAAAGAAGATGAATTGCAATGTCTCTCTTTATTATGCCATATCGCAGCAACACTATGATTGCAAGGAATGTCATTTAATTGCCAAGCATTACAAGAGCAAGTCTTGTTCAATAAATCAACCACATATCTTACTTGTGTGGCTCCTTCTCTCACTCCAATGGTGAATCTACCACCATAAACAGAATTCCAACCTCGAGCAGTGATTTTTGCCTTTTCTAACTGTTCTTGAGCTCTAGGGCATATGGCCAAATTTTTTGAGCGAATAAAGTCTCTTTTTTTGTGCAACCTTTCCATAATGGACTCCCTTATATCTTCAAACATTGTTATAATAGGCTTGTGCCTTGAGTTTAGGATATAAGCATTGAAAACCTCGCTCATATTATTATCCACTGCATCACATTGACATTGTGGAGTATAGAATGGTCGACACCATTTTTCATAATTTCTCCCCATTAAATCAGCGGCAGCCTCAGGGCTGATGGCACCCAATTTGTCCATGTTTTCCTTAAATTCATTTGGGGTTGTGCTTTTCGCAATTTTCCAAAAGTGCATTCTATACTCTTGTCCTCCACCAAAAACTTCTCTAAAATTCATATATACATGTCTCGCACATACTCTTTGTTCAGCTTGTGGCCACGTTTCAGCAACTGCTTTCAATAGACCCTTTTGTTGATCAGACATTATAGTATACCCAGCACCATCAAATATCCTTAAGTCTTCAGCTAACAATTGTAGAAACCAACTCCAAGACCCTTTTGAGCGAATAAAGTCTCTTTCTTTCTCCAATATTTCATTCTTCTTGCGTTTAGTTCTAGCATCAATTATCTCATCGTCATCTACGTCACTACCGTTCTCATCATAATCAATCTCATTTACAGGTAACTCATGTGACACAGCAGTTTCATCCTCAACATTTAAACCAACTAAACCAATATCTTCCTCAAAATTCTTGTTCATTTGAGGCCTATTTAGCAAGTCAGTAAAAGACATGTTCATTTCCATCTCACCCAAACCAAAGTCATTCATAATCTGTGAAAAGTGAAAAACGAAGTCACTCATAATTCCAAGTATTTACATCATCAGTAAACACCAAATGAAGTTATGATTGTATACTGTACTCCAATCTATATAGCATAGACTTCAGAGCACATAATCAACAATTTAATCACTTTAAAATGATAATTTAGAATATTTTACAACACATAAACATCAATTTAACATAATTAATTTAGCATCACAAACATAGATTGGGATAAAACAATATAAAGATTAGACCTTTAAGCATACTAAGAAAAATAAATAACTTACTTGTTCACTGATGAATGAATTTTGCCTGGAAATTGAAGTATTCAATTTTCAATTTTGAAGTGCTTATTCTGCTTCAATGGAGAACGAAACCCTTGTTTTGCTTGAAGGGTTTGTGTGATTTTGCCTTTTGGATTTCCAAATATGATTAGAATATGCCAAAGCACACTCCCACGTGTTTCTAACTTAATAATTATTTGTGGGCCTTGTATAAGGGTAAGGTAACGGCGTTAACTGAGTTCCTTAACGGAAATAAAAAATCGTTGAGGTCCTTAACAGAAAAAAATTGCAAAGTTCGGATCCTTGTCTTACCCTTAACTCATTTTAATACTGATTTTCTTGTTCCTCTTCCCAACCTTTTCTTCCTTATTCTTCAACCCTTGTATCATCAATTCATTATTTCTTCTTCAACCCTTGCATCATCAATTCATCCTATATTTTTCATCGTTTGCTTGATCCATCTTATACCCTTCGTCATAACATGATCTAGAGATACGCTTGTAATACCGTCGGCGACAGCGACAAAGATGGTGCGATTAGACGAACTATTGGGTATTAACCACAAGTTTGTATTCCATTTATTAAAAAAAAAGGAATACATTGTAATATACTCCGTAGTAGATTTGATTATTTTCTGGCTAGTAGCATCAAGCCGTTGGTCCGTTGCTCCATCATGCTACTAGCCAGAAGAGGATACAATGGGTACCGGCTAGGTTGCACGGACACGGCACTTTTTTAGCCTCCGTGTGTCCGACACGGTGTCGGACACGGACACGCCTAGGACACGGCGCAAAACGTGTCGGACACACCAAAAACCGTGTCGTCGGTTTTATTTTAATTGTCGGCGTGTCGGACACGGTCCAATACAAGCGGATACGGCCCGTATTTGAAGGACACGGCACTTATACTTTTTCAAAACAACAAAACCCAATTTACATTCTCACAACTCGACATTATCAATTCCTTTCAGAACAGCAAAACCCACCATCGACAACAGTACGACCCCAAATCAGCCACAGGGCGCCGACACAAGACCTCGCCGTCGCCGGTCTCTCTTCGTCAACACCACAGCCACCTCAAAAATACTTATTTGACATGAGATTATGTCTTAGCCTATATATTATTCATAAATATGACTATATGAGAATATTTTTAAGAAATTGGTGAAATTAATTGAATGTATAAAAGAACTAAGAAATTTTGATTGAAGATTGGATTTGTGGATTTGGTATGACCGTACTCTGTGAGAGGTCTTTCCTTGTATGTATTTAAAATTCAAGAAAAAGAGTGTGGACAAGATAAATGTGGTGTGTCAATGGATATGATTGCCAATTGTCAATTCACTGTTTCAAAGAATGGGCCCTAATTGAGTATTCCTATTATTTTATTTCCCACCATACTCACTTAGTGCGTGTTTACATACATTACAAAAAAAAATTGTTTATAAATCACATAATATTCGCCTTTAATTTAAAACGGGTTAAATATAAGAGAGATTTAAATGTTTAATTTTGGATTTGTAATTTAGAACCTTGTAGTCAGTAAGACATGTTTGATTTTAAGTATAAGACATTATTATTGATTTTATCATTTTACGGCTCTATGGTCTTTAAATGACTTAAGTTTAAATGTTGGTTATAATGTTATTCAAATTCCCTTTATTTTAATATGTTTATTAATTTTTTTTTTGCCGTGTCCGTGTCCTAAAAATTTCGAAGTGCCGTATCGCGTGTCCGTGTCCGTGTCCGTGTCCGTTTTCGTGCAACCTAGGGTACCGGTATAAAAAAGGAATACATTGTAATCCATCTTATTTCTTCTTCAACCCTTGCATCATCAATTCATCCTATATTTAAATTTGTATTCCATTTATTAAAAAAAAGGCATTTTATTAGATTTATACCGGTATAAAAAAGCCCACCATTAAAATATAGTAGATTTGATTATTTTCTTTTCTAAAATCGACGAAAAATTTGTTTTAACCACAAGTTTTACAAAATCAAAAAACAACACCGCACTTAGATAAACCAAAAAGACCTACATGCAACAGATATGAGCATTTTTGTTATGATAAAAAAATATTTTCATCCAAAATTTCATCTTTTTTAAAAGAAATTAAGGTTCAATTTATCAATTATATACATGTAGGATTATTTGAATCAACAAAAAACTAACAAGCTTTAGGTAGATAAAAAACCATTTATATAATTTTGTTTAAATTATTTAAAGAATACATATACATGACTTTACATCAATTACTTGCTAAATTAAATTTCTTCATGTCGATTGAACGCTAAAATCAAACGACTTATGAACTTTTGTGGATTAGAAGGGATAATTGTGAGAGCGAGATTGAGACTAGGATTACAAATAAAATAAGACGATTTGGTTTATGAAAGATTGAGTGAGATCTCAGAGAGAGAAGTGATGAGCTAAATGTGAGAAGGTTAGGGTTAAAACTTATACAGTATGTAGGACGATTAATTAATAATTTATCTTATATGTAAAGGTTTAATTGGAGGGTTTGAGCCCAAAAATATAATACGAGGGTGAATTGGGTGGTTTGGGTGATTGCGTCCATTGTCCAAAAATTCAACTTAATTTTTAATTTTTCTTATGCGGGTTTTTAGATATTTTTTTTTCATATTTTAAACTTTAGTTTTAAGGTGTTAAACAATGTTAATTGCGTGTTTATATTCCCGTCTCGAAGATGAGCTAAGTATTTGGTATAAGTTTACGTAGATTTGCCAAAACTGATCTAACTCGTATAACCTGATCTATATCCGACATGACACTCGAACTCAAGACTCGAGCTTGACACGAACTCAAATTCCCCGATCAAATATAACCCAACCCGAATGTTTATTGCTGCACATTGATTATTATCCGTTTAATTCGATAATAGTGGAACCGAAAATGACCTGAAACAAAAATGACAAGCCCCAACCCGACTCAAACTCTTGCAAACCCAATATTGACCCGTCCCAAACCCAAGTCGATTGACCTATTTGCTAGGTCTAAATTTAAGTGGCAAATTCTTGCAAATTCTATTACGATCCGTGCATTTTTTGCACGGGTTTAAAACTAGTTAAAGAGTAATTGTATAGACCCGCAAGAATGCGCGGTTTTTTAGATAATAATATTAAAGAAAATAGTAATTATAAAACTGATATTTAACCCAATTTGAAATGTAATTGTAAATTTATTATTATTAATGTTTTGTATTAATCGGTGTAAAAGGGAAAGTTCAGTATAATCCATATGTAATTATATAATATAAAGAAAGCTTAGTAACAGATATGATATAATAAAAACTCAATTACAGATATGATATAACTAAAGCTGAATTATAACCAAATTCATTTAGGCGGGACAATTTTTGGAGAACTCTTATTCTTTTAGTATAACGGAGATGTAACTTGTTTCATCACTAATTCTCATTTATGTGACCATTTAATGACAAAACTAGTTTTGTGATCCGTGCAATGCACGAGATGTTCATAACACACTTAAAGATTACAGATTTTGTATGAGCCTCAATTTTCTGTTGGTATAGTAAATGATGTAAATTGCGACATATTGAGTAACTCATATACTATATTAAAAAGTGAGAAATTATTCTAATTTTTCATAGAATAATGAGTACGAGTCCATTAACCACTTATAGACAAATAGTTACACAATAAACTACCTACAAAAATGATAATCTTAATATTTGAGCTCAAATCATCAAATATAGACTACATCTAACTATAATACAAATAAAACTCTTATTTTCCCTTTTCAAAAACAGGCCATATATTCTTTCGAACATAAAGTCACTTATTTTAAGCTCGGTTCAGCACTTCAACTCTTATAAGTTCATTTCAAAAAAGTTTAGTTTATATAAGTTCAGTTAAAAAAATTAAATTTCTATAAATTTAATTTAGAAAAGTTAAATAAAATTAAGTCTAAAAAAAACAGGGTCATAACCTACGAACTCCAATATAAATAAATTTTTAGTATTCTTTCTTACTCCATAGAGTTTGACTTTACTCTTGTTGGCTACGTTTTTTTTATGCTAGAATCTTATCTTTATTAATTCAGAAGACAATACTCAATCCAGAGCGTGCCACGTCATTAATTCAACTTTTTTTCTTTTTTTGAAAATACATATTATGGTGGGACCCGTTAGTGTGCAATGTATTTATTTCTTCAGAATTCCGGTTATACAAACATGCGACAAATTCCGTCTTAGAACAAATACTATGAAATAATTTTATACATTCCGAATAAATGAAATTAATGGCATATAAGCGGAATGAATTATAAATTGGAATAAATGAAACTAATTACAAATAAATGAATTACATAATTTTTAAAAAAATAAATAAATAATAATAAAATTACATAACTACGAGAAGAAATTACATTTAATTACGGGATTGAATTACATATAATGCGAATAAATTACATACATAATTTTTAAAAACTAGATAGTACGATATATTTTTAAAAAAAAAATATCTTTTGTTATTTCTCTTAAACCATTGCATGTAAACATGTATTTGTAACAAGTTTAAACATTAATTATGTAGATCGCTGATTTAGACCAACTAGATAAGTACAATAGAAATGCAAAAAAAAAAAAAAAAAACACATCCAAAAACATTAATATCGGACCAAATACATACCCGTGCAATTTTGCACGGGTTTAAAACTAGTAGTGGTTTTTAAATTAGTTACCCTATAGAAAATAATTTTATTGTCTCTTTTCCCCTAAAAAACTCCCCAAATGACTGTACTCATCCTAAATTCAGTAAGTAAAAAGTTCGATCAATCAATAACTTATTCTGATAATCAATTGCCACCCTCTCCATTATAGTACTCCCTTCACATTAATGTTCTCCTATTTCTCTATTATATGTGAATAGCATTTCAATGAAATTGGAAGAACACTAATGTGTGAAGGGAGTAATATATTGTCTTAACTTTCTTTAATTTAATGGCTAAAGTATATGTCATTGATGCTTTTTTTAAATCCTTTTGAGAAATAGAAAGGGCAACAATAAATATAAATTAAAAGAAAATATATTTTTCTTTGACCAAAAAGTGTTTAACTTGCTCTAAAATTGATAAACCACATTATATTTATTTCAGAAGGAGCACAAGTATATGGCCTTATACAAGTTTTTCGTCCTTTTTATAACTACTTGTATTCACTAATAATGTGCAACGTCATGGAGTTTAATAATCAATATGTACATACAACAGTTTTTTTTACTCATGCCCTTCTTCCACAATTAATGCAGTATCAACTATCATTCATTCGCCCCATCTTTTTCCTTCGGCAGTACACAACTACACATACATATTCCTCCACACCAAATAATTATCGTCATCCAAACTCGTCAACAACAAATCAGATACTCGTCGCTCCAGCTTACTTGATGCAAGTTTCCCTTGTTGTTTGCGAAATAATTTCCCAGCAAATCCCATGCCTACAAATACCTCATTTGCAAAACCTCGCTTGTCCAAACACTGTTCTTATACCTTAATATGGGAAGTGAATTATAAGCAATTGATGAACATTAATGTTAAAGAGTTTTCTTGTACCTTAATATGCCTTTTTTTGTCCAAATTTTGTCAGCGAGTTCTTGTTTGCCCACGAGTCTTGCATGAGTTTCCAAAGGATTCTCCCAACGACAACAACCTACTAAAATGAAGCTTATTATACTTGAGAGAAATTGAGTACAAAGAAAGTGTATATGTAGGATCTTTTATTTATTTATTCTCAATTCTACCGACATCCCTTAAATTAACGCACACATATTGTAACAATCTAAGTATTGGTTAATATGAACTCACAATACGATAAAAAAATGCATGAACTTGTTATAAAGGAAAAAAAGAGTATAAAGAATAAAGGACATTTATACATGATGGAAGCACATTTCCGTCAACGCAAACGATCTTAACGTGATGAATATATAGAGAATGATTCATTCAAGATAAATGACTTGAATATATAGAGAATGACTTGAGTAGTATTTAATTGTCATGTGGCAACTCTCAAAAACCTCCTAATTTGCTATAATATTTCATGTCTAATTAAGTTCTAATAATAATAATAATAACACATTCAAGATGTTTTATTATGCATTTACTCCACTTTTGTCTTTCCTCTTCTCTCATTCATTGTAAGTTCGTAACCTAATTTAAACTTTTCATCTTACTCTTGAATTCTTAATTTTAATGAATGTTATAGCATTTTTTTAATATATATATACTTCATCTCTTTAAGTGAAATTACATATCTTTTGTGTATATCTTGGTATTGATTTTTTTTATGGTGTTTTTTAACATTTCTATGAGTAAATTAAGTTTAACCTCTTTATTTTGTTGTGTTTTATAGGATTCAATGTCATGACCTTCTTTGATGTGAACGCTTTATTGTTATGTTGTAAGTTACTACTTTCACCTATTGTTTTATTTTTCCATTTTTTTATTTGTTTAACCCTTTAATTTTCATATATGTATAGAGAATGACTCATTCAAGATAAATGACTTGAATATATAGAGAATGATTCATTCGAGATAAATGACTTGAAATGAGTTCCACTGTAATTTTTTTTCTAAAATTATTTAAAAATAGAACATACCCTGTAATTGATATCGCAACAACCTGCATCTTACTCAGTGAATGTCAGCAGTCGCATATAACTTATTAACTTGCAGGCAAGATGATAAAAATAAAAAAGCATCTTCTAGGTTACAATCACAGGACTAAAGTACTGCAATATTGATAAAGTATATGTGAAAGATTAATCATACTATATTGCTATATATAAATGCAAATATTTAAACTGCAATCATACCAAAAAAATGATGAAAAATCGAGAATTAAAAGCAATAAAATCAGAGGGCAGTGGTGGATGGACAACCATTACCATGGTAAATACTCAGTAGTATAGAAGTTTGTAGGCCAGATGCAGATTTGAGAGAAACGATAATGTGGTTGTATTTTCATCATAGCTATTTAAAGGGATACATTGATAGGAAAAATGTAAAATTCTATCCTAAGTAATGGTAAGCGTTTTTCAACTTTACTCTCCATCAATGAAGGGAATGGAAGAGACAAAGACAATGTAAAAGCGTTTCAGTATTGTCCGAGGATCTGAATAGTAGGCGGCAGTTATGATGGAGCTTTGAGAGTATAATGACAGGGAAGCAAAAGGGCCGTAAATAGAGTTTTTGCTTAATCACACATAATACGGTAAGTGGTAGAATATAACATAGACACGTGGCAAAATAGACTACGTCAGTTTTTCAACTTTACTCTCCATCAATGAAGGGAATGGAAGAGTAAAGTTGATATAAAAGCGTTTCAGTATTGCCCGTGGATCTGAATAGTAGGCGGCAGTTATGATGGAGCCTTGAGAGTATAATGACAGAGAAGCAAAAGGGCCGTAAATAGAGTTTTTGCTTAATCACACATAATACGGTAAGTGGTAGAATATAACATAGACACGTGGCAAAATAGACTACGTCAGTTTTTCAACTTTACTCTCCATCAATGAAGGGAATGGAAGAGTAAAGTTGATATAAAAGCGTTTCAAAGATGTGCCCGAGGATCGAATAGTAGGCGGCGATTATGATGGAGCCTTGAGAGTATAATGACAGGGAAGCAAAAGGGCCGTAAATAGAGTTTTTGCTTAATCACACATAATACGGTAAGTGGTAGAATATAACATGGACACGTGGCAAAATAGACTACGTCTTTTAATATTATTTTATAGATAGATATAGATTTTTATGCTACCGTGTCATTTGTAAATTAAATGTGGCATTGCGTTAATCAGACGTGGCATTTTACAATCACATGTGGCTTTGTTGACGTGGACTTTATGAGCCATTTTAGTTTAGGCTTTTAATAGTATTTTATAGATATTGTAACTAATGTTTTTTGTTCACGTAACTTTTGTTAAAAAAACAGTCATATTTGACTGTAAATGAGTCACATATAACTTAGGGTTATTTAATGGGAATAATTCATCATATGCCCATCTTCTCAGATTAATCTATCCTCGTATTTAACTGAGAATAATTCACCATAAACCCCTCTTCTCAGATAATTCATGCGATACTGAGAACGATTAAATCCGAATTATAACACCAATATTATAAACATGCAAATTTTGAAATATGGCACTAAACAGTTTTGTACAAGACTCACTAAAATAGCTGGTGCATTGTGCATTAGGTAGCACGAACACTTCTCTTCATCAGCCGTCCCGTGTCCGGCACCGTGTCGGACACCGACACTCCTCGGGCACACGTTGAAACGTGTCGGATGCTTATAAAGTCGTGTGTAACTTTCTACATTTATTAGGGCACGTGTCCGACGCGTGTCCGTGGTATTTGGGCCGTGTCCAATGCGTGTCCATGCCATTTAGACATCATTTGGGGAATTGGGGTGAATGATGTTTTTTAAACGAAAAATGATATGTCAAAAGAGATTAATTAGAAGATGCGTTTGGATGGTAAATGAAAATGAGTTATAATCAAGGACTAGTTTAGCTCACTTATTTAAATTTATTATCAAATAATTTTATAAAAATAAACTCGAACGTTTATAATTATAAAATATATATTTTATTAAATTTAAATAACGTGTCCGGTGTCCTAAATTTCATGAAATGTCGTGTCATGTGTCCGTGTCGTGTGCCTGTCCGTTTTGGTGCTACCTAGATTGTGCATATGCTAAGCGTTAAGAGTCTAAAGGCGATTAAATGTGGGTTTAAATTGTATATGAGCTTGACTCATGTTGACTGTTTGGTCACACACAAGCGAGTTAGCATATTTTAAGACTGATAAACGAATCGAGTCTTATGAATTACTGAAATTTTACGAGATGGACGTAGGGGTGTTCAAAAAGTAGCCCAGACCGGAAAATCGGATTGGCCGGTTCGGTCCGGTCTAGACCGGATATATATCGGTCGGTCTCCAGATCCCAAAAATATGGTGACCGGTTTTAGGTCTAGTCCGGCCCACACTAAAGAAACTCAATTTACCTTTTAGAGTAAAAATGGCCCGATCCAAACCCGGAAAAAAACGGATTTAATAGGTTTTGGTCTGGTCTGGTCTGATTTGGATCTCCTCCTAACCGGTCCGGTTTTGGGCAAGTGGTTACCCGATTTGCGGGTTCACCCGATCCGATCTGTTTTGGACCGATGAATACCCCTAGATGGATGGACCGGGTTTTAAGACGTGTTCTACTACCTCTGTTTACAAAAGACGCCATACTTGATTTATAAGGCTATTTACCGCCTCGCAACATTGGCGCGAACATCCATCGATACACTAAGCTTGAAGTAAAGCAAGAGAGTCACAAAAATGGCGACATTAATGTCAACTCTAAGCTTCACACCACTAACCCCTGTCAAAACTCAACTACCCATCAAATTCCCTTCTCAACAATCCCCTTTATCCCTCTCCTTTTCTCTGAGGCATAACATCAAACAGTTGGTGTGCAAGCCAGTACCGCGTTGTTCATTCGAAAACCGGGACTCTTATGAGCAAATGGAAGAGTACCCTAAGCCCTCAGACATTCAATGGAAGAAGGAGTTGTGTAATTCTGTTCAACTTATTGGGATTGTGGGTTTGCCTGTACAAATTACCCACCTTAGCTCTGGTAAAGTTGTCGCTTCGACCCGTCTTGCTGTCTGGAAATCGGCTACTGAGACTAGTTGGTAATGGATTTAATCGTTCTTTTTGTTGATTAATTCATTTTCATATGTATATGATTGGCCTATTATTGTGTTACTTTCTTTTGTTGGTTTAATGGTTGATACCTTGGTTGAATTGAAGACTCCTAATTACGCGAATTATACAATTTGGTTGCAA
Organism: Silene latifolia; assembly: GCF_048544455.1. Lineage (NCBI taxonomy): Eukaryota > Viridiplantae > Streptophyta > Magnoliopsida > Caryophyllales > Caryophyllaceae > Silene > Silene latifolia. Next base: position 14,185,223 of record NC_133529.1, read on the forward strand.
AATATATTTCCCGACCCGCCTTGTGAGCGTCTCACTGTCGCCTGTAAATGACTATATCAGCTAAGCTAGTGGGCATGCACCGTGGTGCTGTGGAATCGACTGTTTCCTGCTCATAGTTGGCATTACATGGGAGGATTTACATTTGCTGCTAAAATGCTTTAACATTATGCATAGAGTTTTAGGGTGTGTGGATTGAAAGATTTGGAGAGAAAAGAAAGGGAGGGAGAGTATGGAATTTAAAATCCCTTGTTTGGATAGCAAATGAGGGTGGAGGGAAATAGAGGGGGAGAGATTTGGAAGGATCCAATTTCCCCCCTCCAAGCCTAATCAAAATCTCTCCACAATAGGCAAGATTTGGAGGGAAATTGTATCCAAACACCCACACCCCATTCCCCCCTCCCCTTCCCTTCTCTCCCTTTCCCTTCCCTCCTTCCCCCTCCCCTCCTCTTCCCTTCACTTTTGCTATCCAAACACACCCTTAAGCAGGAATATGTAAAAAACTTGCTTACATATTTCTCCTGCTTTTCTGAAGGGCGCACTGCTAGTTTGCGACTGATTTTTTTTATGGGTGTAGGATCAATTTGACATTCTGGGATGAATTGGCTCGTGTAGCGCACCAGCATGTGCAGAAAGGTAACCAGATATATGTTTCTGGTCGTCTGCTGTCAGATACTGTTGAAAGTGAAGATGGGAAGCAGCAAGTCTACTATAAGGTTATGCAGCGTTTTTTTAGAAAACAAATGAAAACTTGATGATTGCTAGTTTTACATCTTAGCTGATAATTCAAAGTTCACAGGTAGTAGTGCAGCAGCTAAATTTTGTGGAAAAAACCTCTCCTTCTCCAGTTTCTTTGTATGATGAAAGCTATAGTTCAACAACATCAGGTAATTAAACCTGTCTTTGTTATTACCGTTTTGGCATGATCATCCATCACCCTTTTGGCTTTGGGTGTTCTTTTTTTTTTTGGAATGTTACTTTGATGATGCATCCTTTCTTGTAACAGCTGCAAAATTCAATAACTCAGCTGCACCTGGTAAGCTTTCCACTCAGGAGCTATGGCAAGCTTTTTTTGCTAACCCAACGGAATGGTGGGATAACAGGAACAACAAGGTATCACTGAACTTTAAAAAATCCTGAATCTTTCGTTTATGCTCGATTTTTATGCCTCGCTTGCTCAACATCTTTTGAATATAGAACTCAATGCACAAGCAATCTGTTTGGTTAATCCTCAGAAGTAGGAGGGAAAGGCAGGGGAGGGGAGCCTTGGTGTTTGCTGCATAAATCTTTCCTAAATTGGGTATTGGAGGGATTGTAAATTGTCTTGTAGGATGGAGAATGAATAATATGAATTATTCCGTCTTCTTCCCCTCCATTTCCCTCCATTCCAATTTGCTCTCCAAAGGTAGGAAATTGTTTCCTCCGGTATAATCTATAACCACGATGACAGCAAGAGGAAAATGCGTAGGCACAGGGTAATTGATAATTTTATGAAAATTTGGAACAGGCCAAGCTGATCAATAAACAAATTATATAATTTTTTAACTAAGAAACTCTAGTTACCCATAAAAAAACTAAGAAACTCTGGTTTGGATATAATACAAATATTATGTCACAAACTGTAGCCTTTTGAATTTTTGATGTCCATACATAACCACATACGACACAGTCCTCTTATTTACTTTTTGCCGTATCTTTCCGTTAGTTCCTTCAAATTTTCTTCTTTTGATTCTTTTGGAAATAACAACTTTGAGTTGGCCATGGGGTACATGTGCATCTAGATATTTTAGATCCTGCCACTGCCCCATCAGCTCAAGATTGATGTTGGGCTTCTGTAGGCTTATTCTTTTTGTTGTTATTTTTTCTGGTGGAGCAATCTTCTAATATTTCTGAAATTATTCTGCATGTGTGTTTGCCAGAAAAATCCAAAATATCCCGACTTCAAACACAAGGATACTGGCGAAGCTTTGTGGGTTGAGGGAAGGTATAATCCTGCGTGGGTAAAATCTCAATTGGAAATATTGGATTCGAGAATGCAATCTCGTCAAAACCAGGATGAACCTGGTCTTTTCAGTTATTTGAATGGTGGTCTCTAGATGCTTATTATAGGCAAGCTTTAGGTTTGGCACGATCATGTATATGTGTTTGTTTAGTGAACATCTATCTGCGACTTTTCTTGGCTGATAAAATTTGAACCTGATATGGATTCCTGTTGCTTTCATTTTATTATTCTGCAATTGTTCAATGAAATGTATATTGTTGTCTAATTCTTTCTTACTTTGAAGAATATTTGCAATCCATAGGCCACCGTTCAGAGAACATTATATTTATGCATGTATGACATAGCTAATATTCGATACCATCTGGTTGGTATCGGATTGAAGTCCCCCCTAATCTGCTCTTCAGTCTTCATTGAAGTGTACTTGGTATTATTGTGGATTGTTGGTGGTATTCAACTGGTTACTGATACACACCAAAATTATTATGAAGGGTAGTGTAGTAATTTCAGCTTTTATTTTAGTTATATCCTCCTCAGGCTATATAAGTATTACTTGGCTATAGTTTTCTATTATCAATTATGAATGAACTTATGAACAATTTCTGAGATTTCTCAGCCATTTAGAATCTAGGTGGTATTTCCATCACAATTCTACTCTTGTAGCCTATCGGATTTTATATTTGAACAGCTACATTTCTATCCTTTGTTTCCGTCTTAATTTAGATCGTATCATTTGGTTATCAGAGCTAACTTTCCTCCCGCCTGTGTCATATTCATCTCAAAAAAAAAAAAAAAAAAAAAAAAAAAAAAGAAAAAACTTCTGATCGACATTTATGGCCCTTTCCGACGACGTTGCTTCTCTCAAAGTGAAAATCCACAAATTGGCCATAGCTATTGAAGAGCTCGCAATTAGAAGGTATGTCCAAGGTGATATTGATATTAGTAAGTTGCCATGGTTCACTCCTAATTATGTTCCTGGTGACTCAATCAAAGTATCAAGTAGTCGCTTCCCTACCGCTACTGCCAACAGTGAGGTGATGGCGTCTCCATTTGCAAGTTTTCCAAATGCCAGCGATAAATCACTCGGTGCACATCAAATGTTTGATGAAATTCCAGAACCAAATACAAGACTAAATCAGGCTCAAATGGTGGGAGTCGATCTGGTGCATGAAACGAACCCGTCTATTTTGTCAAAAGAAGCGATAATATCTTGTGCCCACCAGGTGTTCGACAAAATTCCTGAACCAATTTCTCACTTAAATCAAGTCCCAATGCTTAGTAACAATGGCGACAATACTTGGAATCACCTAATTGCTGAAAGCTCAGCCATGCCTTGCGTCAAACTTGCAGAAAATGAAGCTCTACCGACTTTGAACGTCAATGCACCTAATGAGTTGTCTAGTGCACACAACATGTTCGACAAATTGCCAGTTCCAACCTTCATTTTAGAGATGGCTCAAGCAACAAAAACTACACAAGAAAATGAAGAGATGGCAGACGCGCACCAACTGTTTGATGCAATGCCTGAACCAGTTTTATGCGAAAGTCAGATTGTTTCATCTGAAGAAAACGATGCACACATCGTGTTTAATGCTAATGAAATGATTGTGTCAGACTCTGGTATTTTACAGCATGGGGAAGTTGTGTGTGATGAAGGTCAGGTGTTAGACGAAATGTCAGATTCAATTTTGAGCTCAAATGACATTGAGGCTGTATTATTCAACAATGAGTCTGCTCTAGTCTACAACAATGATTCCCAAGTTGATTCAGATGCTTTAGAGCCGCACAATAACCATGATTCTATGTCAAATGAAGTCCTTAATTCTGCTTCAGGACCTATTATCATTGATTCGGATCAGTCATCAAGTGCACATAATGTGTTCCGTGAATTACCTGAACCAAATGTATGCTTTATTTATACTCCAATTCTGACGGCATCCATTGCACATAAGTTGTTTGACACAGTGTCCCAACAAGATAACTCCAGTAAAGATAAGAATGGTGAACTGGAGGTGGAGGCGGCAACAATAGACATGGGTTATGAATATCCAAGTAACTCCTGTATGTTTGGCCAACAAATTCTTGCAAGGGTTGATGAGCTAGATTACTCAAGCTTCACCTACTTGGTCAATATCAACTCAATTGGTGCACAAATACGCAAACCTTTGACACTATCCATTAACAATTTCCACTATCAGACTTATCAGGTGACAACTAAGCCTATTTACCCATTTACTGAAGTAGAGAATGTGTCATTGTATTGGGGTAAGAGGAATACCCATTTTGAGGGATTGGTGCAGAATATGATGTTTGAAATGGAATGCTCGTGTAGGTTTGTTTTTGACCCTGGTGTCTTGCTTAAGGTTAAAAGGAATGTTGAAATTAGTCTCTTAACAATTTTTCTTAATTTGCAAAATGGCTGGAACACAAGTGTAGAGGGCCAAAAGCTACATAAGTTGGGAAAATTATTTGTTCATTTAGCTTTGGGAGAGACACTAATTGATAGTACACTCCAATCTCTTTATGCTCCTTATGCTGATCTCTATTACTTATTTTCTAAAGCACTAGCCCACAATATACTGATACTGAAGAATGCACATAGCAAAAATGTTCATATTTGCTTACGAGTCCACCTTTTTTACTTGCCTCTTATCCTTGATTGTTGGCAGCCTAGTATTTTGGGTTTGTCATTTGCTGTGAGTGTGCTAAGTGATTGGTTAACTAAACAAGAGTTCTTGCATTCTTATAAGCCCCATTTTTCTTGTTCTACCCTGATGTTAGCCTTGGTTCTCACCCTTGAGGACAAGGGTGATTTTAAGAGGGAAGGAGAGTATGCTATGAGGACCTATAGTATTTATGCTACTAATGGTCATGTCACCTGGCCAAAGGAGTATAAAGAATCAAAGAACCTCATTTGGGACCCTGACATTATAGCTAAGATTGCATATGAGCAATTTAGGACGTCAAATCTGTCAAGAGTGGGTTGTTGGAAGGATATAATTTTGTTGACACTTGGGTTAATGAAATATTGGGCTGCAAGTTCCAGGATTTCAGATGTTGGAACACTTGGGTTTGACAATTTTGAATATGGGTTGAGGTCTTTTGAGGTGCTACTTCTTGGGAGAGTTGAGCAGTGGTCCATTACAATGAGAACAATGTTAGAGAAGAACTCCGCAAGGAAAGACCCCACGATCAACTGCAAGTTTTCTACGATCATGACAATTAGTTCCCTTGTTTTTGATCCGGGTGGGTGGAAATATAACCTCTCCCATGTTGAAAGCTTGACTTCCATGTTTGTACAACCCACTGAAATTTTATCGTTCCTCCCATGTTTCCTGGCACAGTTGAACTTGCTCCAGTTCAGTGATTGTGCGGATCATGAGGGGGCTATCTTGGTCTTTGACCCTGGTGGTTGTGGTAATGGGCAGAAGGTGATGGAACAGCCTAAAGCATGTCAATATGGTGGTGGTAGGCAATTGAAAAGCAAGGGGAATGAAGACCGTCAGATTTACGTGTTTGATCCAGGGGGACAATTGATGAGATTTGTAATTAAGGATATGGTGACTAACTCACAACCTGGAGTGTATTATGCCATGTCTTGCTTCAAGTATTGATTATCTTTGATCCTTGAGGACAAGGATCGTTTCAAGAGGCGAGTATTGATACACACCAAAATTATTATGAAGGGTAGTGTAGTAATTTCAGCTTTTATTTTAGTTATATCCTCCTCAGGCTATATAAGTATTACTTGGCTATAGTTTTCTATTATCAATTATGAATGAACTTATGAACAATTTCTGAGATTTCTCAGCCATTTAGAATCTAGGTGGTATTTCCATCACAATTCTACTCTTGTAGCCTATCGGATTTTATATTTGAACAGCTACATTTCTATCCTTTGTTTCCGTCTTAATTTAGATCGTATCAGTTACTGAGGAGCAACTTTGAAACACATCCGACCCCCTAACCGCCGCAATAGGACCTGGGTTTGGGGTAGTGTTGTTGTAGGCAGTCAATAATCTAAATATTCAACCAGAGTTAAATCTGTTGACAAAAATCTACTGTAGAGTGGCTAAAAAATGAATGTGCCTACAGTTTAGTGCCCCGTTTTGCAAACTACCTCATTATGTGATGAACTGTATGGAATGCCTGTGAATCCTGTGATTGTTCACTAGATCTATATATGTAAGCTGCTTTTGCCTTTTATTGTTTACACCAGGCTTTTTTGTGGTCCTATGCCTAAGGCTACTTTGACCATATTAATTTCTCACATTTAACATACACTGCACCTTTCTATAATGCTTATCGTAATTAGCATCATGATTAAGGGATCAATGTTGGCCTTCTTGGGACAAGGAACTTGTTATAAGGGTCAAGATTAGGCTATTTATTTCTGGATCTGATTGAATTTGAAGTCTTAAGCTTATCTTCTTTATGAAGTATTGTTACACTACAATTGTCTAGGTGATGCTAATTTTATTTAGTTCTTTTCTGTGAGCCTCTTGAGTAGTGATAGGAACAATTTCTTCCCGTCTTGCAGAATCTAAGAGCACTTTCTGACACAACTTTTCATTTTTCTTGGTTCTAGATGAAACTTAATCAAGAGCTTTAGTTGCTAGCAATCTGATAGAATGCTGACCATTTATCCTGATCTTGGCTAGTTTTATGCGAGTACTACCAGTATAACTAGGATAGATTAATGGAAAAAAAAGTCGTGTATGCTGGCTGATTTCTTTTACCACCTTAGTGCAAACACAAAGATAGCCTAACATTTTGACTGCTATATGTCAAATTTGATTCTGTATAATATTCAGTTATTTCTAGTTTGCGAGCCTTAATTCCCTATTCTGTGTTGAATACTATCTTACTCAGACTTGGATTGTAGTATCCGCTTGTTAAGCCTTGGATATTATATGAAGAGTCGAAGTAACATAGGCAGGATATTATATATTTGAGTTTAGTGTTCCGGCAGATTTTAGAGTCTACAGCTAAGGTGTAAAAGGGAACTGGGGACATGTCGACATTGTTATGACTAATGAAATACACTTGTAGTGCTTTTGGATGAAAATCTATTAGAAAAGGAGTTGCATCTAGGTCCTCACTTTCTGTAAAAGTTTTTCAATCCTAAAGATTGATCGTTAGTCATGTAACGTGACCAGAATGCAGAAAGGATGTTAAGATCATTAACTGTGACATCTAACTTCAGGGTTGAGTTACGAGAGATGGGTTTTGTCTACATTTCCTCCAATGCCCCCGAAATCTGGTCTGATTCAAGTGATCATAATGTTTCTGGGAATGATTGTTATGATTTCTTTTTTCTTTTTCGAACTTCATCCATTTATTTGTTTATGTATTAGCCGACCCCAGACTATGTTGGGACTAAGGCTCTGTTGTTGTGGTGCTTGAATTTGGCCGTCTTCTTGTCATTAGATTATGCAGTTCAGGAGACTCATATATTGTATTTCGAAAGTAAATATGAGGATTATCTGAAGAAGCACATTTGAGAAAACTGGAGGATCTGAACAATAAGTATAAGTATTGGTAATAATTTTGTCAATAATGTGTGTCATATCTAATCTTTTTTTGTTGCAAGCTGGTTTTTGCCTTTGTACAATTGGAAGTTATGTAAATATATATCTCCATAGTCTGAAACAATACAGTTTCTAACATCAGACTGTTTGAAAGTAAGAATGAAAGACTCAAAACCATTCAGGACTACCATATAAACCTAAGTATCAAAGGTAAATTGACCCCTAAAAAGATTATGGCGCTTTGACAGGGACTTGTTTGTTACAGTTATGGTCCTTTTTTGTGATTACCACCACTGGCAGGGACCTGATTATAATAAACACCCAAGCCCTTTTGCTTCTGAAGATTTCATGATCCTGAGTCTCTTGCAAGAGGTGATGAACATCTCCCAGGGTACATCTCCGGCAAGCATCCAGTCACCATCTTTGTCTTCATAGGTGGGTGCGAATTCGGATCCATTGTAGCCATCTCTCTCTGAGTATTTTCCGATGCAAATCTTGAACATGTTTCCTAAGGCCTGTAATAGCTCTTCATAACTTGAGTACACCTTCAAGTCAATCTTCCTTAAGTATGGTGCTCCGTCCATGCTTACTTTGACATACATTCCTGACCCATCAGCTTTTTCCGTTGTCTTGGGTTGTAGGGTATTCTTCCTGTATGACCTGATTGGTGGCCATCCTACTACTTGTGCCCTGCAATAGTTAATATAAAGAAAGGTTAGATTTCACATTCATTTACTCTTGTTTTTTTTTCTTATTTCATGGTTGTTCGTCAAAATTTGGTTTTCTATAAGACTCTTTAGCTATTTTTAATGAGGATGAATTGTAATCAGGACTTACTTGGAAGGAGGCGGGCAATCATCATTCCGAGCATCAGAAATGCTGGAGTTGTTTGTTGATGATGAGTCTTCAGGCATATCAGGTAATGCTCTCTTGTTACTCCTACCACCATTACCAGAAGTTGTTTGTGTACCTGGTTCATTGTGTCCAGGTAATCCAAGTCTTAGCTCAGTTGCATCAAGATGCAGATCATTGTCATATGTTTCCGACCTTGCCATGATAAACTTTGATGTTCTTCTCAAAAATCAATCGAAAACCACGTGAATCGCTTCGTAATGATCCTTTTGATCAGTGAATATAAACACCCTTGAGAATTGCAGAATGCTTAGGTTGATATTTTTGCTAGTTCTGAAAATTTCTCTAAAATTCTTAGCTGTTTCTTAGCTTGTGAGGGAAATGCTTAGAAGTTGTGAGGGTTGAATGACTGGAAGGTAAGGAAAGGCAGGTATTATATAAAAGAAGGGTTGATTAATATGGGGAGACAGAATAAAACACGCATACAGAGTCCAAACTTATTCTGTTTTCTATGTGTGTATGCATTAAACAAGTCATTACCACAAGAAATGCTAACCTTTGTGGACCAGCTGATTATGGTTAGTGTGGGGTTAGTTATGGCTTAGACTTAACCCTTTTGTTAAGGTACAATATTAAACAGCTACTACTGCATTTTGGTGAGGGAACATTGGTGAGACATAGAACAACCAATTGTCTAGAAGAGTGTTGACCCCACTATAATGGATGGACATGATGAATCCTTGAGCGGATTTTCGACCGTTGGATCGGGAGCAAAGAACTCATCATGTTTTTGAAATCCCCACATGGGTTATGATGGATGTGTCATTTACTAATGTGGTGAGTATGGCCATGTGGTTTTGAGGTTATGATTTAATTAAGGAACACTCTTTCTTTCTTTAGCTAATACTATTGAGTATTGATTAATACTTTGTCTTACGGCCTTAAGGTATACTTTGACATGTGGGGTTTTTGATGGGTGGTTTATGGTTAGGTCATGAGACATTGGAGATTTTGACTTATAATTGCAGTCAGAAAAATATCATATCCTACTGTTGATAAACGATTTATTTAATTCTTACATCTGCTCAAGTACCCAACTTCCTCTTACCAAGTCATATTTTTTAAAAGGACGGTGTGTGGGATATATTGTAGCGTTTTTGCTGATAACACAAGGATAAAACTGCATACATCTGAGTATCTGATCCATGATATCTCGTAGTCGAGGTTACGGGGAGCCTTTGGTGTATTGGGTAATTTTTTGATTCTTGGTCAAACTATGTGAACCTAATCTTTCAAACATATGATTAACTTCCAATGTCATTGATCCCCTTTTACAATAATTAGCGAAAGTGCAGAAAGATGCTTCTGAGTTTTAAAGCGTTTTCTAATGTTTTTCAGGTGTTCCTTTAATTTTTTTTAATAAACATTTGATCCTTTTTGTCTAGAAAACACTCATCAACAACCTGCTTTATTCCTCTGTGAGATAAGGTTAGGTGTTATTAGGTAGGTATTGAGGTTATTGCTTTTGCAGTTCTTAACGTCTAAGCATGTCACTTCTTAAAATATCGAAACTTGGGTATCGCCGTATCGAAACAGACACTAGAATGGTAGCGGATTTGTAAAATTCCGAAAATAAAATACAAGTAGAGCAAGAAAATATTCTACGGAGTATAATTTTGATACGTTTTGTAGATATGGTGTAAATTTTACTAATCAACTGAGACATAGTTTGTAGTTGGCTAAATGGATCACCACCGAGAACCACCGCCACAAACCGTAATCCAGTCGCAAACAAAATCGTTAGATCATGTCATCTTCCTCACGGCTGTGACATTTTTAAGCAAGTTTCACATCATTTTACCCATTACATGTGGTATGGTTTGCAATACAAACATTAAAAAGTAGGACTTACTGGCCTTTGGTTGGGGTATTTTTAGTACATAGTCTACAAATAGCCATGCATCTTGGTGGTTCGATTTTTCGGAACTTAACTATTTCAGGATTATGTGTAGTAAATAGTTCAAGTTGAAGTTTACAAATGTAGGTGCATGCCCCTTTCACCTAACTTTTCCACTACCTTACCTGTTTACCTATATTTATGTTCTTCCCTTCAAACATAGAATTCTTACAAGTTTTAGATGTCTTCTCTTTTAAGGGGGGGTATTGAGATAACTTTTCACGTGATTATGGCCTGTTTTGGGCACCCTTTTGGTAGCTTGTATCTGTAAAGGAAACTTATTTAGCAATTTTACGGTAAGACCGTCTTTTCGTGTGAGACCATTTAATAGTAATTAGGCTATCGTTAACAAGTACTCTATAGTTACTTTTCAAGTATAACAAAAGTGTTTCAAGTGACTCATTACAGAAAGACGATCTTACGGTAAAATTTGTAAACTTTTTATGCTGGCTTTTTACCATATCTGTTAATTTATTTAACTTCACCAGATTTTCCTGCAATTTTTAATGGAGTATTGTTAAACTTGGTTAGATGCATTTAGCTGTTTAATTTCTTCAATATGAAGTAGGACATACTCCATTAGAGTTTGATGTGGTATCACAACCTGTCTGTCTTTGCACTATAAATGCAGTCGACACTGTTTTAAAATGTTATCGTCAAACCTGATACCGCGGCTAGTGATAAATTGTATACTGAAATGTATCTGGAATAGTTAAGGTCGATGCTCCTCTCCTCCAATCAAACAAATATCCGCCATTGACTCAGTTGTGAGGCCGTGGTCCGCAACGTGTTATACCTGTGACCTGTTTGTACATACAATGATGCTGAAAACCGCGTTAAGTTGGAACGAGATACGTGTGTGATTAACTAGTGTAACATTAAAAGCAGGATTATTCCTTTAAACCAGTTTAGTTGTCCACTAACTTTGTCTTGATAGCAAGTTCATAATCTTTCCCTGTAAGATTTTGCTTCGTATTTTAATAATCTTAACTTTGCAAGTTGATACATGATAGTCTTTTTTTATGATAAATAAATAAAATACTACTGACCCTTTATTCTCTTTGCTAAAGATGTCGAAACCGTGCAATATAACACAATATCTTCTATCAGAATGGTCCTAACTCCTGATTATACTAGTCTGTTGTCAGTTTATGATAATTAACTCTAATAACGACGCGTATATTAGCCTGCTGCATTGCTTATCTGTGGATTAGCTGCTGCTGACTGGTTTTGATGTTATTGAAGATAATTAGCCTAATGTTTTGTCGTCGAAACAAGGGTACTATGCATGTGATTCTTAGCCAGCAATGCTAGTATTGCCTTTTTGCATTTATTTGCAACTGATATATCATAACATGTTCTTGTTCGGTACTTAGGTGCAGGGATGTGATTATGTGTGGTGCAAATTCGATCTGAATATAACGAGTTTGTGGGATTTCTGATACGGAATGAGAAGGTGAAAATGAGATTAATTCGACATGTAAATTAGAAAAATACTCGTATATTCAGTTAAAAGCTATACTACTCGATGGGATTTTCAGTTCGGTTAATCAACAATGCAGAGATCAAGAAAAAGTGTCAAATTCGGAGTATACGTTGTGTCAAAGGCAGATGTGGGCACTTTCGACACATGGTGATGTGCGGGGCCGTTTCGGTTTGAGCCCATACTGATATGGGAAGGACATGATCGTGCGTGTGTTTTGTTAGATGGAATATGGTATGGTGAACAAGTCATTTTGGGTACGTGCATTGATGTAAATTAGTAGTAGTGGGTCTGTTGATATGATTCATTACAGGCGTGCACCTTAAGCTTGTCTCATCCACAGCTGACTATTTTCGACTTCTCCCGTAAAAAGGACATTCCATATAAAGAAAACCCGTTCTGGCATTGATGTAAGAGGTATTCAGAGAAACTCGACGGTCATAATATACTCTAAGAAGGTTAAAATACACTCTGAGGATGACATTACGGAGCAAGGTGATGGTATCGGCTAATTATAATTGTCCGGTTCTAGAAATCAATTTTATGATTCCGATCCAAAAACAACTATGTTGAAACAATCACCCATTTGGCTGAAGAATAAAAGCAACAATAGGTCTCACTTGTGATGGGTCAAATATCACTCATATGGGTAGATAAGACAAAAAGTAAAATGCATAGGGAATCACAAATGACTTCTCTTTATCTTCCCATTTGGGTTTAATTTGACCCGTCACAGGCTTCGTATAATGGAGAACTTTTACCTCGTTGATTTCACTCATCGAGTTTTATGTAGACTAATCCTCCTACAAAAGAACACCAACACAGTCACAATTCGACTTTATTAAAGGGACAAACTTTATTACAGAAATTTAGTGATTTTTACACTGCACAGATCTTAGATCTGACAATGAGGGTATAAAAATCTATCCAGTGAATATAAATATCGCCTGACTCGTCATTCCCCATAAAAGTTAGGGATGGAATCAGCTCCTGTTTTCCTCCGTCCGTCTACTGAACTGAACTGAACTGGTTTATTCACTCAGTTTATTAAGCACGGACAGATACAATTATGGTTTAAGCTTCGAGGTCGATTGATTTGACAATCAAGTCTGCATTTTTCTTCGATTTCATGATCAACTCTGCGTTGGGACGGTCATTGTAATCTATCTGCAGTTTGCAATCAGATTAGTTGGTTACAAATCCCTATTTATATGCCAATACTGTAACATCGAAAAAAAATAGTAATGGACCAAATTGACGAATCGTTTGCTAAGGTTTTCATGCGTTCTTGGTTACCAAATTTGATCATTATCACACCATCACCTGGAGCGTTCCTTAAAAGTCATTATAAAGGTTACTCCGTATAATAAATTCCAAACAAAGCTTCGGCAGATAATTAGAATCAATTATAGATCGTCAAGAAGCGCCCCAAAGCTACACATAGGTGATGGAGATAACAACTAATCCAATTTCAAATGATAAAATGACACATCACGCCATCTTAGACATTCCTTTCTCAATTAGTCTCACTATAGACGGATATATCCGTCTAAAGTGAAAGACGGGTCAAATATGGTTAAAGTGGTGACATTTTTGGGGCCCACCATGCAACTTTTTGCTTGTCTTATGAAAGTGGGTGGATATTTGGCTCGTCTATAACTATAGACGGATATCTCCCGTCTATAATGAGAATTTGTGTTCCTTATGAGATGGGTATTGCGAATGGAAATAACCATTGAGCATTTAACTCGAGTACCCATGTGACACAAAAATAGTCACGAGGTTTCTATGACAAACTCAACTCATTTTGACACACTCAACCAAGGTGATCCCAAAATGCCCAAAATGAAGGTTATAGTGGACGTTCGAATCACTTTCACGGTAATGTGTTGCAAGTTTAGCGAGCCATCTCGCTTCCATCATACTCATTATTGAGCAGTATATATAAATGCAAATTATATAATCAAAGTTATCAAACCCGTGTAAAGTCAAAAAGAAGATCAGCGAAACAACACAGTTTTGCTTAACATGGCATTGCGGAATGCGGACTTACCCGCCATTTTGCTTCTTCTGGAGATCTATTGGCTGTGGAATGCAAAGCAACAGAATGAAATTAGTATAGTATAGATGACTGATTGTATAATTAGTCCTTCAAAATTTATACAATGGAAAACATACATTTTGACATATGCCTCTTCAAGACTCGTTGCATAGATGTGTCGAGGTCAACGTCAATGAACCTTCACATTCATAACAGCATTAACAACATACATTACGAAAAGGACCAACCACTCGATCTGCCACAGACTGAACCATTAAGATGAACAGGGGGAAAAAAACATGACGGTAACAAAAAAGGTTTCCGATCTGTGAGCAAATTTGGAGGCAAAGAAAGACAGATCACAGATATTAAATTTAATACCCTAATAAGGCCATCAATTCATTATCATATAGAAAGTTATGATAAGTGTCTTGATGCATTCCTGGATTATCATGAAAGCATCAAATGCGTGCATTACGGGCTTGCACATGCATTATAGAGATAGTCGATAGATAGAGTCGACAGAGTGAAAATTCACAACGGGTCAGCTGATCACAAATAAGATTATACATCCAGTTGTACAATAGCATTGTACAACCAACACACGTCTATTTGAGCTTATATATATTTTTTCTGAGCTTTCCAAATTTTTGATTTTTTTATGTTTAAGTGGATAAACTCATAAACTTAAATAAAGCTCATATTCTTTAAAACAAAACTCGTAAATTTTGTTATAAAGCTCGGATTCTACACAACCAGTTGTACTATTACTGGTTGTATAGTCTATGAATGGTTGTATAGTCTATGAACTGTCAATTGATTGGCTATTTTTCCGAGCATTTGTTAGAAAGGCAAGTTCTTTGTTGGAAAGGCTAGTTTGATGCAGGACTAATTCGTAGTACTGAATGAATAACCAAGTAGAATCCTAAAGCACTATAAAACTTACCATTTCTCGTCAAACAAGGTAGATATATCATTCCACACCCCTTCCTCTAGAAGCAAATAATTTCCTTCTACTATAACAACTTTGTGCCTGAAAGCAAGTAAATTAAATAAACCCTGTTAGACTCTTGTTCCGTAAAACTGAAACTCGAAAACTAACATAATGAAATACAGCAGCAGCCCGGTTGGAGGTCCACAACAAGGGCAAGAGTTCACAGCTATAGACCACGTGTTTTAAATAAAAGCTGAGAGGATATTCTGCGTTTTTTTTTTATGGTTCTACAGCTTCTACTCTCGCTGTACAACCCGACTCAGGGGTCCACCTCATCCATCAGGAAATGACAGAAAAAAAATATAAATCTTACAGACATGGCATATGCATAAATAACAAGTTAAGATTCAGAATAGTCAGATTGTACATCCTGCATAACATATTAAGAGCCAATTACTGTTAAATTAGCTACCAGGGAACTTCAGAAATGATGCCGATAGTTTAGAAGTTAATTTAATAGTAGAAACGGTATCTATGGCAACCATAAAATAGAGAAATTACTTATTTTGCTTGAGAAGATGGAAGGAGAATACTAAAATTGATTCAAAGAACCGAAGTTACAATAATCATGAATGCTGGAGTAGAAGAAGACTAAAGACAAAGAAAGGTTTGGAATAGAATGGTTATTAGACAACATCCCAGACACGTAAGTACCATTACAGAAAACACGGAACATTGCAACAAGAAATGTTCACTTACTGAAGGGAGACAAATATGTCATCTTCAACGGGATCTCCTACGCCATGGTCGAATGATGGTGCACAAACAGATCCCTGGAAATTAACTGAATGAAAAGTCGCACTAATACGCTAAAAACTATTACAGCTTAACCTTGTCCATTTATGGGACCCGATTAAGCAATAAATATGAGCACATTGTTTATCTATGAATGTATCAAGGCATTACTACATGAGAAGCTTACCTCATTTTTCAAAGTTTGGAGACATTTGAGTAACCTTGCCGGGTCGAATGTCCATGGAGCTGATGTAAAAAGAGATAGACATTGTCAAAAACTCCGTAGTTAAGGCTCCGAGGTATATAGTTTTTTTTTTTTAATAATCAGACTTGAGGAATATCCAAATGGAGGAGTCTCACCTCCTCTTCTTGCATGAGCTTCTTTTGGATCCTAAATACAAAATGAAAACCACGTCAAGACTCTCTCGAGTAAAGACTAAACAATGATAAAATCTCTTGCAAACACACATGTTTCGGAGGACTATAGTGACATCAATTCACTAACACCATATTTTTCGGGAGGGTATATTTCAAGAAGACCTAAGGATTGTGTTACGGTGATAGGTTGATGTTTACCAACATACCCTTAACACCAAGTTGCTAGCATTGCTAGTAGTTTAAATGGTTTACTTGTCAGGCTGCTAATGATTCTGTGGAAATAATCCCTCAATATTTTTCAATTTGTTTTAAAAAAAAAATATGTTAACTTATTAAACCAATTTTGGAAGTTCAACACGATGACTCGGCTTTAAATAATCCAAATAAATCCTGCTAGATGATTGTACAAAAAAAAAAAGCTCCCGATAAACAAAGGTAGTCCCATATATATAATACGGAGTATTACAGTAGGTGAAAAGCTTAAGTGAAATCCAGAGAAAGAGAAAGAAGGCTCACCTCCATTGCATCTAGTTGATGTCGATAAAGATGGAAACCATCCATGGGAAGTACTGTAGCAACCTCTGGCGAATCTATTAGTTCATCCATGGCAGGTGCTTTCTGTGGCCATTTATTGTTGATGCGCTTAACCACTTCCGATGCCACAGTACTTTTTCCAGCACCGGGAGGACCAGCTAAGCCGACTATGTATCTGCATCACAATTCATAAACTTAAATACCTATTTAAACATCCATGATCACACTGACAAGTGATTACGAAAAAGTACAAACATCCCAATTCAGACCATGCACCATGAGTGAGACACAGCAAATTGCAAATCAGCAGCATATAATGCAACTCATGTAAGGATATCCTTAAAAAAATATTAAGTAGGAGAATAGGGAGCTAACTTGAAGTTCGGATTTGCCGCGGCTGCTGCAGTAGGAAGAAGACGTTCTGCAAGCGAATCATATACCTCATCCATACATCTTTATAAAGAAAACATAGAATTACTAGCAATAAAGGTATATCAGTATAATTCAAACTCAAACTAACAAGTTTTACAGAACGCTTTTAAGTCGCTGTGTGTCACTCTCAACTGTTAAGCAGGTACTCTCTACAAAAGATTTTTTTTACAGACCAGTCGTGGAATTGTGATTTTTGAGCTCTATAACTACGAGGGAAAACTGAGGGGGGAGATTAAACAACGGAAAAAAAAAATTACGTTAGGAAAAAGAACTAAGACGCAAAATAGTAAACATTTGTAGAACCAACACAAGTTGATCCTTTCGCAAAAGGTTAACAGGAAATACAATACCGCCCACTTAATTGCAAAGTTTCCACGCTCAGACAGAGTAACACTACCCAGCAAAAACATGATGTTGGCATTATGGCATACCTTGCTTCTAACACACGAGCATCACTGTTGCGGCAACATGACACCTGATTCAGAACCAGCAGGATATTAATACACACACAATCACATTTATCAACTCGTGTTTTCCACGAAATACTGTATAATAAGTATAAAGTGATGGATTCAAAATTATACTACCTTCAGAACGGCACAATCTCGAAGATTGGCCCGAGCTGTATAAACCAAAGGTTGTGTGGCATTTACAGCACACTTCGTTGACAACGACGATTGGCGCCATTGATAAAACCTTACTTGTTTAGCCACATCTATAAGTAAAACCACAATTAATCACTCTGATAAATTCTCATCATCAATCAATGATAAACCCTAATTAAAAATCTAATCAAACCCATGAACTGATCATCTGACCAAAACCCAAAACCAGAAAACAAGTAAATTGAGTACCCAACAATTAAAATTAGCATCATTGTATTATACAATCAACACAATTGTAAGTTGTAACAATATACTCCCTCCGTCACAATCATTTATTTACTTTTTTTATTCTTCGTGTAACGTATTATAATCAAAGGTAAACAAATGATTGAGACGGAGGGAGCATTCAACATAATCATCATAGCCTACAATCCAATATTCAATCAAGTTATTATTTTTCATGAACCCATCAATCCCAATTAAAAAAAAAAAAAGAGAAGGGTATCAAAGTGATCATCCATTAATGAACCAAATATTTAATCAAATACAACATTGACTAGATAAAACAGTTATTCTCGTGTAAGACCGTCTTATATTATGACCCATTTAAATGAAAAGTTAGTTAGTTAATAAATCCGTTTTACAAACTTATTATCTAAGAAAAAAGGAATAATAAAAAAGAAGAAAAGAAGAGAGAAGAACCAGATGAATAAGAAGAGGAGATGGATGAAGATGTGGGCACAAAGGTTAACGATTCCATGGATGATAGATACTGTGTAGTACTACTTGTCTACTTGAGTGTCAACCCAGGAACTGTGTGTTTACAGACTACGTTCCGTATCAGTTAGTTTTGCTTAAGACGATAATATTCGACTTTAGTTATTGTTGTAAGTTGTGATTAGGATGTCTTGTTTAGTTTTCCAACCAAGAGAAGAAATCTGAATTTGTTAATTTGACTTTGGATCGACTTTAGTTATTGGAAGGCACTGTAATACGAAGTAAAATTAAGGAACTCAACAATCCTCTAAAGTGAGGCTTCTCTCTCAGCTGAGAGTTTCTTTTTTCCTTCTCATATATCTCCTCAAACCCGGTTCGGTTTTTTTCCAATCCTCCTTATCCAAATTTTATTTTTTTACTTTTCTCTTATCTTCTCTATCTTGTGTTTTCTCCTTCAGCCACATCACCCCCCCACCGTTTCATCTTTGTTTGTCAGTTTGCCATCTTTTTTCCACCGTCCCAGATCTCCTTTTTTTCCTCTTACTTTACCTTTTCTTACCCATCCTCATCTTCTACGATCGTTTTCTGCTGCTTCTCTCTTTTTTACTATCCTTTTTCTCTTTCCCTTTCAACATGTCAGACTTACCTTATCAGGCCGGCCCTCTTTTAACCCTTCCTTTAAATCTTAGAGTCAATCTCACATATATAAATTTCGATCAATCCTTAGCTGGCATCTTCATAGACCAACGAAAATTTGATATTCCTCGCCTTCAACATAACATTAATCTTTTCTGGTCTACTCAAAACCTTATTAAAATTCACTTTTTGAAGCCGTTCTTCATTTTCGAATTCACGCATCCTGCTGATTATGAGCATTTCTCCCTGCTCCGGTTCGTTAATGTCGAAGGAAGTATTTTGGTTTTCCGTAAACTTGCTTGGGATTCGGTTCTTGAAAACATAAACTTTACCTCGGTTCCTATTTGGATTCGGGTTCATGGACTCCCTATCCAATTTCTTCATCCATCGGTTGCCAGTCATCTTCTTCAACATGTGGGTGATGTTATTGAAGAGGAGCATATTGGGCCTGGGCTCCCTCCTTGGCCTTATGTTCGAGTTCGTGTTTGGGTTGATCTTTCTCAACCTCTGATTCCTGGATGCTATATACCTCTCTCTGGTGATCGCATTCAATGGATTTCGTTTGGGTACGAAGGGGTTTTCAGGTTCTGTCGCCGATGCGGTTCTGTGGGACACAAGAGATCCTTCTGTAATTTATCAATTGGCAGAGCCACTGCTAGGATTAATCATCGTCTGCAGGAGCTTCACCTTTCTGGTTTACAGGTAATTTATGGACCAACTGCTACCCCTCTTTACTCCAAGTTTATCAAGGGCCTTCCTTCCTCTTTTGCAAATTTAAATACCCATATAAATTCTATGCCGGATAGACCTGCAACTCAGAATGTTTCGTCGTCTTCATCTTCGTCTGGTTTGGGTTTTTTTCCGTCTTCGTCTTCTGATGATTCGGGTCAAAATCAACCTCCTCCTCCAACTGTTTTTGGGTCTAATCTCGCTGGGGAGGCAGAGCATACAGCTTATGTCGACCCTCGACATAATGAGCATGAGACTCTTAATCCTAATCTTGTTATGCGGCATGATCAATCACGGGTTAACCCTCCTAATAATGTTCCTAATGGGGACATTCCTCGTTCCAGTTTTCACATCCGAGCTCCTGAACCTCCTGAAGATGATTTCATTGATATTGAGCAAGTTTCGGATACTCCTTTAACTCATGCTGTTGGTGATGCTCCTTTGGTTAACCCGACACAGGTTATTTTCCAACCATCACTCTCGTTGGCTTCTTTTTCAAACTTTTGCGGAAATGGTTCTGTTTCTCTTCCAAGCTGTTCTGAAATTTCCTCCTCATCTGCTGTGTCTTCCCCTTTGGTTGATATGTCTGATACCGACTTCTCTTCTGATAGCTCTGTTTATAGGTCGTCCTCTGTGTCTCCTGTGTTTGTGGTTGGGTTCTCTGGTTTTATCAACAACAACTCCAACATCAGCTCCAGAGAACCCTCCTCTCCTTCCTTGGCTCCTGATTCTGTTTCTTATGCTTCTACTTATCCTTCCTCTGCTGCTCGAAAACGGAATTTTCATGTTTTTTCTGAAGCTGAAACCTCAAGGGGCTTTGTTCCTTCCTTCCCAAATAAGAGACTAAAGATTTCATCTGCTCTTGCAGATTCGTGGAGGTTTTCAAGTCCCGCTTTTCCAGTTCTTTTTGATGATCATCCACAAAATTGGGCTGTGGCAGGCCAGTTTCTGCCACCAATAGCTCAATGAAGATCTTCGCCTGGAATTGTAGGGGACTTGGTGATGCGGACGCCCCTATAGTTCCATACATAAAGTGGTCCGTTCAATATTATGATATTTCCTTGGTTTTTCTTCAGGAGACTAAGTGCTCCCTCGCGGATAGTGTCTGTAAATCTAGGTCTCTTAACCTGCCCAATTTTTGTGGTACAAATTCGGCAGGTTTAAGTGGTGGTTTGCTTTTATTATGGGATGAACGATCCGATGTTGTGCCTCTTTTTGTGGATCATAATTTCATCCTATGTAAAGTTGTAGATCATAATTTGAGCTTTATGTGGTATGCTCTTTTTATGTATGGGGTGTCTTGTAATGAGCTTAAAGAACGTTTTTGGAATGATATGAAGCACCTCTGTTCGGTTTATTCTCCGATTTGCATGATAGGCGACTTCAACCAGATTGAGCTGCATTCCGACAAAATTGGCGGCTCATCCACCATTTCTGGCTGGAATGCCTTTTTTGACTGGCGTATCAATTCAAATCTCTCTGAACTTCCTTTTTCTGGCCCTCAGTTTACTTGGGCAAATAAAAGAAAATCTTTAGACCTTATTTTGGAACGCTTAGATAGGGGATACGCATCACAAGATTGGCTCCTCTCTTATCCACAAGCTCATATTACAAATCTTAATATTTTCTTGTCGGATCATGCGCCTATTGTTCTTGATTTATCTCCTCCAACCATGAAACCAAAGCGTCCTTACCGTGTTGATATTTGGTGTCTAAAACATCCTGAGATTCAATTTCTTGTCTCATCTATCTGGAATTGTTCTTTTTCTTCTTCTGTTTCATCTTCAGTTACCCAAAGACTGGCTCATATTCGTTCGGGTATTCTCAAATGGGTTCTTCAAAATCGTTATCAGTTCATGATCGACTGGAGTTCTATCTCAAGAGATTTATCGGCCTCTGCTTCTCGCATTCATGACTCCTCTGCTGGCTCTTCTTATCTTCGTGATCTTACTTCTGCTGAACAAGCTGTCTATGTTCAGCATTCCTACTGGAAGCAGAGAGCAAAATCCGATTTTCATTTACATGACGGTCTTCCTACTGCATTTTTTTTCAGCAGAACCAAAGCTAGACAGAAAAAACTTCGTATAATCTCTTTAAAGGACAGCTCAGGCTCCTGGACATCTTCGGATTCGGATCTTTCACTTCTGATTATGGATCACTTTCAGCATTTATTTTCATCTTCTCAACAGAAGCCCTTATTCTCCGACCTTGATGACCTTGCCTTTCCTCATTTGGATAGTCACCAGCAATCTTTTCTTTCTCAACCCTTTAATACTTTTGATGTTGAAAAAGCTTTTTTTGATATAAAGCCTGACAAGTCCCCGGGCCCTGATGGGTTTCCACCCAAGTTCTATCAGTTGTTCTGGCCTATTATTAAGACGGATATCACATCTGCCATTCTTGGGTTCTTGAATAACGGCCTTCTACCTCCAGCCTGGAATAATACGCATATTGTTCTTCTTCCAAAGACAGCTAATCCTGAATGTATTTCCCAGTTTCGCCCGATCAGTCTTTGCAATGTCATTTATCGAGCTGCCTCTAAATGTATTGCTATCAGGCTCCGCAAGATAACTGAGAATATTATCGGCCAAAATCAGAATGCTTTCCTTCCTGGTCGACTGATCAGTGACTCTGGTTTTCTTGGTCACGAACTCCTTACTTATATCAACCAGCGTCGACGTGGGAATCGATGTTTTGGTGCGATCAAATTAGATATGTGTAACACTACGGATTTTGTTAAGTTGTATACTCGACCGAGTAGAGCCTACTCGGCCGAGTAGTGTTAATTGTGGAGTCTGTTTTGGTTCTGCCGAGTAATACTCGGCCGAGTATGGAGAATACTCGATCGAGTAGATGATACTCGGCCGAGTATAGCTTTACTCGACCGAGTATCCGTCAGCGAATGTTATTTTATCGGTTTGATTAGGGACTGTTAGGGTTATTTTATATTCGACGTCAGTTTCTAAAACATCACTTCCAACCCTAATCATTCTACGATCTCTCCCTAATCACTCCCTAATCATCCTCATATCTCGTTGTGTGTGCAAATCGTCGTGATCCTTGCGTGTAGTCTCTTATTCTACTGTTGGTGACGATGTGATATTTGTTATGCATTTGTATGGTTGATTGCAAAGATAGCGGATTGCGAAAAGGTAGGGTTTCCCCTACTCGATCGTTAATTGATTGAGATTACTATTGTATTGTAATTGTTGTTATCTGCTGATCATCGGAGTATGGGTGTTGTGGTGACGGTGGTGAGGTGATTGTGTTGTGACGGTTGTGGTGTTGTGACGGGTTTGTGATCTTTGTGGTTTGTGTGATGGTGGTGGAGTCACTTGCGGGAGTGGCTTCACACCCTAGTTCGCCCTCCGTGGAACCCGCCATGGGAGGGGATGTGCACATTAAGGGACGGGGATGGTTAGTCGCTCGTTGATGCGCTGGACTAGGTGGGGATGGGTGCGGTCACCCTTTGGCGGCGAGGATTACTGTTGCGATGGGTATCTGGCGGGGCTACACACTTTGGTGCGTAGTCGGTTCTTGTGCGTGAGATTGATGATCATTTGGTGGTAATGTTTGTTATCTTATATTGATTGAGTAAATCGACCCGTGTTGTTGTTTTGTAAAACCTGCGGTGATCCATTCGGGGATGGTGAGCAGATTGTGACAGGTGATACATTCATTGAGCTTGGGGGCAGTCATGGGAGAGTCACCACGCTGGATTAGATGACACCATCACGAGCTTTAGTTATTGTTTTGGTAGTTGTTGCCATTTGGATAATTCGTTTACTAGATTTTGGAGACTATGTAACTTTTATAATTACCGTACATTAATAAATGTGTTTGAATTTGTTGCTTTTGATATATACTAACCTCGGGCAACCGAGATGGTAACAACCTTTCATGCTGGGGTAGTCCTGGTAAGGTACCTTGGTATGAGGGGGTGTTACAAAGTGGTATCAGAGCCGACGATTCCGGCACCTAAAACAAATGAACCCAATGAACTTAGGGAGTCTAAATAAAATGAACCCGGGGAGAGTTGTTTGGAGCTGCCGCAAAGACTTGGGAGACGTCCCGAAGTCGCATTAAGGCCCTTACGATCTCAAGCCGGTCACATGGGGGAAATTGTTGTATGTTGAGTCATGTGTGTTTGATACCTATAGTTGGAATCTTGTGCATGGTTGGATTAAATGATGAAAGAAGTGGAATGTGATAGTTGTTGAAAGATGTATCGAGGATTGTTGACGGTAAACTTTGAGCAGGAATATTTTGGCATGTTAAGTGTTGGACATGGTAAAATATGAAAGGTGAATTGTGAAATTGTATCTGGTTGATATTGAGCATGAAGAATGTGATCATGTTAGCTGTTTAATACAATGTTGAACATGAAGTATGGTAGTGGTACATGTGCATATGAACATGACGATTTTAATGCTTGATTGTTGGTAGAAGCATGTGATTAAGGTCATGCGTCTATATATGTGAATGTCGTGTTAATTTTAATGTGAGTATGATAAAAGTGCCTATATGTACTGGTTTCTTGAAGTATTGAGTTGTTGTTGTTGCCTTATGCATGTTCAAATTGTTTTGGTTGAGAAAACTTGATTTGTAGAAAGAACGATTACGGAAGGGTTATCTTAAATCTGTCATAAGTCGAGTTCTAGAAATGATATTGCTGTAATTCCAAGTTGAGGTGATAGCTTGTCCTCTTACGATTCTAACGATAGGTCACACGCCCAAAATGACCAAGTAACGAGTGAGATATGACTGTTTTACGAAAACTGGACGGTCTTGAGAAGCTGGCGATACTCGACCGAGTAGTCCCTACTCGGCCGAGTATCTTTTATACTCGACCGAGTATTCCATATTCGGCCGAGTAATCTCTCTGTGATAATATTGTTTAGCGTCTGGAGTCGTGAACTCGGCCGAGTAGTCTCATACTCGACCGAGTAAGGTCTACTCGGCCGAGTATTCCCAATACTCGACCGAGTAATCCTTCTTCGACAATTGAGTTTGCTTCTGGAGTCGAAAACTCGACCGAGTAATATAGTTACTCGACCGAGTACCCTGTACTCGGCCTAGTATGCCACGTACTCGACCGAGTACCTCAGTGGGCGGCCGTTTTGAGACGGTGGCTATGTTTTACCATAATTTTTAATCGGTGATTATGTTCTTACATTATTTTGAGTCGTAGGGTATGTGTACATGTATGTTTTGGGTCTTAAATTATTCTTTTATATATGCGACGATCTTGATACGTAAGTTACCAAATGCTATGTTAGGGAGAATCTAGGCTTATGAAGGGATAGGTGTTGGATATAAAGGACATGAGTTATATGTGGTTGTGAGCGTTAGTGGAACAAGAAAAGAGTAGATTGATGAGCTCATTGAGACAAGGAGCATGTTTTGTGAGATATGATGAGTGATATAGTCATGGGTTGAGTAATATAAAAGTAAATGCATATGGGCAAGGGTGATGTAAGTGTAAAGAAATGTGAGAATGAAAGATTGAGATGAGTGATACGAATAGTGGCGTATCGGGATGTGTAAGGATTTATGGAGGGAGTCGGTTTGGATTGAGTTGCTTAAGGACATATGTGATAAAAGGTCGCTATAGAGAGATGGAAATGAATAGTGTATAGTGAGGTCAAGTTATGCCGCGATGAGTATATAGTAGTTGATTTGGGAATTTGGAATATCACGATGTGAGCCTAGTGGGTAATTCCTTGGGCAATTAACGGTATGAGATGAATTTTTGGTTTTCTAGTGATGTAAAAAGGAAGATGCAATTGTTTGAACATTAAACGTTGATTTTATGGATAGATTAGTGACAATTGGGAGTTATAGTATAATGATAGAAGACCCATGGTAAGAAAGAATGAGATGATATCGACATAAAAATAACGGGATTTGAGTTTGGAGTAAGGTGAAGGTAACCGGAGCACTAGAGAGTTAGATAGAAATAACGAAGAGTTGAATTATTAAGGGAGTTTGTCGAGGGTAAAAGAAAAGAACAAGGGGAGTAAAACTAAGAAAATGTTCACCGGAGTTATGTGATATAAAGTAAGGAATCGTCGAGATGTATGATACTAGCATGAGGATTTGAATTAATGGTTATATAGGAGTTTTGAACAACATTATTAGTCGGGAGTTTGAGGAATTAAGTAAAGTAAAAGTTGGTTAGAGAATTTGCACGATATGAAATCTTGGTGGTGAGTCGGGTAATAATACAACTAAGAATAGTATTGGGAAGAACGTTGAGGTAATTTTGTTGATGGATTTGATGTTCGTTATTAGGGATGTTGACCAAAGTTAGGAAAGGAATCGTGATGTTTAGAGATGAGTGTAAGAGGCTGATGTCCGGACAATGGTAGTATTATCGTTTGTGACTAGTGGTTAAGGGTGAGGGTCTACTAGAAAGGTAGCAATTCTAAAGAGGTTGATTTTGTAGAGACCAGGTTGATGTGTATAGTTGTGAGAGAGCATAAGATGTGGTTATATGAGGCAGTTGTTAGTGGTTGAGTATTAATGGTATGGTTACATTTGGCATGGGGTGATGGATATGCGAATGGGAGAATGTGTTATGAGGGGCATACGGGTTAAACTCAAGCGAGAGGTAACCTTTATCGGGGGGTAACTTACGTGATCAGGATTGACTAGTTGGATGTGGTTATGGGTCTATGATGTGTATAAATGTTTTGTGAGGTTCGACCTCACGAGAAGCAGTATGGTGTGATAGTCATAAAGTTGTTATATGAATGTTTGTGATATATGTTGGGTACGACAATCTAATGGAATAAGGTTCAAAAAGTAATAATTTGATTGATCTGGCATGGATAGTTAAAATCGTATGTGTATTGATGATACATATTTTATTCCGTGAAAAGGTATGGATGATATGCATGAGATTCTTGTATGTTTATTCCGTATAAAATGTTGTGTTATGATCGAGTAAAGCAGTTTTGAGTAAGTTTTCTTCCAGGAGAGTTATACTGAGTCAGTGTTTGTGGAAATTATATGTGGGTGTAATGTTTATCGATGTGGTTGTTGTGCCTCGGGTGGTGATCCGGGCACGGTACTTCGTGTTGTGATGCGGGCATTTTCGCGCTGCGGTGCGGCTGTTGGTGGCGGTGTTGCGATGCCGTCACCGGTTGTGGTGGAGTATACGGGGTGGTTACGATTTGAGTTTGAAATCAGACCGATTATGCCTGATTGTTGTTTTGTTGCTGTTGTTTCTTGTGAGTTTTGGTTAGACATGTAAACTGTTGTTTTGTTTGTTGATGTGTCTTACCAGTTTCAGTTTGGGAATGAGGGTAGAGTATGATATGAAAGAGAGTTGTATATGTTTTCGTTGTTGTCATGGTATAGTGATATTCTGTTGATGGGAACATAGTTGTGATAGGTTGTTACAGTAATTTTGATCTTGTTCTAGATGAGGCTTTGGTAGACATGGTAATAGCAAGTGATTCGTATAACATGTGTGGTAATGATCTGATATATGCAGGTGGTTCATAATCTTTTGTTGAGACAGTGAGAGTAGGGTGTTGGGTAATTAGTGTCGTGTTAGGTTATGTATGAGTCTTGCGGTAATGAAAGAAAGGAACTTGAGGATCTATTGTGAGTGTACGTAACAAGTGTGGATCGTGAGTTATGCTTTTGGCGATAAGAGTTTTATATAGTTTATATAGAGAGGTATGTCGTGTTGCGGTAATGTGGAAGAGTTAGAGTGTTTGTTATGATCAGGATTTTATGGTATTGGCTAGATGGAGTGCAGAATGAGTTGAGGTATGAGAACTGTTTAAGTAAGAGAGCCTTGGAAATAGGAATGGTTATAGGTGTGAGGGTATAGGAGGTTATCTTTGATATGTGGTGGTGATGAAGATAATGAGAGGATATAGCTAAGAATCTAGTATTAGTGAGTTACGAGGACGTAACATATGTTTTAAGAGGAGTAGAATGCGGCAAAGAGCGTTTGAGGGTTGTGCATGTCGTAGTATATTTGGAAGTAGAGTGTTGGTGTAGCATAAAGGATGGATCTTTGTTGTGATTGATTTTGTTAAAAGGGCATGGCCGTACTTGTAGTAGTGTGAAACTTAGGAGTGTGAGAGTATTTCGATGGTGTTCACAGTTGGATGATGATGTTTATGAGTTCTATAGTCTTTGTGAGTTGGATGATGATGTTATGAGTGTGAGTAAACTTCGAGGACGAAGTTCCTTTTAAGGGTGGTAGAATGTAACATTCCGTTTGATGTTATGAGTATCTTGATATTGGATTTTCTAGTGGATGATATGTTAGTAGAGCTAGCAGCGTTGGTGTTGGTAGTGTATGGAGTTAGTGTCGAGAGAGTTATAATGTAGTTGACACGATATCGTGAGCAATGTGTGGAGGTAGGAATAGTTGGTGGAGTTGGTGTTAAGAGTTCATGGTTTCATGTTTTATAGGTTGGGGTTTTGTTTTGAGTTCTTAGTAGCATTGTTGTGTCTTGACCGAGTTAGTATGTTCGTTTTTATGTATGGGTTGAACTTCGGGGACGAAGTTCTTTTTTAAGGAGGGAAGATTGTAACACTACGGATTTTGTTAAGTTGTATACTCGACCGAGTAGAGCCTACTCGGCCGAGTAGTGTTAATTGTGGAGTCTGTTTTGGTTCTGCTGAGTAATAATACTCGGCGAGTATGGAGAATACTCGATCGAGTAGATGATACTCGGCGAGTATAGCTTTTACTCGACCGAGTATCGGATTCGGCGAATGTTATTTTATCGGTTTGATTAGGGAATGTTAGGGTTATTTTATATTCGACGTCAGTTTCTAAAACATCACTTCCAACCCTAATCATTCTACGATCTCTCCCTAATTACTCCCTAATCATCCTCATATCTCGTTGTGTGTGCAAATCGTCGTGATCCTTGCGTGTAGTCTCTTATTCTACTGTTGGTGACGATGTGATATTTGTTATGCATTTGTATGGTTGATTGCAGCATAGCGGATTGCGAAAAGGTAGGGTTTCCCCTACTCAAGATCTTGTTAATTGATTGAGATTACTATTGTATTGTAATTGTTGTTATCTGCTGATCATCGGAGTATGGGTGTTGTGGTGACGGTGGTGAGGTGATTGTGTTGTGACGGTTGTGGTGTTGTGACAGCTGTGATGCTGTGGTTTGTGTGATGGTGGTGGAGTCACTTGCGGGAGTGGCTTCACACCCTAGTTCGCCCTCCGTGGAACCCGCCATGGGAGGGGATGTGCACATTAAGGGACAGGGATGGTTAGTCGCTCGTTGATGAGCTGGACTTGGTGGGGATGGGCTGCGGTCACCCCTGGCGGCGAGGATTACCATTGCGATGGGTAATCTGGCGGGGCTACACACTTCGGTGCGTAGTCGGTTCATCGTGCGTGAGATTGATGATCGGTGGTGGTAATGTTTGTTATCTTATATTGATTGAGTAGTGCGACCCCGTGTTGTTGTTTTGTAAAAACTGCGGTGATCCATTCGGGGATGGTGCTTGATTGTGACAGGTGATACATTCATTGAGCTTGGGGGCAGTCATGGGAGAGTCACCACGCTGGATTAGATGACACCATCACGAGCTTTAGTTATTGTTTTGGTAGTTGTTGCCATTTGGATAATTCGTTTACTAGATTTTGGAGACTATGTAACTTTTATAATTACCGTACATTAATAAATGTGTTTGGACTGTTGCTTTTGATATATACTAACCTCGGGCAACCGAGATGGTAACAACCTTTCATGCTGGGGTAGTCCTGGTAAGGTACCTTGGTATGAGGGGGTGTTACAAAGTGGTATCAGAGCCGACGATTCCGGCACCTAAAACAAATGAACCCAATGAACTTAGGGAGTCTAAATAAAATGAACCCGGGGAGAGTTGTTTGGAGCTGCCGCAAAGACTTGGGAGACGTCCCGAAGTCGCATTAAGGCCCTTACGATCTCAAGCCGGTCACATGGGGGAAATTGTTGTATGTTGAGTCATGTGTGTTTGATACCTATAGTTGGAATCTTGTGCATGGTTGGATTAAATGATGAAAGAAGTGGAATGTGATAGTTGTTGAAAGATGTATCGAGGATTGTTGACGGTAAACTTTGAGCAGGAATATTTTGGCATGTTAAGTGTTGGACATGGTAAAATATGAAAGGTGAATTGTGAAATTGTATCTGGTTGATATTGAGCATGAAGAATGTGATCATGTTAGCTGTTTAATACAATGTTGAACATGAAGTATGGTAGTGGTACATGTGCATATGAACATGACGATTTTAATGCTTGATTGTTGGTAGAAGCATGTGATTAAGGTCATGCGTCTATATATGTGAATGTCGTGTTAATTTTAATGTGAGTATGATAAAAGTGCCTATATGTACTGGTTTCTTGAAGTATTGAGTTGTTGTTGTTGCCTTATGCATGTTCAAATTGTTTTGGTTGAGAAAACTTGATTTGTAGAAAGAACGATTACGGAAGGGTTATCTTAAATTTGTCATAAGTCGAGTTCTAGAAATGATATTGCTGTAATTCTAAGTTGAGGTGATAGCTTGTCCTCTTACGATTCTAACGATAGGTCACACGCCCAAAATGACCAAGTAACGAGTGAGATATGACTGTTTTACGAAAACTGGACGGTCTTGAGAAGCTGCGATACTCGACCGAGTAGTCCCTACTCGGCCGAGTATCTTTTATACTCGACCGAGTATTCCATATTCGGCCGAGTAATCTCTCCGTGATAATATCTTGTTTAGCGTGCCGGAGTCGTGAACTCGGCCGAGTAGTCTCATACTCGACCGAGTAAGGTCTACTCGGCCGAGTATTCCCAATACTCGACCGAGTAATCCTTCTTCGACAATTGAGTTTGCTTCTGGAGTCGAAAACTCGACCGAGTAATATAGTTACTCGACCGAGTACCTGTACTCGGCCTAGTATGCCACGTACTCGACCGAGTACCTCGGTGGCGGCCGTTTTGAGACGGTGGCTATGTTTTACCATAATTTTTAATCGGTGATTATGTTCTTACATTATTTTGAGTCGTAGGGTATGTGTACATGTATGTTTTGGGTCTTAAATTATTCTTTTATATATGCGACGATCTTGATACGTAAGTTACCAAATGCTATGTTAGGGAGAATGCCGGCTTATGAAGGGATAGGTGTTGGATATAAAGGACATGAGTTATATGTGGTTGTGAGCGTTAGTGGAACAAGAAAAGAGTAGATTGATGAGCTCATTGAGACAAGGAGCATGTTTTGTGAGATATGATGAGTGATATAGTCATGGGTTGAGTAATATAAAAGTAAATGCATATGGGCAAGGGTGATGTAAGTGTAAAGAAATGTGAGAATGAAAGATTGAGATGAGTGATACGAATAGTGGCGTATCGGGATGTGTAAGGATTTATGGAGGGAGTCGGTTTGGATTGAGTTGCTTAAGGACATATGTGATAAAAGGTCGCTATAGAGAGATGGAAATGAATAGTGTATAGTGAGGTCAAGTTATGCCGCGATGAGTATATAGTAGTTGATTTGGGAATTTGGAATATCACGATGTGAGCCTAGTGGGTAATTCCTTGGGCAATTAACGGTATGAGATGAATTTTTGGTTTTCTAGTGATGTAAAAAGGAAGATGCAATTGTTTGAACATTAAACGTTGATTTTATGGATAGATTAGTGACAATTGGGAGTTATAGTATAATGATAGAAGACCCATGGTAAGAAAGAATGAGATGATATCGACATAAAAATAACGGGATTTGAGTTTGGAGTAAGGTGAAGGTAACCGGAGCACTAGAGAGTTAGATAGAAATAACGAAGAGTTGAATTATTAAGGGAGTTTGTCGAGGGTAAAAGAAAAGAACAAGGGGAGTAAAACTAAGAAAATGTTCACCGGAGTTATGTGATATAAAGTAAGGAATCGTCGAGATGTATGATACTAGCATGAGGATTTGAATTAATGGTTATATAGGAGTTTCAGAACAACATTATTAGTCAGGAGTTTCGAGGAATTAAGTAAAGTAAAAGTTGGGTAGAGAATTTGCACGATATGAAATCTTGGTGGTGAGTCGGGTAATAATACAACTAAGAATAGTATTGGGAAGAACGTTGAGGTAATTTTGTTGATGGATTTGATGTTCGTTATTAGGGATGTTGACCAAAGTTAGGAAAGGAATCGTGATGTTTAGAGATGAGTGTAAGAGGCTGATGTCCGGACAATGGTAGTATTATCGTTTGTGACTAGTGGTTAAGGGTGAGGGTCTACTAGAAAGGTAGCAATTCTAAAGAGGTTGATTTTGTAGAGACCAGGTTGATGTGTATAGTTGTGAGAGAGCATAAGATGTGGTTATATGAGGCAGTTGTTAGTGGTTGAGTATTAATGGTATGGTTACATTTGGCATGGGGTGATGGATATGCGAATGGGAGAATGTGTTATGAGGGGCATACGGGTTAAACTCAAGCGAGAGGTAACCTTTATCGGGGGGTAACTTACGTGATCAGGATTGACTAGTTGGATGTGGTTATGGGTCTATGATGTGTATAAATGTTTGTGTGAGGTTCTGACCTCACGAGAAGCGGTATGGTGTGATAGTCATAAAGTTGTTATATGAATGTTTGTGATATATGTTGGGTACGACAATCTAATGGAATAAGGTTCAAAAAGTAATAATTTGATTGATCTGGCATGGATAGTTAAAATCGTATGTGTATTGATGATACATATTTTATTAAAGTGAAAAGGTATGGATGATATGCATGAGATTCTTGTATGTCTATTCCGTATAAAATGTTGTGTTATGATCGAGTAAAGCGGTTTTGAGTAAGTTTTCTTGTCCAGGAGAGTTATCTTGAGTCGGTGTTTGTGGAAATTATATGTGGGTGTAATGTTTATCGATGTGGTTGTTGTGCCTCGGGTGGTGATCCGGGCACGGTACTTCGTGTTGTGATGCGGGCATTTCGCTGCTGAGTGCGGTTTGTTGGTGGCGGTGTTGCGATGCCGTCACCGGTTGTGGTGGAGTATACGAGGTGGTTACGATTTGAGTTTCAAAGTACGGACCGATTATGCATGCAGATTGTTGTTTTTTATTCTTTGTTGTTTCTTGTGAGTTTTGGTTAGACATGTAAACTGTTGTTTTGTTTGTTGATGTGTCTTACGAGTTTCAGGTTTGGGAATGAGGGTAGAGTATGATATGAAAGAGAGTTGTATATGTTTTCGTTGTTGTCATGGTATAGTGATATTCTGTTGATGGGAACATAGTTGTGATAGGTTATTCTGATAATTTTGATCTTGTTCTAGATGAGGCTTTGGTAGACATGGTAATAGCAAGTGATTCGTAGAACATGTGGTAATGATCGATATATGCGGTGGTTCATAATCTTTTGTTGAGACAGTGAGAGTAGGGTGTTGGGTAATTAGTGTCGTGTTAGGTTATGTATGAGTCTTGCGGTAATGAAAGAAAGGAACTTGAGGATCTATTGTGAGTGTACGTAACAAGTGTGGATCGTGAGTTATGCTTTTGGCGATAAGAGTTTTATATAGTTTATACAGAGAGGTATGTCGTGTTGCGGTAATGTGGAAGAGTTAGAGTGTTTGTTATGATCAGGATTTTATGGTATTGGCTAGATGGAGTGCAGAATAAGTTGAGGTATGAGAACTGTTTAAGTAAGAGAGCCTTGGAAATAGGAATGGTTATAGGTGTGAGGGTATAGGAGGTTATCTTTGATATGTGGTGGTGATGAAGATAATGAGAGGATATAGCTAAGAATCTAGTATTAGTGAGTTACGAGGACGTAACATATGTTTTAAGAGGAGTAGAATGCGGCAAAGAGCGTTTGAGGGTTGTGCATGTCGTAGTATATTTGGAAGTAGAGTGTTGGTGTAGCATAAAGGATGGATCTTTGTTGTGATTGATTTTGTTAAAAGGGCATGGCCGTGCTTGTAGTAGTGTGAAACTTAGGAGTGTGAGAGTATTTCGATGGTGTTCACAGTTGGATGATGATGTTTATGAGTTCTATAGTGCTGACAGTTGGATGATGATGTTATGAGTGTGAGTAAACTTCGAGGACGAAGTTCCTTTTAAGGGTGGTAGAATGTAACATTCCGTTTGATGTTATGAGTATCTTGATATTGGATTTTCTAGTGGATGATATGTTAGTAGAGCTAGCAGCGTTGGTGTTGGTAGTGTATGGAGTTAGTGTCGAGAGAGTTATAATGTAGTTGACACGATATCGTGAGCAATGTGTGGAGGTAGGAATAGTTGGTGGAGTTGGTGTTAAGAGTTCATGGTTTCATGTTTTATAGGTTGGGGTTTTGTTTTGAGTTCTTAGTAGCATTGTTGTGTCTTGACCGAGTTAGTATGTTCGTTTTTATGTATGGGTTGAACTTCGGGGACGAAGTTCTTTTTAAGGGGGGAAGATTGTAACACTACGGATTTTGTTAAGTTGTATACTCGACCGAGTAGAGCCTACTCGGCCGAGTAGTGTTAATTGTGGAGTCTGTTTTGGTTCTGCCGAGTAATACTCGGCCGAGTATGGAGAATACTCGACCGAGTAGATGATACTCGGCCGAGTATAGCTTTACTCGACCGAGTATCCGGTCTGGCGAATGTTATTTTATCCTGAGATTCAATTTCTTGTCTCATCTATCTGGAATTGT
This sequence comes from Silene latifolia, assembly GCF_048544455.1. Lineage (NCBI taxonomy): Eukaryota > Viridiplantae > Streptophyta > Magnoliopsida > Caryophyllales > Caryophyllaceae > Silene > Silene latifolia. The sequence goes on from NC_133529.1 coordinate 14,219,490, forward strand.
TCTTTTTCTTCTTCTGTTTCATCTTCAGTTACCCAAAGACTGGCTCATATTCGTTCGGGTATTCTCAAATGGGTTCTTCAAAATCGTTATCAGTTCATGATCGACTGGAGTTCTATCTCAAGAGATTTATCGGCCTCTGCTTCTCGCATTCATGACTCCTCTGCTGGCTCTTCTTATCTTCGTGATCTTACTTCTGCTGAACAAGCTGTCTATGTTCAGCATTCCTACTGGAAGCAGAGAGCAAAATCCGATTTTCATTTACATGACGGTCTTCCTACTGCATTTTTTTTCAGCAGAACCAAAGCTAGACAGAAAAAACTTCGTATAATCTCTTTAAAGGACAGCTCAGGCTCCTGGACATCTTCGGATTCGGATCTTTCACACGATTATGGATCACTTTCAAAGCATTTATTTTCATCTTCTCAACAGAAGCCCTTATTCTCCGACCTTGATGACCTTGCCTTTCCTCATTTGGATAGTCACCAGCAATCTTTTCTTTCTCAACCCTTTAATACTTTTGATGTTGAAAAAGCTTTTTTTGATATAAAGCCTGACAAGTCCCCGGGCCCTGATGGGTTTCCACCCAAGTTCTATCAGTTGTTCTGGCCTATTATTAAGACGGATATCACATCTGCCATTCTTGGGTTCTTGAATAACGGCCTTCTACCTCCGACTGGAATAATACGCATATTGTTCTTCTTCCAAAGACAGCTAATCCTGAATGTATTTCCCAGTTTCGCCCGATCAGTCTTTGCAATGTCATTTATCGAGCTGCCTCTAAATGTATTGCTATCAGGCTCCGCAAGATAACTGAGAATATTATCGGCCAAAATCAGAATGCTTTCCTTCCTGGTCGACTGATCAGTGACTCTGGTTTTCTTGGTCACGAACTCCTTACTTATATCAACCAGCGTCGACGTGGGAATCGATGTTTTGGTGCGATCAAATTAGATATGTGTAACACTACGGATTTTGTTAAGTTGTATACTCGACCGAGTAGAGCCTACTCGGCCGAGTAGTGTTAATTGTGGAGTCTGTTTTGGTTCTGCCGAGTAATACTCGGCCGAGTATGGAGAATACTCGACCGAGTAGATGATACTCGGCCGAGTATAGCTTTACTCGACCGAGTATCCGGTCTGGCGAATGTTATTTTATCGGTTTGATTAGGGAATGTTAGGGTTATTTTATATTCGACGTCAGTTTCTAAAACATCACTTCCAACCCTAATCATTCTACGATCTCTCCCTAATCACTCCCTAATCATCCTCATATCTCGTTGTGTGTGCAAATCGTCGTGATCCTTGCGTGTAGTCTCTTATTCTACTGTTGGTGACGATGTGATATTTGTTATGCATTTGTATGGTTGATTGCAGCATAGCGGATTGCGAAAAGGTAGGGTTTCCCCTGCTCGATCTCAAAAGATCATTAATTGATTGAGATTACTATTGTATTGTAATTGTTGTTATCTACGATCATCGGAGTATGGGTGTTGTGGTGACGGTGGTGAGGTGATTGTGTTGTGACGGTTGTGGTGTTGTGACTGTTTGTGATCTTTGTGGTTTGTGTGATGGTGGTGGAGTCACTTGCGGGAGTGGCTTCACACCCTAGTTCGCCCTCCGTGGAACCCGCCATGGGAGGGGATGTGCACATTAAGGGACAGGGATGGTTAGTCGCTCGTTGATGAGTGGACTAGGTGGGGACGGCTGCGGTCACCCATGGCGGCGAGGATTACCTGTTGCGATGGGTAATCTGGCAGGGCTACACACCGGTGCGTAGTCGGATTCATGTGCGTGAGATTGATGATCGGTTTGGTGGTAATGTTTGTTATCTTATATTGATTGAGTAATCATCGACCCCGTGTTGTTGTTTTGTAAAACCTGCGGTGATCCATTCGGGGATGGTGAGCGGATTGTGACAGGTGATACATTTATTGAGCTTGGGGCGATCATGGGAGAGTCACCACGCTGGATTAGATGACACCATCACGAGCTTTAGTTATTGTTTTGGTAGTTGTTGCCATTTGGATAATTCGTTTACTAGATTTTGGAGACTATGTAACTTTTATAATTACCGTACATTAATAAATGTGTTTGGACTGTTGCTTTTGATATATACTAACCTCGGGCAACCGAGATGGTAACAACCTTTCATGCTGGGGTAGTCCTGGTAAGGTACCTTGGTATGAGGGGGTGTTACAATATGAACAAAGCTTTTGATAGATTATCCTGGCCCTTTTTGTTCCATGTTCTCAAGAGGTTTGGTTTTCCTAAAGCTTTCAGACAGCTTATTAAATCTTGTGTTCGAACAACTTCTTTACAGGTACTTATTAACGGTACCCCTTCTTCTCGCATTTTTCCTCAGTGTGGTCTGCGTCAGGGTGATCCCATTTCGCCTTATCTTTTTATTTTCACCATGGAGATCCTGTCTCTTATGATTATTAAGGCGGAATCTGACAAGACTATTGAAGGTATTAAACTCTCTAGAAACAGCCCGGCTATTTCTCACTTACTTTATGCTGACGATGCTCTTCTTTGCTTCCGCTTATCTCCGACCAGTTGCGAAGCTTTAAGAGATATCTTGAGTTCTTTTAGTCAGATTTCGGGTCAAATGATCAATCATCAAAAGTCCTATGTCAAGTTCAGTCCTAACACTCCTGATGACTTCCGAGAGTTTGTTATTAATATTTTAAAAGTCCCTTCAAGGCAAAATTTTGGCCTTTACCTCGGAGCTCCTATTGATCTTGGCAGGAAGAAACATTCAGCTTTTCAGTTTTTATTGGATAAGATCTCGACAAAAATTCTATCATGGGGTGCTTCTACTTTCTCCCAAGCACCTAAGATTCTACTTATTAATTCTATTCTGATGACATCTATTGCTCATGTGGCGTCCATTCTCCCGATCCCTTTGCAAATTACGACAAAGATCAATTTTTTAATTGATTTGTTAAGTGGAAAAAATCCTCTAATAAGCGTGCTCGCATTGGTTACCTCCAGGAAAAGTTTACATTGCCAAAAGGCGAGGGTGGACTTGCTATTAGAAATGCTCGTATTTTTAGTCAAGCGCTTTTAGCTAAGACTTTCTGGCGTTGTCATCAACATCATCATTCCCTTATTTCTTCAGTCCTCCGTACAAAATATACGAAAGATTTTCCTATCCCTGAAAAGATTTCAAAGTACTCTGGAGCGTCTTTCGCTTGGAAAGGTGTTGTCAAAAACACCTTTCTACTCCGGGATGGTCTTGCTTGGAAGTTTGGGAACGGGAAATTGTTTGATATCAAAAATGATGCTTGGATTCTTGGTTCGAAACCGTGTCTTAGATCTATGTTCCAGTTTCAAAATCTATCTTTTGCAGACCTCATCCATCAATCAAACCGGTGGAATTCAACTATGGTTTATAAATTTTTTCAGCCGGTCTCCGCACGAAAAATTTGCGCTATTGAGCTCCCACCTGAACCTACAGACGATTTAATTTATTGGAAATATACTGAAGACGGACTTTATTCCTCTACTTCTGGCTACTCTTACCTGTTACACTCCTCTTCTTTATCGTCTGCTTCTCATCAGTCTCTGGTTACACCCGTTTTTCAATGGTCTTTGATTTGGACCCTCCTTGTCGACCTCATATAAAGATTTTCCTCTAGAAAATTATTCATGGCATCTTGCCTACGGCGGACGTTTTAATCCGGAGAGGCATGCCTGTCAATCCCATTTGCTCTCTCTGTCATAGAGAAGGTGAGACCTTAAATCACATTTTCCGTGACTGTGAAATAGTCAAGCATATTTGGGCTGCCTCTCCCCTCGGAATCCGTTCTGAAGTTGGTTCTCAAATCCCCTTTGGTAACTGGTTTGCAAATTTCTTGCGGTACATCACTCGTTTTTCATCTGATAATTGCTCCTTAGCTCTGTATTTTCCTCTCACGTTATATGCCATTTGGAAGCACCGGAATAATGTTATTTTCAGGGACCGTGTTGTATGCCCCTCTGATATTATCTCTGAAATTGCACTTCTCTTCAATCAACAACATGTTTTCAGCTGCTACTCTAAAGACTTTGCTCCTTCTTCGTCTTCCGTTGAAGTTTTCAAGTTCAGACCCATGCTCTATGATCATATATCTCATGTTTTTCGTTTCCAATCAGTTTTTAGTAAGGTTAGTTTGCTTGGATCGTTTAAAGTCTACCACAATGATCAGCTCGTTCGGGTTATTTTTAAACGGTCTTGCTCTTCCCATCTTCAACTTCACATCATAGCTCTGAATGAGGCGGTGAATTTCGCCTCAGTTTTCAGACTACAGGAAGTTCTCTTCAAAATCAGCAGCACCCGGCTACTTCGTCTGTTGCATGAGTCTTCCAAAGTTTGCGTTCCTATTGCTTTATCGAGTAGTATTAGTAGTATCAAGTCTCTCCTCGCTTGTAATAGTTCTTGGTATTGTAATTCTGATATGTAAGCACTCTTTTATTTTTATGAAATAGTACACAGTTGTCTAAAAAAAAAAGACTTTAGTTATTGTTTATCAGTTTAATCATCAATTCTATCCGATGCAATAATAAGAGTAGTGGATAACTAATTTCTTCTTTTACACAATTTTTTTTGTTCAAGACCGTTTTAGAAACAAATATATTTATTTACACAAATTCTTTGTCTATAATGAAAGACGGGTCAAATATAATAACATTTTCCTAATAGAACAAACAACAAGTCGGGTGGTTGGGGAAAAAATGTCACCACCTCCATTGTATTTGACCCGTCTATAACAATAGACGGGTATAGATGGATATACCCGTCTATAGTAAAACTAATTGATTTATTTATCGGTTTAATCATTAATCTTATGCTTCTTATCCAATGCAATAATGGAGAAGTAGAAAACTAGAATTATTTCCTTTTTTAAAAAAAAAATCACGTATAAAATTGTTTTACCAGTTCATACAATACAAGCATTTGTGTAAAGCGATTTCACTTGGACACTGTTTGGTAAATGGCATATTGGCCAAATTTCAGCATATTGGAGAGGTTTAGCATGTTTGACTTACGAATATGCTATTTAGAGCGTTTGGTTAATGGTATATTGAAATAGCATATTGGGGTCCAATATGCTATTTTGTAATATGCTGCTCCTACTAGCATATTAGGTTAGCGGATTAGAAAGAAAAAATATTGTCTTATTTACCCCCTTAAAAAATGGGGGCTGATTTATATCGACGACGTTTTAGTAAATATCGACGACGTTTTTCATAAAAAAAACGATGACTGCCCTTATGACTTTATCTCTCTAAAAAAATTCTCTCAAACTCAACTAAATTCAAAACAAACAACAACAACAACAATTAACAATATGTCTAATCTCGATTCAACGGTACGTAAACAACTTAATCATTTGCTTAATTTTTCAATTTTTTTTTGCGCATCGTTCATTCTATTCGATAGTTGAATTAATTGACGTATTAACTTAGTAGTAGGGAATGTTTGAATTTGTTGCGTAATCTGAAAAATGTCCCCCGAAAGATGAACCATGGCCAAAGTTGGAAACCAGCGTTAGGACCACGGTCCAAACAATGGAAACCAACGTTTGTACGGACCAAACAATGGAATTCACGTTTGGCCATGGTCCAACGTTGATTCCAATGTTTGGCCGTGGTCAAACGTTGGAATTCAATGTTTGGCCGTGGTCAAACGTTGGATTTCATTGTTTGGCCGTGGTCAAATGTTGATTTTCATTGTTTGGCCGTGGTCAAATGTTGATTTTCACTGTTGGCCGTGGATTGAAGTTGATTTTCGTTGTTCGTCCGCGGTTGATCGATAGAAAGTAATGTTTGGCCGCGGTCGTTTGTTGGGTCTCGTGTTTTAGGCACGAATAAGTCGTTTTTACATGTTTTTCTTTCGTTTTACGCAATTTATGTAGTATATGATCCTTTTTATTGTCTTACTAAAGTCGTTATTGCTTGTAACAGGAATCGTGGGAGGATTTTGGCGATAATCCAATTGATTACAACCCGTTGTTCGAGACTACTATAGATTTCGAAACACGTGACGAAGCTTTCAATTGGGCTCAGAAAATCGCATTCAAGAATGGGTTTGCTTTGGTTAAAGCAAATAACGGAACTAAAAATAGGAAAAAGAACGGGTTGTTGGCAAGTTATTTTCGATGTAAAAGACATGGTAAACCAAAAGAAACGGACGATCTTGAAAAGCCAAGGAGGTCGCAGAAGTGTTCATGCAAGTTTCGTATTCGTGCCGTTCAAAATTTCGTGTCTAAAAATGATAAAGAGACGGTGGTGTGGAACATTCTAACCTCCGAGGGTGGTGGACTACACAACCACAACGTAGCCGTTTATAAGGACGGGGATCGGCACTTTGCGGGATTGGACGCGGAAGAGAAGGCATATGTTAGGCAACAAACATTAGCCGGGGTTCAACCGAGGGATATTAAAAATGGTCTTCATTTGAGATCCCCCGATAAACCTCAACCGTCAAGCACCCAACTGTATAATGAAACAAGGAAAATTAAGAAAGAAGAAATGGGTGAAAGAAACACCGCTCAACAAATGTTGGCTCTAGCGGTGGCGTGAAATACGTCCACTTCTACGAGATTGATTCCGAGGAGTCAAAAGCGTTGACTCACATTTTCATGGCTCATCCTGAAGCGATTAAGTTGTTCCGGGCTTATCCTTATGTGGTCCTCATGGATTCGACTTATAAAACCAACATTTACCAGAATCCACTCATTGAGATGGTTGGTGTGACACCCACGGGATCGTCCTTCTTAATTGCATGTGCGATGATTCCTTCCGAGTCGCGTGAATTACAAGTGGCTGTTGAGAAAGTTAGCTGCGATTTTAGATGCCACCGGAGTTGCGTCCCTGCTTTGTATTTGTCACCGACCGGGAATTGGGTTTGATCGGCGCTCTTGAGCAAGTATTTCCGGGTGAGCATTTGTTGTGTAGATGGCATGTGAACAAAGCCGTCAATGCAAAAGCCTTGACAACATTCAAAAGCGAAAGTATGAGGAAATTTGTCATTCAAATGATGAAGATGGTTGGTTTAGGGTGATCAATTCGATTCCGAGGAATCGTTTCGGCGTGCGTGGAGTGTTTCCAACGTAAGTGGCCACAAATGGAGGATTATGTACGGACAACTTGGGGTCAACACGCAGGGAAGTTCGTTTTATGCTATACAAACGAGGTCTTACATTTTGGTAACACGGCAACTTCCCGTGTTGAGTCAACACATTCTCTATTGAAGGCTTGGTTGAAGTCAAAGCATCTCACACTTGACTCCATGTGGTCCCGTATCCACGGCATGCTTGAAAGTCAACACTCGAAGATTAAGAAAGAACTCGAAGATGAAATGAGTAAACCTAGGAGAACATCTCGTACTTTCTCCTTATTACAAGGAAACGTGTCTACTAAGGCCATAGAGTTAATGGAGAAAGAACTTACTAGAGGCCTTGGTTTGGGTATCGGATTGAATGATCGATGCCGACACGTGATGCGAACGACTCATGGATTACCTTGTGCATGCAATTTGGTATCTTTGCACGGAAAAGGTAGGAGGGTCCATCTCGAGGATATTCATGTCTTTTGGAAGACATTGGTGTATGATATTCCTCAACAAATGCCGAAAAATGACGGTGATTTATGGGATGAATTAGCGAATGATATGAGGCATGATGACCCGGTTAAACTAAGGGCGGCCATAGACTTGTTGCGTGATTTCCAAAGATCCAGGAGGACCAAGAGATTTTGCCACCCCCCTATTAATGAGCACCGAAAGGTCGTCCAAGAGGTTCAACCACTAGAAACAGGTCGGGTTTTGAGCATGCAGAAAGGAAGTTCGGGACACCAAGTACTCACCGTTCAACAAATGCAGAGGTTCAACAAAGAATTGGTGATTTGAATCGGGAACTCCGGTGCTCCTTTGGGAAGGAACTTTACCATTGGCTTTATATCAACATGGGTCAAACGGTGGGGTATACCTGAGTTTTGTGGGGCCACTTCGATGGTTGGGTGGATGTTGGAGATGACGGTCATTGTGGATTCCGGGTAATATAAAGCCGAGGCCGAGAGACAGATTATATAGTTATGCGGGAATGGTGTTCGAGGGAGATGAGGACCGACTCTATCTACACAGAGTTATATGGAGGTTTTCTATCACCACTCAGCTGTATGTCAGGGTTAGATTTAGCACTTCGACGAGTTGAGTTTTTTCAGCAGATTAGGTGTGGGCAGGACCATTGGATGTGTAGCGACGATTTGCTAGTTTTTGCAACGATGTTCAACTGGACGATATGTGTGATTGGTCATACACTGCGAGACGGGAAGACTGTTTGGGAAGGAAGTTGCAAAACTATCATGCCATTGAAGACCCGAGTTGAAGGCCGACTACCGTGTGGTATTTTGTGGTTTGTCCTACATCATAGCCATTGGATGCGGTTGCATTCTAGCAGCCCCCTTGAGAGTCTCCCTATGCCGCCACTTGATCCCGCTTGGTTGACCTTCCGAGATCCCAGTGTCGTTCACCTAGAGACTTTGTACCAACATAACATTGAGATTTGGCAAGCGTTCATGTTAGAAACTCCGAGAACACGTCGTAGAAGTCAGGTGTCTGATAGTGCGACAGTTATCTCAGTTAGTAGTTGTTCGCATTGAAAAAACTATTAAGTTCACTTGTGTAATGTAATATATTAATGAAAATCATAACAATTACTAATTTATGAAATTTCAGGAATTCATGACAACTAATACAAATTTGGAAATTTTTGCAAATACTCACTACTTCATAACAATGGCTAACAATGGCTAACAATGGCTAACATAAGAAACCCAAACTGACGCATGCACCGATCCGGCTGGTACGGCTCTACTATATCAAGATGTCTGATAAAACCCGAGTAAAGCGATACTCTGCAAGCTCCCTGAGGACGGTTCCCGTAAGGCAACCATCGGACATGCTCTGACCTAAGATCGTCCAAACTATGACGATACAATGAAAAGTACGAGACTCGCCCTTACTCCGAGGCAAGTTGGCCCAAGCCTCAACAAGAGGACGGTCCTCAAAAAGAATCCAAAGACCGGGTCGGAACCCGGGAAAGTACTCGTATATCCACGCCCGGAGTAACGGTAGACACCCACTAACACCAAGACTATCTCGGCGCGATGCCATCCCTTTGTCGGTACAAGTAAGCCAAACAAGCCGCACCCCAAGCATATGAACCAACCCGCTCAAGACTATCAAACAAGGGCAACAACTGAGCGGACACCCTATCACCACTCTTATCCATGAAAAGAGTATGACCCAGTAACATCAAGAGGTAAGCCCGTAACGAGTCATGCTCGTTCCCTAGGTAAACAACCTGCCTTAACTCCGATGTTAGTATACCGCCATTCTTGTAGAGCGGTGGTGCAACATCGAACTCAGGAACTCCATAAAACCTTGCAATCTTGCCCCGCAAACCACTGTCATCATCCTCGCCCGAACCGGCCACAAGAACCCGATCACCACTAACAGGTATCCCAAGAATATCTTTGGACATCATGGAGCATGATACTAATCTCTCCAAAAGGCATATGGAAAGTGTTAGTATCCAGGTGCCACCTCTCGATAAAAGCACTAAGGAGGTTATCATCTAGACCGGTGGTAAAACACTCCTTCAAAACCCCAAGCCCGCCGCCGCACCCTAGCCGCAACACCTCGGTGAGAACCATGTTCCTAATCTCCTCTGACTTTCGGCCTCTCGTAGAGCTTGATCCACGACCTCATATTCTCCGGGTTAGGGTCCGACCAACTGTTGAACGCAACGTGACCACCAAAACTCCGTAGGGTGCTAATGTTCCTAGGACCACCAGGAACGGGCTCTCTCAGGATCCAAGAACTATCCCTACTCGGCCTCCTCGACCTATCGGTGCTAGAGGACTCTCTAACACTCGAATAACGTCCTCTACTATCCCGGCTCAACTTCAGACTCAACACTCTCGGCGGTGCCGGGTTCGGTTGGACCACATACTCTCCAAAGATCCTCCTCCTCCTCCCGTAACCGTCATCCGACGGCTCATCCTCTCTATCATGCTGGTAACTACCAGCAACCTCCCGAGACCTCGCCTCCTCCGACTCGCTAACGACGTGACCGGGAGTAGGCATCATAACCATTCCAGACGTCTCTCGAAGTGGGGGTGGCTGCTTGTGGGCCTGCTTAACTCGCAAACGACGCTTAGAGCCCGTAACATAACGCCCAGCGGTACGGTCGTGTATGTTAGGCGGAGGCGGAGCATTCATGATTGCCTTTCCTCTCTCATTTCGATCTGCCATCTGCATTAGGAAATTGGAAGTTGTTAGAAAAAACGTTAATCGACTAAATATCATATAAAGTAACAAAAATCGGCAAATAATAGCATAAAACACGGTTTTTTTAAAAAAAAATTAATTTACCGCGGACGAAAGTGGAAATTGCACATTTGACCACGGATCAAACCAACATAATCAAAGTTTGACCGTGGTCAAACGTGCAAATTCCACGTTGACCGTGGCAGAAACGTGGAAATACCACGTTGGCCGTGGCTGAAACATGGTAATTCAACGTTCACCATGGTAGAAACGATGGAAAATTACGTTTCACCATGGCAGAACGTGATTTTCCAACGTTTCACCACGGTTGTAACGTGATTTTCCATTGTTGTCTCCATGGTGAACGTGGAAATCCCACGTTGGTACCATGGTTGAACGTGATTTTCCCACGTTTGGCCATGGTACCACTTCCCCAATTTTTTCGACTACAATTCGACACAAACAACAACATTAATCGATATCTAATTCAACCTATTTAGCAACCAATTCAACTAATTAGCAACAAATTAACACAAAACAACAATACTATTACAACTAATTACCAACAAAACAACTAACCAACTAAATAATAATTCAACTAATCGGATACAAAAACATAACCTAATTTACTAACTAATTCAATTCTAAAACAAAAACCAATCAATTTAATCGATCAACAATAACAATAAAGGAAAGAAAACTATTTAATTTCATAGTTTAATTCAATTAGTTTCAATTTCTAAACTAATTTAACAAAAAAAAAAAAAAAAAAAATGGGGCACTTACTTGGGATGTCGGAGGCAGCAGTGTGGTGGCGGTGGAGGCAGCAACGTCGGCGTGGTGGTGGCAGCTGTGTGGTGGCGGTGGTTGTGGTGGGAGTGTAGTGGTGTTGAGTGTTGGTGGTGTTGAGTGTTGATTGTTGAGTAGAGAGAATAGAGAGAATAGGGAGAATGGGTAGTGAGAGATGAGGGGTAGTGAGCGTCTTTTTTTTAAAAAACGTCGTCGACGTTTACTAAAACGTCGTCGATATTAACGAATCCGGTAAAAAATACTAACCTTCCTTTTATATATTTAATAAATAATTTATTCATATCCTTATTTGTCATTTTACAAAGAATCTAAACAATCTGCTAATCTAAAACTGTCAATTACCAAACACCTCTAAAACAATTCTGCTAAATAAATCTACTAGTCAAATCCGCTAAATCATTATGCTAGTCAAATCTGCTTTCTAAATCTGCTTCTGTTAATATTAATCCGCTGTTTACCAAACAGGGCCCGGTCTCATATAAAGTGGTTAATATTGTGTAAAATGACACTTACAGTCAATTATATGTGTAAGATCGTGTTTGTTTTGGTAAAAATTTACCGAGTTATTGATTTAATTTGTGGGTTAAAGCGATCGATCTATGGCCTATGAACGGAATAAAATGCGACGATAAAGACGAGCAAAAATGCAACGAAACTAGAGATGACACGAGGATTTTGGTGACGTGGAAAACCCGATGTGGGAACAACCGCGGGGGGAGTCAGAATCCCACCAATTTGGCACTATAATCGAGACGAAAATAAAGAAATACAAGGGTGTTTTTCTAGTGAATATTGCTTAGGAATTGATAGGGGTGTTGTTGTAGAAGTGTCAATGTGTGGAATGAGATGATCCTTTTTTCTATCTTTCCTTGCCTTTTATATTTGCTGCTGCTTAGGGTTAGGTCCAGAAAACATTTCGTTTCCTGGTTATGCTCCTGAATACTTGGTCAACCCCATAAAAATAGTGGGTGGTTATTGACCTCTTCTTACGTGGGCTTTGTTTGTTTGCTTTGACTAATCCAACGGCCCCTATGCTTACACATCATCAATCCTCTTACTTTTGTCTTGTCCATTCGTGTATTATCACGTCGCCTTTGATAAAAAGTATATTTTTTATCCTAACAGTGTTATATACGAGTATGAATTTACATTGTCTTTTTGGGTGATTATATCATGCTTACTCATAAGTAGAGGACTAGAGGTGATAATCGGATGTTTCGGATCACCCATATCGCTCTTGAGTCGGGTCAAAGCGGAGTGAATCGTACCGTACATGAGGGAGAAAATCCCGTGTGATTAGTGATTATTACTCGAATAACATACACCTTTTTATTTTGGGCAGTGTTTGTACGTCCCATGGGCCATATTTCACATCTAACAAGTTGAGTTCAGGTTGGATTTTGATCCATTATTTTTTTTTTGGGCCGTCGATAATATTTAATGAACTTCTCAAATTGACCCTTATAAGTTATAACCCAAACGTTTTAACTTTTAATCAACTACCGACAAACATTTTAATCGACAAATCGAAACTGACAACTAATATCGAATAACAAACAATTGAAAAACCTTAAATTTGTCCACAAATAGACAAAAATTAAACTAATCAACGTAAAATGAATCGTTTTTTTTTCCCTAAAATTAAAACAACGAATTATTAAGTGAAACACGTTAAGCTAATCGGCTTAAAATAAATCGATTTTAAAAAATAAATAAAAATAAAACGACCAATTACTAATCTTGACAATATATAACTAATCCTTGTAACAAAATTGATGAAAAGTGAACTTCTATTTATATAATTTTCAAATGTTAGTATTTACATTCTTCAAAAAGAAGATAACTATTGATCATTTTATTAAGGGTCAAGGGTGGGCTTGAGTCTCATGCATTAGTGTTAGTATCATGTTAGATTTTATCATTATACGAAATAAAAGGGTAACACTCGTTATCCCAAAATCCAAAAATTAGTTTAAATGATTGACTTCTGCTACCTGAAAATTTATGAACATAGGGCTTTACTATTACTAACGACAATAAACTAAGAAGAAAGTTTACAAAAGAAAATTTGATACCCTAAAATTTCATTTCCAGTTCCGCCACTATTTTGAGCTTATGAGCTATGGTATCACTAGTTACCCTTCATATTATTAAAGGGTCTTAAAAAAACAATATTCACATAACATATTTCAATTTTACAAACTCGATTTAAAGTTGTTGGACCTTGACAACCATGAAAAGTTCTCGTTAGAATGTGAGAGGGCAGCGTCGCTTAACAATTACATAAGGTTAAATAAAGACTTCAAGTAGCCTTTGTTTAAACAATAATAAGTATTCAATGCACATAAATTCTTGACCCAAACAAATGATATACGGAGTATATAAAATAACAATAGGTCTTGGTATAGACGGGTGGGGCGAACAAACGGGTAAAAACCTCTAATAAAATGGGCAGGGGAGACAAGGTGGGGCACCCCCCATGTGCTTCTCACTTTATGGCAAATGGGTATTTTGTGAGGGGAAATGGTATCCGTCTATACGTATAGACGGATAGTGTCCGTCTATAATGAGAATTTGTGATAAAATAAAACGACTTTAGTTGTCTAAGTTTTGTTTATCTCAGAGTAAGGAATTAATATTTTTAATATTTTTGACTTAAACAAATGTAATATTTTTATCTAAGCAATTATTATCTCCATGCTAATAGTCGATAGTTGAAGAATCTATGGATCCCTATGAAATACTTAAGAGGGGTGTGAATTGAGTATTTACCACTTTTTCGACTTTGATCGAATCTATAAAAGTATGATATTTATAATTTGAATTTATGAATTAAATTCAAAATATATTTTGAAGTGGTTCAGCTTCACACTCCGAAGCCTACGTTCACTATTCTCGATTAAAATTTTTAGTACCTCTCCACGGATTACAAAATAATCAACCCCTTTTACAACTAACTATAGTTGTAATAATGAGTATCCTTAAACACTCGACTTCACACTCGACTTCCTCTCGTTATAAAGAAAGTAATAAGAATATCTCTAAGATTGTTCACACAATTGAACGAATAAGAGATAAATCTATGACCACTGTTCTCCAGAACGATACTTGACAATTGTTGACTTGAGTAACACGACTTTTCAAAAGAAAACAAATTTTGCAATTAAAAACTTTTAAAAGCAAAGACAAATTATGCTCACAAATTATGTATGTTGAAAAGTTAATTTTAAAGTATCATATTACCTCCTATTTATACGAAAGTATAAAATAAAAATTGTGACAATTGTGATATACTATGTTTGTTATGTCATGTACGGAGTATAAGATAGAGTTTTGATCAAGGAATATCAAACTTTGTATACATACCACAATTGTAGTACCCAAAGGACTTCCCACGTGAGTAAAAAAACTATAGCAATTTGATTAGCAAAAACTGCCAAAAACCAATCACACGTGATGTCGATAATCATGGAATAAGACACTATGTGTTTGGGGGAAGTTGATACACATACACGAGGTGTGTGGAAATTTCCATACACGACCAATTAGAGTGTGACACGTGGCAATTGTGACTTAACCTTAGGTGGTTAGTTTAGGGTTAGGTTAGTAATTTTACATGTGTAGTTAAGTTTTTACTTATGCTAGTTAATTAGAGTAAGAAAGTGTCAAAACCCCAAAATGTTGTTGATAAGTCTCGATCCCATGACCTCTTGGTTCACATATACTTGCTATTACCATTGTGACACATCCATCTCTTTGTTATATGTATGTGTAAAATCTGAGTTAAATAATATTTACCTATAATAACTATTAAATATATACTTTTAGTTTATATTCAATGTAATGTATTTGCTGAGTTAGTTAATGTACTTGAAAAAAATTGAACAAAATATTTTATTTACTTATGGTAATTATTATTTTTACCTATAGTTACATTTAATGTATCTCCAAAATATTTTTACTTATGGTAATAAGGCCTTTTTTTAACGATTTTTTTAATCAAAAAAATATTTTTTTAAAAATGTAAAAATATTTTAAATTAATATTTAAATCATATTCAATGTTCACATTAATTATATTGACATAATTATTAAAATAAAGTTTTTTTAATAATTATTTTGTTATCAAATATTATAAAAGTTATATAAATTTGACTTTTTAGTTGTGTTTTTTTTAAAGTAATAAAAAAAGTAATTTTTTACCTATTTTTTCAAATATAATATATAAATATTAATATTTTAATAAAATTACTGATTTATCTTCGACCCAACAGGTCGATCCATTCGGGTAGGATCTCGACCTTAAAATAACGGGTCATTTCGAGTTCGGGTCAAACGGGTCGTCGGGTCGAAAGTTTCGGGTCTTTACCCTGGAAAAACGGTTCGGATCGGGTCGAGCCGGAATTTGACAGGTCTAATTAAATGTATAATATAGGTCCATATAATACTTATTTTAGTCTAATATTTCATACGGAATATTAGATTAATATTATTTTAGTATAATATTTCGTATTTATTTAAATATACTCTAATACAATAATAAACTAATATAAAATTTAATATGATTAAATTAAGCAAGAAAAAGATTCAACAAATATTTGATAAATTTAGTTAAATATATAAGCCTGATAAAATTGTGTAACTAACAAATAACTCAATAAATAGTGAAAATAATTGTAGCAATAGTTGATGTAGTAAATATGATAGTAATCGCACATTTGACTGATTTGAGTGGTAAGAGTAACGATAATAAAAGCCAGAATATTGAAAGTCATAGTAGCAAGAATTAGAGTACTGAAACTAACAGTATTAAATGTGGGAGTAGTAAAAAAAATAATGATGGCGGGAGTAGTGAAACTAACAGTAGTGAAACAAATGTTATAAAAGTTACAGTAGAAACAACGGAGAAAGTATGAAAAACTAGCTAACAATTCGGTTTAAGAAAATATTTTATTTATTTAAATACTCCGTGTATAAGCTTGATAAAATTAAGGATAAATGGCAAATTACTACCTAATATAGTCAGAAATTTATATTTTACTACCATATATACTTAATTATTCGAGTTACTACCCACAAAGTTGCAATAACACAAATCCTACTATGTGCTTGCCGGAAATTGGTACTAATTCTCAAAAATGGCCTGAGTGAGCCATACATCCCCATCTTTTATTTCAAAACATAATTTATACCCAATCTACCCTTTCTAATGCAACTCCTCTTCTCTTATTATCTATCCATCCCTTTCTTTCTCATTCATCTCCTTCATTTCATCTTCCATTGGTAATTTGAGCTTTATCTCTCTTTCAGATTCTCTCCTCTCAATCTCGCTTATTCTCTTTTTTCTATCCTTCCACTTTCATAAAATCAAATTAAGAATTAAAGACACAATTTTCAAGAATTAAAAACGAAATAAATAATTAATCTACAACATTTTCGAGAATTAAAGATGAAATAAAGGTGATTAATCCACAACATCAAGTATGAAAAAAACCCCAGTTTTCCAATTGAAATTATGCAACACGCAAAAACCCCCAAATTTTACAAATAAGCATACTCACTATGAAATTATGGTATCAAATTAAGAAATACAAAAACTAAACATCATAAAAAATAAAGAAATGGAAGATGAATTAAAGACGAAAGATGGGTCAGCAATGGTGCAAGCTAGAGAAATTTGATGAAGAAGGTAAAAAGATAGTAAATCTGGGTAATTTAGGTTAAAATGATGAGAGTGAGAGTTAGAATGAGTTAATGTCAGAGTAGTATTAAGTAAGGGCATATAGTCATTAGACATTAAGAGTAGTATGCTCAGGTGACTAAAATGTTACATAGTCCCATTTTCCGTCAATTTAATAGTAGGATGAAGTTAGTTGTAGGGTTGTAGGTAATAAGTTGCATAATTAGTTATATTAGGTAGTAATTTAAAAAAAAATTGACTTTAATAGGTAGTAATATGCAAATCGGCCTAAAATTAATGATAATAGTGAATTTAACTATAAAAATAGCGGGAATAGTCAAAGATACAACAGTAAGCGAAGTAGTAGTGAGCGCAATAGTATTAACAAGGGAGATGTCGTGGAATTAATAATATCAACAACGGGAGAATAAGTGAATGTGTCTCATAATTTGTTGATAAATTTGGCATCTCATCGTAATTTCAAGATATAGCATAGAACAATATATTATAAATCGTAAATGTATGTGTTTAAAAAATCTAACGCAATTATATTTTATACACAATAATTTTTTTTTTTATTTTTTTTTTTTGGCAACTGGTAAGAAAGATTCCTAGGCCACAGTCATGGCTCGCCTTGCTAGCTGGTCCGCCGCAGCGTTTCTTTCCCTACAAACATAACTAAAGCATAAACAATGAAAGTTAGCCGAGAGGATATTGATGTCATCCAGGATGCCTGCAATAAGATAATGCCTTTTCCCGTTGCCTGTCCACTGGAATAGTAGTTGTAAACAATCTGATGAAACTTCCACATGAAGGAATCCGCTGTCTCTAGCCCAAATAAGAGCCTTCATAACTCCTATAGCCTCAGCTTGTAAAGGACTCTCTGAAAAGCCTCTTCCGCTGCCATTACATATCACATTTCCTTCTATATCCACAGCAATCCATCCCCATGACGCATGACACGATTTCCGCCAGCTTGCGTCCACCATAAGTCTGATCATAGAACAAGAACCAAAAGTTCCTGTAACATAAAATGGGCCTCCATTTCGAAGGGTCGTCAAGTCTATCGGGTGATCCATATGCTCATACTCCATCATGTCATTAGAGACTCGCACTTCCTGCTGTTTTGGCTCCTTAACCGCCTTCAAAGCATCACTAACCAAGTGGTTATACACCCGAAAGAAAGCCTCAGGAACGAATCTGTCTCCCCTGAATCTAGCATTATTGCGTAAATTCCACAAAGAGACAATAATAGCAAGGAATTGAATCGTCGGTACCTCCCACTCATCAAGGGTTCGTAGATAAAGGAGCCAGTTAATAATCCAATCTCTAGCACTGATATGTCTTGTCTGAGTACTGTTCACACCCAGGGGTGATGCCGCCCAAACCCTAGCGGTAATCTCACAGTCCTTGAAAATGTGATCCACCGTTTCGATAGCCTCACAAAAAGGATGACATAAACAGCACGAATAATTCCACGGTAAATGTCGCCTCTCAAACTCCGCCCCCACCGGCAGAGAATTGGAAATAATCTTCCAAACCAAAATCTTCCAAGACCTTGATCCGGGGAGATGCCATAACCGGGAACCACAGAAATCCTTTTGTCTTGAGCTTAATCTCGTTCTATCCCGAGCCGATGCTGTTCTATTGAAAAAATCACTGAAGACCAAACCATAGCCACTTTTTACTGTGTAAGAACCATGTTGTGTAGTGGGCCATATGGGAACATCTTCAGTCTGATTAGTTCTTAGAACCGTGGCCAGGATCCTATTGGTGGTTTCCTCATTAAACAGTAATTGTATGAATTGTTGATTCCAACCCCCAGAGTTCAGTTGTAAATCCCCAATAGTAAGGTCCTTGAGAAAAGCGAAATCCTGGTCCAAGAGTTCGGCTTTCGGTTCTGGACTTTGGCCATTGACCCACTTAGTGGTCCAAACATTCAGATTCGAGGAGTACCCTGGCTGCCAGCATAAGTTATCCATGATAAGATGTAAACCATGTACCACACTCCTAACTCCCCATGATGAATTGCTTTTCCTTTGAGGTTTTAAATCACTTGTCCAACAAGAAGTACCAAAAATTTTTTCACGGAAAGTTAAGGTGAATAGTGAGTTCTCATTCGACACGATTCGCCACGCATGTTTTGACAGCAATGCTTGGTTGAGACACTCGACATTACGGATACCCAATCCGCCCTCCTTCTTTGGCAAACTAGTAAACTTCTTGCTACACCAATGGATCGACTTCCCTGATCTCGTCCCTGCCCACCAAAAATGTGACAGAAGAGCGTTGATCTTCTTCGTCACACTTACCGGTATTTTGAATACCGATAGAAAGTAAATAGAAATATTTGATAGAACAGACGAAATCAGGGTGAGTCTCCCTGCCGGTGATAGAAAGACCCCATTCCAAGAAGAAACTCTTTTGGTAACATTATCCAGTAAGCCTTTGAAGATTTCTTTTTTTGAACCTTGGAACTCCGTAGGCATACCCAGGTATTTCCCAATGCCTTTATTACTTTTAATATTGAACGTCTTAAGACATCCCTGGACTCTACGGAGAGACATATTTGGGCTGAACACCAACCCACATTTCTCTTCATTTAGCATTTGACCTGATGCGGAGCAGTACTGATCTATAATACCCCTTAGAGTCGTTGTCGCATTTCCTTTGTCCCTTATAAAGAAAACCGAGTCATCCGCAAAGAAAAGATGGGTTAGCGGTTGAATACCTCTGCAAATGTTGATCCCCCTAAGAGATCCATGAGCCTGCGCTGCGATCACATTGGAAGAAAGAACCTCCATGCATAATAAAAACAAGTAAGGCGATAAAGGATCTCCTTGTCTAAGACCGCATTCCGGTTTGAACTGCTTGAGTGGGGCACCATTGAAAAGCACCTCATAAGAAACTGTAGATACACAGTTCATTATAAGTCGCACCGTGTTGTCGGGAAAGCCGAACCGATACAGAACAGCTTTAAGGAAATCCCACCTGACCCGGTCATAAGCCTTACTCATGTCCGCCTTGAAGGCAAAGCTTCCAAATTTTCCTTTTTTCTGAGAATTAATTCTGTAAATTGCCTCATGAGCTAAGAGAATATTATCCGTGATGCTCCGGCCGGCAATAAAAGCATTTTGAAAGTTTCCCACAAGATATCTCATAATTTTCGTCATACGGTTGGTTATGCATTTTGTTACGATTCGCATAAACACATTGCATAGGCTGATTGGCCTGTAATCCTTCACCTCCTCAGGATTATCACACTTCGGAATCAAGGCAATAAAGGTTCTATTAACCTCACGTAGCACCATACCCGAATTTAGTATGGATAAGATCGCCTTTGTGAAATCCCTCTTGACTAGATGCCAACATTTCTGGTAAAAAATAGCTGGTATACCATCAGGTCCCGGCGATTTCATAGCACCCATCTGAAATGGTAAATAGATGTAGCCCGGGCGAGGCCGGGCAGCAAACCTAGTTAAATGTAAACGACATGTACAGATAATAATTACTATTAAGTAAATATAATATTTTGTTCAATTTTTTTTGTAGTACATTTAACTAACTAAGCAAATGCATTACATTGAATTTTTAAACTAAAAGTATATATTTAATAGTTATTATAGGTAAATATTATTTTAACTCGGATTTTACACATGCATATAACAAAAGATTTACAAATTTAACAAAGTGATGGATGCGTCACAATGGTAATAGCAAGTGGATGTGGATCAGGAGGTCATGGGTTCTCGAGTCTCTTCAATAACATTTTCAAGTTTTGACCTGATGATTTAATTACAGTAACTTAACAAGTTAACCACACATCTAAAATTACTAACCTAACCCTACACTAACCAATAGATATTAACCCTAGTTTGCCACGTGTCGCAATGTCATTGGTTGTGTATGAGTTTTTCATACACCTCGTGTATGTGTAGCCTTTTTGGTGTTGGGGCCAAATACAAATTGTATTCTTTTTGTAAAAGATAAGACAATTAACTAATTAGAAGAGATTAGTTTAATCACAAACTTTAGCCAAATACAAATCGTATTCTTTTTGTAAAAGATAAGACAATTAACTAATTAGAAGAGATTGGTTTAATCACAAACTTTAGCCAAAGCAGGACATACGGTAATATTGAGATAAGACTTAAGAGTCCAAGACATATTGTGAGACCCATCTCCTATATTACGTATGATTAAAATATTTAATTCTATTTGAATTTAAAAAAGTTTTTTCAAAACACATAAATATTATTTGTAAAAATAAAATAAATTTTCTTTCGAAAAATATCGTGTTACGTAGCCACCCTAAGTTATAGTACAATCGACTATAACTTAGAGTATAAGTGTATTAAATTATAATTGTAATAATTATAACTTAACACTAACTCAAAACAATTATTAAATATCGTAGAGGAGGGACGATCTAACTACTAACTAATCTTCCTTGAAAATTCTTCAGGTGTAAGTTCCTTTCAACTTCTTGATCACGAACTCAAACCGCATTATAAAATCGTCATTTTGCAATTTGTAACCTTGTTAATCTATACAGACTAAACAAACAATTACGTGCAAACTTATATAACAATTATTATATACTTGTCATCATCAAAACATAAAATGTATAAGACACGGTCCAACAATAGTAATTATTTATTGTTTGTCTTAAGAAAAACTAACTATTATTTATAATTCCGTAAAAAAAGAATAGATAAATAATCGAGACGGATGAAGTAATTAATGTTGACATCTGTCTACATGTCATAGATAGACAATTCAATTGTCCACGTTATGTAGGCGTTAGATTAATAAATAAGAGAAGGGTATCTGAGTATCTCACTTACGATCATAGGATCTGGTATTTTGGTGCCATATATTGATATATACACTTTGATTTATTTGTGCGTAAATAAGGCCAACTCTTATACACCTAATTGCAATCATAATGTGATGGGTTTGACTCATCTTGCGTATACACTAATACACTATACACTAACAAACAAATTACATGGTATTATTCAAATAAATAATATCCTTAAAAGGGTGTTTGGTTCAAGCATTGTAGATATAAGATATGGGTTTGGAATAAGCTACTCATACCTTGTGTTTAGTTCACTGTTTTTGTAATTTGATATTCATACCTCAAACCCAATCCATATCACCCTGCTTTGATTCCTGATTCTATACTGATACTTTTATGCGAACCAAACGCTCCCTAAAAGATCGTAAGACTAAGGCCACGGGGAGTATAAGTAGTACGACGATTTTATAACCGATTTTACATATTATCGATCCAATTTGTAGACTTTATTTTGTAAATTTTATTATAGTTTTTAATGTGTATAATAACTTTGTGTTTTTCTTATGTTAATTAGCCGATAATATTGGGTCACTGCAGACTCACAGGCCGGCTTAGGTCGGGTTGGGTTGGAGTTTAAATAAGGTTCCTATCGGTTACCAGTTTAACCTTGGGTTGGCCGGTTTGGTTTTAGATTCTGTCGTGTTTTGGGAGTTTACATCGAGTTACAGTGATTAGGCCAGCTTTTGCTAGCTTCATGTTTATCACAATTCACAAATAAAATTTAAATTTTCTTGAGTATGATTTAATTGTGTGAACTTACTTATTTTTACTTAACAAAATGAGTACAACATTAAAAAAAAAAAAAAAGTAAGATTAATTAGGCCCGATCATTTGAGCTGAACGATTCTCTAAGCTGAACTAGGTTGAATTGCACTGAAATGAGCTGAAGTGAGTTGGACTGAACCAAAATTTCTTGAAATAAATAGATCTAAACTTAGTGAGCTAAATTAAACTGAGGTGAACTGAAATTAAGCCAAAAAAACAGGCCTTAATCTTGTGTGAATCCATGCATGAATCACGCGCTCCTGAATGCAAAATGGCATACAATTCAATTGACAATTATTCAAAGATTCTGCCAGAAAGACTAGCCCATACTAAATACTCTATTTAAATGCAACTATTCCATGTTTCCAACACTATAACTTGGTTCCATAATAGAAGTATTATATAACTACTAGTCTACTACTACTAGTTATAGTTTCAACATCACCACCACCTTACTAATTTTTCAAAATGTTAATTTCTCCATCAAATTTGCAACCTTTTCCCTTGTCAAAAACCAACATTAATCCAATCCCGACGACGTTTTCGACGTCAAACAACCCTCCTAAATGGCCTAGACCATGCACCTACAATGCATTTTCATCAACACAAGATGCATTAGCATGGAAAATGAATGAGTCATGGAGGGTAGAAAGGGACATTGAGGAAAATGGTGAAAAAATATTTGATGTAAAAGATTTATCTACTTGTTGGAAAGAAATCCATGGGGAGGATGAATGGGTCGGGTTACTTGACCCGATGGACCCGCTTTTACGGGCCGAATTGATCCGGTATGGTGAAATGGCCCAAGCATGTTATGATGGGTTTGACTTTGATCCATATTCTAAGTATTGTGGAAGTTGTAGATTTTCAAAGGATGATTTTTTTATGGGCTTAGAAATGGAAGATCATGGTTATGATGTAACAAGGTATTTATATGCTACATCTAATATTAATTTGCCTAATTTTTTTAGGAAATCTAGATGGCCTAAAGTTTGGTCTAAAAATGCTAATTGGATTGGGTATGTTGGGGTGTCTAATGATGAAAAATCCAAACAATTGGGTCGTAGAGATATTACTATTTCTTGGAGGGGTACCGTGACCCGACTCGAGTGGGTCCAGGATTTGATGGATTACCTTAGACCCATTTCGTCTAAGGGGATCCCGTGTCCTGACCCAGACGTTAAGGCTGAATTAGGGTTTTTGGATTTGTACACCGATAAAGACATATTATGTCGGTATTGTAAGTACTCAGCCAGAGAACAGATATTAAGTGAGGTGAAACGTCTGTTAGAGGTGTACAAAGATGAGGAGGTCAGTATAACGATAACCGGTCACAGCTTGGGTTCTGCCCTAGCCATATTGAGTGCTTATGACTTGGCCGAGACGGGTATTCATTTGGGTTATGATGGTCGGGTTAGCCCGATTTGTGTGTACTCGTATTCGGGCCCACGGGTCGGGAATGTGAGGTTTAAGGAAAGGTTAGAATGGTTAGGAGTGAAAGTGCTTAGGGTGTTAAATGTGCATGATTTGGTGCCTAAAACACCAGGATTATTATTTAATGAACATTCACAAAAGGGTTTAATGTATATGGCAAACAGTTTGCCATGGAGTTATTATCATGTAGGGGTGGAGCTTGCTTTGGACCATAAGAATTCTCCATTTCTTAAAGACACAAATGATCTTACTTGTTTACATAATTTAGAAGCCCTCTTGCATCTACTTGACGGGTTAGTATATACTCCGTATTTCCTTTTTTCAAATTTATTTTTATACGTTTAATTAAAATATGCTTTAGTCCGAAGTTTTGTTGAATAGAGGGAGTACCTTTTTTTACTTCCCTATTGCATTATTTTGTCAAATGATTCTGACTTTAATTTTGTGTTTATCTTGGCGAAGAATTTTTTTTTGTCGGATCTCTATGCATGCATTTCACTTTAGCTTTGAAAAATATATATGAAAAAGTATAATACTATACAGAGAAATTGTTTAAAATGTGTAAAAAAGAGCAAAGAAAATAAGAGATTTTTTTTACAATCTTATATCGGATTTTCTGCAAGTTATTTTGGCTATGACGGAACTTAATTTAATATAATTTCACTTCTTCCAAAAAAAAAAAAAAAAAAAATTGCCTATCACACAAGTGTCCAAATGTGAGAGGAATATGTGATAGCAATACATTAAGTTAACGTCACACTCATAATTTCGTAAGACTTGCAAAAACAACACAAACTATGCATTAACTATTCACATGGACGACGACTAACCTAACTGAAAATATATTAGAATATGTAATGCTGGTACTTAATACTCTCTTCGTTTCAATAATTATTTGAAACGAAAAAGGAATAACCTCAAAGTGAAAAGATGAATTATGTTAATTGTATTGTACTCGCGATTATACATGATTTATATTGTAATGTATTTTCAATCAATTGTAATTTATAAATTATATTATGTGATAATAACAACATAGTATTATAATGACGAAGTATCTTGGTAGAGTCTTAGAGATGAAGTTACGAAGAATGTTCCAATGAACTAAAACGTCAATTTACATGTTTAATACGGAGTAAAAAATTACCCGCGAATCCACGAGGAGAAGGTCAAAGCACTTAAGAAAGATAATTAAGCAACTTAATTTAATTAATATCTTTGCATCATAATTATAAATCTTCATCTTTGCATCATAATTATAAATCTTCAAGCAAAGTTTAGTAGTAGTAAATGTTTGAGAATAATACTAAGTAATATTTAATGTTGACTTCGCTTGATGGGATCACGAGAGGAATGTTCAACGTATTATCAAATTTACATGTTGTACTATGATTGAATTTCTCTTTGAAAGTCTTATGTATAGTGTACATATAATATGGCTTTTTTATTCTTGTGACAACCTAAAATAAAAGTTGAAATTTGAGTAATCTATTATTATAAGGATGATTAATAGTGAAGCAGAAATGACATTATGAATTTATGACCTAACATATGTGCATCAATGTTTTTTTTTTTTTTTTGACAGAAGGTGAATAACTTACATTATTGATAACAGTACAAAGTAAGCTACTCGACTAGGTAGCACTAGACACTTCTCACCTAGATCTAGCACTACAAAGCCATACATAGAGATTACATAGCCTTTAATTAAAAGAACAACTACAACATTAGGATAAGCAAGATAAACGATTGAAGAAAGGCAAAAGACGGCAGCTTGGTCACGAACGTTGATGTCAACTTCATAGATACGGTAGACCTCCAAAAACCGTCGAAACATACAAACAATGGAGTGACAATGACCAGGTGCACTTACGCTCTTGCGAAAAGAACGTAGAAAGAAAAGATAGAGATTACATAGCCTTTAATTAAAAGAACAACTACAACATTAGGATAAGCAAGATAAACGATTGAAGAAAGGCAAAAGACGGCAGCTTGGTCACGAACGTTGATGTCAACTTCATAGATACGGTAGACCTCCAAAAACCGTCGAAACATACAAACAATGGAGTGACAATGACCAGGTGCACTTACGCTCTTGCGCAAAGAACGTAGAAAGAAAAGATGAGAAGTAAGACGGAGCCTACCCTCGGCGGAGATAAATCTCCTACACCTAAGAAATCGCACCCATTGATCATAGGACAACTGGACCGAGAAAGCCACCATACAATGAGTAACCCGAACCCCCAGAGACACAAGTACCTCAACACCATCACCGTTTAACGGACTTGGCTTACCACAAAAGAGACGATAAAGACTCCCATATAAGGAGATTATTAGCAGAAAAAGACAAGACAGGAAAAGGAAGAGCGTCACCATTCAAATACGAGAAGACCACCACCTCTAACCCAACCAACGCCACCACCTTTAACCCTTGCTCAACCCAACCATGGCACTTCACAGACCCAAAACCTTCAACCGTACAATCATTCTAAACGAACCGACAGACCCAACGACCACACCAAGACCACCCTAGCTGATCGGTCAACACAAGGACCACAATAAACCCAAATCAAACCGAGATTCTCAAAAACAGCCTCCCGAGACCACAGCCTCACATGCAACAAGACCAACAAAGTCCAAAGAAGAACCAGACCATAAAACCGACAAAGAAACGACCACAAACCTGACAAGGGACAGAAAAAGCATAGAACCGAAAGGTGGGGGAAATGGGGGGATCACCAATCGGTCCTAAACCGCAACCGACACCCCAGACGACGGACCGATTGGTGGGGGAAATGGGGGGATCACCAATCGGTCCTAAAACCGCAACCGATGATGTGAATACGGTGCGAAGCTTCAAATAAAAATTCTACCGGAAAATACCGTATCACGAAATGAAAAAAAAAAAAAAAAACGGAGGGGAAGCTTGGGCACACGGTCAAGCTTGGGAAAAAGGAGAAAAGAAAAGATCAATGCACCATCATTAATCCTTTCCTAGTTAATTGTATTAGTTTATAGTTTTTGTTGTAGTTTTAATTTTCCATAAGCTTTTAAATAAATTTGTAGAAAACTAGGATAGAATAAATTAGCCTTGGAATTATGGGTCAAAGAAGGCATTAAAGCCCTCTTGGTGAACCGTGTAGAGAGGCTATATAAGGCCCCTTTGGTTTGTTTTATTTTTCATATGTTGTTTGATAAAAATTGAGTTAATTCTCTAAAATCTTGTCTTGGTTATTTGTGTCGTTACACAAGTGCTTTGGCTTAAGAGGTCGAAACGCATATTTCGAACATTGCTTAAACGAGGGACGTGCTCCTTAGTTTGAGTCGAGTTATTCGACGAGTATCGGATAATTCAAATATTGGCGAGGTTATAGGTCTAACCGCGACAAATATCCTTTCTTTTCCCCTTATTCTCAAAAAAACTAACCAAATACAAAATTCAAAATGTCGAGTCAAAATCACGAGTCTCCCGCTTCCGCAAAATTCACATCAAAAGTGGTATCAGAGCTTCGGCTCTCGGATATCTTGAGCATAGAAGATCCTGTGGAATGCGATTCTCTTTTCAACCAACCATCTCTCGACCTTTCACTACCACCTATCTTCGACATATACAATGATGAGGACGGACTTCGTTGGTCGGAGCTCCAACACGAGCTAATAGACCAATATGATGCTTGGTGCGAACTAGGCCCCAACAACCGCAACAATGTGGGTTTAATCGGCCCAACCATTGATGAATTCGTGCCCGCCACACGCGACGAACAAGGCTGCCACGGAAGTGGCCTAATCCCTAATGTCGACTTTGGTGACGAGCGACCCTTGCCGGACCCACCCGCGGCACAACCAGGCCGTGACCCCGAGACACCGGCAGGCCACGCACCACCCAACCAGCCCACCGTCGACGTGGCCGTTCAAAAGGACGGATTCCCTTTGCCATCCCGAATTGAGACTTGCCGTGGTGGATGGCTCACGACGCAAGTAGAGGAGCCAACCGAGATTGCAAGCATGTATCGATTTGAAAGCAAAGGGACAAGGAAGCCTTAAGTTCATTCTTAGGCGAGTTCGGGTTAGTGATCCACCAACAATGGGTGGGACTCCAAGGGCCTTGGAAAGAAAAATCGAGGAGACCGATTGGATAGGTTTGAACCCTTATGCTAGGAGGAGCGGGGGTAAGACAATAGCAACTCAAGGGACCTTGGAAAGAAAAGTCAAGGAGACCGATTGGATTGGTTTAAATCCTTATGCTAGGAGGGGCCGAGGCAAAGCAATAGCGCCGTGGATAAAGGAATCAATTGGAAGCAACAAGATTGAATCAAGCGATGAGGGCAGCACGGCCGCCTCAAGGATCGCAGTTAAGGCCTTACAACCACGACTTCCTAGACGTTTTAAAAATACAATTCGAAAAAGGAAGCGACGAAGAATTGGGAGTCATGAAGAATCGGGACGATTCTTCTAAAAGAAGGAGGAATTGATGTGAATACGGTGCGAAGCTTCAAATAAAAATTCTACCGGAAAATACCGTATCACGAAATGCAAAAAAAAAAAAAAAAAAAAAAAAAAAAAAAACGGAGGGGAAGCTTGGGCACACGGTCAAGCTTGGGAAAAAGGAGAAAAGAAAAGATCAATGCACCATCATTAATCCTTTCCTAGTTAATTGTATTAGTTTATAGTTTTTGTTGTAGTTTTAATTTTCCATAAGCTTTTAAATAAATTTGTAGAAAACTAGGATAGAATAAATTAGCCTTGGAATTATGGGTCAAAGAAGGCATTAAAGCCCTCTTGGTGAACCGTGTAGAGAGGCTATATAAGGCCCCTTTGGTTTGTTTTATTTTTCATATGTTGTTTGATAAAAATTGAGTTAATTCTCTAAAATCTTGTCTTGGTTATTTGTGTCATTACACAAGTGCTTTGGCTTAAGAGGTCGAAACGCATATTTCGAACCTTGCTTAAACGAGGGACGTGCTCCTTAGTTTGAGTCGAGTTATTCGACGAGTATCGGATAATTCAAATATTGGCGTGGTTATAGGTCTAACCGCGACAAATATCCTTTCTTTTCCCCTTATTCTCAAAAAAACTAACCAAATACAAAATTCAAAATGTCGAGTCAAAATCACGAGTCTCCCGCTTCCGCAAAATTCACATCAAAAGTGGTATCAGAGCTTCGGCTCTCGGATATCTTGAGCATAGAAGATCCTGTGGAATGCGATTCTCTTTTCAACCAACCATCTCTCGACCTTTCACTACCACCTATCTTCGACATATACAATGATGAGGACGGACTTCGTTGGTCGGAGCTCCAACACGAGCTAATAGACCAATATGATGCTTGGTGCGAACTAGGCCCCAACAACCGCAACAATGTGGGTTTAATCGGCCCAACCATTGATGAATTCGTGCCCGCCACACGCGACGAACAAGGCTGCCACGGAAGTGGCCTAATCCCTAATGTCGACTTTGGTGACGAGCGACCCTTGCCGGACCCACCCGCGGCACAACCAGGCCGTGACCCCGAGACACCGGCAGGCCACGCACCACCCAACTAGCCCACCGTCGACGTGGCCGTTCAAAAGGACGGATTCCCTTTGCCATCCCGAATTGAGACTTGCCGTGGTGGATGGCTCACGACGCAAGTAGAGGAGCCAACCGAGATTGTAAGCATGTATCGATTTGAAGCAAAAGGGACAAGGAAGCCTTAAGTTCATTCTTAGGCGAGTTCGGGTTAGTGATCCACCAACAATGGGTGGGACTCCAAGGGCCTTGGAAAGAAAAATCGAGGAGACCGATTGGATAGGTTTGAACCCTTATGCTAGGAGGAGCGGGGGTAAGACAATAGCAACTCAAGGGACCTTGGAAAGACAAGTCGAGGAGACCGATTGGATTGGTTTAAATCCTTATGCTAGGAGGGGCCGAGGCAAAGCAATAGCGCCGTGGATAAAGGAATCAATTGGAAGCAACAAGATTGAATCAAGCGATGAGGGCAGCACGGCCGCCTCAAGGATCGCAGTTAAGGCCTTACAACCACGACTTCCTAGACGTTTTAAAAATACGATTCGAAAAAGGAAGCGACGAAGAATTGGGAGTCATGAAGAATCGGGACGATTCTTCTAAAAGAAGGAGGAATTGATGTGAATACGGTGCGAAGCTTCAAATAAAAATTCTACCGGAAAATACCGTATCACGAAATGCAAAAAAAAAAAAAAAAAAAAAAACGGAGGGGAAGCTTGGGCACACGGTCAAGCTTGGGAAAAAGGAGAAAAGAAAAGATCAATGCACCATCATTAATCCTTTCCTAGTTAATTGTATTAGTTTATAGTTTTTGTTGTAGTTTTAATTTTCCATAAGCTTTTAAATAAATTTGTAGAAAACTAGGATAGAATAAATTAGCCTTGGAATTATGGGTCAAAGAAGGCATTAAAGCCCTCTTGGTGAACCGTGTAGAGAGGCTATATAAGGCCCCTTTGGTTTGTTTTATTTTTCATATGTTGTTTGATAAAAATTGAGTTAATTCTCTAAAATCTTGTCTTGGTTATTTGTGTCGTTACACAAGTGCTTTGGCTTAAGAGGTCGAAACGCATATTTCGAACCTTGCTTAAACGAGGGACGTGCTCCTTAGTTTGAGTCGAGTTATTCGACGAGTATCGGATAATTCAAATATTGGCGTGGTTATAGGTCTAACCGCGACAAATATCCTTTCTTTTCCCCTTATTCTCAAAAAAACTAACCAAATACAAAATTCAAAATGTTGAGTCAAAATCACGAGTCTCCCGCTTCCGCAAAATTCACATCAACCGACACCCCAGACGACGGACCGATTGGTGGGGGAAATGGGAGGATCACCAATCGGTCCCAAAACAGACCTGAAAAACAAAGCACATCGACACAGCCCAACAAAGACGGACTGACATTAACAACACCAAACCCGACCACCAAAATATAAAAAACCTAGGACAAAGGCCTTACCAGGGGGTGGGGAAAGGGGCGAGGGGAAGGGGAAACACCCCCTGACCAAGGATGCATGCAAGACTGGCGCAGACAAGGCGGAGAATCGGAAGAAGAGAAGAAAATTGGATCAACAAGGCAAAACCTCACAACCAAACAGTCACAACAAGGCCGATCATCAAAAAAACTCGGAGGAACGATAGCCACGGAGGAAGAAGACAGTGAAGGGCCGAATCCGCCGGAGATAAGCCCATGGAAGAGCCCATCTCCGGCGAAGGTTGGGGGAGGAAAGGGGAGGTAGTGTGTGGGAGGCGGAGGCGGCGGATCAAAGAAAAAAAATTAGGGTTTTTTTGTTTAGAGAGATGGGGGAGAAAAGTAGAGAGAGAGCGAGGTGGGGTTTTATGTGCATCAATGTTGTTGGTTATAGACTTATAGTACAATTCGAACAATCTCACTTGCTTCCGACATGACAAATTCTCAATTATGTTGCTAAGTAATGATAATCCACCCAAAAAGTAATTAAAATTCTCTCCATCTCCTTCCATTACCTCTCAATAACTCAATGGCCTGGATTTTGTCTTACAACAATGTTGACGGTTAATTATTTGGTGAAATGGAAAATGGAGAATGAATAATAATTTAATATGATTATATTAGAAGAATTGGAAAGAAAAAGAAATGGAGAGGATTTCCTTAGACTTACAAATTATCATGTCAATTAGTTTAACTGATAACATAACATCGATTAAAGTGAAATTTATGGCCAGGGTTCAAGACTCGCTAACAACAAAGCCGCTAAATTGAAATGCAGGTATCAAGGAAGAGGAAGAAGGTTTCATCTATGCGGAAGGGATATAGCACTGGTAAACAAAGGATGTGATTTCTTGGAAGATCACCATATGATTCCTCCTTCATGGAGACAAGATGCCAACAAAGGTATGAGCAGGACTAATGATGGCCGTTGGATACAGGCCGACCGCTCCGTTCATGATGATCATCCTGAGTATACTCATCATCACCTCCAGCAATTGGGAATTATTCCTCATCACTAACTCTTTTTTAGAATCTTTATTCTGTTTTTGTACAAAACTCGAAAATGTATACAATAGCGAGTCACGTTGAGAGGTGGTCTTACACGTAAGAGATCAACCATAAATTCTTACAAAATTCTAACTGGTGTATAAAGATCTGAATGCCTTGTTATTACTCTGGGAAAAAGAGGAAAAAAATTAACCCGATGACCTAATTGCACTCACATATGATGAACAAAGAAGATAACTACTCGGGAAAAAAAAAAAATAAACAGGCACCATGATATACAGTGTGAAATCGGCTGACTATGATGAGGAACACAGTTAAAACGACTTCATAATGACTTCATCTTCGGTATTTCTCGACATCCCCAGGGTGAAAAGAGATGAATAATTTGATATAAATAAAGTAGCCACTCAACGTCAAAATGTTCACATTGAAGTAATCTCCGGCAAGCACGTAGTCGATTGCTCCTACAATGTTGGAAACATTAGATCTTCTTTAAATAATATATTAAGAGCGGGAGCGAGAGGGACAATTTTACTTCCAAAACTTTTCAATGTGTGAAAAAAATTTATTTGATTGGGGCCTTGGGGTGAAAATTACATTCCTTCATTTCAGTCTAACATGCTAGCCAAACAATGGGTATCAGGAAAATGGAAACGGCTTTTGTAAACAAAAAATAATAATTGCCATCAAATCATAACACTGTTCGTAATCTATATAATTGCCATCAAATCATAACTTGTAATCTATTTAACATGGTCGTTTACCCATATCAATAACTGAAAACAGATGAATAATAGCATTCTCCCTCTTCCTCTCCTTCCCCATCCCTTAACGTTCTAATCTCCTCATCCAAACCAGGCTTATAAGCGTAACATTATACAAACATCGATCCTAATATTGAAGCTAAGTGAAGGGAAAGCAATAGTTAGTTAGACATGTTAGTGGCTTAATGCTGCTGCAAAGTCATCGAGAGGGGTGCTCATGACCTGGTTTCAAAACCCGGCAACATCATAAAACTATTTTTGTTGCTCCCTTTACACATTAAAAGAAGAATTACATCATTGAGTAGTGCGAAGCCGCAGACTAGCAAGAATGAAATCACTTATATACAAGTAGTGAAGTATAAAACCCTATCTCACGATCCATGTCAGTGAACATGGAAAGGGTGCCAGTAGTTTGGCAAATTGTTACCCAAGCAAATGTTCCTGAAGTCGATAGTACTAACTACTAAATGCAGGTAAACAACGTTAAGTAGTAAGGAAGATTCTTACTTTCATGATTGAGCGATGCAGTCAGAAAGCATTGGTATATTAGCCTAAGCACCAGCTACAGCTTGAACACCAGACTGTTTTTCCTCCTGGAATGGAAATAATCAGAGAAGATCAGAAACAGCGATACTCTGGTCACACAAGCAAACTAATAGTCATCACGACTCCAGGAAAAAAAAAGTATCTACATGAAACATATGGTGATACAATGAACTGAAACCCCTCCATTTTTTTCAAAAGAAGCATCCGTTTAAAAAAAAATAGGTACAATAATACCAATATCCACCCCCCCCCCCCTCCCGCCCACCCACACACACAAATCCTGCTTGGGGGTGGTGCAAATAAATGTTTTGGTGGTTTTCGTAAGTAAATTAGCTGAGAAACGCATTACAAAAGTCGGGCTTGAAAATCTTTAAAGAGTAAGACTTGTAAGAAGTTAGCATTATCACAAACGAAACTTCCAAAATCCCAACCTTTGGTGGTCCATTACGAATCTGCCGTGTAGGTGTCCTCATTGTGACAAATTCCTCTGCAGCTGTGGGATGAATCCCAATGGTTGCATCAAAGTCTGCCTTAGTCAAGCCAGCTTTAACTGCGACTGCAAACCCCTGTAAGTATGCAATCCAGTCAGATGTGGACGAACCAACTATAGTTTATAGCAATGGTTATTTCTTACTCTGTATTTACGTAGAGTTTTATGTTCCTCTAATTACGGTTATTTTTTCGAAGCAGCAATTTGTTTGCTGTCATTTACTTTTAAATCAACAATTGTATCGTAAATTTATCAAAAGAAAGCACATTGAAGTACTTGGTATCAAAGTTTGGAATAATATTACTGATACTTCAAATAGGAACATTCATTAAAATATTCAGTACGTTCTGCACGGGTATTAACCTACTACATGTAACCCCACCCATTCACCCAAGCAGAAAGAAGTAGTTAATGAACCTGGGCTATTTCAGGTGCATCATCTCCACACATATGTAGGCCAATGACTTTGTTAGTCTTTGCACAGACCACAAGTTTCATGAAAACCCGGTCCGGGAGACCAGATAAAGTGGCCTTTAAGGGCCTAAAATTTGCAGTATAAACATCAATATCACCATATTTTTCAACAGCCTGCAAAACCAAAAGAAAATCAATCCCGGTAATACACATTAAATGGATAACTAAGTTGGTGGATCACTTACTTGCTCCTCTGATAGACCGACTTGGCCGATAGGTGGCTGGGAAAACACAGCGGCAGGCACAGCTCTGCTCGATCATATGAATACAGAACTAAGGTCAAACAGTTGCGCACACATATAGTGACATGTCAAACTCTCAAAATCGTAGATATCTAAAGGAATCAAGTTACTGATACACCACTGAAGAAACAAACATTATGTTAGCATAATGTTGTTTCAGTTTCAGCACAAGAAGAGGGAGTGACATTCACAAAAGCTTTCTCGATTCAAGATGTGTAGAATAGTTTTTGGTCAAAACCCAATATGACCAACAAGCCCAACTTCAATATTTACAGCGATAGACTGGACATAACACAGACTTAAAAGAGGAAATCTTGAAATGGGCTCCTACATTGCAAACTACTGTCGTGCATATATGCATGCTTACACCCTAAACGATCCCAAGAAGCTACTGAGAAAGGATTTCAGTGGTAGACCCAAATCCCAATAGGCTAATAATGAGCTATCAAGTGGATTGTACAATCCGCTATCTGCCATATTGAACTGCATGGCAATACTGCCATTGTTCAGGATGGAGTTAATTCTTGAGGTGGGAAATTGCAATGTTGGAAAAACAAGTTTGACCAAACAGCATTTTTTTCCCCAAAATAAGGCAGTGTTCTTCAAATCATGTGTTCCACCAAAACTTTATAAATACATTCACTTGACCACACATTTCAGTACTCTGAGAGCACAAGGCATCATAAGATAGCATCATCAAAATTGAACTCGTAAGAGACGATTAAGGTTGGCTGTGGGGACTTTGAGTAACCTAACCATAAAGCTCCCCCATCCAAAAAAATGGGAAAAGAAGGTCATAACGCTAAAATATAAGTACAAATCTTGCAATGCTTCCCTTCTCCCTGTTTCTCATTTAAAACGCAAAAATTCTAGCAATTTACCTGGGTTTGGGAAAGGAGTAACTCAAAATGATAGACACAACCTCCTACTTTCTAAACTCTTAGAAGGATGAACTTCTTACTTTCTTCCCTTTTTCCCCCGATGTATACAAAAAAATGGCTCACTCATGTCACAGTGTATTGTAAAGGTACTCACTACAAACAGATGTAGCCAAAATTATACAGAACTACAGAAGCGTGTATAGAAGAATTAATCGTTCAAAGGTAAACAAGAATTACAAGATACCTATAATCAGGTTTTGTTGGGTCATTTGCAAATAGCGTTTTTGCTAATGCTGCTCCCTCCATCAAAGCAACGGGGGTCAGATTCACTCTATCCGTTACATCACCAACTGCCCATATGGAAGGAACTGATGTCTGGGAGTACTCATTGACCTGAACAAACAGTACAATGAGTTGCGGACTGTGACAATAGCCAGATGGTAGCAGTACAGACAGACATGACGAGAAGTACCTCTATAGCTCCGTTATCTTTCATCTTTACCCCAACTGCTTCTAAGCCCAAGTTCTGCAAATTATGTGAACTCAACCAATAAGTACCTTAAAGCTCACAAAGCAATAGGTAATGTAACATACTTCAAAAGAAATCCATGACTAACGATTATTTCCATTTCACACCTACTAAACACCAATAAAAGACAAAAAAACGCCTGTAGAAAGCAGTATGAAATAAGACCTTAGTATTTGGTCTTCGTCCTGTAGCAAACATGACATGTGAAAACCCATCAATGGTTCCCTTGTTAGTTTTCAATGACAGGGTTCCATCTGCAGACTTAACAATAGCTTGCGGAGATTCTTCTGTGTGAAACTCAATTCCTCTTACAGCCATCTGTTTGCCAACAAAATCTCGGACCTGCAAAACACGAAAGAAATTGATTACAATCCTGCATATCCCACATTAGGCAGCTAAACAATACTCCCTCCCATCCAAACCAAAGGTAACACTTACCTTATTCGGACCATCCAAACCAAACTACCCATTCCTTATTTGGTAAAAAACATGACTAAAGACCCCTCATACACCCTTATTATTTACAGAAAATGTCATCATATTTGTGGCCCTCCTTTAATTAAGCTACAAGTGGTCCTACTTTAATTCCAATATTACCCTTACTTTTTCTCTATTTTCTTAAAACTTGTGCTCCCACCCATGTTACCTTTGGTTTGGATGGGAGGGAGTATATAGGAGCATAACAGTACCTCCTCATCGAAGCCTCTTAGGACCTGCTTTTGACGAATGAATACATGAACATCACTAGACAAACCATTGAAGATGCCCGCAAATTCCACGGCAATGTATCCACCACCTACAATTGCAATTTTCTTAGGTCTTTCTGGTAGGTCGAGAGCGGCATCGGAGTCGATAACGTATTCTTTGCCGGGAATATCAGGAATAAACGGACGCCCTCCAACAGAGATCAATATGTTCCTTGTTGAATAAAGTTTTCCGTCCACATCTACTGTGTGAGCATCCACTATCTGTTTTCAGAAGTTACTCAGTAGTTAGGCTCGGAAATGCTGGTGTCAGTAGTATTAGCATATTAAGTCTGAAGTGAAGTATAATTTGATCATATAACCTTTCCACGGCCTTCAATCAATTGGACATTTGCATTTTTCAAAATATTCTTATAGATGCCTGTGAGGCGTTGAAGCTCCGCATTCTTGTTGGCCATCATGGTGCTCCAGTCATGCTTGGGTTCAGTGTCATAACTCCACCCAAACCCATGACTCTCCTCAAATTCATGAGCATATTTAGACGAGTAAACAAGCAGCTTCTTAGGCACACATCCACGAAGGACGCATCTGTCAGAATAACCAAAGTAAATAACTAAACATTAGGACTATGTCAAAACAAATTTGATGTCGAGCATATTTTTTCAAGCCACCGGCCTGCAACTTTAAATGAAACTTAACATAAATCCCAAGATCTCTTTCACTACAAGTCTACAACATAAGATGATGAAATGACATTAGAAGAGTCCAACCAGCATCGTCTTTCTGGCTTTTATGTAATTAATTATAAACCCTGACCCTATCCATAAAGAACTGAAGTCAATTTTATTCCACAAGATATTGTTAATATAAACTATAGACTTTACACAATATAACCACTGCGTTGCATTCCTGCAATTAAATACTTATCCAGTATATGAGCCATTTTCGCAAATCCAAGTAACACAGCTTAAGACAAACTCCGAACATCCGCAGCGTTGCAAAACTTAGAGAAAACATGAGCCAAATAGGGCAACATGTATATGGATCAAATAAATCAATATTCCAATTTCCAAGCATCTTTATACTTTTTTGTGGTTCCAAATAGAAATAAACGCAATCCTCAACAACCTTCCAACAAAGAATCTATTCATCATATATTGTTAAATTTGGTATACATTATCCAAGATGCATTCCTTCAGCTGATGATCTATGCTCCCTATTAAAAAAATTCTCTCGCCAAAAAAATTATACTCCGCATTTCTCAAACAATAGAAACATTATAATTCCATTTAACTTCTCAAAGAAACAAAGCCACCTCCTATGCCAGAATTCAAATATCCCAACCCTCACTTTGAATTAATCGTCAACATAAACTAATCACGTCGCTCAAGTAGCTAATAGCATTATTAAACATTTAGAAGGCTGACCATCTTACAACTTTACAAGTACCAACCAACAAAATAGAAGCTAACATAAAACCCCAAGATCTCTTTCACTACCACATAAGATGATGAAAAGAACTTATAAGAGTCCAACCAACATCGTCTTCATGATTTTTATGTAAATAATTATAAACCCTCACCCCAGCCACGAAGAACTAAAGTCACTTTTATTCCACAAGATACAGTTACTATAGATTATAGAGTTTACACGATATAACCACTGCATTGCATTCCTGTAATTAAATACTTGTCCAGTATATGAGCCATTTTCACAAGTCCAACTAAAATAGCTTAAGACAAACCCCGGAAATTCGCAACGTTGCAAAATTTAGAGAAACATGAGCCAAATAGGACAAGTATACGGATCAAATAAATCAATATTTCGAAGCATCTTTATACTTTTTCAGTTTTTGTGGTTCCAACTTCCTAATAGAAATAAACGCAATCCTCAACAACCTTCCAAAAAAGAATCTATTCTATCATATATTGATACATTTCTTGTACATTATCCAAGATGCATTCCTTCAACTGATGGTCTATGCTCCCTATTGAAAAAATTCTCTCCCCAAAAGAATTATACTCCGCATTTCTCAAACAATAGAAACTTCATAATTCCATTTAACTTCTTAAAGAAACCAAGCCACCTCCTATGCCAGAATTCAAATATCCCAACCCTCACTTTGAATTAATCGTCAACAGAAACTAATCACTTGGCTCAAGTAGCTAATAGCATAATTAATCAACCAAAGACCTCAATTTAGCTTAACTCGTACAATTACTAATTTTCCTTGCCTCGAATAAAATAACGTAACAGAGAAAAAAAAGTATCATCATAAGCAACCTAAATACAAACACCACACACATGGACAAATACAATACTCAAATTGACGACTAAATCATGTTCATCATGTAGTTCAAGTAGCTAACAGCATTATTTAGCAACAATAAACCTCGATTATGCTTTAAAAAGCCGCATAAAACTGTTAATTTTCCTAGCTTCAAACAAAATTAATCACTATAACGGAGTATCATCATAAGCAACCTATATACATGAACATAGTACACACATGCATCGACATGATAATCAATGCGAAACTAAGAGCACCAATTAATCTCTCCTAAAAACAAATTTGATTTCAGTCAAACAAAACAACACCTTCAAAATCAGCTGAAAATGAGATAGAACGTCACAAAGATCAATCAGAACATCAACTAACACCGGATTTTGAAAAATGTATACAATTCAGTGGCAGTAGTATGCCGCAGTTCATCTCTAAAGACAAATTTGAATCCAATCAAACAAACAACACTAATAATTATTGTGCAAGACGGTTGTATTCTATAATTTGCGCTCATGTATACATTTTTCAAAATAATTTGACGGAATTTTGAAAAATGTATACAATTCACTAGAAATTCACTATAATGGAGGAAGCAAGTAAGTAGAGTAGGGCGCTTACGTTCCGCCGACACCGCCAGCAGTATCAGAGGAAATAGTAGCAAAAGGAAGCTCACAAACAGCAACATTAGCGCCGAAATTAGAAGCAAAACGAGAAGCCCTAACACCACCGCTACCGGCGCCGATAGTAAAAAGGTCGTAATCGAAGTGCGCGCCGTTATCCGACGAAGACGACTCGGCGCGCGCGGTGGAGAAGCGGCGGCGGAAAAGGTGGTTGAGGCGGCGGCGCGGGGTAGAGAGCGCGCGTAGAGTTTTCGGGGCGGCGGTGCGGAAGAAGGAAGAGGATAGAGAAGTAGGAAAGTGTTTGGTGAGGTGGTGGAAGGTTGAGGAGGTGGAGCAGCATGAGGAAGATGAGAATCGGAGTTTTGGTGTGTATGTGGCCGCCATTTTTCTGGTCAAGTTTTGTGTTTTTTGTTGGTTTGGCACTTGTAAAGTTGTAAGATGGCCAGCCTTCTAATGTTTGCCGACCTGTGGGGCTTGGCTTTGTAAACGAGTCAATCGGAACGGGTTTGGATTGGGTTGTTTTGAGATTGAGGAGTTTGAATAAATTATTTTTGGCGGTTTGGGAAAAGAATCGAGTGGACTCGGACTGATTCGGGATTCAAGTCATATCTGACTATATGAGTTTTAT
Organism: Silene latifolia; assembly: GCF_048544455.1. Classification (NCBI taxonomy): domain Eukaryota; kingdom Viridiplantae; phylum Streptophyta; class Magnoliopsida; order Caryophyllales; family Caryophyllaceae; genus Silene; species Silene latifolia. Next base: position 14,259,501 of record NC_133529.1, read on the forward strand.
GTCTAGGTACAAGTTTGTTCATTTAGGTCGGTTCAGTTTTGTGGTATGTGGGTGCCGGATCGTTGTTGGTTGTGTAAGATCTATTTACACTCGATACTAATTTTTGGTATTCCTTTTGTTTCGGAAGTATGAGAATTGGATGGTTTTGAGGAATGGAACTACATACTACACATCAAACATACAAATATTTGTTTTAAGATAATAAAAAGAGTTAGTAGGATGAGTAAATGTTACTCCGTATTTAGTATGTAATATTAGCAAAACAAGTTCGGAGAATAATGATACTCATATGATACATGCGAAACAGGGAAAATACCCAAAATCAGTAGACATCGTTAAAGTGAATATTAGAAGTAGAGATGGACGATAGTATGCAAAAAATGGAAGACAGTGAAATACGAATGTTTAACCTATAAAAAGATTGTTGAACAATGAACATTATACATTGGACAATAGTCTTATTTTAATTTATGTTTGTGTTAAGAAGACCAGCTCGGGATTTGAACTTGTGAGCTCATGATCACGCTGACTCTAATAACATGTTGAGAAGATTTTAACCAAAATCTTAAAGTGATGATTGCGGTCCAATCCATATTTAATACCCTAATAGTTTATTTATTATGTTTCATGCGTCCAGAACTCCCATATTGTTCAAGAGCGTGTGCAATAGATATCCATGATTATATTTTACATGTCTAATTCATAGCGCAACTTGAAATAACAATTTCGCTTGTCGTAGATTTATAATCCACATTTAACCGTGTGGTGTCAAGTTATACTAAATTTTCTATCACAATATGTGTGAGACATGATCTCTAATTAAGTTATTGAGGGTCGCTTTTTTTAAAAAAAATAAATAATTAAATGTGTTCTCATATTTCTCCATTTATATGTAGTCGTTGAAGATAAATATGTAATGCTTGTTTGAAAACCGTCATTTTTAAAAAGTTACAACCAACAAATATTATAGAATACATGGATAATATCAATAAGTGTTGACAGTTTGGCCAATAAAGTCAAAATAAATCTACCGAATATCAATTTTTGGCTTACTTTCGTAACTAAAACGAGTACTATATAATCCACCGAAAACAATTGAATTTACCTTAATTAAAACAATTTATTATCTATGGAGTAAAACAAAAGGGACACAAGCTTCTTTATTCTCAAGTCAAGTGTCTTTGATTTATGCCTAATATGAGGCCAAGGCCACATAGAATTAATTCCTTCCTTTCACCATTGAATATTTACTTTGCTTGTTCAAGTAAGTTACACTACGTGCGGATTTAGGCATATTTAGTAGCAAGATTAAACAAGAAGCACCAGTGGTCTAGTGGTAGAATAGTACCCTGCCACGGTACAGACCCGGGTTCGATTCCCGGCTGGTGCAAATATTTTTTTTCCCTGTTTCTTTGCTGTATGTATAAATCTAGGCCTGATGTTTTTTTGCAGACTATATTAGTTCATGTTGCACAGGATCGACGAGGTTTCATCAAATATCCTAATGAAGTAAATGACCGTAGCGCTACTAGGCCCGGTCAAGCAAAAACGTCTTTTGATATAAGCCGAGAAAGACTACACTTAATCCGACTTTGCTTCATTCATGTACTGCATCAACTAAGCATAATTTGTGAATAAGAATAGCTTCTTACACTTCTATCAAATTCAGGTCAAGAACTCACATAAAAACACACTTTGTCCAAGGGCATTAAACCCAATTCAAAGCGACAATCCGGACTCCTCATCCTCTTCAAGCCCGGAAGTGTAAACAAAATAGAGAGACCAAATGAGAGCAAAAACTCCTACAAGAAGCCAACCAAGGATGTTGTTGCTCAACCCAAAAGGAAGCCCGGTTCCCTCAGTGCTCATCCTCTCATCTACCAAAGCCATCGCTGGGCTCGACATGGTGGTTGCTGCTGCTGCTGCTGCAGCAGCGACCCATGCGCTTGTGCCCATGCTCGAGTTGCTCTCTTTGTTTGATGGCTTCACCTCCATGGAGCATACTACCTTTCCCTTCTTTGCCAGTGATGGCAACCCTGTTGCATGCATAATTTTAACACTTTAGCTCTAAATTGGACTGAATTTGAAGTTACTGAGCTTTTTTTTTTTTTTTTTTTTTTTTTTTGGCAGCGGTAAAGGAAACCCGTCTTTATATAACCATGGCCCGTTTAGCTAGTTGATGGGCCACTGAATTAAGTTACTGAGGGTTGGTAGTCAATGATCATGACCTAATTTAGCACCGCCAACATTAAAATCGTCCTCATGACTCTTTTTACGCGAGTAAAAAGCTTAATTAATCAACAATTAGCTAAAAAATTGCCTATCTAGTTGAAATTTTTATTGATTATGTCATTTTCAGTAGGTAGTTTTCGCAAGTGTTTTTAGTTGTATATATAGTTTATATATAGGTAGTAACTCGTAAACAATGAACAATTGAACAAAATCTTATGGCTTCTACCGTTTTACCACGTACAGTTGCAACTTGCAAGCAAGACTTAATAACACTAGCGTAAAAAGTTATACAATGCCATTTAACATTAAAAAAAGTTGCGAAGATGGATTTCAAATTATGTACTTGTATAATTCCTGGGTGACTATATCGCCTGGAAAACCGCCTTTGCTTATAAATACGTTACAAAATATTAGAGAATATTATTCTAGGAGAAGTTTTCTTTAATAAACTTAACTACATATCTGAAATGATCTTGCATGTGACACCGTATTATATTTACAACAAGAACGAATGATAGAGAACTAAGAAATGAAAAGGACTAACTAACCAAGGATAGGTGACGATGAAACTCCGACCCTAGTGTTTACGAGGGAAGCACGAGCAAGCAACGAGGCTGAAGAAGTGGCGGTAATGGTGGCCATATCTTACTTCAACTGGATGCTAGAATTTGTGCCGCTTGCAACACAAAATTTATTTTCAGTTTACAGAAATATAGGAGTAATAATGAACTAAATATTTGCAATATCAAAATCTTGCTAGTGTAGCCGCACTGGCCACATACCATTGGATTAGTCGTGGCCCTCCTATATCCTCCATCTACAACCATCCAACCATTTGACTACACGTGTCCTTTCTCACCCAACATAAATATTTTTGGATTTTTTTTAGAAAAAAATGGTTATACTAACAAAACAAGTGTAAGGTTTAGAATAGGTTTTGAATAATTGTATATACAGTGAATGATGTTACAGGCTTTTATACTAAATTACAATGTTATAATAAGGTAACAAATAACTTAAAGAAGGAGGAAAATAAGGCTAATGATATACACAAAACTGATTGCCTAATATTCACAGTTGACTAAATCAATCTTCTTGATTTGCGTCTGATTTGGTTGGAGTATCCTTGATTGAAGATTTGATATTATTAACACTCCCGCGCAAGATGGACGGGCGAAGACGAAGACCAATCTTGGATGCTAGCTCGATAAACCTGGACTTGTGAAGCGGTTTTGTGAGTGTGTCAGCAAGTTGATCGGAGCCATTAATATGTTGAACTCGAACTAGACCGTGGCGCACCTGTTCTTTAACAAAATGAAACGAGAGTGCTAGGTGCTTCATCCTAGAGTGGAAGACTGGGTTTGCCGAATAGTGAGTGGCCGAGAGATTGTCACAATAAATAGCAGGCGCATTAGTTGGAGCAAAGCCAAGTTCTTTTAAGACCGAGACAAGCCACAGTACTTCAGAGGTGGTATCTGCAATAGCTCGGAATTCGGCCTCGGTTGTGGAGCGAGATAAGGCCTTTTGTTTCTTGGAGGACCAAGAAATTGGGTTCTGACCAAGATAAACTATGTAACCAGTAGTGGATACGTAATCAGCGTTGTCACCAGCATGGTCAGCATCACAGTATGCATGTAAGGAAAGGGGCGTGGAGTGGTGGAGATGTATACCGAGATGGAGGGTGCCATTGAGATAACGAAGGAGACGCTTGAGTGCTACCCAATGAGTTGAGGTGGGGTGAGTGAGGAATTGAGCTAACTTGTTAACTGAGAAGGCGATATCGGGACGGGTAAGGGATAGGTATTGTAAGCTGCCGACAATGGCACGATAATCCGAGATATTCTCAATTGGTTGGTTTGGTTCTTTGAGAAGTGGCGGATAGGCGAGCATGGGTGTGGTGGCAGGGGTGCTTTCATGCATGTTAAACTTGTGAAGGAGGTCAGAGAGGTATTTGGTTTGGTTTAAGTGAAGGCCATTTGTGGTGGGGGTTACTTCAATACCAAGAAAGAATGAAAGGGGTCCAAGATCTTTAAGGGAGAACTTGCGAGAGATTTCATCAATGAAGGAACGAATGTGTGCGGGGTTTGGACCAGTCACAATGATATCGTCGACGTAAACGAGGACGAGGAGGGTGGTCTTTACAGTTTTGAGGATAAAAAGGGATGGGTCGGATATAGAGTTTTGGAAATGTAGTGAAGTGAGGTAGTTTTTGAGCTCAGTATACCAAGCTCGGGGTGCCTGTTTCAGACCATAAATGGCTTTGTGAAGGAGGCATACATAATCGGGTTTTTCCGTATCAACGAAACCTGGAGGTTGGGTCATGAATACGGAGTCTGTGAGACGACCTTGAAGGAAGGCATTGTTGACATCGATTTGGTGGAGAGGCCATTTATGGGCCACGGCTAAGGAGAGGACAAGGCGGATTGTGGCGGGTTTAATGACGGGACTGAAGGTTTCCGAATAGTCAACACCAGGGCGTTGATGGAAGCCCTTAGCGACTAATCGAGCTTTGTATTGTTTTAATGTACCATCCGGATTGTATTTCACGCGATACACCCATTTACAGCCAACGACATTTTGTGCTTGGGTGCGGGGAACAAGAGTCCATGTGTGGTTTCGGAGTAAAGCTTGGTGTTCATCAAGCATGGCAGTACGCCACCTTGGATCAACTAGAGCCTGTTTGGTGGTAGTAGGGGTGACATGGTGGGAGGTGGTGGCGGTCTTGGCATAACGCGGGTTCGGTTTCACGATGTTGTTGCTGAGTCTGGTCACGGCACGGGGTGGGATAGGGGGAGGGGGGGGAGGTGACGGGATGCTGCCAGAGGTGGAGGGTGTAGGAGTGGGGGTAGATTCAGCGGTGGTGGGCGAGGTGAGGGAGGAAGGGGGGGTGGCAGGGGTTGTGGGAGAGGGAGCAGGGGAGGGAGGAGGTGTCTCGGAATTGGCAGGGGAAGGGATAGGGTTTGGTTGAGGGATGGAGCGAGGACTGGTAGGAAGTGGGGAAGTGGGTGAGGTAGGGGTGGTAGTGGCGGGTGTGTTTGGATGGACAGAGGAGATGGGTAAAGAGTGATCAAGAAGAGGTATGGTGAGTTCACACCAATGATCAGGGGTAGTAATAGATGGATTAGACGTGTTAGCAAGTTTAGTGTATGGGAATTCGTGTTCGATAAATCGAACATGACGCGAGGTGTAAAGTTTTTGAGTGACGGGATCGAAGCACAAGTATGCACTTTGGGTATTCGAGTATCCAACAAAGACACACGGGGTGGATTTTGGGTCGAGTTTATGGTTAGTATACGGGCGAAGCCACGGATAGCATAGACATCCAAAGGGTTTTAACTTGTGATAGTTGGGATCGGAATTGAATAATAACTGATACGGGGTTTTGTTTTGTAGAGTGGTGGTGGGTAAACGGTTAATAAGATAAGTAGCGGTGGCAAAAGCATAGGGCCAAAACTGGTTCGGCATTCGGGCATGGGTAAGGAGAGCGAGTCCTGTTTCAACGACATGGCGATGGCGTCTTTCGGCAAAACCATTATGCTCAGGTGTATGTGGTGGTGATGTAAGATGAGTGATTCCATTGTCAAGTAGTGTCGGGTTTAATTTTTTGTATTCTCCGCCATTGTCCGAGTAAAAACATTTAATTGGTTTTTGAAAGTATTTCTCAACGATGGATTTGAAGCGCATAAAAGTGAGCGATGTGTCGGATTTATTTTTAATTGGATATAACCAAAAATAATGGGTGAAGTGATCAACAAATATGATGTAATATTTGAAATTATCGTGAGATATGACCGGTGATGTCCAAACGTCAGAGAAAATGAGGTCGAGTGAAGCAGCGGAATGTAACGAGGTGCGATTAAATGGTAACTTGTGGCTTTTATTGATCAAGCAGGAATTACAGTGCAAATAACTAGAAATACGTAAATTATAAAGAGAATTTAAGAGCTTGAGAGTAGAGGTAGAGGGGTGTCCCAGACGGGCATGCCACAAGCCGCTGGGGTTCGAACTAGTGGTGGTGTAGGCGTGAGGTTGAGGGGTTGGTGGTTGCCATTGATAGACGCCATCTTTGAACGGTCCTTGAAGCAAGATCTCACCCGAGGTTCGGTCCTTGAAACAAAAAGAAGAGGGTGAGAAAGAGGCAGTAGCATTATTGTCAATGCAAAATTGAGAAACTGATAAAAGATTACGAGCAATGGTGGGAACAACAAGTACATTATTAAAAATAAGAGAACGAGAATTAGAGGAGATAGTGAAAGAACCATGGTTGGTGATTGGCAAGGCAGACCCGTCACCGATAATGAGATCGTCGGGTCCCTCATATGGGCTGTGGAGGGAGAGGTTTTCGAGATCGTTGGTTATGTGGTTTGAAGCCCCACTATCAACAAGGTAAGCAGAAGTCGAGGTTGATGGAGTGGTAGCAGTGTGAGCATAAGGGCGGTTCGTTGGTGGTGGTGGGAAGGTGACATTAGGGTAATCCCTTTTAAAGGCAGGACAGTCACTGATGACGTGACCGGTCTGTCGACAATATTGACAACGGCCTTTAAAGGGTCGTGGAGTGGAGTTAGAGCCGGGTTGTTGACGGGTCTGATTGGAGTAGGATTGATTGGTGCGAGGTTGATTTGAGGAGTAGCTGTTGTAGTTGTGGTTGTTGTGATTGTGTGAACGGTTTTGGTGGTACTGGGTGCCACGATTAGCAGCGTGGGCAGAAGGAGGAAAGGTTGTGTCGGGTGTTTCGCGATTGACAATTAATTCATGTTGAATTAACCGTTCGTGAAAATCCTCAAAAGTGATGGGCGTGTCTCGAGCGCGAACCACATCAAGAACTTGTTTGTATTTATCGGCTGGCAGACCATGGATGATTTGGGCAATGATGTCCTCGGCATCCATGGGTTTGCCGAGGTGTGCAAGGTGGGTGGTGATGGACTTGATGGTGAGCATATACTCGGTAACAGTGCTGTTACCAAGTGTGAGATGGCGGAGACGATCCTTCAGTTGAAGGATGTGCCCGCGTGAAGGATTAGCATAAGTGGAAGCAAGGAGTTGCCAAGCCTCGCGAGAGGTGTTGGCATCAAGGATGATGGTGGAGACGGATTCGTGAAGGGTTCCGGCTAGGGCTCCAAGAATTAGATTATCTTGTTTGAACCAAGTGATATATGCAGGGTTGGGAATAGGGTCGGGTTTTGGTTTTGAGTCGGTGGCAGCAGGTGTGATGGTGGTGGGTGGTGGTGGGTTGGAGCCATCGATGTAGGAGAAGAGGCCATAGCCACAAAGGAGACGGGTGAGTTGATATTGCCAAGATCGGTATGTTGAGGGTGTTAACTTGATGCAGTTGGGAAAGGAAATGGAAATCAGGGGTTTGGTTGGTTCATCAGTATTGGGAATGAGAGTGTTGGTTGCGTTGGCCATGGTGATAGCGTGAAAAACAACAAGAACGATGAGGATCGATAGGGATCGTGATACCATGTAAGGTTTAGAATAGGTTTTGAATAATTGTATATACAGTGAATGATGTTACAGGCTTTTATACTAAATTACAATGTTATAATAAGGTAACAAATAACTTAAAGAAGGAGGAAAATAAGGCTAATGATATACACAAAACTGATTGCCTAATATTCACAGTTGACTAAATCAATCTTCTTGATTTGCGTCTGATTTGGTTGGAGTATCCTTGATTGAAGATTTGATATTATTAACAACAAGTGAGTACTAATGTACTATGATCTATGAGACTATGACACCGTTATTTCTAGTTTAATTTCAACTCATTTTAGTTTAGATTTAGTTAGTTTAGTATTGTTTAGATCAGCTTATCTTATATCTTCATAAATTAACTTTTATTTCAGCTATATTCAATTCAGTTCAATAGTGAAAAACAAGGCCTATATAGTTGACAAAAGTTATTAAAAGGGTCCATAATTAATTATATATTCATATGCATTTCTCTAAGATGCTGTTTCATTTTTTGATATGACAATATATCACAAAATTATAGAATAAAACTATATTTTTTTTCAAATAAGAGTACTATGTAAAATTGAATTTGAAGAACAACAAATTTTGTACTCCGTTCTTGTTCTTCATTTTACTCGAGGTGTGAGTCTTGTGACAGGTGTCATGTTCTAATATCCTCCTAAATTCAATATATCCCAGGTGTCATGTTGGTCCATGGTTAAACGGGATTTCACGAAAGCTGTTCTGTCCATTCTGAACTCAGGAAGGCTCCTAAAGGAGGTAAATCGTACTTTTATTACTCTTATTCCTAAAAAGGAGAGTCCGGAGGGAGTGTCTGATTACCGACCTATCAGCTTGTGTAATGTGATGATGCGGGTTGTCTCCAAATGTATTACAAATAGGTTGGCAAAAGTCATGAACTCCTTGGTCGGGGAGACGCAAAATGCGTTTCTCCCGGGAAGGAGTATTAGTGATAACATCCTAGTGGCTCATGAGGCAATTCATAAAATATCCAACAATAAGAATGGGAAGACTGGTGTAGGAGTTTTTAAAGCAGATATGAGTAAGGCCTATGACCGTATTCGATGGGATTTCTTAGAGGCGGTCTTGGAAAAATTCGGGTTCCCTCAGCGTTTGAGGATGTTGATCATGAACTGTGTCACATCGGTAAGCTATGAAATCCTTGTAAATGGAGGTCCACTTCCCCAGTTTCGGCCCCGATGTGGTCTACGGCAGGGCGACCCTCTGTCACCTTATCTGTTTATCTTGTGCATGGAGGTTCTAGCCAGTAACATTGATCATGCCCATGACCTGAATATGATTCATGGAGTTCAACTTGTTAGGGGTACTCGGCCTATTACTCACCTTTTTTTCGCAGATGACTCGGTCTTCTTTTTCAAGGATAAGGGTGACACTGTCCAACATCTCATGGGACTTATTCTCGACTATTGCGAGGCCTCAGGACAACAATTAAACCTCGACAAATCTGGGATTTTATTCAGCCCTAATACAACTTTGAATAGGGCACAAAGGATGTTAAAGATTTTCAGGATCACTAAGAATAAGGGCATTGGTAAGTATCTGGGAATTCCGGCAGAGTTTACAGAATCCAAAAAAGGAATTTTTACTGCTCTTATTGAGCATGTCACCAAACGTATCTCTTCTTGGAACGGAATTTTTCTATCACCAGCGGGTCGCCTTACCCTAATTTCATCGGTTCTATCCAATCTTTCAAATTATGTTCTATCGGTTTTTAAAATTCCGGTAAGTGTGGCAAAAAAGATTAACTCTCTTTTGACACAATTTTGGTGGACGGGATGTAAGATGGGTAATAACATTCACTGGTGTAGCAAAAACTTTCTGAGCTTACCTAAGAGTGCGGGAGGGCTCGGAATCAGGAATGTCGAGTGTCTTAACCAGGCCTTGTTGGCCAAACATGGATGGAGGCTTGTCTCTGGGGAAAATTCTTTATTTTGCAGGATTTTCAGGCAAAAGGTGTTTGGGTCTCAGGCTTTCCAGCACGATTTGCACCCCATCAGAGGGACTGGAAGTTCGTGGGGTATTCGTAGCATTCTACATGGGCTGTCTTTTATCCTGGATAATTTTGGTTGGAAAATTGGGAGGGGCTCGAGGTTAAATGTGTGGGTCGCTTTCGATGGGTGGGGGGCAAACAACCGAAACCAAAGGATATGTGGCTTGATCTGAACAATAGCCATTTGGCAAGCTTGCAAGTAAGTGATCTTTTTGACCAAAATGGTAAGTGGAATGCTAATTTAATTAGTACAGTTTTCAAGGAAGAGTGGTCAAGTCATATTCTGGCTATCCCACCTTGCGAGCTTAGGGTGAGGGATAAGGTCTACTGGCCGTTTACTAAGAATGGAGCTTTTACGGTTAAGAGTGGCTATGGACTTATTTTTCATAACTATATGACTGCAAGAGGTTCCATTAAAGACAGGTCAAGAATTAATGACAGAGGGAGAGAGTTCTGTAGGAAAACGTTATGGAGATTACCCGTTCCGGAGGTTTGGAAAATTCTTATCTGGAAAATTATTGTTAAGGCTCGCCTATTGGTAGTGAGTTCTGAAGCGTAAGCTTGACATCGAACCTTTCGTGGCATGTGTGGAGAGGGGCCGAAATGTGTGGAATCCATGGAACATCTCTTTCACGACTGTAGTCTTGTTCAACGTCTATGGGCGACCTCGGATTTGGGAATCCGGGTGGAAAGTACCGAGGGGCTATCGGTCACGGAATGGATTTATGATTGGATGCGATACTTCTCAAAAAGTGAAGGGGGCGAGGCCAAGATGATCACTTTTATGGCCATCCTGTGGGGTGTGTGGTCGTTGAGAAACAGGGTCATTTTTCAGGATTTGGATCTAAATCCGATTACTATTACGGGATGTTTCTTTAGTTCAATCCAGGAGAAATATTCGGGTGTTAAGTAATTCCCATCCTACACAATCGACCCAGGATAAGCTCCAAAGTTACGTGGAAGACTCGTCACGGGAGGATCGTGAAGCCATTCGTATTGGTCACCCTGTCAATCTCATTGGAAACCACAACGCTTGTGGGGTGGTTAGGATCAAAGTGGATGCTAGGCGCTACGGAGCTTTGAAGCGGCGGTCGGTTGGATTGCTTTAGATCAAACAGGTAAGGAAATCGCAAGGAGACAAGTGCACATCAGGGCTGAATCAACGTTACAAGCAGAAGCACTCGGGGTCAGGGACGTCGTGTCATGGGCGCAAGATCAGAGAATTCTCCATCTAGCCGTTCGTCGATCGTCTCGATTGATCAATCAAGTAGCGGGAATCGACAAGGAAGATCACTTGATTGCCGGTATCCTGGAGGACGTTCGTGATCGATTCAGTTTCTTTCATTGCTTGAGTCTAAGTTTTATTCCTAGGAGTCTAAATAGTATAGCGCATGGTTTGGCTAAACAAGCCTTGCGTATGTAGGACTCTTATTTTACAGCTGTCAAAAAAAAAAAAAAAAAAAATATTTCAAAAAATAATCTAAATACCACATGTAAAATTATGTAAGTAAATCACTTCATCAATTTTGTAGATATTTATTGAATATCGTCTTATGTTATTACCATCTTTACGGAATTATTGGCTAAATTAAGGATAATAGTGATAGTTTTTAATGTCTTAACATGTGATGTATTAGTACACTTCGACTCTTAGGTACACATTAAAATTTTGTACCATCATTCTTGTACATAGTTTGCCGTTTATCATATATGCTTAGAAAATTCAAAACACATATGATGTAAAGGTAATAATTGTGAAGTCCATCGTTATAGAATACTCCTGATCATTTGTTTACTTTAGAATGCTTCTAAATCCTAATAGGTAATTTGATCTTTTATATTCATTATTGTCCACTTGTCATCTAATGAAAATAACTATAATGCACTAGTGTAAAAATTTCGAAATGTACTTCAACCATTTACCTTTTTTATTCTTTGTTAAACTATGCTTTAAACACAGATAGAGATGGCAGTGGGCCGTGCCTCGTGCCGACCCACTGTATCTAAGGAGAAAATGGCACGGCCAAGCCCGTGGGTTTCATGTCAAGCCGTGCTTGAGCGTGCCAAGCAATTCCTTCACATAAGTCTTATTTCTTTGTATTTTGAGCATGCCAAGTGTGTTATGTCCAGCTGGACTGTGCTATGTCCAGGCTAGGCACGATCTTTTTTTCTCAAACTTCGGCTTAGGCGTGCTGTGTCGTGCTGGGCCAATCTTGTGTCGAGCTAAAATGGGCCATGAATTGTGCTAAGGTGTGCCGGCCCAGCAGCCCGCGTGCCACTCTCATCACTAAATATAGGTAAACAAATGACTGACACAAATAGGGTAAAATGTTTGTTACGAGTTACGAGTTACGAGTTAGGACATTCGAATTCGTTCAGAAACGGAGCATGAGCATGACACTCAAATCCAACAACACACGTTCCCCACCACCTGCACTAAACGCCATACACCCACCATGTCCATTTCTCAAATTTACACCATTTTCCCACCAAACATACCTTTCACCCTCTTCAATTCCTACCTTCTTTCTGCCCTCCTCACTTCACCACTCCAAAATTCCCACAATTTCACCTTCAAAATTCACCATTTTTACACCCCTTCATTTGTAAATAACAAATTAAACAATTCTTAACTTAAGCATGATTATAGAGGAACAAAATAGAATAATTAAGAAGAAAACATTGGTTTGTAGCAATTGGGTTTGGTTTAATAAAGATGGAGAAAATAAAGTTTTGGAATTGGATAAGTATTCTATTCTTAGACGGTTGGGAATTCATGCTAGAGATTTGAGGATTTTGGATCCTTTGTTGTCTTATCCTTCTACTATTTTGGGTAGAGAAAGAGCTATCATTGTTAATTTAGAGGTTTAATTTCTTTACTTTTGTATAATTTAGCTTTTTTTAGTATGTGTTTTGGTGTAATTTGGTGATTTAGTGTTCGTAAATTCTTATTTGAGACCGTCTTAAACTTAAGAGTTGAGACAATTCCTTTCCATGCAATTTTGATGTTGTATTATTATCAATCTCAATCATTTATTTACCTCGGATTAAAGTACCCTCACATGAATGGGATAAATGAAGTAAGTTTAAGACGGTCTTAAGCAACGCGAACAATTTAATGTTTTACTTACGGAATTAATTTTGAGTGGAGTGAATGTGTTTCTGATTCTGTTTGTTTAATTATTTAATTTCAGCATATCAAAGCTATTATCACAGCTGAGGAGGTAACTTCTATCCAACTCCTTTTTTGTTTATAAAATGATATGATATGATTAGTTTGAATTATTCTCCATCCATCTTCATCATTTGTTTATCTATTTTATTACTTTGTATTTCTTATGAGTATTTTACTTAATGTTAAATAAATGATTGGTACAGAGAGAATAATAATTGAAAAAAATCTGTTACTTGTGGTAGAACTTCTGATTAAGTTAGGCCGTATTGTTGGTTGAAGCGCTTGCGCTTATAGGAACGGTGGTGTGCGGTGAGGCGAAAGATTTATACTCCGTATATTGTTAATCTAGCAGTTGAAGGAGATATTTTATGCGTTTTCTTTAGAGAGTAGAATTATCACATTGTTTACGTGAGGCCAAAAGTAGCGGACTTTATGGCTAATTTAGGACACTAATGTGCTATTCTTTCAAGGTCGATTGGGCTTTCACTTGCTTTATTCATCCCCAAAAGGATGCATAAAGTGTCACAAAGATTATAATCGTCACATTGTTTACGTGAGGCCAAAGTAGCGGACTTTATGGCTAATTTAGGACAATCGCGTCCTATTCTTTCAATGCGGACGGAGAGTCATTGGCCTGCACTTTTTTTATTCATCCGAAAGGATGATACTGGTTCTATCCGAGAAGATCAACGTGTTTCATTTCTAGAAAAATAAAGAATAATTATATACTCCCTAAAAAGTCGCGTTAGGGAGATTGTCTTACCTAACGCCAACTTATTTAATTAATTATTTCGATATTGATAAGCTGAATTGTGATTAGGTATTGCTTAGGGATCCATTAGATGAAAATGTGATACCAATGGTTAAGGAGCTTGAAAGGAGATTTGCTTCACCAGGTGCCTTTTTGGAGGGGCAGGGAGAGGATGATGAGCAATCCGATGGTAATTTCCCTTGACAAAGTTAAAAATTCACTTCTTTAGTTCTTTTGCGTGAATTCTCCGCTTCAATTCACACTTGTATAGTTACTCTGCACATTACCGTAACCTGTATAAGTTGTGATAACACTTTACCAAACAAAATGAGTTGAGAATATAATGTTGTACTTTAGTTATATTTATGATTGTGATCACTAATGATTAGCAAATGGCAAATTTAGACTTCCCATTTGAGTTTCGGGCGCTAGAAGTAATGCTAGAAGCAATCTGCAGTCATCTTGATGCTCGTACGACAGAGTTGGAGACTGCTGCTTACCCTGCTTTAGATGAGTTGACCTCTAAGGTTAGTTCAATGATCTAGTGTTGCATTACCACTATCTTACCCTGCTTTAGACGAGTTGATCTCAAATTGTATTGATTTTAGATCGTCTCTAAAAAATCTAGTTGAATTTTTTATTATGTTGGCATAGTATGACTTTGACATTTGATTATGATGAAAGATTAGCAGCCGTAATCTGGACAGAGTACGAAAACTGAAAAGTGCGATGACAAGGTTGACAAATCGGGTTCAAAAGGTGTGAAATATTTCTAATATCCCAAAGTATTTTATATGCTATTCTATATTTCTATTCCTTTCACAATTTGTTCAACTTCTAGATCAGAGATGAACTAGAGCAACTACTAGACGATGATGAAGACATGGAAGACCTTTATTTATCGAGAAAATTATCAAGACATTCTTCACCTGCCAGCTTTTCTTACGCTCCATGCTGGTATCTTTCATCACCTGCCTTACGGTCAAAGGCATCCAAAACAAGCAGAGCAAGTGGAGTATCTGTCCATGAAGAGCACGATGTTGAGGAGCTTGAAATGTTACTTGAGGTAATGCTGTAATGGTATCATCTCTTTTAATTCTCGTATAAGTAGAATTATTGATCTTAGGTTAAGATTGTTGTCTTCTGGTGCACACATTTCAGGCGTATTTCATGCAAATTGATAGCACAATGAACAAACTGACTACTGTAAGTACTTGTGATTCTGCTCGTGTAGTTTTGACTCCGTTTCATATTCTTCGTCTTAAAAGACATTCTCTTTTCAGCTTCGCGAGTATATTGATGACACAGAGGACTACATCAACATTCAGGTAAGCAAGACTAGGTGTCAGATGTACGCAGTCTTAAGTGGCAGATCTAGAGATTTTTGAAATTCGTTCCTGAAATCTGTTGAATATTTTGAAGATATTCTCGAAATTTTTTTAAAAAAATTTTAAAACATGAAAGTTGGGAAAAATGCACGAAAGCTTTAGTTTTGTGGTGTCTGAAGACCCCGGATCGTTCAGTGTGCACCCGCAAAACACTGAAAGGCTTTTTTTGGATGATCATAACGAAATTGCACTGAGATTTCTATTACGAGACTAATACTGAAAGTTTATTATCTGAAATTTCAGTTGGACAACCACAGAAATCAACTGATTCAGGTATGTATAATGTATTTTATGACTTCATTATCGCCAAATTACTAAAATTCAATCTTTATTCATCTCCTCATCGCTTCTGTGGATGCAGCTCGAACTTTTCCTTAGCTCTGGAACTGTCTCTTTATCGGTGTACTCGTTGATAGGGGCAATATTTGGCATGAACATTCCATACACATGGAACAAACACTATGGATATCTGTTTAAATGGGTGCGTTGCCTCTCCTTTCTTGGTCTTTTCAGGAACACCGTGAATAATTTTGATCATTCCTGTCCTGCTCTTTCTAGTTGATTTCAGAGTCGCCGACTTTCTCTCTTAGATATCACCTATACCAATGTGATGGGCTGGTGTTGTTCTAGGAATCAACCTAGTTTCAGTTTCTTTCTGCAAAAGAATGAATTTAGGGATATTTAAGTATTTCCTATGAATTTGATGCACATTTTTTTGGAATCCTATACTTAGGTGATCATCCTCGCGGGATTAGCAAGCGGGACAATCTTCTTAACGATAATGATCTATGCTCGTCACAAAGGTCTTGTCGGGACTTGATCGATGAGAAAGGACACGCAATGACGCAAGGCAATGCAGAGCGAAATCAAAGAAGACTGGTCAGATGCATAGATGAAGAGATCTGAGGCATGTTTCCCGTAAGTGAATTAGCGCGACTAAACTAATTAATTAGTCATAACTCATAACATGTGAATGTGGCTTATATACTGCTACTGAATGGTGAAACATTTGAATTCACATCTCATCACATGCTAAGAATTTTGTTGATCTGAACAAGCTGCAAGATGTTTATTTAGCAAATTGAAATCCTGTTCGTTTTCTGCTGGTAGGCCGTTAAATTGAGTTCTCCCTCCGTGTTAATCATTTGTTTACCTTTGATTAAAAGTTCGTCTCACAAAGAATATGAATGGTAAACAAATGATTGAGACGGAGGAAATATTTTTTCTCAGAAGATTTGGCTTGGTCCCTTAAACGTCAAGCGCAATGCATACCAAAGCCTAGGATATGACGAAGCGTTACAAAAACATGCTCAACCAGTGTCCCCGGATCCACACGCATGGATCCACCATTGCGCGTAGCCTAAAATCAACCAAGCAAAGGGGAGTCGGAATTGAATAAGACGAGGAAATATTAATAAATAAGCAAATTTACCATTAGGGTAAATGGTTTGTACTAATCATGTATGCTAGGTTTAAGTAATATATGTAAGTGTTAGGTGTAAGATAAATAAGCTAGAAAAGTGTCTTAGGAAAAGTGGAAAGTGTAACACCAAGGTGTGCAAGGTGTATGAATGTATGATGCATGCTTATCCTATGCCCTTATGAAAGTAGTATAAATAGGGAAGCTTGGTACCTTATGTGTTCAAGCTAAGTTCAATCAAAAAATACTTCTCTTATAAAATCCTTCCCTTATACAACTTTTTTTGTTAATAATCAAAGTCCTAGTTTTCTTATCATAAAAACTCTTATCCTAATTAAACCTCATTTGTGGGTGTACTTACTATGTGTTCGTAATCTTGGTATCAGAACCATGGCAGTCTAAGCCTTGGCTCTTATCTTCCTAAAAAGTATTAGAGAATGATGGGTTATCCCCTCTACTAATACCCTAAGTATGGAGAAGTATGCTCTATGGTTGCCATTCTATGGATCCTCCACATCAGAAAATTCTTACTAGGCGAAATAAGGTGTAAAGAATTAACTATGATGTTGTTAAAGGCTTGTACCTTGAGACAAAAGTTAAGGTTATATGTTGTCTCCGTTTAGTAATTTAAGAACAAAAAAGTTAAATCCTTTATCCTTTCATATTATAAAAAAGGGAGGATAACTCATTACAATTTAAAACTTTGAAGGATAGATAAGAAATAAGGCATTCTATTATGGTTTCTGGTCTCATATCAAAAATATGGAAAATACTTCTAATATCTTAGCACATATTCTTCTCCTTTTCGCAAATCAAATGTTAGTAAAATAGATTATCTTTATGAAGTAGAATATGTAAACTTAAATAATAGAGTCCCTATTACCCAACTTCCTTTGTTAAATCCATATCGAGCCTTTACAAAACCAAATTCCACATTTCCAAAAGTTATCAAACAAGCATTTGGCCCACATAAAAATACAGTTAGAGAAATTGTTCTGGCCTCAGAGTTAGAACAACATTTTGTCCCAGCTACGGAAGCAGAACAAATAATTCCCCTCCGACTCAATGAAGCCATGCTTCACACATGGAAAACAAGTGGTTACACCCACCTTCATTATGGAGTAGTACGTTTAGCACTAACTCTCCATGGTAGGAAGGGTCTTCCTGTTGTAGCATGAATAGCTCTACTTGATACAAGGTACAAAGAATACCAACATGCTTGTATTGCAACCATCCAGACAACCCTCAATGCAGGTACTGTATTTGTCACCCTATTTCCAAATTTTAACATGGCATTAGAAGATCCGCAAATTCTTCAAAATCTTCAAATCCAACTACAAATAACCGGAACTCCGCAAGTTGCAAATACATATGCTAAAACTCTTCACCACCAAACGACATATAGGGTTCAAAACCATGCAATGGATCTTAGTATTCCAAGAGATACAAACGATGCTCTCTTTATTCAACTGGAATCACAACATAGCCCGTCTTGTATTCATATCCCTAGACAAATTCCTAAAAATGAACTCATTAAACTCCTCCCAGAGTCTTGGATTACCAATTATGAAAAAATACATGGCATTAATACTCCTCTATAATCCCTAGACTCCAAAATTACCAAACAAAAAGATGGCACCATTGAAATATTTTTCAAAAAAGAACCGAGTGAAAAGTCTTGTCCATCAGTTTTCTGTACTGAAATAAATACTATCACTCCACTTTTCATCCCAATGAAACAAAATGAGAGTTATCTTAATATTCCTATACATTCTTTTAACTCTCTTGGAGACTCAGTATACGTATTTAAAGACAACTCAGGACACAAATTCTTTGATGTCTGTGACTATGAGAACTGCATGATAACAGACTCAGATGAAGATGACTATCCAAGGAGAAGAAATAGAAACAAAAAATCCTCTCAACAAATCCTTAAAGAAAAATATGTGTCAGGAGATCCTAGTGTTGGCCTCTTAAGAAAACCAACTGGGAAAACTTTTGAATATTATGTACGATATTCAAAACAAGAAAAGTCTGCCAATTCACAAAAGGATACCCCTACATGTTACATGTTTGGTCCATCCTCTTCTCAAGACACAAATTTTCCACCAACAGAATTTGAGGAAGGAAATTCAAAACATTCTTGGAAAATCAAAAATCCAGTCATCAAAAATCCAGATGGTTCAACAAAGCAAGTAAGTGCTGCAGAAGCAACATTAAACTAGCAGTCGGAAAAAGCACGAGCCCAAAATAATCTGTTGCAACAAATAGATCAGAAGATGCCAATCATGGATCTTGCAGTAAAAGAAATACATCAAAAAATCTCTTCATTACACCAAGAACTCCTGCAACTTGCAACAACAACTTCTATAGCCTCTCCACTCATTTTCCAAAAGGAGTCCGAATTAAAATCCTTAAAAGCCCAGTTATGCTCCTTACAAAAAATCCATTAAAAACACCACTAAACACCTAGCATACATGATTAGTACAAACCATTTACCCTAATGGTAAATTTGCTTATTTATGAACATTTCCTTGTCTTATTAGCCAAAACCAACTACTGAAAGAGTACTCCCTTTGTCTCATCCAATCATTTACGTATTTGCTAAATCCCGCACACTAGTTTACTATATCCCGCACACTTTTTCCCTAATATGCCATAACTACCTCGCAAATTGCATAGTACAACCGGTTGTACTATAATACTATACAACCGGCCCACTTCACAAGTCACAGCCCAACACTTAAAAAAAAAAAAAAATCAATTAAATCAGACGATACAGTCATCTCTCCCAAAACCAAACTCTAAACCTCTCAACTTTAACCTAAAAATGGAGAAAGAAAACCAATTGACAATCCCATCAAGAAGGAAAAATGCAAGTAACAATATTTAAAGGTAAATTCTTCATCAATTTGTACTATTGACATGTATTTTATCATTTTTACCCAAATTATCATAACCCTAATTTTTGTGTTTGACACCGTTTTCTCCAGTTATCATAATTGTTTGATGTTTCATGATTGTCTTCATGTTTATGATCAGTAACGAATTGAAATTGTACAAATAACACATTTTGTTTGAATCTGGTCAGTTCTAATTTTGTGATAATGGTGTAAGGTTGTATTAAAATCATAAACAATGAATGGATGTTGTCAGTAATGGTGCACAAATATTATGTTGCGTATAATTGTTTTTACGAGCCGAGAATTTGGTAGGGCTTTAATGAAATACTAAAATAGTATAAGTGGGATATTGGATGCACAATACTATATGTTAGTTTTGAAGATTACGGCTGTAATCTAATCGGGGTTAATTACATAGGAAAGTAATAATGAAAAAGAAGCAACTACATTGAAATTGAAACGTATGAATCTATCTATGACTCTACCACCATGTTAATTTGAGTTTGCAGGCCACGATGGAATTTTCCGTCTGTTAAGAAGATGGAATTTTTTGTCCGTTAAGCAGATGGAATTTTTCATCTATTAACCTGAGTTTCGGTCTTCGAGTTTCTTATGACCTTTTGCTCCTCATCTACTGACACGTATTCTTCTGTGCAATTTACTGAGCTATTACTTTCAATGTATAGTATCTTTTAGTTAGTATGTAAGAATGTTGAAATTACATAAAAGATGTAGAGCTGTTGTATAAAGATTACGAGTTTTCATACAAAGATTTTCAGTTTACAATTTAATACTACAAACTAGTTTTGTGTTACTTTTATATCCTAATTGGTTTTGTCTATTCTTTTTATTAGACCTTTGAAAAGGTCAAAAAAATGATGAAGAAGAACACACTAACGACGACAGTGATATGGAAATGTTCCCTCGCTTAGAGACAAGGATGTCTCCGGCAAAAGTAGTGAAACTGATCAACAATTTATCTCTCACTCAAAAAGAAAGTTTGTCGGCTACACCTTTTAGTCATTTCCTAAATTTAAAGCTGGCCCAGATACCCACCAAATTAGCTCACTATGTAGTGGCTAATTACAACTTCAGAGACGGGAAATTATCACCATTGGATGGGAGGACTAATTGTAAGGCTATGGTGTACTTTAGACATAAATGGGTTTTTATGTCGTCACATACTAAGAATCTATCATTGTAATTGTGTTGACGAGATACCTAATGTTTATGGTCTTAAGCGTTGGACGAAGGATGCAAAACCAAAAGATGATGTCATTGAAGGGTCTAAAGGAAAGGTTGCAGGCCCTGTGTGGAGATTGGATATGCAACGCCATTTTCATAAGCTCATTATTGCTAGCAGTGAAAATGAGATCACAAGGGGCATTGTTAATGATTACTTTGAGAAGGTAAGGAAAGAGGTTGAGGCTGTATTAAGTGGCATCCAATTCTCGGACGTTGAAGTTGACGATGTTGATATAATACAAAATCCAAAGGGGAGGACAAAGAAGGGGGAAAGGTTTACTAGGAAGAGGAGTTTGATAGATATCCAAGCTAGTCGAGCTCGTGGGAAATTCAAAGCCGCTAAGACTCGTGCACGTAAAAAGGCAGCAAATGATGTAGAGAAAGAGGGAGATAGAGTTGGAGGTGTGCCTCCTACTAGTAATCTTGGTACTAGTCACATAGGTTTTAGGGATATTTTGATGACTTCGGAGAATTATAATGTATAGTTTTCTTAACATTGTAAATTAGCACTCTACTTGCTTATGTAGTAGTTCTGGTTTAATTTGAAACTAGTGTAGAGCCCGTGCGAATGCACGGTATTTTAGATGGTCATGTGTAGAGAACTTAATAATTAGAGCTAATAATAGTATATAAATTAACTTTGAATTTTATTTTTAATTATCTACAATTGTTAATGTGCAAAATACTAAGAATTAAAATAGAGAGAATCTTAAAATTCATTGTTAGTTTAAGGTCTAGGGTTTCCTAGGGCTCCGTCTGAATTTTCTTTGCGCTCTCCTCCTCTTCGAGGCTCTTCTCACGTCTACGTGAGATTGGGCTATCTAGGTTTCTCTGTTCGTTTCCTTTGATTTTCTTTTGTTCTCTTTGTTGTGCAGGTGCTGATGGAAGACGGACCTCTGGGGCCACGCCGGGACGGGAAGGAGCCAATGGGGGGTGATGAGGGACTCTTCGATTGGGATGATGATGGTCAGACGTCGGCGGAAGGAGGCAAAATTCTTCTTGTTGGGAAATTATGGGCTTCTAGGGCTATTAATGTTAAAGCGGCGGTGGATACGATGGTTAAATTGTGGAATCCGTCGAAACCAATCCTGGGTAATGTGGTGGACACGAAAGAGAAGACATTCATCTTTCGATTTGAGTCTGAGAGGGATAGGGCTAAGGTTTTGGAGGGCCAACCATGGCATTTTGAGAAATTTCTATGGTGCTTCGACGAACCAAATCAATCAGGTAAGGTCACGGATACCTCGCTATTTCGATTTCCTATTTGGACAAGAATATACGACCTCCCTATATCAGGAAGAACTAGTTCATCGAATGCCAAGAGATTAGGGGATAGCCTGGGTTCATTCATCCAGTTTGAGCACGGGCCAAATCCTGAACTTGATAGAGCAGTTCGAGTTCGAGTATTGTATGATATCCGCATGCCTCTGAAAACTTCGATCCCTATCCGGATGAAGGATGGGAGAACCGTTAATTTTAGCGTGAAATATGAGCGGCTACCGACCTTTTGCTATGGGTGTGGATTGATTGGGCATGGCGAAAAGGATTGTGATGACGGACCATATGAAGATGAGGATTTGAACTTTGGGGACTGGTTGCGGGCCTCACCGTGGAAGGTCGTGAAAACAGTGAAAGAGGGGTCAATGAAGGCTGCTCGGGACCTTAGAGCGAGATTTGATGAGGTTAATAAAGCTGAAACTGAGGAATGTATTTCGAGAATGATTGATAAACTCCAAAATATTGCACTAGACCTCCGGAAAAAGAAGATATGGACTAACTCTATGGGTCGAAGTGAAGAGGATAATCAAGGTAGCAGCGTGGGGGGAGAGCATGTTTGGAGGGAGAATGGGGATGAAGTCAGTAACGGTAATGGGAGTAAGGTAGGGGGTGAAGGGAGCAGGGAGGAGAATAATGGTGGGAAGGGCAGGAGAAGTGAGGTGGGGGAAGAGGGAGTGCTTACATCCATGGCAGTTCTGAGTGCGGGAGTGGAAGGGAGGCAGTCGGTGGAGAGAAATGATGATGGTGGTAAGCATGGGGTGGTGGCAGGAGGACAGAGTAGGCACTGGAAGAAAGTGGCGAGGGCGGTGGGAAAGGAGATGGGGCAGGTACGGGTCAGGGAGATGGAGCTCTGTACCGGTAAGAGGGGGAGGGAGGAGGGGTCTGCTTGTGAGGGCCAGAAAAAATTAAAAACAAATGTAGACGGGGGCGTCTTAATACCCGAGGCGGAGGTTGACGGTGGTCAACCCCGCCGGGCTCAATGAATCTCCTAAGCATTAACTGTCGGGGCTTGGGCAACCCCGATACAGTTTGTTCTCTCCGAGCTCTGGTTCGGAGAGAGGCCCCGGCCATACTTTTTCTTTGTGAAACGAAATTGTGTGGTCGTGAGATGAGGAGGGTGAGGGAGAGGTTTGATGGTTATTTTGGGATCGAGGTGGATAGTGTTGGGAGGTCGGGAGGATTAGCTATGTTATGGAGAAAGGAGATCGATTGCACTTTTGTTTCGGCCTCTGTACACCACATGGACTTCACGGTCCGAGGAGAGAGTGGGGAGTGGAGGTTGACGGGTTTCTATGGGTGGCCGGCAGTGGCAGATAGACGCCTTTCGTGGGAGCTTCTTAGGTTACTTAATGGACAGTCTTCCCTACCTTGGGTTTGTATAGGAGATTTCAACGAAATCCTCTTATCTACGGAGATGAAGGGGGGTAGCCGTCCACAATGGCAGATGAATAATTTTCGAGCTGCTGTTGATGATTGTGGGTTGCGGGATGTTCCTTGGGAGGGCTATAACTTCTCCTTCGACAACGGCCAAATTGGTGAGGCAAATAGGCAATGTATGTTAGACCGGGCACTTTGTACGTCGACATGGACTGATATTTTCCCCTATGCTCGGCTAATATATCTGAATAGAGAATGGTCGGACCACGCGCCTATTAAACTTATTCTCAACAGACATGATAATATCGAGAGACGGCAACGTGGGTTTAAGTTTGAGCAGGTGTGGGTTGGTGAAGTGGGCTGTTGCGAAGCTATTGAGCGAGGTATGGAGAAGGGAGGGGGTAGGCTGGTTGCGGTGCTTGAGGAGTGTGCGAGGGAGCTTAGAGCGTGGAAGGGCTCAAATATTTCCAAGATAGGCCGGAGTATTGGGCAAAAATTAAAACAATTGGGCAAGCTAAATACTAGTGAGAGGACGGAAGGAAATGTGCAGAGGAGACGAAAGCTGGTTGCGGAATTGGGTTCTTTGAGGCGTCAGGAGGAACAGTATTGGCGCCAACGATCACGGGCTCTTTGGCTTAAAGATGGGGATAAGAACACAAAATTTTTCCATACACGGGCTGCTGACAGGAAACAAAAGAATCACATTGCGAAACTGGTTGATGATGATGGGATTACTCGCCAAGGGGATGAAGGTGTGGCTATAGTGGCTAATTCCTATTTCCAACATTTGTTCTCGACTTCGAACCCGACCATTCCGGATGATATCCTTACGGGAGTTGAGCAGCGTGTTACAGGGGAGATGAATGCCGGCTTGCGGGCTGATTATACGGGTGAAGAAGTCCTAGAAGCTCTCCAACAAATGCATCCTCTTAAGGCGCCGGGGCCAGACGGTATGAATGGTTTATTTTACCAGACATACTGGAGTTCTGTGGGACCGATGGTGGTGGATAATGTGTTGGCTATTCTTCGTGGAGAGGCCTCACCGAGGGAACTCAATACGACAAACATTGTGTTGATCCCCAAGAAGAAGGCACCTGACAAAATTAGAGACTTTCGCCCAATAAGCCTTTGCAACGTGGCTTACAAACTCGTCTCTAAAGTCCTTGCTAATCGGCTTAAACGCTTCCTCGGCGATATCGTGTCGGATAACCAAAGTGCTTTTACTCCCGGGCGTGCTATTTCTGATAACGTGATGATTGCTTTTGAGGTATTCCATTATATGAAGATGTCGAGAACTAGTGATGGATATATGGCTATAAAACTTGATATGGCGAAGGCCTATGATAGAGTTGAGTGGAGCTTTCTGGAACGGGTTTTGCTTGCTATGGGCTTCGATTGTGGGTGGGTAAATAGGGTCATGGCTTGTGTGACCACTGTCTCGTTTGCAGTCCTGATCAATGGGAATCCATCAGAAGAATTTCGACCGACTAGAGGTATTCGGCAAGGCGATCCCCTGTCACCTTACTTATTCATTCTTTGTGCGGAAGTCTTGTCGAGTTTGCTAAAACGGGCTGTTGAGATAAATAGCCTACATGGAATTCGCATAACACCGACTGCACCTGTAATCTCTCATTTGCTTTTCGCCGATGATAGTATTGTTTTTGTGAGAGCAAGTATGGAAGAGGCAGCGGAGGTTATGAATGTTTTGAGGAGGTATGAAAATGCTTCGGGTCAGCTAGTTAATCTTGACAAAACGACTGTTTCTTTTAGCAAAGGGATACCGATACAGAAGCGCAGCAATCTGGCTACTAGGTTGGGGATTGTGGAAGTGGCGGAGCAGGAGCGTTATCTTGGGCTTCCTACGGTTATAGGCAGATCGAAGAAGGTGCTCACGGATATTCTTCGGGATAAATTAAGCAAAAGGCTCAGTGGCTGGCGCGGAAAAATCTGGTCTAGAGCGGGTAAGGAGGTATTAATAAAGGCAATTGCCAATTCACTCCCTACCTATGTTATGAGCATTTTTAAAATTCCCGGCAATTTTTGCGATGAACTCCGAAGTATGATATCCAAGTTTTGGTGGGGACATGACGAGAATAGAAGAGGTATTAGCTGGGTTTCGTGGAGGAAACTATGTCGACCCAAAGGGCGGGGTGGTATTGGCTTTCGGGATTTCCACCTTTTTAACATGGCCTTAGTTGGGAAGCAGGTGTGGCGTCTTATGACGGTGACGGGAGGTTTGTGGGCTCGGCTTATGAAGGCTCGGTATTACTCGGATGGGAATGTGATGTCGGCTAGATTGGGGAACTGCCCGAGCTATGTGTGGAGGGGAATTGTGGAAGCTAGGGAGGTTCTGCGAGGAGGGTGGAGGCGGAGGATAGGAGACGGGTTAACAACCAAGGTGTGGCACGATGCGTGGGTACCGGGTACGCAGTTGGGTCGGGTCATCTCGCCTCCTCTTCAGGGACATGAGGAAATGGTTGTGGCTGATCTCATTAATCCGAATGGGGATGGGTGAAATAACGATTTACTGAATATGTTGTTCCTACCCTTCGAACGCGAGCGCATAGCTAATATCCGCCTAAGCGCCAATAGACCGAGTGACATGTGGTATTGGGTTGCGGAGAAGGATTGACTTTATACTGTGAAATCGGCCTATAGACGTCTTGCGGGGGAGAAGGAGGACTTGGAAGTGAGGGGATCTTCGAGCTGGGAGCGCGAAAAATGGCTGTGGAGCAGGCTCTGGAAAGTCCCGGTATGGCCCCGAGTGAAGCTCTTCTTTTGGCAGCTGTGCAGCGAGGCGTTGGCAACGAAAGCGAACATTGCGACCCGGATACGAGGTGAGTGTGATTTTTGCCCTTTATGTAATTCCAACTTTGAGTCGAGTCGTCATTTGTTTTGTGATTGTGTTCTTGCTAAACGGGTATGGGAGGAGTTGGGCTTGGCCGAGGAGGAGAGTGTGGAGGGTGGGAGTGTTCGGGACTGGGTTGAAGCCAAGTGGAGGGTATCGCTGGAACGGGAGCAGGTCTGGAAGGTGTTAAGGAAGCTGCGAGGAGAGGCCATGATAAGGTCATCCTGGAGAGCGATTGTCTCACAGTCATTGAAGCGTTAAAGAAGGATTCCACGGGAAGAAAGAGTTTTTCTTTAGTTGTAGATGATATTTTAGCTTTTCGTTCTGCTTTTAATTCTATTTCTTGGTCATACACTCGTCGTACAAACAATAGTGTGGCGCACGCTTTAGCTCATATTTCGCCTAGATTAGTTGGTCGTGTTGTATGGTCGGATGGGTTACCTCCGGCTGCGGATAGTTTGGTTGCTTTTGATTTAATCTCAATGCAGTAAGCCTTCGGGCTTTCTTTTTCAAAAAAAAAAAATAGAGAGAATCTTTTATTTTTACTTGGAATAAGTTTATGATTAAAAAAATAAGATTATTTACAAAACTTATGCTTATTTTTACGTATTTGAAGCATATAACTATTTTTGTAATTTTTGTTACTACATACGGAGTAACAATTTAAACGGAGTAAAAAATTTAAAGAATAAAAAAGTGAAAAGCACACACTGATTTTAATAAAATGATTAAAATCTGCATACGTTTTAAATATAATATTTACGACATTTAAGAAAGATATATTGGACAAATGAGATAATAATCAATAAAACACATTTAGCCCAACTATAAAAGTTGCGGTGTTTGATAAGATACTCTGAGTCTGTGACACATAAAGGCCACATATTAGGTCCAATACATATCTAGATAAAGTTAGGCCCAAATTCTAGCTAATAGCATTTAGGCGGGAAAATTTTCAATTTTCTTATTCTCTTAGTATAAGGGGGGATTTTTTACATATAGGTTATCAAGGCTTATTGCAATTTTATCGTTATTTTTTACAAGCAGCTGGAGATTTCCTAGCTCGGGAAATATCATAATAAGCTCGGAAAGTTTACTGCGTAGCTCGGAATATAGCCTTGACTACCTAAATATATCTGTAAAAGCTCGGAACCTTTACTTACAAAAGCAAGAAAAGAAAAACAAGGCAAAGAAAATTATGGAACTCGGGAAGTTTACTCGATAGCTCAAACTCTATCACAAAAAACTCGAAAGCTATAAAGCGTAAAAAAAATGTATCGACATATTACATTTTGATAGAATTACCGTTCATCGTCTATTTACGATACTAACGAATTATGATTTACTGAGCTATCAAATAAATTTTCCGAGCTAAGTCCAAAATTATGTACGCAAAACAATTCGAGCAATACAAATAACTTACCGAGCTGTTCAAATAATGTATTGAGCAAACCAAAATTTATTGATAAGAAGCTCGGAAAGTTTACTTCGTAGCTCGGAATGTATCTGTAAAAGCTCGGAACCCTTGCTTACGAAAGCAGAAAGAGAAATACAAGGCTAAGAAAATTATGGAACTTGGGAAGTTTACTCGATAGCTCAAAATGTATCATAAAAACTCGAAAGCTAAAAAGTGTCCAAAAATACACCATAGCCTTACAATTAATCCTCCCATCCAACTTTGTATATTTTACCCACGATTCCCTTATCAGACTTAGTACCTTGTTTGCAACAACAAAATTCTTTCCCAATAATATCAACATTGGTAGCTCTCCTTATGGTAGAATGTCTAACACCAAAACACTTAACAAACGAATATCTAAGATAAGCTTCGTAAGCATCATCCTCTGAATCAAATACACGTCCAATCAACTCCGATTGTTCAGCTTCAACACAAGAAAAAGAATTGTTCGCACCTGGAAAAAAAAAATATCAACAACATATTACATTTTGATAAAATTACCGTTCATCGTCCATTTATGATACTAACAAATTATGATTTAATGAGCTATCATTTAATTTTCCGAGCAATGTTAAAAATAAATAGTTGTACGCAAAACAATTCGAGCAAGACAAATAACTTATTGAGCTGCTCAATAAAAGTATTGAGCAAAACAACATATTACATTTTGATAAAATTACCGTTCCTCGTCTATTTACGATACTAACTAATAGGAATATTTATAATAGTTGTGCCTCAAGCATCACCTTAAGGTTTTGGTTGAGATGGTTCATCTATCATGGTATCTCAACCATTATAAATATTACTATTACTAACAAATTATGATTTACTGAGCTATCATTTAAATTTTCCGAGCAATGTTAAAAATAAATAGTTGTACGCAAAACAATTCGAGCAAGACAGATAACTTATTGAGCTGTTCAGTAAAATTATTGAGCAAAACAACATATTACATTTTGATAAAATTACCGTTCATCGTCTATTTACGATACTAACAAATTATGATTTGATGAGCTATCATTTCAATTTTCCGAGCAAAGTTACAAATAATTATTTGTACGCAAAACAATTCGAGCAACACAAATAACTTATTGAGCTGTTCAATAAAAGTATTGAGCAAACAAACAATTATTGATTTTTACCTTTATGAGGAGCTATAACTTTATGTTGTTTCTCTGGATTCGTTGATATCGACTCCAACAATACGATTTCCATTGACGTATTAATTCCCTTAGAAGTCTCGTGACGTTGGTGATGCTAAATCTATTGTTTCATCTACCAAAAAATATTCGTCCACAACTGATTCTTGAGGATACAAGATGCAAAAACAGTGAGAATTACTATATCTTATTCAATGTTTGATGCAAAAACTATGAAACCAGTTGCAATAACCACCAACCCACTGAGTTATCGTGTAATTTTCCCGAGCAAAAGGAAAATCGTCATGTACACAAAAAAACAGGAGCACAACTTTTAACTTATTGAGTTGTTGTGTAAATTTTTCGAGCAAAGGTAAAATCGGCATGTATATAAACAATCAAGATCACAACTAGTAACTTATCGAGCTATCATGTAAATTTTCCGAGCAAAAGTAATAGCGTCATTTATATCAATAAATCAGGAGCACAACTAGTAACTTAATGAGTTGTGGTGTAAATTTTCCGAGCAAAAGTAAAATCTCCATGTATATCAAACAATCAGAGCACAACTACTAACCTATTGAGCTGTCATGTAAATTTTCCGAGCAAAATTAAATTTAAATGTATAACAGAGAAATGGAGCAAAACTCATAATCTTTATGAGCTATACAACAGGCTTATCGAGCCACATATATTCAAAGTCAGAAAATAACAAGCCTTGTAACATGGACGAAAAGCATGTCTTATATAACAAAATATTGCCAAAATTGATGACTTTACCAATGAAAATTATATCTTCCAGAATACATTGATGTAGTCATGTAACACATAAAACTAACAATAATTACCTTGACAAGGATATTTTTCATCTCGTTGTCTTTCCAAACTCATTGATACTTGATTAAATGCAACAATTTCCATTGACGTTCCAATTCCCTTAGAAACTCCATCGCCCATTGCTGATGATAAATTTGTAACATTCGTTGTAGAAGCTTCATCATCCATAGATTGTAATTCTTATATAGATTTTTGATTCTGATTAAAGATTATGCTTTAATGAAGATGAAAAAATAATATTGAAGGAATAGCAAATTGAGAAACTGCATAATTGTTAATCAGTTAGATAAATTAGGAGAAAAAGAGAGATAAGGGGGAGAAATTTCTTGACTACGTTGAATATTCAGTTACTGAATATTGAAATTAGGGGAAAAAAATTAGGGAAACAAAAATTAAAGAGGAATTGACTAAATTACCCTTAGTTGTATAATAACACTATACCACATGACGTATAGTCTACTAATTGTCAATTTTCGGCCCTTGAAGTATGGTTAATTTTTTTTTTGGGTGAAGAAAGAAGGTTCTGGGTTGAAAATTTGTGGGAAATCTGA
The DNA here is from genome assembly GCF_048544455.1 of Silene latifolia. Lineage (NCBI taxonomy): Eukaryota > Viridiplantae > Streptophyta > Magnoliopsida > Caryophyllales > Caryophyllaceae > Silene > Silene latifolia. The sequence goes on from NC_133529.1 coordinate 14,289,591, forward strand.
ATTTATAGTCGTATTTATAAAGTATAATACTGACAATTTACGGTGATGTACGGAGTAGTAGTTTTTGAGTCAAAATCCTCACTATTTCCTAAAAAAAACGGAAAAATAAGTTTTTTTTAACGGTCTAGATTGCATCTTGTCAATATTAAACGGTTGCACATTTTCGAGCGATATTAATGGTCCATAATTCGTAAACTATCAAAAGAAAAAATAAATTGGTATTATTGTCAAATAAATAAATTATATAATAAGATAATGCAGATTACTACCTAGAATAAATATAAATTTTAATAATTTAATTAATAAAGAACTTTGATAGATTTTGAGAGGTATACAAATTATATGGAGATATCATCATATCCAAAGTGACGGATACGTGCGTGCCGTCTTCAATGAGATTTTGTGCATCATATATAAGGTGGTAACGATTCTAGGATTTTATTCTGCCTTTTTTCCCGTACCCCAAGATAGACCAGTTAATAGATCCTACAACCAGTTGTATGGTTGTACCCACCAGTTGTATGCTCTAGAACTCGAGCTATATAATAAAGTTTTTGAGTTTTGTTTTAAAGAAGTCGAGCTATCAATCAATACTATATATTAAATCCAGAAACCAAGGGACTTCAATGTAATTAAAGAAAGTTATACAAATTAATTATACTATATAGTTTTAAATCAATAGTACCGTGTGATGGACCCGATTAAGGGATCTCAATGCAAATATTATATAGTTTGGGTTAAAATTAAATTATATAGAAGCTTGGTAATTTTCCTAAACACGGTCAATTTCCTTAAAATAAAATAATTAATTAAGATGGTCAATTTCCTTAAAATATTTATAGAAGACTAGAAGATGGTCAATTTTCTAAATATTTATAGAAGACTAGAAGATGGTCAATTTTCTTAAAATAAAATAATTAATTAGTATAAACATGCACACTTATGGTATTAATTATTATCATCATAAAATTATATATTAAATTTAAAATTTATGTAATTTTATTAAACTTTATAGTTTATTAGATGTATAGAGATGATAATTATTTAACATACAAAAATATAATAAGTAGGTTATAAATAATTCAAGTTAGATTCCATAATATATAATATTGCATAATTCTTTCGATTTGATTTAATGCATATATGTAATATATTTATATAAATATATAATTCTCTTTCAATGTAATTAAAGAAAGTTATACAAATTAATTATACTATATAGTTTTAAATCAATAGTACCGTGTGATGGACCCGATTAAGGGATCTCAATGCAAATATTATATAGTTTGGGTTAAAATTAAATTATATAGAAGCTTGGTAATTTTCCTAAACATGGTCAGTTTCCTTAAAATAAAATAATTAATTAAGATGGTCAATTTCCTTAAAATATTTATAGAAGACTAGAAGATGGTCAATTTTCTAAATATTTATAGAAGACTAGAAGATGGTCAATTTCCTTAAAATAAAATAATTAATTAGTATAAACATGCACACTTATGGTATTAATTATTATCATCATAAAATTATATATTAAATTTAAAATTTATGTAATTTTATTAAACTTTATAGTTTATTAGATGTATAGAGATGTTAATTATTTAACATACAAAAATATAATAAGTAGGTTATAAATAATTCAAGTTAGATTCCATAATATATAATATTGCATAATTCTTTCGATTTGATTTAATGCATATATGTAATATATTTATATAAATATATAATTCTCTTAAAATTGCATGCCTAAGTAGTAAAAGTAATTTCGTCAGTAAAGAAAAGAATTGTAATAACATTGGATATAGTTATATGATAGTAATCACTCATTTGAATAGTAAAAGTAACAATATTATCAACGAGATTAGTGAGAGTGGTAGAAACAATAACGGGAGTAGTGAAATAATCAATATTAATGGGGGAATAGTGAAAGTAACAATAATTACGGCGTGAGTAGTGAAATTATCAATATTAATGAGGGAGTAGTGACAGTAACAATAATTACGGCGGGAGTAGTGAAAGTAACAATGATTACGGGCAACTGCCAACTGGGCAAGTAATGGAATGTTATTTCTATTGTTTCATTAATAAGATTAAAATATTAATAGCGGGAGTAGTGAATTTGTCTCAAAATTTATTTCATCATAATTTTAGGATATATAAATTTATGGGTTATGCAACTTAAAGTAATTTTATTTAATGGAAAAAAAAATTAATGGTAACTAGAGGTAGCCCGGACGAAGTCGGGCACCAATACTAGTACTATAAAATATCTCAACTCATTCACAAACATAAAAAAAAAATTAAAAAAATTACACATAAGCTCGATAAAATATAACTTGGTTGTATGACAATAAGTGGAGGTATAATGTTATTTACCGAAAATTGATAGCTTCTATAACCGAGAACCGTCAACCGAAGGTACCACAAATTTTGATTATCATCGTTATTCGTTTCACGTTTGGTGATACTTCTAATTCTAATGCTTTTATTTTTTATTTTTATTTTTATTTTTATTTTGCCTTATTTTTGTTATTGTTCATGTTACCAAATTCGATGGTGTTAGATCGGTAGGATTGAAACAATTAGTCTTGTTTGAGACGGTTTTATACATAGATAGGGGTCGTTTGGTTCGTTATAGGAACTATAATTCTAGGGAATTTGTAATTAGAAATTCACATGATTATTAGCTTCACGTGAATTGGGAAAAAATCGTTTGGTTAGAATGCGGGACTTCCTCCAGAATGGAGGAATTGGAGTTTCTATGGAACTTTAATTCGTGGGATTTTAGAAGGGTAACATGGGATTGCAAAATTGGTGAGTTGTTTGTTTACCCCAATTCCCATGAATTAGAAGGAGGTGAGATTTACTACTAACTAGCTAGAGAACTTCTGTCTTCAACAATCGCAAACATAGACAACCACAATAAACATCCAATTTCTGCCCTTGTATTCTATCACGAATTATTTATCCCATTTATATAACTTCTAGTTTCACTTTCTTGGTTTCGGGATTGACTAGTGGAGCATAATGAATTTGTTAATATTATAAGACGAGATATAACTGAATGAGGTGATCATTATTGACTGAAACGATTACAATATATAGGGGTCGTTTGGTTGCCCACTAAATTACACAGGAACTTTAATTCATGTGAATTGCAAAATGGGTAGGTTGTTTGGTTACCCCAATTCACATGAATTGGAACTTCCCATGAATTCCAATTCCTCCATAATGGAGGAAGTTGCTTACCTAGATCCCCCTAGGTAAGTGGGAATGCCTACATGAATTACAATGTCTACATGTAACCAAACAACATTTTCTAATTCACATGAATTCTAAAATCATGTGATATGACACTTCCTAGGCATTGTAAGTTCCCGTATGTAACCAAACGACTCCATAGTAGAATGCCTTGGGGAATAATCCAAGTATATTCCACATGAATAATATCCTAACAAATATATTATCTTAACCATAATATATTTTCCTAATATTCCTAATATAATATTATACCTAATATTCTCTAATACACCCCCTCAGTCAAAACGGTAGATAACGAACGTTTTGACTGGACCAAAAATAGTTGTTGAGACCGTTGTAGATGAGCCAAGTTGATCATTGTCGACGCGGTACCGGATTTTGATTGCCTTGCGTATGTCAGGATCATGCCATTTGAAAAGCCACCTATAACAGGAATAAAACTAATTGTGCACGAGAGTCGAAACTACTCGTGAGACACAAACTAATTGGACGTCAAGGTGCACGAGGGCCGTAGCAGCTCATGAAACACCGACTAAATAAAAAACAAAATAAATTGTGCACGAGGGCCGAAGCAAACTCGTGAAACACCGAAACTGTGAGGGCCGAAGCAAACTCAACAGTGTGATTAAATTAAAAAAAAAAAAACAATAAAACTAAACCAAGAACACAACACACGTCCATGCTCTTCGATACGGCGACAGTACGGCCGAATGTCATGCCACCCGGCTTTTTGGCAGGGGTGGTTGCTGGGCGAACCCGAGGCGGACAAGGAGAAGGCGATGACGAGACGTGGCGGAGGTTTAGCACGGCGGCGGTTGCCGGAGCAACAAGGCAGAGAAGGTTGTTTGAGCAACCAGAGACAACAACAAGTATGACATATGGCGGCCCGACGTGGACGGAATCAGCGGCGGCGGCATCTGCGGAGGGACAACAAGGTGGAAAACGGAGGAGGCAGAGAAATTATTTATTCCTAATATAATATGCTAGGCTTAGGGACGGTGGTGGTGTGGAGGCTGGCTGTGGGGTGGTTGTCGATGGGGATGTGGTTGTGGGTTTGTTGGGTAATGGATTTGGTGACGGGCTCACGGGCAGGTGGTGACTAATGAAGACGAAGGATATGAAGATTGGCTAATGAAGACGAAGGGTTATGTAGGGATTCATCGGGAAAGTGTGAATGGTATTTGGCAGGGGTGGGGTTTGGTTTTGCCTAGTATTACCTTATTGGACAAAAACAAAAATAATAGAACTAATGAAAGGTGTATAGGGCTTTATGAACGGGATACCCGCCGGAGATGGTATAAGACGACCATCTCCGGCCGGCGGATTAACCACGAGATTGTAGGCAAGCGGAAGTGTTTTTGAGAAGATCGATTTTTAGGCTGATACCATGTTAATATTATAAGACGAGATATAACTGAATGAGGTGATCATTATTGACTGAAACGATTACAATATATATTAGAATGCCTTGGGGATTAATCCAAGTATATTCCACATAAATAATATCCTAACAAATATATTATCTTAACCATAATATATTTTCCTAATATTCCTAATCTAATATTATACCTAATATTCTAATGTTCATCGAGATAATATGTTGTTAATATGAATTTTCCCCTGGCAGTTATATTAAATGGCGTTTGTGGTTATTTATGTACAGATCAGAGCCAGAGAATAATGAAGTGCGAGCCAATAGTTCGGGAAATGCGGTTAAGTTTCCACCTTCTGTACAGTTTTTGTTGGTTTCTTGAATTCTGGCAGTACTTACTTCCGAGCTTCATAATAAATAAATAAATTATTAATAGGAACTTTATTTATAAAATGGGGTTAAGTTTACACAATTCAGTATATTTCACTTGTTTTTTGAATGTTTATAGTACTAACTCCCATTAGCGTAACACAATGCATTGTTATTATGTTCTTGTTTTGTTAATGAGGCTAATTTTTGCGCATTTTTCCGCTCATTTCATGATTCCTGACCATAGCTCTCTATTTTTCTTTATTTTTCTTTGTTTGGGTCCAGACTAACATGTTCTTGTTTTTTTACTCTCTTGGACCATGGCAGGGCTGAGCTTATTCGACAACTGAAGTTACTTACGAAGGAAGAGCTCAAACTAGTGTTATTTTGGCTAATGTAAGGCTGTATATTAATTTTCTAGTTCAGATCATATTAGCAATGGCCAATTCTTTGCATACTAGTGATAGGCTGAAATCAAAACGCAAACATGATGCATTTTCGTATTATAAGAACTGAAATCCCACTGATTCGTCTTTTTGTACCTGCATTGCTCAGGGTGGATGTTGCAACTATATTAGGAATTCTCTTTGCTTTGTTCGTATTTTATCAACCACTTCTTACGGACCTCTACAATTGCGGTATTTCCTTTTCTTTCATTTTTGGATTTTGTAATTCTCAGTGAATTGTCTAATGAATTAATGTGGCTTGTTATTGATTTTCAGATATAAGGGATCCATTTAATCTACAAGAAGGGTGGCTCTTGTGGGCTATAATTGGTGTCATTTTTGCCAATACCGCTACATTCGGGACAACGTTTGCCACAAAATACTTCTCTAAAAGATTGTCTCAGCCCAAGGTTAAACTTATACAAAACACTTGATCTGGTTTGATCATCTTTTTATGCTTTAGTACTTGAATTATATTATGGACTTGGACTGATTGCTGGCTTTCATGCTTGATTTCAGACTAAATACTCGATTGATACCGGGCATGGTGAACAAGATCGATTGACTGGATCACCAAAACGCAGGTAAAGATGTCAGTAACAATGTCAATAACAATACTTGTGTATGAAAAATATTTCTTTGAAGCGTTGGGCACATCTAGTGAAGAAGCGAAGGGAACTAGCATTGGCTTCCGCCCTCATAAGAAATTTAAAATTTTCGAATGTTTTGCCAAGTTGCTTCTCTAATATATTGCATTACAACATCATTCGTCTTAAAACTTTCTAGTTAAATTTTTTAGAAAAAGTTTCATATTGTAGTTTGTCGTGCCGCTAAGTTGAGGTGCTAAGACACGCGACACATTTTCAAAGAGATCAAGTCTCGAGGCAAAATAATTTTCTATGATTTCCGCAAAGATATATTTGACGGAGCCCATTCTTCCTATCTGCAGGATACTGATGTGGTCGGTAATGGTAGCACTTTTACTTCTTCAGGTGGTTGAAGAATATGTATATAGGGGATATCTGATGGCATTGTTGACCAAATGGTACGTAACATAACCGAACACTCAACTATTAAATAGTTTTTCCTTGTTTAGACTTGAGTAAGTTTTGGTAGGGTTTGGTGCAGGCTAGTAACAACAATTGTTGTGGTGATTTGCTCTTTTATAATTGCATTTGTTCACTGGAAATTGGAACAAGTGTCCCATCTCTTTACTGGTGGTATGGAATGTTACTTAATTTGCTTCGAAATTTTTAATAATGCTTTATAATAATTTTTAGCATTAGTAATAGCACTTGCTCACCGGAATCCGGAACAATTGCCCATCTCTTTGAAGGCCATTATTAATTATGATAAGGCGAAAGCTTGAATGTTATTTTGCTAAGTATTTGTACCCTCCCAAACAGATGCTTCACAGGGGTTTTAACCCTAATTAGACTTGACAAAAGAGAGGTCGGGTCATTTTGTGTGTGGCATTAACAAGTCCTTTAGATACGGTTTCGGTATAGATGAAAGTGGGCCCTTGGGGTCGCACCCCCTGTGACACCCTCATTTATCGCGGAAAAGTAAACACGTAATTCTAGAATAAAACAGCATGGATATGTTTGTGATAGGTTCATTTGGATAAAAACCTGTAATTTTTAAAACCTGAACCTGTTATAAAGATATCCAAATTGGAAGGTGTCAAAACATACAATGTCTAAATAGAAGTTTCGCAACATAACCATTACTAAAGTCGCGAATAGCAAAGTTATACAACCAAATGTAAAGAGGGAGACACATGTCCCTAAAATGTATGTGACATAAAAAGTGTTTAAGGGTCACAATAAAATAAAGCCAGTCTAGGTCCCAAGGTTACTTTGCTCGCTAGCTCGTCCATGTATCCCATATATGCATCACCAACCTGTCAATCGCATTTTATACAAATACGAAAGCCACAGTCAGTGGGGAGTAACTCCGAGTCCTCCCAGCCACGAAATGTCATAATTAATATAACATGTAAACATAAGAATATGAATATGAATAACACATAGCCTTAGCATATAGATGCTAGACAATCGTGCTTATCATGTGAACAACAATATAACAACACATAGTCCTAGCATGCGAATACTAGACCGACTCATACTACACTATCATGTGAATCACATAACATCCAGGAATCCAAACTCTATCAACCATAGCCGGCTTGCATCTCACCTTCTATGATTCATAGAATCATCAAACAAGAAAGGACAATATATCTAGAGACATGCATAAGTTCCTAGTACAGTCAATAGTCACTTTGTAACTCGAGTGTATACCACGAGGTAGGGAAGCTAGTATTTTGGCTCAGAGGTTAATATGAATAAAACATGGCCAAAACACCTAGTATCTTGGCTCAGAGGTTACATTTAAAACATGGCCAAGATACGACTCAACCCTAATCCTAGATCTGCATGAGACCTAGAGAAATGCGGATAAAACCACCGCACCCAAGACTCATGATAAAACCACATGAGTACCCTAAGGAGTCCACCAAAGGGTTGGCTAGTACTTAAGTTGACCATCTCCTCACAAAATAGGCAGAAAGGTCATGCCTGACTTGGATATAAACCCACCAAGCCAGGAACACAAAGGCTATTAAGTCGTGAACATACACTCGTCAAAGACTGTAATGACCTATCTATGATGAAGGCCGAAATACTCACCTAGGACCTAGTCCCACTAGTCCCACTTGAATACTTTAGCCCACACCACACAAGACAAGTAGGATACCCAATTAACCATAAAAGGGACAAAGAGTCCAAACTTGTACACACAAAAGATCATACACACCCTAGTATATGAAAGGTTACGCAAGAGCATATTCAGCTGACAATCCAACAAAATCTCCAATATCAATAATAATCCAAATTCCAGCTAACCGTTAATCTCATAATTCATGAGAACAAGTTAAAATGGCAACAAGACAAGAAGACTGAAGTATAAGGCAACCAATTCATCCAACAACCAACATGTGAAATGATAGTCACAAATATTAAGGCATCAACGTAAAACATCCAATCTCACCTCAAAGACAAACCCTCGGCCCGAGTCCCATGACGGGTCATCGGTCAAATCGAGGTCGACGGTTTAAACCTAGTTTGACCAAACTCGTTCGGTCAATCTGGCCCAGCTCAGAGTCTTGGCCTACTTTGGCCCAAATCACAAATTTTATCGCAATATTATTCTCATGCTATTTCCAATTTCTATCATGTGAAAAACGAAAGTAACACATTATCAATCACCTAAACACTTAACAAACACCAAACACAACATCAATTACTAATGTGACATTAATTCGTCGAGTAACTCGGAATAGTTACCTTAAGCTAGCAAAGAGACAAGCAATAAACTTGAGAAAGCTTCTAAAACCCAAAATTACTCTTCATCTTCAACCACATATGAGGCACCTAAAATAATTATGTGAAAGGACGATATTAACGAATTATCTTTATATAAAATATGAGACGGAAATTAATTTAATTATATTTTAAATAAACCAAACTAGCGTCAAAACAATTTATAGACACGGCTCAAAAGTTATTATGACAACCTCAAACTCGGCCTAACCACCAACTACACATGGCCTCAAACTCGTGACTTAGCTAGGCCACTGCCTAGGCCACGGCCAGGCCACTGCTAAGCTACAGCCAGACCACAACTAGGCCACTGCAGGCTACGACCAAAACAACCAGCTACTACTCCACCTAATGGACCACCCAACCATAAACAAAGGAAAGGAACAAAGGGGAAAAACAGGGGTATGAGTACCCCGTGTCCAACCCAACACCACCCCGTTCAACTCTCCCTCCCCCCTGGCCGCTAAGCGACCAAAGAACCATCCCTACCAACACCTATTATGGTGACCAGACAGGCCATTTCTACCGCCTTCCACCATCCCAAAACAGTCCTAGCAATGTATACAACCATCTCCAAGTCTCAACCAATATTCATCCCAAAACAATCCCTGCATGTCAGTATACACCGTCTTAAATATACCACTTACTAACTAGCATCCCAAATGATCCCTAGAGGTCAGTATACACCGTCTCAATCATCTCCACATATCAGTATACACCGTCTCAACTATACAACTGACTAATTAACATCCATAATGATCCCTATATATAATTATACACCGTCTCAACTATAAAACAGACTAACCAACATTCTAAATAAACATATTTTACAAGTAATATTGAGTAACCTATCATTGTTACCTTTTTCCGATTGAACTAATCATTTATGACTAACAAATCTTCTACCAGCCCGTCTATCTTAGCATCTACAACCGTCTTATAATAAATAAAGCTGAAAGTATAAATTGGGTTTGTAGAAATACATAACGAAAATGAATGTTACTTACATCGGAATGACGAGAACGACGAGAGGAGCGCTATGGAACAAAAATAGTTGAAAACGGATAAGGAACGAAGCATCGACGTCGATTAACAGATCAAATTTTGAAAAGGAAAGAGAACTCTCCAGAAGAAGAAAACAAAGAACAAAGAAGAAGAAAAGAGACTTGCGTTTTCTGAAATGAGACAGCAGCCTGCTAGCCTGCTATTTATTATACGTATCTTTCTTCATCGTTAAGTAATTTCGCTCGTTTTTAAAACCGTCTTGAGTTAATAAAATCGGTTTTAGTAAAAGTTTCAGTAATAAAACGGAATCAATAATAAATAAATTTAGTGAGTGAAAATAAAATAAACTCAGCTAGTTAACGTAAATAATACAATATCACTTGAATCGAATTATTAGCGATTTTTACGAAACTAACGGATATTAATAAAAATTGCTAATTTAGTGAAATAAGCTCAAAATAGCTAATTGGACGGTTTTGTTCCCAAAATCCATCTCGGGTTCACTTAAAACAACTTTCATAAGGACTCGTAAAGAAACGGAAATTATTAAATAAATAAACTCGAACTAACTTCAATAAATTCGAACTAACTTTAAATAAACTTATTAATGATTATTAAAATTAACGTATCGAATTATGATGAAATTAATTAATTAGCTAAGCATATATATATAAATCGTTAAATGATGTAATTAAATTCAAAATAGCAATTAAAAGAATTTTATCCAACTTAATAAAATACGGGGTGTTACACCCCCAGCAAGGCCCATGACCTATTTTAGCACGACAGGGGATTGACACGACCCAACATGACACGGTGAGCCCATGCAAGCGACAAGGATCTTCGTACTAGTGAGGGATCGCCCACTAGCACGATACTCGGGTCTTGGGTCGGTGTGTGTCGGGAATCCTAGTCACGATTATCAAGTCCGACACACGAAAGAAATAAAAGTAAGCAATACGATTATTGAAAGCAAGCAACAAGCAACAACAAGCTTTTGGATGAGAAGCGGTTTTTCATTGACTAGCACCTCTCAAAGAGGCAAATTTGATTATTTGGTCCTGGTAGCAGGATACATTGAATTTACAAGTTTAGTTCAGAATAGCGATATACCTATTTATGGAAACCTATTCTAAAACTACTAAGAAAATACTTACTACAAATGTACAAGGAAAATGAAATTACATAAGTATAGATAAATCTAAGGGCTCGAGTGTGCGGATTGTCACACTCTCCCCCACCTAATCTGTTGCCGCCCTCGGCAACACAAAAATCTTGAATGGTGCTTCCGTGAGACATCCTCGGTGAGCTCGACATTGTCCATGCGGTGTTGGGGTTGGCTTGTACAACTCGGCTTGAATCTGCGCTTCATCCCAAACAATGACTGGCATCTTCGTCCCTTCAAGGATAGGCTGGAGTTCCTTGACATAGAAGCTGCCGAACATCATGTTCTCCAAGTCCACCACATGCTCCTTGTCTCTCGGGAAAGTCCACTTTGCCGCTGCTTGAAAAGAACTCTTTCGGGCTTTCTCCAAGTACTGGCTCCAACGGACTTTCATCTTGTCTCTCGTCACTTCAACACCTGCATTCAAGGGAATGTGAGTCCTCCGGACGAATCGAATCGCATTTCGGCGCGGCCCCACGATGGTACGAGGCCTTCTCTTTTGGGTCGAGTGACCATGAAAACCAGACGTCGATTCAAAGCACATCGACGCGGCCCCCGATGGTACGAGGCCTACTTCTTTGGGCATCTCTGCCCTCATTGTCTACTCCTCGGTGAGGGGGTAGACTCTTCTTTCGTCCCCCAGGCCACTTAGCATCGTAGTTAGCCTGGGTCTTGTTCGCCCTCGGCTCCACCGAACCTTTAGGCATTCTCCAAGGTCGCATCCCTTGTTTCGGCATCGGTATCACCCTCATAGCCGAAATTCGATGCTGCCCCTTGTCTTCGTCGCCATCTACCGTATTCACTACGATAGACCCCATTAGTAGCATCGATCCGTCACTTGGTTTCAATACTACCAATGCTTTCTGAAAGAACTGCATCCCGAGTACTAACTTGAAGTCATCTAGCGGAACGGTGGTGAAGTCGAGCTCCCCTGCCCACTCACCCACTTGGACCGCGACCTTCTTAGCCACTCCTTGGACGCGTCTCATTTTCCCATTGACTGGTTTCAGGCAGCTGTTAGCATCCCGCAGAACTAGCCCCAACCGATCCGCTTCCTCTTTCGTAACAAAGTTATGGGAGGCGCCCGAGTCGATCAAGGCTCGTGCTTGCTTCCCATTCACCATCAAGTCCACGTACATGAGCCCGTTGGATTTCTTGGCGGAGGAATCTTCGTACTTCCCCATCGCGCTAATCCTTTGAAGTGAGCCCATCCGTGGTTGGTTTTCACCATCACTCGAGTCTTCGTTACACTCTTGGTGATAGTCGGCCAACGCCCCATCAAGACGTTCTTGAGCCCCTTTCGGCATCTTCTTGAACATGGCATTGAACTCCGCTTGGTTCGGACAATCAGCCATCTTGTGAGGACCCTTGCACACAAAACACGCGAACGGTCTCTTCGTTGTGGAAGCAGTAGAGTTTCCCGCCTTCGAAGACGAGCTTGAGGGCGAGTTTGTAGTGCTCACCGATTGGGCTTGACTTCCTTGCGAGCGGAACCGACTGTTCCCAACTGAAATGGCGCTGTTTTGTGGCCTTTGTCCATTATACCCACTTTGTGACGTACCAACATTCCCCGTTGGTGCCACCACTCTTGGTGCCTCTCGCTCCCCGTGAAAGTCGAGCAGGCGCTCCGCGGCGATATGGCCAAGACGAGTTTTGGGATTACGCCTCATGACCTCTGTTGTGCCCACCTCTTCAACCCGTCAATGAACTCGAATGTCCTATCCGTCTCGGACATTTCGCTAATCTCGAGCATGCACGCTGAGAATTCCCTCACATATTCTCGGATTGATTTGGTGTGCTTGATTTCCTTCAACTTCTTCCGAGCAACAAACTCCGTGTTCTCGGGGTAGAAGTGATCCTTCAAGATCCTCTTGAAGTCGGCCCACGATGTCACCGTAATCGTGCCCGCATCGATTTCCTTGTACCTAGCCCTCCACCACATCTTGGCATCGTCGACTAGATACATGCTTGCCGTGACAACTTCCGCGTCTTCGTCGAGCCCACTTACTCGGAAGTATTGCTCCATATCGAAGATAAAGTTATCGACCGCTTTCGAATCCCTCGCCCCATCGTAGGCACGAGGTGGAGGGGCCTTCACCTTATGGCTCCCCACGATTTCCGTCATTGGCCACCGCTTTCACGAGCGTAGCACACGTGTTCTCTAACATCTCAACCTTTCGATGCAGATGATTGATCTCTTCCTCCCGATCGTCGGGGATCGCACCACCGATCGCTTGGATGCGGGTATCCATCCCGTCTACCTTCGTCTCAAGGTCACAAACCGTCTTTTGCAACTCCTCGAGGCTCGCAGCCATCCGCATAACGATGCTCTCGAGTTTGGGAAGCTTGACGTCGATTGTGTCCATTAAGGCATCCACTCGGTCCTCGATTGTTTCGCCAATTTTCTCGATCTCGATGAACAAATGCGGCTTGCAGACGCCCGTCCGAAGACCGGCTCGTGCAAATGTCACGGTCCGCTACTTTTGCCGGACCGTGGCGCGCACTGCCTGCCCGTCTCAAGGCAAGATGCAAGCGACAAGGATCTTCGTACTAGTGAGGGATCGCCCACTAGCACGATACTCGGGTCTTGGGTCGGTGTGTGTCGGGAATCCTAGTCACGATTATCAAGTCCGACACACGAAAGCAATAAAAGTAAGCAATACGATTATTGAAAGCAAGCAACAAGCAACAACAAGCTTTTGGATGAGAAGCGGTTTTTCATTGACTAGCACCTCTCAAAGAGGCAAATTTGATTATTTGGTCCTGGTAGCAGGATACATTGAATTTACAAGTTTAGTTCAGAATAGCGATATACCTATTTATGGAAACCTATTCTAAAACTACTAAGAAAATACTTACTACAAATGTACAAGAAAAATGAAATTACATAAGCATAGATAAATCTAAGGGCTCGAGTGTGCGGATCGTCACACCTAGGCACAGCACACTTTGGGAGTTCAAAATGCAAAGAAATAAGGCTCTAAGGGGAGGAATTGCTTGGGCACGCCCAAGCACCGCACGCCATGGGCAGCCATTTCCATTTCTGGCACAACACGACACAAAGTCCACCTTCTCGTGCTTAGGTCGTGCCATTTTCTTCTCCTAACACGGTGGGGAGGCATGAGTGCACGACCGAGCACGGTCCACTTTCATCTTTAGGTTTGGGTTCGGTTAGGGCAGGTCGAGTGTTGTCGGTAGCTTAATGTGTTCCATGATCGAGAGATACCACTCATTTTGAGTGATGTTTACTTTTTCATATTAGGACTGAATTTCAGACTTCTGACTCAGGGATGTAATATTATTTTTTTTGTTACTTCAGTATTAGCTTTTGGGTTAACATATGCTAAAACTCATAATCCGATGACCGCGGTGGCAATGCATTTTCTCTTGAGTATTGTACATTTGTCCGTAACCTTTATCACCTTTATGAGGTAAACCTCCTTCTTTCAAGGCTTTCAGTAACTTCTTTTCGGGCTACTTCTTTTCAGTAACATTTTTTGTTGTTGTTTTAAGGCGATCATTCAGTCGAGGGATCGTGCTCTTGCAGCCGGCTAAGGAGGTCAGCTATCGGGCTCGCAGGTGAGCTGCGTTTTCTCTTTTTTTTTTTTATGTTCTCATTAGGACATAGGGGGCGTTTGTTTCGTGCATGGGTATGAGGTTGGAACTTGATTCTTCATACCTTATGTTTGTTTCAATTGGTTTGAAACTAAATTGAGGTTAAAAAGTGTAAATAAAATAATTTTTAATAATATAAAATCATGAGAATACTTTTTAAGTCAAATATGTAAAAGTGGCCCAGATGCTGAGTTAGGATTCAAAGTGAGGCTCTGAGATTAGTAATGCAATGCAATAGTTGCAACTGACAAAGGAACATTAAAACCTTATAACTTATAAGTTTCAACCCAAAGGTTCTACTCCCTCCGAGTCACTCATTTGTTCCTTTTTTCTTTTAGGCATAAGAATTATGGAAATGAATTTGGACCACGCAAAGTTTTCCGAAAAAGGAAAGAGGGTAATCACAAATGTTGCAATTCAGGCTGAGATCACTTGGCGCTTGCTCTTAATTCAAATATGGAAGATAATCAAAAAAGAGGATTCCATGCCGTTGCCGCACATGAAGGAACTAGCAGAATTTGAGTCTTAATTTATCTTATTCCAATCTGTTATAGAGGATAGAATTTGGTTTTATTTATTACAAGCCTATATGAACAGCTGTTTATTGTAACTAGCTTTTCAACCCGTGCCCGTACGGATTATCTTCAAAAATCGCATTTTAAAATTAAATAAATTATTGTAATAATATGGCGTAATTGTTTTCATCTTAATTTATAAGGGGACGTTTTACTACACATATTAGCAAATCAACACATTTTCCAACTTTTCCCTCTCATTTGCTATACACAAATGACAAAATAAGCAAGGCAACAAAAAAAAAAAAAAAAAAAAAACCTTAACGATCACCTTCACTAACTTGGAATGGACATTTATATTTCATTGTTAATCCTTGTACAAAATGTCTAAATTAATAGTAAAAGATGATGTGAAGTACAAAATATCTAAAATTAATACATTTCATTTACTTAAAATGGACATTTATATTTCATTGGTAATCCTTGTAAAATTGATCCAATTTGATAAGGGTCAGCTAAGAATATAAATTTTAGTGCTTATACTTATAAATTACCTAACCTAACCCAGTCACGGCCTCAAATGTTTTACACCTGTGACCACCTTATCCTCCTTTAAATTTTTTGTCAAATAAAAAGTAAATTGAACTCGTTTTAATTTGATTATTAACACGAAAATGACGACCCATATACCTGAGATGACTCGATCAAAAATAATTCATAATCTGAAATGACCAGACAACAACACATACAAACTACATTGAAAAGATCAGATGACTGAGTTCGACCAAATATGAGTAACAAATACAATATGAACCCACCGAAATTTACTGACTCAAGCTGAACATGAATAACCTAATTATCAAACAACATCCATTGTTACTTTGTTAGTGACAACTATAAAAGTGAGAAGACTTATATTAGTATATTCAATTAAAAAACATCACCAAATTTGTTAATGTTTTTTTTTTTTTGACAACAAGCAAAGAATAGCTTACATTATTCCAAATGTTACATAGTAGGCTATTCGACTAAGTAGCACCAGAAACCTGACGACCGAATCTAGTACTACCAAGCCATTCCTAAAGATAACATAAAAATTAACAACGATAAAAACTACCACAAGACAACCTAAAACTAGAGCATCGAGGGCGTGTTGGTGAAGGAAGGAGGAATAGCCACAGGCCATAGAACAAGCTTCATACACACGAAAGACCTCCAAATACCGTCGATACATACGAGCCGCAGAGTGACAATAGCAAGGTGTACTTACACTCTTGCGAAAAGAGCGTAGAAAGACAAAGTGGTAAGCAAGACTACAAGGTCCGCCACCGGCGGAGATAAATCTCCTACACCTTAGAGATCGAACCCTACGATCGTAGGACCAACAGATCAAGAACTCCGACCAGAGGCGGCTATGACGGGGGTGCAGGGGATTCATCCGCACCCCCTTTGTCAAAAATAAATATAAATTTGATTGGTAAAAGAGCATATTAATTATGGTGGTCTAGTGGTTTGTGATATGTTTTCTTACCTCAAAAGGTCATGGGTTCAATCTTTCAATTGAGCAAATTTTTTTAATGCTCTTTCACCATACATTTTGCCCAATTAAATAAGATTTTTTAATATATAACTCGATTTTCGTTGTAAAAATTTTTTACGCACCCCCATCTATCAAGTTTTAGAATCGCCCCTGACTCCGACATGCTGTAGACACCTCGTTTCTGCACCCCTCGCAAACCACTCGGTAATGATTGGGCCGCATGTTTGGTACGCGGAATGATTTGTGACAGTTCGTAAGTTTATCGTCAAGTGATTGCTCAAACATTAATGTCTACCTCTTAGTTGTCATCTACGTGCCGATACGTTCGTTTTGGCAGTAATTAGAGTACATTTGGAGTCCGGGCCTAAAACCGTCTTCATTTTCTGATAACCGTTAAATCTCGAGTCAGAATGTTCTGGAATGTTCCGGATATTTCTATTCCATATTTTATAAATATTTCACAATCTTTATTCTTTGGTAAACAATTTCCCGTAATATTCATACAAAATATTAAGGAAAACCGAATTATCCCTTTATTCCATAATTTAAATGCGGAAATCTTTCTTTCGCAGGAGGAAACCACTTGGGAACAGACGCAGCAGGTGCTGCGCCTCTTCCAAGAGACGCAGTGACTGCTGCGCCTCTTCCTAGGTCCTTTTCTGCGTAATTCTCGTATCTTTTATATATCTTTCCGAGATTCACTTCCAAAGACTCTCCGAAACCCTAATTCCTTCACGTGATTAGTATAAATAGGAGCCTTCGCTCCTCATATTTCTCACGCGAGTGTCCGCCCTTCTCTTCTCCCTTTTGCATTCTAGACCTTTGTTCTTACTTTTTGGCGTCTACGTGCTTGAACATTCGACCACGTAAGCTCGGATCCTTCTGAGTTCCAGCCTCGTTTGCATGACCGACCAATTTGACCAACTCCACAATTAATCAACTTAATCAATCTAATCGTTTTCCTCCTACGAGGGCACTTTCATATTTGCGTTATAGTTCGAGTCGAGCATCACTAATCGATAACTTAGTCCTTCTCGTTTCGTCAAACATGTAAGTCTGAGGGTGTATAATCCTTATTTATTTATTGTTATTTACTTTTTGTATCACTAATGTAAGGTTTATGTCGAAAATACCTCTTAAAACCGATTTCTAAAACCATATTTAAAACCTCTTTTTACGGATTTTCAGAAGATAAACCGTCGAGAAAGGACGCAAGAATCGCTGCGCCTCTCTTGAAAGGAGCGCGATTTCTGCCGCGCCTCTTGAGGGCCGCGCAGATTCTCGCTTCCTTTCTTCTTCCTTCGTCCTCTGTAATTCGTCAATCTTTGCTTGTTTTCGTTTGTTCTTCAGTTCTTTGGTACAATAGCATATTAATTTCACATGTATGTTAATTCATTCATTAACACGTTTTATTCATCATTAAAATCCGACTTAAATCCCTTATAATCCCATATTTGCGGGTTTTCGTTATTAAAATTCAATCCGGGTTGTAGAAATTCAATTTGTTCATATCGAGTTTCTGGAATTCGATCTTTGATATATTTTCATCTGTCTTTCGTCGTATTCGTCATTAATTTGTCGTTAATTCATCATGTTTAGCCTATTTTATTCACCCATGTCACTAATTAATCGTTTAATCATGTAATAATTCGTTCTAATTCCATCTCATCCATGTTTATTGCTTTTATGACTCATTCACATGTAAATAACCCATTAATCACTTCCATCCGAGTAAATAGATTAATCAATCATTAAATTTACCAATTAATATTAACGATTTGCAGTTCCGGCTTCACAGCCAGAACTCACCCTTGGAACAGACGCAGCGTCTCACGCGCCTCAGGGCGCGATCTGCTGCGCTGTTCGAGATGAGTTCTGTTTCTGAACTCCATTGTTGCTTGACCTAGTTTAATTAGCTTACGTATAATTAACTATTAATCGCATTGTCACCTTCTTATTTGTTCGTTAATTCTTTCTTTTATTCGCTTTCTCAAATTATCCGTTTTAAAGGTATTTTCGACATAAATCAATGAACCCATTGTAATTATTGTAATTTTCATTATTGTAATTTTCTTTTATTGTATTTATCATATTTCTTGTATCATTTGTATGCCTTCCCATATAATTGAGCATTAAATCCTACTTTGACCCAATTGCATGATTAAATTACGTGTTCACCGACTTAGTCTAATCTTCACATGCTAGGATTAAAGCTCGGAATATAGCCTTGACTACCTAAATATATCTGTAAAAGCTCGGAACCTTTACTTACAAAAGCAAGAAAAGAAAAACAAGGCAAAGAAAATTATGGAACTCGGGAAGTTTACTCGATAGCTCAAACTGTATCACAAAAAACTCGAAAGCTATAAAGCGTAAAAAAAATGTATCGACATATTACATTTTGATAGAATTACCGTTCATCGTCTATTTACGATACTAACGAATTATGATTTACTGAGCTATCAAATAAATTTTCCGAGCTAAGTCCAAAATTATGTACGCAAAACAATTCGAGCAATACAAATAACTTACCGAGCTGTTCAAATAATGTATTGAGCAAACCAAAATTTATTGATAAGAAGCTCGGAAAGTTTACTTCGTAGCTCGGAATGTATCTGTAAAAGCTCGGAACCCTTGCTTACGAAAGCAGAAAGAGAAATACAAGGCTAAGAAAATTATGGAACTTGGGAAGTTTACTCGATAGCTCAAAATGTATCATAAAAACTCGAAAGCTAAAAAGTGTCCAAAAATACACCATAGCCTTACAATTAATCCTCCCATCCAACTTTGTATATTTTACCCACGATTCCCTTATCAGACTTAGTACCTTGTTTGCAACAACAGAATTCTTTCCCAATAATATCACCATTGGTAGCTCTCCTCATGGTAGAATGTCTAACACCAAAACACTTAACAAACGAATATCTAAGATAAGCTTCGTAAGCATCATCCTCTGAATCAAATACACGTCCAATCAACTCCGATTGTTCAGCTTCAACACAAGAAAAAGAATTGTTCGCACCTGGAAAAAAAAATATCAACAACATATTACATTTTGATAAAATTACCGTTCATCGTCCATTTATGATACTAACAAATTATGATTTAATGAGCTATCATTTAATTTTCCGAGCAATGTTAAAAATAAATAGTTGTACGCAAAACAATTCGAGCAAGACAAATAACTTATTGAGCTGCTCAATAAAAGTATTGAGCAAAACAACATATTACATTTTGATAAAATTACCGTTCCTCGTCTATTTACGATACTAACTAATAGGAATATTTATAATAGTTGGGCCTCAACCATCACCTTAAGGTTTTGGTTGAGATGGTTCATCTATCATGGTATCTCAACCATTATAAATATTACTATTACTAACAAATTATGATTTACTGAGCTATCATTTAAATTTTCCGAGCAATGTTAAAAATAAATAGTTGTACGCAAAACAATTCGAGCAAGACAGATAACTTATTGAGCTGTTCAGTAAAATTATTGAGCAAAACAACATATTACATTTTGATAAAATTACCGTTCATCGTCTATTTACGATACTAACAAATTATGATTTGATGAGCTATCATTTCAATTTTCCGAGCAAAGTTAAAAATAATTATTTGTACGCAAAACAATTCGAGCAACACAAATAACTTATTGAGCTGTTCAATAAAAGTATTGAGCAAACAAACAATTATTGATTTTTACCTTTATGAGGAGCTATAACTTTATGTTGTTTCTCTGGATTCGTTGATATCGACTCCAACAATACGATTTCCATTGACGTATTAATTCCCTTAGAAGTCTCGCTGACCGTTGGTGATGCTAAATCTATTGTTTCATCTACCAAAAAATATTCGTCCACAACTGATTCTTGAGGATACAAGATGCAAAAACAGTGAGAATTACTATATCTTATTCAATGTTTGATGCAAACACTATGAAACCAGTTGCAATAACCACCAACCCACTGAGTTATCGTGTAATTTTCCCGAGCAAAAGGAAAATCGTCATGTACACAAAAAAACAGGAGCACATCTTTTAACTTATTGAGTTGTCGTGTAAATTTTCCGAGCAAAGGTAAAATCGGCATGTATATAAACAATCAAGATCACAACTAGTAACTTATCGAGCTATCATGTAAATTTTCCGAGCAAAAGTAATAGCGTCATTTATATCAATAAATCAGGAGCACAACTAGTAACTTAATGAGTTGTGGTGTAAATTTTCCGAGCAAAACTAAAATCTTCATGTATATCAAACAATCAGAGCACAACTACTAACCTATTGAGCTGTCATGTAAATTTTCCGAGCAAAATTAAATTTAAATGTATAACAGAGAAATGGAGCAAAACTCATAATCTTTATGAGCTATACAACAGGCTTATCGAGCCACATATATTCAAAGTCAGAAAATAACAAGCCTTGTAACATGGACGAAAAGCATGTCTTATATAACAAAATATTGCCAAAATTGATGACTTTACCAATGAAAATTATATCTTCCAGAATACATTGATGTAGTCATGTAACACATAAAACTAACAATAATTACCTTGACAAGGATATTTTTCATCTCGTTGTCTTTCCAAACTCATTGATACTTGATTAAATGCAACAATTTCCATTGACGTTCCAATTCCCTTAGAAACTCCATCGCCCATTGCTGATGATAAATTTGTAACATTCGTTGTAGAAGCTTCATCATTCATAGATTGTAATTCTTATATAGATTTTTGATTCTGATTAAAGATTATGCTTTAATGAAGATGAAAAAATAATATTGAAGGAATAGCAAATTGAGAAACTGCATAATTGTTAATCAGTTAGATAAATTAGGACAAAAAGAGAGATAAGGGGAGAAATTTCTTGACTACGTTGAATATTCAGTTACTGAATATTGAAATTAGGGGAAAAAAATTAGGGAAACAAAAATTAAAGAGGAATTGACTAAATTACCCTTAGTTGTATAATAACACTATACCACAGGAGGTATAGTCTACTAATTGTAACTACCCTTTGTCGTAAAAAAAAGAATTGAAAAGAGTTCTCCCTCCCTTCTCTCTCTTAAAACCTAATCAATTTGTTAATAGTTCGATGATTGTGCATTGAAATTCACAATTATCACATGTAATTTTTCCATTTTATCAACAATTATATTAATACCGTCTTTTTTAATCGATTTAATTGTTGTTGTTTTTAATTGAAAAGAGGATTTTTGCAATTAGGGTTTGGATTGACTTTAATTACGATTAAAGTTGGGTTGTTCACAGGTGGTTTCGTCACATGTAATGTTGACGGCAGCAGCTTGTCCACCACTCATTCAATTCCTGTCAAAAGGTCCGATTTAGGCGCATAAACTGATGAGAAATTGGGAATTGTATTATGTTTCTCTAATTAATGAACAGTCGAGCAAAGGGGACAATATTAGTACAAATAACTAAAGTTTGTTATCAATTTCATGAAATTATGTGATAAATCTTGTTGATTGGGAGGAGGACGAGGCATGGTGTGTTTTCTTATTTTTCTGGTTTTTGATGTTTGGTGTGGGTAAAAAATGGGAGGGGTAAACTTGGAATAAGACAGAAAAATGTGTGGGATTAAGTAAAATTGTATGCGGGATTTAGCAAATCATTTATTTACCTTTTAGAAAAATTCTTGGGTACACCCGGTGTACAAGATTATCGTACACCCTAGCCAATAATAAACCTTTAATTATATTTCACTTAGATTTTGCTTTATTATTTATGTAGAGTATGGGTAATTCTAATATTTTTATTGGCTAGGGTGTACGGTGACGTAGTACACCCGGTGTAAGGTTATTTAAGATAAACAAATGGTTTAGACGAAATGAGTACTTATTAATGATCCCGAATGCTAATCGTAATCTAAAATTATCTTATAAAGCCCATATCCGACTTTTTTTAGTTATGTACAATTTGAATTTTACAGTCACATATAGACACAAATTATAACGATACCATACCATTTGAATGTGCATGATTATTTACTTGTTGCGTTTATCATGATTTAACGACCTCTACTCATCTACAATAGGTAGGTATTAGAAGGAAAATTATGATATAACGACCTCTTACCAAAAACATCACAATTATTTACCTATTAAATCATAATTTTATGATTATGTTCCTTTTTTTTCGACTTTATATCTTATTTTCGTATGTGTGTGTTTGTATATATAGATATATGGTATTAACCGAGTCACTCAAATCACAATCATCGGTACCTAACACGATTAATATGGCCTCTTACCAAACCATCATTTTCATACCATTGTTATCCATTCTATCAATCTTTATTATCGAAAGTCAAGCAAACAACGATACGCTCATACACCAACTATGCGACTCAACCTACGCTCCGACTAACTGCACATCATGCATCGCCAACACGAAATTCCCGGTAAACATTAAGCTTAACGTTATTAAGGCGTTACTAACATGCGCGTCCGACGATTTTGAAAAACTCTACGACGACGTTAATAAAATCCTCGGCGATGTAAACATTAGTACTGCCTTAAAAGATACAATGAACAAATTCATTGATACAATCCTAGATATCGTAGGCAACGATGCCTTCGCATTAGCCGCTAGAAAGAGATTCGGCGAAGCCAAGGATTATGTTGATAATAATACAATTAAGAAGCTTAAGGATTGTGATTCGATACTTTCGAGCTCCGGAGTTACGATTCCGTCAGTTGTTACGTCGGGGATGTCTAAACTTGAAGATGACTATAAACTTGTTTCTCAAGTCCTTGGTCACCTAGAAGATAGCTTATGATCCAAAACTTTGTACTCTCGTACTCCCTCTGTTTTTTTATATATATTTGATGTTTAAGTTAGTGGATCGGAGTTTTATACTCCCTCGGTTTTTTATATATTTTAGATGTAGATTAGTGATATAAACATTTGGAAATGTATTGTCCATTAATTATTAAATTATGATCACTAATTAATTCAATCAAGCATGTTAATGTGGCCTATCATATCCAGTCCAGTCCCCTCGGACGTTACCATCCGCGAGGGCCGAGGTCAGGGGCGTCTTGTAACAAACGGAGGCACGGGGTACCGCAAAAAAATGAGGCCCCAAATATGAATGTACAAGTGTACTACACTTCGATGTTTATATTGAATTTCATCAATAAAGCTTAGAAATTCTGTGTCCAAAATCGGAGGCCCAATACCTCCGTCCGTGGTTGCCGGGGTCTTGAACACCCCTGGCTGAGGCATTGCTCAAATGTGCTATGGACGACATGTTGGAAAATATTGTGATTTAAGAATTAAATATGGATTTTTATTATTTGACCAAGTAATAAATATAAATATAAATATTTTGAATGAGTATTTAACATCACAATTATGACATTGTGATTTTGGCCGTTGCTTATATTCTCTCTAAATGACATGAGTAAGTATGTGATTTAAGGGCTTAGTTATATGGTAATTATGATGGGATCAAATGCTAGCCGTTTTGTTGATTTGCTTTTAATGGAAATAATTAAGATTTGCTCTTTATCTTTAATTTTTGACATATATATAAATGTCAGTGAGTTGGCTAAGTGGACAAGTGAGATTACATTGTCTTTGGTTCACACATACGAATGCAACTTTTGTTTAATAATCTACAACACAAATATTATTGAGTTATATCCTACCATTTTTTATAATCTTGTATACCAATTATTACTTTAAAATATTATTGAGCATTGGGCGATCGTCGGTTCGGGGATTCCTCTTGCTGCTACCGAAGGAGTCCAACGGGTTGTCGTATCTTGGGAGAGGAACGTATTATTTTGGTAACCAGTGCAGTGGAGGCGTTATCTCTCTTAGGAAAACGCCTAGCGTGCTTCGACCCAGGCCACTTTCTCTTAACTCTCTTTTTATATTATAATAATATATTTCTTGTATATCAGTCTTATTATATTTGTTATTTTACCGTTACTATTAAACATCTATCTATAATTTCTGTATCGTTATTATTATTATTTTTATAATTGTGTTTTTTACCCATATTTTCTAACAATCTAAGAGAGATAAGGTAGAACAAGAAGTACAATATTGTGTTAATTCACCGTTGAAATATATAACTAATTGTCTCATCCACTAAATCGTAAAATTGGTGTCACGCTGTGTTATTTGTGTCAGTATAATTGTAATGCTATTAAATCACAAGTATATGCAATATTAAGTAGGAACTTTTTTGTCTTATTTGTGATCTTGTTTTTGTGTCATTTTGTTTATACTTACTGCACTTCGTTGTAATACCATTGTCTGATTTTGGATTGCACGGCTTATTATATACATAACTGATATTGATAGTTATTTACATTCTTTTTTCTCCTAAGTGTTAATGGACTTTGTTAATGTGGGGGCTGTTTCCGACCTACAAGTTTTTATGACCTATGATTCAAATGATTGGTGGATTGACTCGGGCGCTAATGTTCATGTTTGTGCTAATAAGAATTTATTTAATACGTATGAAAAATTGGAGTCAAAAACTGTTAGTATGGGTAATGGTACTCCCGCATTTGTTTTAGGTTTTGGATCGGTTAAACTAGAATTATCATCTGGTAAGTCTATTACTTTAGAGTCGGTTTATCATGTTCCCGATATTAAAAAAAAATCTTGTTAGTACATCTTTGTTGGTCCAACGTGGTTTTAAAGTTATGTTTGAATCTAACAAAGTGGTTATAACTAGATATGGTTCTTTTGTTTGTAAAGGTTATTTGTGTGATGGATTGTTTAAGCTTAATGTTGTGACTCATAAGGTTAATTATGATGAAGCTAATATGTCATTGTTTGTTTCTAATGTTGAAAGTTCCAATACTTGGCATGGTAGACTTGGTCATGTTAATTTGCAAACTATTAGACGTATGATGCATTTAAATCTTATTCCCTCATCCAGTGTTAATTTGAAAGAAAGATGTCAAATTTGTGTTCAAGCTAAGGAACCTAGAAAAGCTTTTAAACCCGTGGGTGGAAAAGACACTAAATTGTTAGAGTTGATTCATAGCGATATTTGTGATAACAATAATGTTTTGACTCGTGGTGGTAAAAGATATTTTATCACTTTTATTGATGATTACTCCAAATATTGTTATGTATATTTGATTAATGCTAAGAGTGAACTTTTGTGGGTTTAAGGCTTATAAAGCGAGGTTGAAAATCAGCTAGAAAAGAAGATAAAAATTGTTCGTTCGACAGTGGGGCGGTGAATATGAACTCACCGAGATGAATGAATTTTGTGAGACACATGGTATTATACATCGGAGTTACGCCGCTTATGGTCCCCAATCTAATGGGGTTCTTTGAAAGAAAAATCGGACTTTGTTGGATATGATTAATGCAATGTTGATTAGTTCTGGTTTACCTAAAAATATGTGGGGAGAAGCTTTATTATCTGCATGTCATGTTTTAAATAGAGTCCCATATAAGAGTTTTGATAAAACCCCATATGAGTTATTTAAGGATAAAAAGCCTAATTTACAATATTTAAAAGTGTGGGGGTGTTTGGCTAAAGTGCATGTTCCTATTACAAAACAAAAGAAACTTGGCCCTAAAACTGTTGATTGTGTGTTTGTTGGTTATTCTCCACATAGTACTACATATAGGTGTCTTGTTTTTAATTCTACTATTCCTCAAATTTCTAATAATACTATTATTGAGTCGCGTGATGTTGTTTTCTTTGAAAATATTTTTCCTATGATAGATAAAATTTCTAAATCCATTTCAGATGCCTCTACTTCTTTAAATTTTGGTAAGTCTTCTACACAAGTTTTAAATAATAAGCCCGATGATTGCGATGAGCCTAGAAGGAGCAAAAGGGCTAGAATTGCTAAAAGTTTTGGACCAGATTTTCAAACAAATTTAGTAGAGGATGATCCAAAAACTTTTAAAGAAGCCATGTTATCCGTTGATGCTCCATTTTGGAGACAAGCGGTAAATGACGAAATGGAGTCTATTTCTTCTAATAAAACTTGGATTTTAACCGATCTTCCTCATGGTTCAAAAACTATTGGTTGTAAATGGGTTTTTAGAAAGAAATTGAGAACCGATGGTTCGATTGATAAATATAAAGCTAGACTTGTTGCAAAAGGTTTTACACAACAAGAGGGAGTTGATTTCTTTGATACTTATTCACCCGTTTCTAAAATTTCGACTATAAGAGTTTTAATTGCTATTGCATCTATTTTTAAATTAGAAGTTCATCAAATGGATGTGAAAACCGCATTTTTAAATGGTGATTTAGAAGAAGAGATTTACATGGACCAACCGGAAGGTTTTATTTCTCAAGGTCAAGAGAACAAAGTTTGTAAACTTGTTAAAAGTCTTTATGGTTTAAAACAAGCTCCTATGCAATGGCATGAAAAATTTGATTCTACCATGATTTCCGATGGTTTTCAAATTAATAGTGGTGACAAGTGTGTTTATTTTAAAAAGATTGATGATACATATGTCATTCTTTGTTTATATGTTGATGATATTTTGATTTTCGGTAGTAATATGAATGTTATTAACAAGACTAAAGCATTTTTGTCCAAAAATTTTGATATGAAAGATCTTGGTCAAGCTGACGTGATATTGGGTATTAAATTAGTAAAAACCGATAATGGTATTGCATTAACCCAAAGTCATTATGTTGAAAAGATGTTGCGTAAGTTTGGTTATTTTGATACAAGTCCAGTGGCTACACCGTTTGATTCATCTGTTAAATTGAGGAAAAATGTGGGGGATAGTGTATCCCAACATAAGTATTCACAAATTATTGGATCATTGTTGCATCTTACTAATTTTTCAAGACCAGATATTGCATATGCAGTTTGCAGGTTGGCTAGATATACACATAATCCTAGCACCACCCATTGGAATGCTCTTGAAAGAGTATTTAGGTACCTTAAGGGTACTATGAATTATGCTATCCACTATTGTGGTTTTCCAAGTGTACTTGAAGGGTACAGTGATGCTAGTTGGATAGCTGATATTGATGAGACTAAAGCCACAAGTGGCTATGTATTTTTACTTGGTGGAGGTGCGGTATCATGGAGGTCTGCAAAGCAGACTATTATTTCTCGTTCAACTATGGAAGCTGAACTTATTGCTATGGATACCGCTAGCATGGAAGCCGAATGGCTTAAAAATTTGTTATCTGATATACCTATTTTGTCTCAGCCTATTCCTCCTATATCTTTATTATGTGATAGTGAGGCTGCTTTAGCTAAGGCTAATAGCAAAAAGTTTAATGAGA
Source organism: Silene latifolia (assembly GCF_048544455.1). Lineage (NCBI taxonomy): Eukaryota > Viridiplantae > Streptophyta > Magnoliopsida > Caryophyllales > Caryophyllaceae > Silene > Silene latifolia. Next base: position 14,317,525 of record NC_133529.1, read on the forward strand.
AAAGGAGACATTTGATGGTGAGACATAAATCTTTGAGACATATGATTTCTCATGGTGTTATTTCTTTGAATTTTGTCAGGTCTCAAAGCAATGTTGCGGATCCGCTTACAAAAGGACTGGCGCGCCAGCAAGTACTTGAATCGTCGAGGGGAATGGGACTTATGCCCATGTGATAGCCATCGCAGTTGAAACCCGTCTTCAAAGATTGGAGATCCCATGAAAGAAGTTCAACGGGTAATAACGAAGCTGTGGGTGGGCTAAGTAAGGAGAGCACCATTTATTTGGCGGAATTTTGTGTCCGCGTCCCATTCCTATGGCTAAGTGAGATTATATTTTGTGATATTGAGGTGCTCTCATGGATTTGAGTTTGTTGTGACGGTTTGAGGTTGAGCTTTGACTCTTAATGAATCCGAAGGCATAATTTTTTGCGGGGTGGAGGTCACACCTACCCTTGGAGGATTCACCTAGTGGGTGTTCGTAGTGTGGTCGCTACTATGGGACGTGGGCAACTCCCTAGAGACACTCATGACACAAGATACCTGCGCATGACCATTAACGCGCACCACTGATAGAACCTGATCGATTGCCCATATCGTGTGTGTGGTGAGTCCAAGCTTGATTTAAGGGACCTAGTTCAAAGTATTTATACTACTATGGTTCTTTCGAGTGCAAGCTCACTTACACTAAGTGTTGGTTCAAACCCGAAAGGTACCTACACCTATTACACGGTATTGTATGCTCATTATTATAACTATTTTCATAAAATAATAATTTTTTTTTTTTTTTTTTTTTTTTTTGGGTTATTTGATATTTTAATATTTATTTCGAATTCTTAAATCATGTGGGGGATTGTTGGAAAATATTGTGATTTAAGAATTAAATATGGATTTTTATTATTTGACCAAGTAATAAATATAAATATAAATATTTTGAATGAGTATTTAACATCACAATTATGACATTGTGATTTTGGCCGTTGCTTATATTCTCTCTAAATGACATGAGTAAGTATGTGATTTAAGGGCTTAGTTATATGGTAATTATGATGGGATCAAATGCTAGCCGTTTTGTTGATTTGCTTTTAATGGAAATAATTAAGATTTGCTCTTTATCTTTAATTTTTGACATATATATAAATGTCAGTGAGTTGGCTAAGTGGACAAGTGAGATTACATTGTCTTTGGTTCACACATACGAATGCAACTTTTGTTTAATAATCTACAACACAAATATTATTGACTTATATCCTACCATTTTTTATAATCTTGTATACCAATTATTACTTTAAAATATTATTGAGCATTGGGCGATCGTCGGTTCGGGGATTCCTCTTGCTGCTACCGAAGGAGTCCAACGGGTTGTCGTATCTTGGGAGAGGAACGTATTATTTTGGTAACCAGTGCAGTGGAGGCGTTATCTCTCTTAGGAAAACGCCTAGCGTGCTTCGACCCAGGCCACTTTCTCTTAACTCTCTTTTTATATTATAATAATATATTTCTTGTATATCAGTCTTATTATATTTGTTATTTTACCGTTACTATTAAACATCTATCTATAATTTCTGTATCGTTATTATTATTATTTTTATAATTGTGTTTTTTACCCATATTTTCTAACACGACACCCAAAAAGTCAACCTATACGCGGATGATATTAACCGAAACTCAAGTACAACTAGACCCGTAAAAAGCGCAGTCGAACAATGGAAAAAAAATTATTAATTCAATCGATATTTATGCAAGGAATTAGTCGATCAAAGGAAGTTTAGGCGCGGTTTGGCTGTAATACCCGTCCTTTTAGGGACCCGTTGACCAACATTGACCGACCTTTGGGGCAGGTGTTAGCCTTTAGGAATGAGTGCCAGAGTGCCTTGTGTCTTGTTAGACTTTGGGTGATGAGTGGTACTCGATAGAGTAGAGGCTACTCGATCGAGTAGCTTGGGTACTCGATCGAGTAGGTGCCACTCGATCGAGTAAGTTGGTTACTCGATCGAGTAAGTTGGTTACTCGATCGAGTAGCGTCTTTACAGCGGGGATTTATAATCGTGTTTTGATAAAACCGCATATCATTTCCGCCTCCTTCCTTCAACCCTAAATGTCGCCTTCCTCCTTTCCTTTCACCAAAATTCCTTCCATGGGAGCCTTAGAGGATGCTAGTGCCATGAGGATGAGTTGCTTGAGTCGGGTAACGGTCTTAACACGATATGCTATGCGTAGGTATGTCATCATCATCATCTTTGTCATTGTTGTTCCTTGTAGGATTGTGGTGGTAGTAATAGGTGTTTGTACTGTTGGTATAGGGGTTTTGCTTGCTTGGTTGATGTCATGTGGTTGAGCAAGGAATCGCTGTGATTGGCTAAAGGTAGGTTCGCCTACTCAGTTTCTGTTGGTTGTTTAGTGTGACGGTCATTGTATTGCTTGTAGTGTCGCTGTGTTTGATTGTGGTAATCGGTTGGTGTTGTGCTGTTTCGTTGGTTGTTGTTGTAGTGCAGCTGATGGTGACTGATTGTCTGTGGTTCTCGAGGTGCGTCCTCGGCTGAGTGGAGTCACTTGCGGGAGTGGTTTCACGCCCTAGTTTCGCCCTCCGTGGAACCCGCCACGGGAGGGGATGTGCACATTAATGGGACAAGGTTATCGCTCGGTATGATGAGCGGGGATTTGGTGGGTACGGTTGCGGTCCCCCACCGGCAGGGCTGGTCCAGTGGACAGTCGTGATGGTGATCGATCGGAGGGGAGATGGCTTGTGCGTTTATTGTTGTTTTCATATTGTTATGCCTGTGGTTAGCGTGTGTCTTCAGTTACTGACCTTGTGTGGTTGTTTCTTGTTTGTTTCTGTTGTGTCTGCCGTGATCCCTTATGGTGAGCAGTCAGTCTTAGTAGGTGTTGTCTTGGATGGTTGCTGGAGTCTTGGCGGGATTAGTCTTCACGAGTAATGACAGAAGTAGTTTTATGTAGTGTTGACGAGTTGTATCTTTTATAGCAGTAGTTTGGTTATATCACTTGTAAAATAATTATAAATGTTCTTTTATCGACTTTTGATGATTACTTTCCTCGGGCAACCGAGATGGTAATGCCCTTATATGCCAGGGAAGGTCTTGTTAAGGCTCCTTGGTATATGGGGGTGTTACATTGGCATACCTTTTCATGTACTTGTTTTAACTAAAGTTATCTTTTTTGTCAAAATTTTCAGGTAGTTTATTCTTTTGGCGGTGTTTGACAAGTAGAAATAAGCTACCTGAAATGAAATGCTACGCAGGGTAGCATTTTAGATTTCAGGTACCTGATTCTAGGTTATATTATTACCTTTTTACCCTTCAATCTATAATTTAGTAAATAATTATTACTCACTCCGTCCCGGTCAATTGTTGCCCTTTGGTTTTGGCACAAAGATCAAGGAAAGAGAAATAAGTCAATTAATAAATGACAAGTGGAACAAATTGAGTGTGAATGAATAATCAAATTACTCATCAAGTTCATTCTTAAAATAGAAAGGACAACAAATGATTGAGACACCTCAATATGAAAAAAGGACAACAAATGACCGAGATAGGGGGAGTATTTCATTTTACGTCTGTCACCAAAATAAGCTACATTTTCAGTTAGTTTGCCAATTTTTTTATATAATTAGTCAGTTTATCAGCTCCTAATTTTCAGCTACCTTATAAGCTTCATTTTCAGTTTGCTTTCAGTTTTCACTTTTCAGGAACCTTTTCGGATTTCGAGTATCATTTTTAGCTCGTTTACCAAACAAAGCCTTAGCGAAGCCATGAATTATGTTGACTATTATATATAATTCAAAGGCTTATAGACGACGTTGCAAATCCTTTCTAATTAGAGCTCGTACAACAACTCCACATGCTTTGCATACTGCCGTGTCTCAACTTCAAACGGAATTCATACTTGCTCTTGAAGTTCTTCAAGTTTTAAGCTCTAAAAAAAATTGGGATACCGGTTTTAAAATGGTGTCACATCTCCTATCTTATGTAACAATAATGTTCAATTCCGACATATTATTAACCAAATTAATTATACACCGTTAATTATTTGAGTGTAACGATTTGAATAAAAATGTTAGTTAAAAAATAGTGTACTCCTACATTTTATGATACGAAGATAGCTTATGATATGAAACATTCTTCCCGAAGTTAACTAATTATAAATTCCTATAAATATCTCACTATTCAGTAGTATTCACCAATTAATGGTAAAAGGCTATCCAAGCTGCTAAGAGAAGGCACCGAGACCTTAACCTTAAGCTAAGGTCTCGACCATCTACCAATACCGTATTGACTTAGCTTAGGCATCGGAGAGGGACCCCTAGCTAGGAAACCCATGAGACCCTGTTTGCTACGTGAGCAGGAACTTCCGAAAAGGGTACATCAGTCCAAGGCATCATCCTAAAGGAACGCGTTGACCCAAAACCCAAGTTCGAGCAACGCTTAAAAAACTTGTGAAGACGTTTAATTAAGAGTATTTTATTTGTTGAACACTACCTAAATTTAGGTTACTTTGCGAGGAACTACCTAAAGTTTTATTTTTTTGTTAAACACTACCTAAAGTTTAGATTTTGTTTGTCAAACACACCAAAATCACTATTCAGGCATGAAAATGTGAAAATAAGCGATTTTAAATTGCCGATATCATAGCCTTGGAATTTATTTTGCAAAACTGTACTAATGTTTATCCTAAGTTACTAAGTTTCATCCTATTTTCCTCAAAACGTTTTTAATTATCGTCGACCTAATCATCCATAATTACCATCACATCCTAGTGAAACGAGTCTATATTTTTAGAGAAGAGGTTAATCATTAGTATAATTTAGCAAAATGAAGTTCACGACTATGATATCAGCAAGTTAAAATCGTTAATTTTAAACTTTTCATGCGTGAATAGTGATTTTGGTAGTTTTTGACAAAAAAAAAAAATCTAAACTTTAGATAGTGTTTGACAGAAAATAAAACTTTAGGTAGTTCTTCACAAAGTGACCTAAATTAAGTAGTGTTCGACCAAAAAAAATCTTTAATTAATCAGTTATAGTACGAAGTAATAAATATATGTAACACTAAAACTTGGGAGAGACGGTCTCTCACTAAGTTATTGAGAGACCAATATTTCGTACCCTTTTATTTATATTTCGTACCCTTTTTATTGTTGATCGTGACATAGTAATTTCGTACCTATTTACATAATAAATGTACCCATTTTATCATTAATGATGATTTGTACCTATTTTATTACCTTTAGTACCACTTTTTCTTAAAATTGTACAATGATCTCTCAATAAAGCTTATTAAGAGACCGTCTCTCAGGAGACCTACTCTGTATGTAAATTATTTAATTCTATATCTAGCCTCAAAATTATGGTAAATCAAGTCTTCCTAGGCTCGAAATTATGGTAAATATATTATGCACCTTGTGTATATTTATATATATACCCAAATTCTTGTTTGCATTCATTATAAACAAGAATAATTTATAACGTCTACACAATTACCATGTCTAACCACAGAAACATCATAATTCTTGTAGCAATTTAACTTATAGCAGCATGTGTACAAGGCAATAACAATAATACGCTTACAAGCCAACTATGTGCCCAAACCTCCCAACCCGACCTATGCACCTCATGCGTCAACCTCACCTCAGGTCCGGTCACCTCGGAAATTACCATCGTTCAGGCATTACTCACATGTGCAATACTCGACACTCAAAAAGTCTTCCTTGACGCGAATAAAATTATCCGAAACTCAAGTACAAGTGAACCTGTAAAACTCGTCATCCAACAATGTCAAAAAATATTTATTAAGGTTATTGTTGAATTATGACAATTAATGGACTAAGGTTACAATCTAATTACAATAAGAAACTTCCTACATTACTACATGGAGGTTTTGTAAGTGTCATGGTAAATGTCACTAGAGTTACAAGTCATAGGTTTAATGTAGAGGGAGTTTTAGTCTTCTTCCTTAAAGCCTTGTGGAAGTTATAGGTCTTCCATCTAGTATAAATAGCTAATGTATTAGCTTGTTTTGACATAGAAAATACAACACAAAATATTCTATCAATATATTTCTCTCCTTGTTTGATTATATTGCCCCTAAAAACCATCAGGTGGTATCAGAGCATTTTTTATCTTTCGGGACCAAAAATCAAAAACACCCACATAAAAAAAAACAAAACAAAAAAACATATATATAGAAGCATGGCTTCATCAAGTTCAGCAATGCCTTCCGCACCAATTTTCGTAGGTGAAAATTATGATTATTGGTGTATCAAGATGAAGGCTTTGTTAACTGCTCTAGATTTATGGGAGATTATCGAACAAGGGTTTAAACTACCCGAATCAACAGTTGAACAAAAGATATCAGCTGATGAACAAAAGGTAGTAAAAGAGAAGACGACGAAGAATGCAAGAGCAATTGCATACTTACATTCTGCAATTGGAGAGGCGATTTTTCCAAGGATCGTCAATGCAACTTCGGCAAAAGAAATATGGGACATTCTTAAGGTGGAGTTTCAAGGCTCACAAAAAGTAAGAGCTATTAAACTCCAAAACTTGAGAAGAGATTTTGAAAACTTGAAAATGAAACCATCTGAATCAATGAAGGAGTATACGTCTCGAATCATTGATACAGTAAACCAAATGAAAATTTATGGCGACGATATTTCCGACAAGAGGATAGTCAACAAAACTCTTTGTAGTCTCGACAACAAATTCAATTTCATTGTTACCGCTATAGAAGAGTCGAAAGATGTTGATACATTGTCTCCGCAAGAATTATTTGGGTCTTTACAAGCCCATGAGTCAAAGGTGTCCGGTAGAAACGAAGGTTCATCGGAAGGAGCTTTTCAAGCAAAACATAAACAAAAGTCCCAAAATTTCAAACATAACAAAAATAAGCAAAAGTCCAAAGACAAGTCGAGTACTAATGGTACCGAAAAGAAAGGAAGATTTCCACCTTGTGGAATCTGCAAAAAGACTAATCACATGGAGAAAAATTGTTGGAACAAAGATAAAACACCATGTGATATTTGTAAAAAGTTTGGACATGAACAAAAAGATTGTTGGTCTAAAGATCAACAAGCAAAGGCTAATGTTTCCGAAAGCGGAATCTTTGAAGATCATCTATTTGTTCTTTGGTCAAGCCTCGACTTAAAAGCAATAAAGATGTGTGGCTAGTTGATAGTGGTTGCACAAATCACATGACAAACAATGAAAGTATATTCACTCATATCGATACTTCATTGAAGACTCCGGTAAGGATGGGCGATGGTTCCATTATAGAGGCAAAAGGCAAAGGAACTATAGTCGTTCAAACAAAGAAAGGAACGCACTACATTAGCAATGTCTTGTTAGTTCCTAATCTTGCCACAAATTTGCTAAGTGTCCCCCAGATGATGCAAAATGGTTACAATGTCAACTTTGAAGGAAATACATGTAACATTTATGATCATCATGGAAAAGAGATTGCTCGAATTGAAATGAAGAACAAAAGTTTTCCTCTTTCATGGACGTACCCAAAAGAAATTGTTGCCCGAGTAGAAGATAATGACTCTTGGCTATGGCATAAAAGGCTTGGTCATTACAACTTTCATGCTTTACAAACTCTCCACAAAAAGGATATGCTAAGAGATTTGCCTTTTGTGAATCTTGAAAAAGACGTGTGTGAAGGTTGTCAATTGGGGAAAATGCATAGAGATTCTTTTCCACAAGATCAAGCATGGAGAGCTAAAGAGAAACTCGAGTTAGTGCATACTGATGTTTGTGGCCCCATGCGAACACTAACTGATGAGAGAAATAGGTATTTCATTCTTTTTATTGATGATCTTACAAGAATGACATGGGTCTACTTTCTTCGAGAACGCTCAGAAGTTCCCACCGTTTTCAAGAAGTTCAAGGCTATGGCTGAAAACCAAAGTGGTTGTAGCATGAAAAGAATCAGATCCGACAGAGGCACGGAATATACATCAAACGAGTTTGATAAATTTTGTGAAGATGAAGGTATAACACATCAGCTTACCGTTGGTTATACACCACAACAAAATGGTGTGTCTGAAAGGAAAAATAGAACTGTTATGGAGATGGCGCGATGCATGCTATTTGAGAAGAAAATGCCTAAAAGATTTTGGGCTGAGGCTGTAAACACAGTTGTATATCTTCTTAATAGGTGTCCAACCAAGGCTGTGACAGATAAAACACCTTTTGAAGCATGGACAGATCACAAGCCTACTGTGAAACACCTTAGAGTATTTGGCTCTTTGTGTTACATACATGTTCCTGCAATAAATAGGCACAAGTTGCAAGAGAAGGCTGAACAAGGCATCTTTTTGGGTTATAGCTCCCAATCTAAAGGCTATCGACTTTTCAACTTGAAGACTCAAAAGTTGGTCATAAGTAGAGATATCGAAGTTGATGAAAATTCTTATTGGAATTGGAAAGAAGATAAGGTGGAGAAACAACTACCAACACCTTGGAATTTTATGCAGGAAGATGAAAATTCACAAGGCCAAAATCAACAAGAAGATGTTTTTCAATATGTGTCCCCACCAAATTCTCCTAGAACACCACAAAATTCACCTTCAACTCCGAGAGAGGTATACAGAGATCAAGAAAGTTCTTCTAGGAATGAAGTTGAATCTTCTCCAGATTCTCAAAATGCTACGGGGCCTAGAGGTAAAAGACTAGTAGCTGATTTGTATGACAATAATGTTGCAATACAAGAGAATCCATTTGAATCATGTTTTGTTGCGGTTTATGAACCTAACAACTATCATGAAGCCTCTAAATATCAAGAATGGAGAGATGCAATGGAGGAGGAGCTTAAGATGATTGAAAAGAATCATACTTGGGATCTCACAGGAAGACCAAAACATAAGGATGTTGTTGGAGTCAAGTGGGTCTTTAGAACCAAATTCAATCCAGATGGTTCAGTTCAAAAGTACAAAGCAAGGCTCGTCGTGAAAGGTTATTCTCAACAGTATGGTACTGATTACACTGAGACGTTTGCCCCTGTTGCAAGACATGATACAATACGAACCTTAATTGCTTTGGCTGCTCAACATAAGTGGAACATCTATCAAATGGATGTAAAGTCAGCATTCTTGAATGGTTATCTCCAAGAAGAGATATATGTTGACCAACCAGAAGGATATGTCATAAAAGGGAAGGAAAATCAAGTTTATAGGCTCAAGAAAGCCCTTTATGGGCTGAAGCAAGCTCCACGAGCCTGGTACAGTCGAATTGATGAGTATTTACTAAAGTTTGGTTTTGAAAGAAGTCCAAGTGAGCCAACCTTATATGTTAAGAAAACAAAATCAGACTTGATGATCCTTTCTCTATATGTTGACGACTTGATTATAACCGGAAACAATCAAGCTATGATTAGTGAATTCAAGAAGAATATGAAAAAGGAATTTGAGATGACTGATCTAGGCTTGATGAGTTTTTTCCTCGGTTTAGAAGTTAAGCAAGCATCGGAAGGCATCTTTATTTCACAAAAGAAATATGCAGAAGCTATTCTTAAGAGATTCAAGATGGATAATTGCAAGGCTATGTCAACACCACTTGGAGTAAATGAAAAGCTTTCTAAAGATGATGGGGCGAGAAAAGGCGGACCCTACCACTTATAGAGGTATAGTTGGATGTTTGCTTTATCTAATGACTTCAAGACCGATCTAATGTTCTCGGCAAGTCTTTTATCAAGGTTTATGCAAAACCCGAGTCAACTTCACTACACCGCTGCGAAGAGAGTTTTAAGGTACATTCGAGGAAGTACACATTTGGGTCTTTGGTACAAACCAACTCAAAACTCGAACTTGTCGCATATCTTGATAGTGATTGGGGTGGTTCTATTGATGACATGAGAAGTACATCCGGATATGCATATACTCTAGGAAGTGGAATATTTTCATGGCAATCACAAAAGCAAGATAATGTTGCTCGTCTCTGGTGAAGCGCAGAATACACATAGCAAAGCATGTGCAGCTGTAAATCAAGCGATCTGGTTGCGGAAAGTTCTCAAAGATATGGGAAAGGAGCAATTTAGTCCAACCAAATTACTTTGTGATAACCAGTCAGCTATTGCCATTGCAAAGAATCCAGTGTGTCATAAGAGGACCAAGCACTTCAAGATTAAGTACCATTTTGTGAGAGACACACAAAGAGAAGGTGAAATCAACCTCGAGTATTGTCCTACACAAGATCAACTTGCTGATATTTTCACTAAGGCATTACCTAAGCAAAAGTTTGAAGAATTGAGGTATCGCCTAGGAATGTCAGAATTAATTGTCAAGGAGGAGTGTTGAATTATGACAATTAATGGACTAAGGTTACAATCTAATTACAATAAGAAACTTCCTACATTACTACATGGAGGTTTTGTAAGTGTCATGGTAAATGTCACTAGAGTTACAAGTCATAGGTTTAATGTAGAGGGAGTTTTAGTCTTCTTCCTTAAAGCCTTGTGGAAGTTATAGGTCTTCCATCTAGTATAAATAGCTAATGTATTAGCTTGTTTTGACATAGAAAATACAACACAAAATATTCTATCAATATATTTCTCTCCTTGTTTGATTATATTGCCCCTAAAAACCATCAGTTATAAACGATGATGGCGTGGCTTATAAGTTGGCTCATCGAAGGAAGTTTATTGAAGCTGCAAATTATGTTGATAATTACATAATACAATGGCTTAGACGACGTTGCGAATCGTACCTTATTAAAGCCGGGAAATATGAACTACGTGATTTTATTACTTCTGTGTCTCGGCTTCAAACGGACTTCACACTTGTTTATGAAGTCCTAGGGTTCTTAAGCTTTTCAAATTAATCGATTTTTTTTATATTCTAATGTTGTGTTAAGTTTCTTTCCAATTTAATTGTTTTTATGACTGGCTTTATAATCGTTGTTTTTAATGTATCGTACTCGTATTTAATAAATCATGTTTTTAGCTCGTTCCTTTTCTTCAATAATTTTTGTGTAAGACTATCTCATACAAAAAAAAAATGAAAAAAAAAAAAAACTAATTATACATCTGATGAAACTATACCAATAACAGTTGACCCTAATGATAAAAAGTTCAATTTCTAATCTCGACGTGAGGTATTCGATTCTTACAGCGTTAAAATATAGCCTTGTTGATAGACGATCTGTAAACAACTAAACACCACTCTAAACCCTCAAAAAGACTGGTGGACTGTACTGACCTTGGATTGCAGTAAGGTCTTGTTCTTTTGGACTGAAATTGTCTGAACTGAACCGGACTTAATGGAGCTGAACTGAACTGAACTTATTAGAGCTGAGCTGAACTGAAGTGAACTGAACTGACCTAAAAATAAAAGATTATGATAATAATAAAATTAATACCAATAATAATAATAAATATTATAACATTATTATTATTATTATTATTATTATTATTATATTAATATATAATATAATACTAATCTAATAATATATTTAAAAAAAATAGTAATATAATAATAAATATAGTAGTAATAATAATAATATAATAGTAATATAAATGATAAAATTATTAATAATAATATAATATTAAATAATACAATATATTAATTATAATAACTAAAAAATAAATATGATAAGTATAATATAATATAAATATTACAAATAATTTTAACAATTAATAATAATAATAATAATAATAATAATAATAATAATAATAATAATAATAATAATAATAATAATAATAATAATAATAATAATAATAATAATAATAATAATAATAATGTTATTAATCATATCAATCAAAATGAATATATTAATAAATAATAAATATAATACAACAACAACAACAATAATAATAAATATTATTACTTTATACTACTAATATTTCCATTAATCATAATAATATATTAGTAAATAAATATATTAAATATAAAAAAATAAAATAAAAACAATAGTAATATAAAAATATAAAAAATATGTATTAATATAATAATAAAAATATTAAATAGATTAATATAATAATATTGATAACACTAAGAATAAAATAAGAATAGTATTACTAATGTTGAATCGAATCGAATGAATCGAATGATCTAAATCGAATCGAATCAATCGAATCAATTGAATCGAATTGAATCGAATTGAACTTAATAGAGCTGAAATGAACTGAACTGAACTTATAAGAACTGAAATTAAGTCTAAAAGAACAAGGTCTAAGTAGACTATACAACACAACTGGTTGTATAGAAATGAATCCGAACTTTATAAAGCGTTACTTGAGCTTACACATACAAATTTTGAGCTTTATTTGGAAGAATCCGAGTTTATTATAAAAATATTGAACTTAAAAAATTATAATGAAACTCAAAAATAATATATGTAGACTCAATTAGATTTTAAATTTTGATATCAAAAAATTAAAATTAAGATCAAAACTTATAAAAGCTCGAGAAAAACACACATAAGCTCTATGGTTAAAACTTATACATATAATTATACTCTTATACGAATACAACCAGTTATATGTATTTGTGTTTAGAGAGTGTAAAGCTTACATTTGACCTAAACTTTTAATGTACTCAAAAAGACAGTTCATAAAACGGTCTCAAATATAAGACCTACTTATAAAACCGCTTCCAATTTAATAAAACATTTTAAAGTTATTTATTGATTTAGTAGGTGCATTTACTTGCACCATATGGAGCATTTTCTAGGTCTCGAGCGTTTTCTTTCTTCTTATGTAAGACATGCAAACTCATTTGATCTTATAAAATCCTAATAACATAATTTCAATCCGTCACTATCAAAAACGCCCTTGTAACGTTTACAAAAAAAAAACATAATTCCAAAAATTACGATGGCATCCTACCAAAACAACATCATCCTAACATTAATCTCAATTTTCTTAGTAACCCTACTAGTACAAGCAAATAACGATAAACTCATAAACAAACTATGTGGTGCAACATACGCACCGGCCGTATGCACCTCATGCATCAAAACCCTAACCCAACCCGTGACCACAGACCTTCACGTCCTCAAGGCGTTAAACAATTGCACTTCTTCCGAGATTCGACGACTTGAAACCGACACGAGTGATATTGTTAAGGATTCACACATTAACTAGTTTTAATCCCGTGCAAAAAATGCACGGGTATTTTTAATAATGAATTTTACTAAGAAACGTGGAAAGAGTAAACATCACGTTCATAAATACACTAAGCTAGATATAAAAAATACATATATAAATTTGTAAAACTAAACGTACATAAGAAAAGAATTGAAATTAATTAATTTGTTTTTTCAAATGGGGCCTATCACTAACAAAACAAATGCATATTTTCTTAAAATCTCTTGACCAATCAGAAAGCTTAAAAAAACTCAACTTTTATACTATTTAGATAAGGCTACAAGAAGTGCAATTGAGCAATGTCAACCTTTTATTATAGATTTCGCGTATTATGATGGCTTGATTTTGTTCTTAGCTACTAAAAGAAATTTTGGAGAAACTAAGAATTATATTAATTTTTATATATTTGATAAGCTTCGTTTTTGTAATACAATTCTTGCTAGCCATGATGGGGTTATTATTCCACCTAAGTTTTTTTCTGGGATGTTTAATGTTGAAGCTTATTTCAAAATTATTTATCAAATTATTAGTATTCTTTAGGTTCTAGTAGATATAGTTAGTTTGGGTATAACAATACTAGTATGGCATGTTATAGCACGTTATTAGCACCTGTCTCGAAATATTGCTACATGATGTAGAAGATGAGATGCCATTGTTATTTTGTAAGTCATATTGAAAATGGATATCGACATGAATTATGAAAGACTCATATTGTTATGCCTTGTTCTTTTGATCTTAATTTCAGTTCAACTTAAATAAGTTTAGTACTATTCAATTTTTTATATTTTATAAGTTTAGTTCAGATCAGTTCAATTTAAATGAGCCCCATTCAATTCGATGAAGTCAATTTCAGTCCAAAAAACAGGGCATTAGTACGAAATATTACAAATCATTTTCACATTTTCATATTACTTTGAGTATCTCTCAAAAATCAAAATATATAAATTATCTTATCAAGGTTTAGGAATGAAATAGTCTTATTCTCAATTTCCAATAAAAAAATCCACTAATATTTTTTTAGATTTACATTCTTTTAATATCCGGTTTTATAACTTGTGTTCTAGGGTACACATTGAAGCCTAAATAAAGAAATAATCAAACGAATATTGCACAAAATATTGTATCTCAATTCCCAATTAAAAAAAGACCCACGAATATTTTTTCAGATTTACATTCTTTTAAGTCCGGTTTTCATAATAACAATTTCCCTCAAAAAATAAATATCATAATCTTAATTGCGTATATATATGTTGGAAATATTGTGTAAATATTTCTTCTTAGTAATTGTTTGCATTATTGTCTTTTCTTATTTCATGTGTATTATTGTGTCAATATTCTAGGCTTGCATATTTCCATATTTCCGTTCTTAGTTTAGGTAATTATGTAATTAGGTTTCTTCTTCTCCAATGCATTGTATTAGTATATAAGGACCTCTATGTAATCATTGTAATAATTCATAAATACAATTCAATCTTTCATAAATTTTATAACCCTAATCAAAATGGCTTCCAACAACCAAAACACCATAATCATATTAACACTTCTCTCAATTCTCTCAATCTCCCTAGTAGAAATACACGCTAATAACAACGATATCGTAAACCGACTATGTGGTGCAACTTACGTACCGGCCGTATGCAACTCATGCATTCATTCTCAGTCGAGTCAAGTCACTTCGGATCTTGATGTAATCGAGTTATTGTTCAAATGTGCTAATTTGGACAGTCAAAAACTCAACATCGACACAAATAACCTCGTCGAAGATCCGAACACAGACGGGTCCGTAAAAGGTGTACTAGACAAATGCCAACCATTATTCCAAAGAGTAGGTCTCCTGAAAGACGGTCTCTTAATAAGCTTTATTGAGAGATCATTGTACAATTTTAAGAAAAAGTGGTACAAAAGGTAATAAAATAAGTACAAATCATGATTAATGATAAAATGGGTACATTTATTATGTAAATAGGTACGAAATTACTATGTTACGATCAACAACAAAAGGGGTACGAAATATAAATAAAAGGGTACGAAAGATTGGTCTCTCAATAACTTAGTGAGAGACCGTCTCTCCCAAGTTTTAGTGTATTCCAAAACATTATAACATCACAAGGCATGGCATTGAGTTTAGCCGCAGAGCAAAAGAATTATCCGGCTGCCAAGGATTTTATTAATTCGCGTATAATTAATGATTTACATGATTGTAATTTTTTCTTTGGTAACTCTAAAGTTACTGTGCCACCTAAAGTTTTTTCAGGGATGTTTAACGTTGAGTCTGACTTCAAAATGATTGTTCAAGTCCTTAATGTTGCTAAGCACTAAAAAGTACTTAGAATTAGAATAGGTCTTAGTACGTTACTATCGACTCGGTTCGTTCAAATATAATTTGAGTCGGATTGAGTTGAGTTATTTTTGTTTATTTAGTTTTATACGGAGTATGATCTAAAAGTAGGTGATAGTTCTTGATAGCATATCTATTGGTACTTATACGTACTTCTATATTTCAATTAATGAATTTTGGTATTTTATATTTTATATATGCATTTTATTAAATCATTGTGTTGTTTCTTATTTCGTATTATAAGTCATTTTACATTTCCATACAAGCAACCGCTATCATAGCCTTGGAATTTTTGTAGTTTGTCAAAATGTTAAGATTATGGGGGGAGAATTGCATAAATGATTTGTATTATTGATATGGTGACTTACATATTATGGTGAGGGTATTTATAATACCACTCATCCTAGAACTTAACCCTAATTTGGCTAACCCTAATGGTAGCCGGGCCTAGTATAGGCCCAATCTCCTAATACCCTCCCGCAATCGTAAAGGCAGTACGTAATTCGTACGAACTTTACGATTGGAGAATTACAAAGAAAAAAAATAACATAAAAAAAAAAGGAAATCTTCAATCTTCATCTTCTTCTCCGTCTTCATTATCCATCTCCGTCTTCGCAAGGTTGGTAAAATAAACGAGTATTAAGACTCGCTAGAAAATTTCTCGAACAAGAACGTTAATTTTTTCGGACTTGTCGAAAATATGAGTCAATTTGCAGGAACCCTAATCGAACCTGACAAATATCAATAAAACGGAAAATTATCCGTTACTTTCAAGATTTGGAGAACGCTAAGTTTTTCGGACTCCAAATTGATTTGAACCACCATCGTGGTGATTTTAATTGCGTAACTCGCCAGTCAATTTTTAGACTACCTTGAACGAATTCGAAAAATTAATAATGAAATTTCAAAGAAAGACGGTCAGAAAGATCAATCATGGTCTTAAAATCCCGTGGAAATCAATTCACCCTCCATAAAATTTCCACACCATTGATGTAAGGGAACAAATAGAGAAAACGATAAAACACGTAGTGCTGCACCATTTTTTTTATTTTTTTATTTTTTTATTTCAAAACAGAAAGTATTATGTGGTTGAAAATCCTACCGGTGGGTGTAAATTTCCGGCCACCCACCGGTAAGAATGCGGAAGCGGTTTATAGAGACCTCAAGATCGAGGCTCTGATACCATGTTAAGATTATGGGGAGAGAATTGCATAAATGATTTGTATTATTGATATGGTGACTTACATATTATGGTGAGGGTATTTATAATACCACTCATCCTAGAACTTAACCCTAATTTGGCTAACCCTAATGGTAGCCGGGCTTAGTATAGGCCCAATCTCCTAATACAAAAACTACCAAAATCACTATTCAGGCATGAAAATGTGAAAATAAGCGATTTTAACTTGCCGATATCATAAGCTTGGAATTTATTTTGCAAAACTATACTAATGTTTAACTTAAGTTAAAGTTTCAACCTATTTTCCTCATCGTCCATATTTACCTTCACATCCTAGTGAAACGAGTCTATATTTTTAGAGAAGAGGTTAATCATTAGTATAATTTAGCAAAATGAATTTCACGACTATGATATATATCAGCAAGTTAAAATCTAAACATTAGATAGTTTTTGACAAAAATATAAAACTTTAGGTAGTTCTTGGAAAAATTACCTAAATTATAGGTAGTGTTTGACAAAAAAAAAAAGAAAACTTTAATTAATCAAAATTATAGTTCGAAGTAGTAAATGTATGTAAATTATTTGATTCTATATCTAGCCTCAAAATTATGGTAAATCAAGTCTTCCTAGGCTCGAAATTATGGTAAATATATTGTGCACCTTGTATATATAAATATATACCCAAATTCTTATTTGCATCCGTTATAAACAAGAATAATTTACAACGTCTACACAATTACCATGTCTAACCACAGAAACACCATAATTCTTGTAGCAATTTCCCTTATAGCATGTGTACAAGGCAATAACAATAATATGGTTACGAGCCAACTATGTGCCCAAACCTCCCAACCCGACGTATGCACCTCATGCGTCAACCTCACCTCAGGTCCGGTCACCTCGGAAATTACCATCGTTCAGGCATTACTCACATGTGCAATACTCGACACTCAAAAAGTCTTCCTTGACGCGAATAAAATTATCCGAAACTCAAGTACAAGTGAACCTGTAAAACTCGTCATCCAACAATGTCAAAAAATATTTATGAAGGTTATAAACGATGATGGCGTGGCTTATAAGTTGGCTCATCGAAGGAAGTTTATTGAAGCTGCAAATTATGTTGATAATTACATAATACAATGGCTTAGACGACGTTGCGAATCGTACCTTATTAAATCTGGGAAATATGAACTAAGTGATTTTATTACTTCTGTGTCTCGGCTTCAAACGGACTTCACACTTGCTTATAAAGTCCTAGGGTTCTTAGGCTTTTCAAATTAATCGATTTTTTCTTTTATATTTTAATGTCGAGTTAGGTTTCTTTTTAATTTAATTATGATTGGCTTTATAAATAATAATAGTTGTTTTTATTTAATGTATCGTACTCGTATTTATAAAATCTGCGTTTTTATCTCGTTCCTTTTCTTCGATATTTTTTTGTGTAAAACTATCTCACACACAAAAAAATGAAAAATATAATAAACTAATTATACATTTAATGAAACTTACCAATAACGGTTGACCCCAATGACAAAAAGTTCAGCTTCTAATCTCGACGTGAGGAATTCGATTCTCATAGGTTAAAATATAGTCTTGTTGATAGACGATCTGTAAACACCACTTTAAGCCCTCAAAAAGACCGTTGGTCTGTACTAAGACTAGTGACCTTGGATTGCAGTAAGTAGACTATACAACTAGTTGTACTAGATGCATAGAAAATAATATGAACTTTATAATAAAGCCATTACTTGATCTTACACTTACAAATTTTGAGCTTTATTTGAAAGAATTCGAACTCCAATATAAAAGTATTGAACTTAAAACATTATAATGAAACTCAAAAATAATATATGTAAACTTAATTAGATTTTAATTTTTGACATCAAAAAATTGAAATATAAATCAAAAATTATAAAAATTCGAGAAAAATACACATAAGCTCGTTTAAATTTATCATGATTATACAATACTCTTGTTCAACCAGTTGTATAATACAGTAATATCTTACCCTTTGACCTTAAACTTTAATGCACCGAAAAAACAGTTGATAAAACGGTCTCAAATATAAGACCTACTTATAAAACCGCTTCCAATTTAATAAAACATTTAAGTTATTTATTGATTTATTAGGTGCATTTACAGATTTACTTGCACTATATGGAGCATTTTCTAGGTCTCGAGCGTTTTCTTTCTTCTTATGTAACGCATGCAAACTCGTTTGATCTTATAAAATCCTAATAACATAATTCCAATCCCGTCAGTAACAAAAACGCCCTTGTAAACTCCGTTTACACCAAATCAAATATCATAATTCCGAAAATTACCATGGCATCCTACCAAAACAACATCATCCTAACAATAATCTCAATCTTCTCAGTAACCCTAATCGTACAAGCAAATAACGATAAACTCATAAACAAACTATGTGGTGCAACATACGCACCGGTCGTATGCACCTCATGCATCAAAACCCTAACCCAACCCGTGACCACAGACCTTCACGTCCTCAAGGCGTTAAACAATTGCACTTCTTCCGAGATTCGACGACTTGAAACCGACACGAGTGAGATTGTTAAGGATTCACACATTAATAAGGCCACAAGAAGTGCAATTGAGCAATGTCAACCTTTTATTATAGATTTCGCGTATTATGATGGCTTGATTTTGTTCTTAGCTACTAAAAGAAATTTTGGAGAAGCTAAGAATTATATTAATTTTTATATATTTGATAAGCTTCGTTTTTGTAATACAATTCTTGGTAGCCGTGATGGGGTTATTATTCCACCTAAGTTTTTTTCTGGGATGTTTAATGTTGAAGCTTATTTCAAAATTATTTATCAAATTATTAGTATTCTTTAGGTTCTAGTAGATATAGTTAGTTTGGGTATAACAATCACAATACTAGTATGGCATGCTATAGCACGTTATTAGCACTTGTCTCGAAATATTGCTACATGATGTAGAAGATGAGACACCATTGTTATTTTGTAAGTCGTATTGAAAATGGATATCGACGTGAATTATGAAAGACTCATATTGTTATGCCTTGTTCTTTTGATCTTAATTTCAGTTCAACTTAAATGAGTTTAGTACTATTCAATTTTTTATATTTTATAAGTTCAATTCAATTCAAAGGAGCCCCATTCAATTTGGTGAAGTCAATTTCAGTCCAAAAAACAGGGCATTAGTACGAAATATTACAAATCATTTTCACATTTTCATATTACTTTGAGTATCTCTCAAAAATCAAAATACATAAATTATTTTATCAAGGTTTAGGAATGAAATAGTCTTATTCTCAATTTCCAATTAAAAAAAATCCACGAATATTTTTTTAGATTTACATTCTTTTAATGTCCGGTTTTATAACATGTGTTCTAGGTACACATTAAAAGCCTAAATAAAGAAATAATCTTACCAATATTGCACAAAATATTGTATCTCAATTTCCAATAAAAAAAAAACCCACGAATATTATTTTAGATTTACATTCTTTTATGTCTGGTTTTCATAATAATAATTTCCCTCAAAAAAATATCATAATCTTAATTGTGTATATATATGTTAGAAATATTGTGTAAATATTTCTTAGCAATTGTTTGCATTATTGTCTTTCCTTATTTCATGTGTATTATTGTGTCAATATTCTAGGCTTGCATATTTCCATATTTCCGATCTTAGTTTAGGTAATTATGTAATTAGGTTCTTCTTCTCCAATGCATTGTATTAATATATAAGGACCTCTATGTAATCATTGTAATTCATTAAATACAATTCAATCTTTCTTAACTTTTATACCGCTAATTAATCAAAATGGCTTCCAACAACCAAAACACCATAATCATATTAACAATTCTCTCAATTCTATCAATCTCCCTAGTAGAAATACAAGCTAATAACAACGATATCGTAAACCGGCTATGTGGTGCAACCTACGTACCGGCCGTATGCAACTCATGCATTCATTCTCAATCGAGTCAAGTCACTTCGGATCTTGATGTTATCGAGTTATTGTTCAAATGCGCCAATTTGGACAGTCAAACACTCAACATCGACACAAATAACCTCGTCGAAGATCCGAACACAGACGGGTCCGTAAAAGGTGTACTAGAAAAATGCCAACCATTATTCCAAAACATTATAACATCACAAGGCATGGCATTGAGTTTAGCCGCAGAGCAAAAGAATTATCCGGCTGCCAAGGATTTTATTAATTCGCTTATAATTAATGATTTACATGATTGTAATTTTTTCTTTGGTAACTCTAAAGTTACTGTGCCACCTAAAATTTTTTCAGGGATGTTTAACGTTGAGTCCGACTTTAAAATGATTGTTCAAGTCCTTAATGTTGCTAAGCACTAAAAAGTACGTAGAATAGGTCTTAGTATGTTACTATTGATTCGGTTAGTTCAAATATAATTTGAGTCGGATTGAGTCGAGTTATTTTTGTTTATTTAGTTTTATACGGACTATGATCTAAAAGTAGGTGATAGTTCTTGATAGCATATCTATTGGTACTTATGTCTTATACGTACTTATATATTTCAAATAATGAATTTTGGTATTTGATATTTTATATATGCATTTTATTAAATCCTTGTGTTATTTCTTGTTTCGTATTATAAGTCATTTTAACATTTCCATGCAAGCAACCGCTATCATAGCCTTGGAATTTTGGTAGTTTGTCAAAAACTACCAAAATCACTATTCAGGCATGAAAATATGAAAATAAGCGATTTTAACTTGCTGATATCATAAGCTTGTAATTTATTTTGCAAAACTATACTAATGTTTAACTTAAGTTAAAGTTTCATCCTATTTTCCTCGAAATGGTTTTAGTTATCGTTGACCTCATCATCCATAATTACCTTCACATCCTAGTGAAACGAGTCTATATTTTTAGAGAAGAGGTTAATCATTAGTATAATTTAGCAAAATGAATTTCACGACTATGATATATATCAGCAAGTTAAAATCTTTAGTTTTAAACTTTTCCTGCGTGAATAGTGATTTTGGTAGTTTTTGACAAAAAAAAAATCTAAACTGTAGATAGTTTTTGACAAAAAATAAAACTTTAGGTAGTTCTTGGAAAAGTTACCTAAATTATAGGTAGTGTTTGACAAAAAAAAAAAAAAACTTTAATTAATCAATTATAGTTCGAAGTAGTAAATGTATGTAAATTATTTGATTCTATATCTAGCCTCAAAATTATGGTAAATCAAGTCTTCCTAGGCTCGAAATTATGGTAAATATATTGTGCACCTTATATATATAAATATATACCCAAATTCTTATTTGCATCCGTTATAAACAAGAATAATTTACAACGTCTACACAATTACCATGTCTAACCACAGAAACATTATAATTCTTGTAGCAATTTCCCTTATAGCATGTGTACAAGGCAATAACAATAACAATAATACGGTTACAAGCCAACTATGTGCCCAAACCTCCCAACCCGACGTATGCACCTCATGCGTCAACCTCACCTCAGGTCCGGTCACCTCGGAAATTACCATCGTTGAGGCATTACTCACATGTGCTATACTCAACACTCAAAAAGTCTTCCTTGACTTGACGCTAATAAAATTTTCCGAAATTCTAGTATAAGTGAACGACCCTTAAAAAGCGCTGTCCAAGAATGTAAGCAAATATTTATTAAGGTTATAAACAATGATGGCGTGGCTTATAAGTTGGCTCATCGAAGGAAGTTTATCGAAGCTGCAAATTATGTTGATAATTACATAATACAATGGCTTAGACGACGTTGCGTATCGTACCTTATTAAAGCCGGGAAATATGAACTACGTGATTTTATTACTTCTGTGTCTCGGCTTCAAACGGACTTCACACTTGCTTATGAAGTCCTAGGGTTCTTAGGCTTTTCAAATTAATCGATTTTTTTTTATATTCTAATGTCGAGTTAGGTTTCTTTTCAATTTAATTATGATTGGCTTTATAAATAATAATAGTTGTTTTTATTTAATGTATCGTACTCGTATTTATAAAATCTGCGTTTTTATCTCGTTCCTTTTCTTCGATATTTTTTTGTGTAAAACTATCTCACACACAAAAAAATGAAAAATATAATAAATTAATTATACATTTAATGAAACTATACCAATAACGGTTGACCCCAATGATAAAAAGTTCAGCTTCTAATCTCGACGTGAGGAATTCGATTCTCATAGGTTAAAATATAGTCTTGTACTCTTGTTGATAGACGATCTGTAAAAACCACTTTAAGCCCTCAAAAAGACCGTTGGTCTGTACTGAGACTAGTGACCTTGGATTGCAGTAAGTAAACTATACAACTAGTTGTACTAGATGTATAGAAAATAATACGAACTTTATAATAAAGCCATTACTTGATCTTACACTTGCAAATTTTGAGCTTTATTTGAAAGAATTCGAACTCCAATATAAAAGTATTGAACTTAAAACATTATAATGAAACTCAAAAATAATATATGTAAACTTAATTAGATTTTAATTTTTGACATTAAAAAATTAAAATATAAATCAAAAATTATAAAAACTCGAGAAAAATACACATAAGCTCATTTAAATTTATCATGATTATACAATGCTCTTGTTCAACCAGTTTACTTGGACCTAAACTTTAATGCACCGAAAAAACAGTTGATGAGACGGTCTCAAATATAAGACCTACTTATAAAACCGCTTCCAATTTAATAAAACATTTAAGTTATTTATTTATTTATTAGGTGCATTTACTTGCACCATGTGGTGCATTTTCTAGGTCTCGAGCGTTTTCTTTCTTCATATGTAACGCATGCAAACTCGTTGGATCTTATAAAATCCTAATAACAAGAATCGGAACTTTATAAAGCGTTACTAGAGCTTACACTTACAAATTTTTAGCTTTATTTGAAAAAATCCGAGCTCTATTATAAAAATATTGAACTTTTATAATCATAACTCGGTATAGACCCCTGTTTAATTGAACAGGATTTATGGTGTATTTTATTTCACTAGTAAATATTTCATGATATATCCAATGTTGTAAGAAAACATTCTACTTTTAAGTCATTTATTGTTAAAATATGTTAACAAAAATTTATGTTAAAAAAAACATATCACTAAGAGCCTTTAGATAAAGAAAAATTGTTGTTCATCATCTCATTTTCTAAAATTTATACGCAAATTATATATGAGATTGTTAAAAAATTAAAAAGTATTATAATAGGATGGCGGAATCTAATCGTTGAGTCATACGGTCATGTTATGATTTATGATTAAATTTTTTTAAAATAAACTGGATCATAAAATCCAAAATACTGAAGATTCTAGCTAGGATCAGAATCGGTCATGACGTTTTGGATCATAGAATCGTAAGAGCAAATCGGATTTTCAAAAACCAATTAATATATATCTTCATAGCGTTATTAATAATTTTGAAAATATTTTTTAATTAATACTCCCTCCGTACCAGACCAAAGGTAACACTTACTATAAACGGACGTACTACACCAAAGGTAACATTCCTTATTTGGCCCACAACATTACCAACTTATCCTTATACTCATTTGATATTTACACAAAATGTCATTACATACCCCACCTACCAACCCACAATTAAAACTACAATTACATACCCCACCTATTTTTTCCCTCTTTACCCTTACTTTTTCCACTTTTTCTTAAATCAACTCAATAATAGGACTTAAATCAACTCAATAAGGCTTATTATGGTATCAGAGCTAATAGGCAGCTCATCACTTTGTATATAAACAAACTATTGGTTTCTTATCTCTTCGATGTGGGACTTGATTTCAATAACTTGACATCTTACGCGTTGAACAAATAGTATGATCTTCTTTCATAAATAGGTTATGTTGAATCGTTATCATCTTAATCAAATTAATTTCCGTGGGTTGGGTTCCTTCACAGAATTTCTTGTCTTTCCAACTGATTATGTTCACATTATATTCATCATTCAAAATATAATCAATACTCCTTATACATTACTATGCTAATTCAAAAATACTTAAGGCCTCATCATGACAACACCCACAGTACCCTAGTGTCTTAATAACCCCACAAATAACAGCATAAGGTGACATCGTACATAATAGGTCTATCCTTTTAATTGTTAACAATTTTTTTTTTGACAACAATTAACTTCCATAGATAAAAAAAAACTACTACATAGAGTTACTTATATTACAAACAAAGGGGCATTAAAGCCCCTAAATTACTCGATATCCTAGTGACGGAAGAAAAGTTACACGAAGCCATAACTAGAAGAAAATACGACATTTCTTAAAAGGAGGATGGTAATGAGTATCAAATTCGATTGAGTGAACCTCCTTTCTCTTTAACCTCATAAACGTAGCGATAGGGTGATTGTACCTGCACAAAGAAGTTGAAACCTCGACATAAACCAAAGACGTTTTCTTCAATGTAGTAGTAGCCCGTTTTATACGACCCATTTAAAATTAAGGGGGGTTTAGATCGTAAAAAGGTAAAAGATGAACATACGAGAGACGAGACTCTCATTATCTTATTAAAATCACTTTTTTTATACCTCTTTAAATGTTTTTTGTGACTCTTCTATTATTGATCGTGGGCACTCTATTTATAGTGGATTTGATCCTTCAATATTAAATCCAAAATTATAAAAGTTCGAGAAAAATACACAAGCTTCATTTAGATTTGTCATAATTATTGTACAACCAGTTGTATAATAGTATTTGTCCTTGGACAGGGTAATGCTTATCTTTGACCTAAACTTTAATGTACCGAAAAAAACAGTTGATAAAACGGTCTCAAATATAAGACCTACTTATAAAACCGCTTCCAATTTAATAAAACATTTAAGTTATTTATTGATTTATTAGGTGCATTTACTAGCACCATATGGAGCATTTTCTAGGTCTCGAGCGTTTTCTTTCTTCTTATGTAATGCATGCAAACTCGTTTGATCTTATAAAATCCTAATAACATAATTCCAATCTCGTCAGTATCAAAAACGCCCTTGTAAACTCCTTTTACACCAAATCAAATATCATAATTCCGAAAATTACCATGGCATCCTACCAAAACAACATCATCCTAACAATAATCTCAATTTTCTCAGTAACCCTAGTCGTACAAGCAAATAACGATAAACTCATAAACAAACTATGTGGTGCAACATACGCACCGGTCGTATGCACCTCATGCATCAAAACCCTAACCCAACCCGTGACCACTGACCTTCACGTCCTCAAGGCGTTAAACAATTGCACTTCTTCCGAGATTCGACGACTTGAAACCGACACGAGTGAGATTGTTAAGGATTCACACATTAATAAGGCCACAAGAAGTGCAATTGAGCAATGTCACCCTTTTATTATAGATTTCGCGTATTATGATGGCTTGATTTTGTTCTTAGCTACTAAAAGAAATTTTGGAGAAGCTAAGAATTATATTAATTTTTATATATTTGATAAGCTTCGTTTTTGTAATACAATTCTTGGTAGCCGTGATGGGGTTATTATTCCACCTAAGTTTTTTTCTGGGATGTTTAATGTTGAAGCTTATTTCAAAATTATTTATCAAATTATTAGTATTCTTTAGGTTCTAGTAGATATAGTTAGTTTGGGTATAACAATACTAGTATGGTATGCTATAGCACGTTATTAGCACCTGTCTCGAAATATTGCTACATGATGTAGAAGATGAGACACCATTGTTATTTTGTAAGTCGTATTGAAAATGGATATGGACATGAATTATGAAAGACTCATATTGTTCAGATAAGTTTAGTACTGTTCAATTTTTTATTTCTTATAAGTGTAGTTCAATTCAAATGAGCTCTATTTAATTCGTTGCAGTCAATTTCAGTCCAAATTGGTGGGACTAGGACCGTGAATCTTGCGGGCCTTGCTCATGGGCCGTATATGACGACTCGTGCGGATGACGAAAGTCATACCCTGCTGGCACAAGAGCGCCTAAAAGAGGAGTTGTACGTGATAGAGAGAATAGATTGGCTTTACAGAGCAACTGACCATCTCTCATTTGCACGTAACTCCCACTTACGGGCCTTGGTGTGGCGAGAGCCACCCCGACCATTCCATTGATGGCTATATCCCATGAACCACCTCTTTTAAGACCGAAGATGTCTTAATCTAGTGGTTAAGAGGGACCTATTGTGGATAATAGGTGTCAGGTTCGAAGGGAATCTCCCTTCCCCTTTATTGTAATGCGACATGTGCACGCTTCGTAAGACCCAAAAAAAAAAAAAATCGATCTATACTTTTATTTATTTCTCCAATCGAAATACATCAAGGAGAAACATGAAAAAAAGAGTGAATTGTCAATTTAAATTCTATAAACAATATACTAGAAAGTAAATTTTATAAATACCGTGCGCATATTGCACGGAGTTTATATTAGTAATTGTATAAATACCGCGCATTATTGCGCGGGATTTAAACTAGTTTTCATATTAGTTTGAGTATCTCTCAAAAATCAAAACACATAAATATTTTATCAAGATTTAGGAATGAAATAGTCTTATTCTCAATTTCCCAAAAAAAAAATCCACCAATATTTTTTTAGATTTACAATCTTTTAATGTCCGGTTTTATAAAGTGTGTTCTAGGGTACCCATTAATAGCCTAAATAAAGAAATAATCAAATGAATATTGCACAAAATATTATATTTCTTATGCTATCTTCCCTCAAAAAAAGCCATTAATGAGGCTTGATCCTACAACCTATTGGTTTAAAAACCCTTACTATTACCACTATGACATATCCATCTTGTTGTCATTTTTGCATATATTTTGATATATATCTTTATTAAAACATGATTTAAAACAATATGTACATATAATAATTATTGATTCTACTTCTAACTTATATTCAATGTACCCTCAGTATTAAATCAATGTACATGCTTGATTAGTTAAATGTACTTGATAAAAATTAAACTAAATATTTTATATACATATGGTAATTATTATTTGTAATTATAATTTAGATAATTAATATAAAATTTACATTCTATAACATATTATTATAACGAAAAATATATGTACGTAAAATATATTTATGTCAAAGGTACATCTTATATACCTATATGACATACATGTCATGTATATTCCAATTAATATCAAGTGTATATGTATAGTATATATAAGGGGTACATATGTAGATTTGGGATCCGGTGAGAACCACTAAGATAATGAGAACCGTGAAAACTCTCCTTTTGTAGACACCTCGTTTCTGCACCCCTCGCAAACCACCCGGTGATGATTGGGCCGCATGTTTGATTCGCGGAACGATTTGTGACAGTTCGTAAGATTATCGTCAAGTGATTGCTCAAATATTAATGTCAACCTCTTAAAAGTCATCTACGTCCCGATACGGTCGTTTTTGATAATTAGAGTACATTGAGTCCGGGTCAAAAACCGTCTCCATTTTCTCGATAGTTGTTAAATCCCGAGTCGAGAATGTTGGAATGTTAGGATATTTCTATTCCATATTTCTCAAATTTTATCTTTTGGCAAATAATATCCCGTAATATTTACATAAGATATTAAAGATAATCGAATTAATTTCGTCCTACCATAACTTAAACACGGAGATCTTTCTTAGCGGGAGGAAACCTCACGGGAATAGACGCAGCAGTCTTTGCGCCTCTTCCAAGAGACGCGGTGGGCGCGCCTCTTCCCAGGCCCTTCTTTGCATGATTTACGTATCTTTTTTCATATCTTTCCGAGATTCACTTCCAAAGAGTCTCCGAAACCCTATTCCTTCACGTGATTAGTATAAATAGGAGCTTTCGTTCCTCATATTTCTTACGCGAGTGTCCGCCCTTCTCTTCTCCCTTTGCATTCTAGAATTCGTTCTTACTAATTGGCGCCTACGTGCTTGGACTTCCGACCACGTAAGCTCGGATCTTCCGGTACCGACCTCTCCGTTGCATGACCGACCAATTTGACCACTACACTCAATCAATCTAATTAATCAATCTTGTTAAATCGTTTTCCTCTTTCGAGGGCACTCTTTCCTTGCATTCGCGTCGAGCATCACTAATCGATCTTCTTAGTTCTTCTCGTTCCGTCAACATGTAAGTCTGAGGGTGTATTAATCTCTCTTTTACTTATTGTATTTTAATTATTGTATAACAATTGTAAGGTTTATGTCGAAAGTACCTCATTAAAACCGATTTCTAAAACCGTCTTTAAAACCTTTTTGGATTTCCAGTAGATGACGTCGAGAAAAGACGCAGCAACCGCTGCGCCTCTTCGAAGGAGCGCACACTCTGCGCCTCTTCGTGATTTCTTGCCATGATTCTCGCTTCTTTTCTTCTTCCTCCGTCCTCTCGTAATTCGTATCAAATTTATTTCTTTTGTTTTGTTAAATCATTAATTCGTTCACATGATAGTTTAATAATTCATATGTATATTGACCATCATCATTAACATGTTTAAATCGTCATAAATCCGACTTAAATCCCTAATAATCAATATTTGCGGGTTTTCGTCATTAAATTCAATTCGGGTTTTAGAGATTCAATTCGTTCATGTTGGGTTTCTGGGATTCATTGTTGATATATTCTCACCTGTTTGTTCATTAATCCGTCGTCATTCATCATGTTTAGTTAATAATTCGTTTAGTTAGTTAGTTTAATTAATCATTAACATCGACCCTTCACATAATTAATCCGTCTTATTTCCGTCTTAATCATGTTTCTTGTTTTATGACCTCAATCATATGTAAATAATCGCTAATAACTTTCATCCGAGTCTAAAATCGTAATCAATCCATTAATTTACCAATTAACATTAACGGTTTTGCGATTAAGCTTCACGACGAGTTCACCCTTGGAGCAGACGCAAAGAATCGCCGCGCTCTTCCAAAGGGCGCGATTCTATTGCTTTGTTCGAATGAGTTTCGTCTCGAACTCCTTTTTCGCCTTGACCTAGTTTAATTAGTAAGCGTATTAATCAACTAATAATCGTATTATCACCTTCTGACTTGTTCGTATTTCTTCGTTTTATTCTTTTATTCTTTTTTATCAAATCATCCGTTTTAAAGGTATTTTCGACATAAATCGCTTTGTTCAATGTAATTATTGTAATTTATATTTATTTATTATTGTATTTTGTATCATTTGTATGTCTTCACATGTAAATCAATATTAAATCCTACTTGACCAATTGTTTGCTAATTACATGTCAACCGACTTAGTCTAATTCTCACATGCTAGGATTAATCTATGGATGTTGCATTGCATGCATATAGCCGACGATATATCAAGTACGAATAACTTCCCTAATCATTAGTAGAGGCCGCTATCGAGGCGGGCGGGATTAGGTGTTCGGTCAAAAGAGCTTCCTAATACGTACCCTCACCCCTTACTCCGGATCTCGTGAGCACCCGTGTTCATTGGCATCCACGAGAGTCATTCTAGACATAGAATGCTAAGGGTAACGATTGCTTAGTGTTCATGTCACTACTTTGTGTCTTGACATGACACGAGGTATTCGAACGGTTCCAATTTCCCATAAAAATTGGTGGCGACTCCATACAAAATGCAAACGCTTGTTTTTCGACCTTCACCAAGCGCCCCCGTGGGCGGCCCGCTGTCCACAGTTTGGCGACTCCGCTGGGGAATACACTTACGTGTAGCTAAGGGTGAAACTTGAACAAGGTTAGGGAATAAGTTTGTACAAGACAATTGTCGGTTTTCATAACTCGGTCTTCCTAGACCGTTTAAATCGGCCTTCCTAGGCCCAACCCAACCCATTCGACCAATCGTCCCGTCTAAACGGTCCTAATTCTTATTTGGGCCTAAGGATGGATAGCGATTGACGTCATCCATACCATGATGCTTACTCTTGTTTGTATCAAGGGCCTTCACTACTTGAGGAAATGGACTAGGAATCGGCCTTACTCTTGTTTGGCACGAGCCTCTCCACAGACTTCGGGTTTGATGGTTCGGTATGGCAACCCACCCTTTAAACCAAAACCCTTCTAAATGCACTCAGCATCCCGTTATAATGCTTGTATAAATATGTAAACCTTACGTGATCACCATTTCAAAACAAATCATGACAAATTTTCAAAAATCAAAACCCAATTTCAATCAAGAATTTCGAAATAGGGCCTTTAATTAGCACAAAATCCGGTCAAAACTCTGTCCGTTCGTCGTGTCAAAATTCGGGCCACAAGCCCATTTCAAACCTCACTTCGAGTCCACTCCTACAACTACACTACAGTTGACTAGGACACACATTTTCAAAGACCTGGTCTTTCTTCAAAACTCACTCAACACAAGTGGCACACACCCACTTCACGAGTCAAAACTTTTCCTCTTTTAGCAAGTGTGATAGAATGGTCGATCGTGTTTTGATTCGTCGCCGATCTCTTATCCAGTTTCCAAGATGCCTGGGTCAAGTGATGAAACGAACCTCCAACAAATTCAAGAGAGTAATGATCGAATCCTAGCCGCGATAGCCCAAATGCAAATTACCCAAGAACAAACCTATGACCGCCTTGAGCTTATCGAAGGCCGTATCTTTGATGTAGAGGGAAAGCTACCTCCCCCTAAAGGTAGAGTGCTACAATTTTCCGATGACGAATCTAAAGATGAGAATCCTGTCCTAGGAACAACCGCATGGTGAGAAAAGACTCCAATACCTAGAGGAGCAATTGATGTACCTTAAGGGGGATGACATTTACAGGGAGAACAATCGTAAGTATGAAGCCGTCAATTCCAAATTGCCCACTAACTTTAGCATGACGGATATCCCTAAGTTTAAAGGACATGAGAACCCTTTGAACCACATCCGCGCCTTCAAGGACTACATGTCTATCAAAGGCATCAAACCCGAGATGTTCTTAAGGATCTTTCCTTCATCTCTTGACACCATCCCAAAGCAATGGTTCTACACTTTAGATCACAAAAAGGTCGCTACTTGGGAGGACGCCGCCATCGAGTTCTCGAAACAATACGCGGATAATGCCGAGATCCAAGTCAACATGCGCACTCTAGAGGTTCTTACCCAAAATGACAAGGAAGGATTCACCGACTTTCTAAGTAGGTGGAGGAAGACTAGTACCCAACTAGTTGAACGCCCGGATGAGGCTACTCTTGTAGAAAAGTTTGTGGACAATCTCAAGCCCATATATGCCAACCATTTGAGATATCAAAACATCAAGACCTTCAAGGACTTAACTGTACTAGGGACACGAATTGAAGACGACATCCGTAAAGGACTCTTGTCCAAAACGGTAGGTCGAGGATACCAAGGGTCCACGAGTCGTTCATACGGCTCTACTAGCAAGACCGACGAAGTTAACCTTCTCGAGCCATCCAAGAAAACTAGCCCACCAAGGAAGTTCACAAACCTTGGAGATACGTACTCCAACGCTCTAAAAAGACTAATGAAGCAAGGTAAACTCCAACCCATTGGGCCTACTCCCGA
This sequence comes from Silene latifolia, assembly GCF_048544455.1. Lineage (NCBI taxonomy): Eukaryota > Viridiplantae > Streptophyta > Magnoliopsida > Caryophyllales > Caryophyllaceae > Silene > Silene latifolia. Next base: position 14,349,588 of record NC_133529.1, read on the forward strand.
ACCTGAAAGGAAGTCCAAATTCTGGGATGAAAATTCCTACTGTGAATACCATAGGGGCAAGGGGCACGACACAGAAAAATGCTACAAATTGAAACATGTGCTTCAAGATATGATTGAAGATGGTCGACTTCCAATCCCACCAGGAGGTAAGCCCAACAACACTGAGAATCCTCTTGGAGTTCTAGTGATTACAAGTGACGAATCTACCTTAGATTGCTCACACCTCATCTCTCCCACCGAAAACGAAATCCATGCAATTGAGAAAGAAAAGCTTTACTCCACTATCTCCCCTGCAATCTCCGACTTCATCGCATGGGCAAGGAGTGTAGATAGGCAAGTGTGGGAACTAGAAAACATGGTAATAGTCTTACGCAATCCCAATGCAACACCTAAAGAACGCGTACCATTGATCTTCTCTCCAAATGCCACTATGCAAGAAGTAGTCACCGTGGTCGATAAACTAGTCGATCAAATCATACGACTAGAAAGCGATATCATGAGAATGAGGGAACTAGCTGCAGTTAATGGGGTTTGGGCCGATGACGACGAGGACGAGTATCTCATCGAAAACTCTTTAGTCAAAGAAATAGTCCAAAATGGTGAAGACCAAGATGTGGATCACCTAACTCGTTCGGGTCGCCCATATCAAAGCACCACTCAAAACGGTCCAACCAACGTCATCACACCAAATGACAACGAAGACGACCCCACTGATCATTTGCTCAAGCAATTACAGAAAACCAAGGCTGATCTTTCAGTCTGGCAACTAGTGGCAAGCTCATTTCCGCATCGCCAAGCTTTACTGCAAGCTTTGGCCAAATTGAATGTAGCGCATAACTCTACTCCTGAAGATGTAGTCAACTTGGTCTTCCAAGAATCACCCAAGCTAAGTAATCCTATTACTTTCTCAGACGAAGACTTGCCACCTTTCGGCGCCAGTCACAACCTTGCTCTATACATCTTTGTCATCCGTCTAAAGAAAAATGTGCCAATGACCTTGGTAGATGATGGCTCCGCGGTCAACGTCATACCCCTCAAAACGGCATACAAACTAGGCATGAAAGAGTCGGACTGGACCCCTACAAATCAAGGTGTACGTGCATATGACGGTACGCGACGAAAAGTGGTAGGACTTGCTAACCTAACCATAGCAACGGGACCAATCGAACGAAAGGTTAACTTCCAAATAGTGGACATCGAAGCTTCATTCAACATACTTCTGGGAAGGCCTTGGATTCATGCTTCCAAAGCAGTAACATCCACCCTTCATCAAAAGATCAAGATCCCACTAAATGGCAAAGTTGTGACGATTACTTCATCACCCATCAAGGCCATAATCGAGAAGCAATCAAATAATCAAGTCCTTGCGGATCCCATATACGAACTTGGGGGCTTCCAAAGTGTAAATGTCATAGAAAGTGAGTTGGCGCCCTTGTACTATAATCCCTACTCCAACTTAGTGGTCAACCACATACTCAAGAATCAGGGATACTTCCCTGGAATGCCTTTAAACCCAGTTCGGAAGAACACCTTTGCACCATACAAGAAAGGCAACTCATCGAGAATACCACTTGGACTAGGGTACAAACCCACAACAGAAGAAGTTCTCGAAATGCTTGCCCAAGTCCAAAATCGCAAGTATGTAGGAGTCCAAATGAGGCCATATCTCCCCACCTTAAATGGATACTTCGTTCAAGAAGGAAGTTCGGAACTCTTTCATGGATTTCCCGAACCTTGGCATTACCTTGAGAGGAAGTTAGCCGGAATCGAGATCTTTCACGATTGCTACTTCATTCCTCCAGAAACGGTTCCTACCGTCAAAACCCGTCAAGCACCTTGCTTAGACGAGCAAGTGTGAGCCTCCTGTTTGGAGAGGACCGATTTGTTAAGGCCGCGCAGAATGAGATCATTACTACGATACTTCAAGACGATCGCTTCAACCCCACCCGCATTGATCACGTAAATCGACACAAAGCGCAGAAAGGATGGAGAAAATCAATCAAATGGACCAACAATCAAGGAAGACTCTTCAAGCTCACCACTGGAGAAGGAGAGATGTTCAAAGAAGAACCAGAAGACGACGAGTTCGAATCGAATCGAGTCGGGGTCGAGTCGAGTCGAGTCTAGAGAAGTCATTAGAGAGTCTACTCTGTCGTCATCCCCACTCCCTTCGTTTCTCCTAGCTTATTTTCAAGTAGCCACAGTAGTTCGGGAAATGCCCCATATCGTCCTTTACCGCCATCGACCATGGATCGGTTGGCCTCTTTGTTTCAACTTTACTCGAATCTTAATATGAATAAATCAGGTTCTGCTTACTCTTTGCGTTATCTTGAGTGCAATTCTGTTTATGATGATACTGAGGATGACCAAGACCCGGACTTGACCGAAATACCTCCCTACGTAGCCAAAGAAATACTACAGGAAGGGGAAGGGGGCTGTAAGTGAGGACACCGAACCCATCAATGTAGGAACCGAACTAGAACCCAAAGAACTTAGGATAGGGACTACCTTGAGCTCTACCGAACGGGCCGATTTCATAGACCTCCTAAATGAATTCAAAGACGTTTTCGCTTGGTCCTACAAAGACATGCCAGGGATCGACAGGGATATCGCCGAACATAGGATTCCGATTAAGCCAGGTTTCAAACCTGTGAAACAGAAGCTTCGACGAATGAGAACAGAGTGGGCTCTAAAGATTAAGGAAGAAGTTGACAAACAATTCAAAGCCGGGTTCATCAAAGTTTCCGAGTATTCTGACTGGGTAGCTAACATAGTACCCGTACCCAAAAAGGATGGGAGAATCCGAGTTTGTGTTGACTTTAGGGACTTGAACAAAGCAAGTCCAAAAGATGACTTCCCTCTACCTCACATCGACATATTAGTGGACAATACTGCAGACCACGCATTACTATCCTTCATGGATGGATATGCGGGTTATAACCAAATCAAAATGGCCATGGAAGACATGCATAAGACCGCGTTCGTCACCCAATGGGGAACCTATTGCTATACAGTAATGCCGTTCGGATTGATCAACGCCGGAGCTACATACCAACGCACCGCGACTACACTCCTACATGACATGATGCATAAAGAAGTCGAGGTATATGTAGATGACATGATCGTCAAATCCAAGGAAAGAGAGGGACATATTGCGAACCTTCGCAAGTTCTTCGCAAGGCTACGGAAGTACAACATGAGACTCAACCCTCAAAAGTGCACATTTGGGGTGACATCTGGCAAACTCCTAGGATACGTCGTTAGCCAACGAGGCATAGAAATAGATCCTTCCAAAATCAAAGCTCTGATTGAAATGCCACAACCTCAAACAGAAAAAGAAGTCAGAGGATTCCTGGGAAAAGTTCAATACATAAGTCGATTCATATCGAAACTTACGATGATTTGCGAGCCTATCTTCAAGAAACTCAAGAAAACAGACCACACCATGTGGGACGATGATTGTCAAAAGGCGTTCGACAGAATCAAGGAGATATTGGCTAAACCACCAGTGCTCATGCCACCACAACAAGACCAACCTCTTGGTTTATATCTCACGGTAACCGAAACCGCCATGGGTGCCATGTTAGCTCAAACCGTAGGAAGTGAAGAAAGAGCTATTTACTACCTAAGTAAGAAGTTCTTGGAATACGAGTGCAAATACTCACAACTCGAAAAGACATGCCTCGCTCTTATGTGGGCAACAAAGAAGCTACGTCACTACATGCTTAGCTACTCCGTCAAGATATTCTCCAAAATGGATCCAGTCAAATACCTCTTCGAGAAACCCGTCCTCAACGGACGCCTTGCAAGATGGACCATGATGCTCTCGGAATTTGACCTCAAATATGTGCCACTAAAAGTAATAAAGGGTCGCGCCGTCGCCGAATTCTTCGCAGAAAATCCCATCAACGACGCACAAACCATAGATACTTGGTCATTTCCCGACGAGGATATACTTCAAACAGATGTAGACTCCTGGGACCTATACTTTGATGGAGCATCAAACCTAAGAGGATTTGGGATAGGAGTGTTGCTCATTTCTCCTGAAGGTGAGCATACACCGATCGCTGTCAAACTCGACTTCGAGGTGACGAACAACGCCGCAGAGTATGAGGCTTGTCTAATTGGACTACAAGCGGCAGTAAGCTTAGGCATCAAAAACCTCCGAGTGCACGGAGATTCATCACTGATCATCAACCAAGTTACGGGATCCTGGAAAATCCGAAGTGAAAGCCTAGCACCCTATCAGGCTAGGATAGACCAAGTCGCTCAATTCTTTGATCACGTAACCTACTTACACCTACCTCGAGAAGAAAATCAATTTGCAGACGCTCTTGCGAAACTTGCATCTTTGATAAACATGCCAGATTACATGATGGAAATGCCTTTGTGTATCGAACGACGGTCGGAGCCGGCTTATGTCCATCAAATTACCGATGAAGAAGAAATCGCACAGGAACCCTGGTTCCAAGCAATCCTGAATTTCAAGCTCAATGGTACCTATCCGCCAGATATGGACAAGAGGGGACAACGAGCTATACGCCTATTGTCTTCACAATATGTTCTCATGCAAGGAGAATTATACAAAAGAACACCTCTTGGTATAGTCCTACGTTGCCTTGATCATTCACAGGCACGAAAAGTGATGGAAGAAGTCCACGACGGAGAATGCGGTCCTCACATGAGTGGACCTATGATGGCAAAGAAAATCACACGTCTAGGGTACTATTGGACCACAATGGAATCGGATTGCATCAAATATGTGAGACATTGCCACAACTGTCAAATATTCGGGAACGTACAACATGTCCCTCCTTCGTTGCTCTATACGATGACATCTCCTTGGCCATTCTCCGCATGGGGAATTGACATAATTGGGAAAATAACCCGGGGAACAGAGGTCACTTGTTTCATCCTAGTAGCAATTGACTACTTCACCAAGTGGGTAGAAGCGGCTTCCTACACCGCTCTTACGGCCAAAAATGTAGCCAAATTCATACAAAACAACATCATCTGTCGATATGGTTGCCCACATGAGATCATCAGCGATAATGGGTCCCACTTCCAAGCCGAAACCGAACAATTGCTAGCCAAGTACAAGATCAAGCATCATAACTCATCGCCCTATAGACCACAGACTAACGGCGCGGTAGAAGCGGCTAACAAAAATGTCGTCACAATCCTCAAGAAAATGACTGACAATTATAGAGATTGGCCAAGCAAAATACCCTTCGCTTTGTGGGGGTATCGTACATCGATTAGACGCCACCGGGGCTACTCCTTTCTATTTGACTTACGGCATGGAAGCCGTACAACCAGTCGAGCTAGAAATACCATCCTTGCGTATTCTGCTAGAAAGTCAAATCCTAAGCCGATTGAAAAGGGATAGATATGAAGAACTCATCTCCTCCCGGATGAACGTAGGCTTCGTGCCTTACATAATGTCCAAACATATCAAGCACGTATCAAACGAGCTTTCAACAAAAGGGTTAGGCCAAGAAACATCAAAGAAGGAGATTTAGTTCTCAAATCGGTCAGAGCTCTTTTACCTGTCGACCCAAGGGGAAAATTCAAACCTAACTGGGCCGGACCATATCTAGTCAAATCAATACTCCCAGGGGGTGCGGTTAGAATCACAGACCTAGACGGGAATGAGTTCTCAAACCCCACAAATCTCGACCAATTGAAACGATACTATGCCTAGAATAGGAACAAAAACGCGCCTCGCGTAAACCTACGTGTCACTCTTGTGGCACTAAATAAACGGCCCCTGGCCCATTTGAGTGTCACTATGCTCTTGCATCTTGGCAAACTTGTCATCCTCATATCGTCAAACAAACTAAAATTCGCACCTCCTGAGTAAGCAAAAGCTCATGCTTATTTTCTATGTTCATTACAAGCTCTTGCTTCGAACAATTATTCTTTTACATTTACTCGAACTACGCGCAAGGGTTTGATTTCGCTTTTTTAAGTGAATACGTAGGCAATCCTTCACGGGATTCAACCCGCCATTATATTTAAAATGTAAATAGAAGGACATTTGCATCGCATTTGAAATTCGACAAGAGTAATAAGTAGAAAATACCAACGGTTTCATAACCATTTAACCTTTTTATTTCATTCAATTTCTAATAATAGTACGACAAATAATAAAAATAGATTAGGCTAGGATTCTAAAAATCCCTCCTTTCTTATTACAACAATAATAATAATAATCAAATAATAAATAAGACTTGGGCTATTCCTCCATCTTTCCCTTGCCCTTGTCGTTCTTGTCATATTTCTTGTCACGACCTCGAGCCGGGCGCTCTTGCACCACTTCAGACCTAATCAACAGCGGTCTTTCTCGAGGCCTGACTCTTCCATTTTTGCCAACCACCATCTCTGCGACAGGAGTAGTCTTCGATTTCTTCGAAGGATGAATGACTTGAAACCCGGCTTCTTCTTCTCCTTCTGTCAGATGCTTCTCCTTCTCTTTATCTCCCTCGCGCACCTTGTAATCGACGGGCTCGCGCTTCCTCAGTCTTTCGCGCTCTTCCGAAGTTGCAGCCTTCCTCCACCTCAGATAAGAGTCCGACACCCACAAGGCATTGGAGGAGAAGTTCAAGAACCACATGTTTCTTTGGGCCCATTTCATAGCCCACTCTCTTGGCTTTTCGTAGTAAGCGCCATAGCGATCATGAACGATGTCAAGCCTAGGGATCATCCGCTTCAACCCAACTTGCCTCATCAATCTCTCGGGGAAGATGCATATCATAAACTCCAATCCGGGAATGCGCACGGACCTAGTAGGATCCAAAGAAGACACTCCGGTGATGACTTGAGGTGCCACCACGGAACGACCCACCGATCGGCGGGCCATCATCATTCTTGACTTGTTCTTCCAATAATCGCAGACCGGGTGAAGTCCACCATGTACAGCCGTGTCCTCATCGAAATCATACGGGCATGATAGGAAAGTGCATGAACTGGGGGCTCGAGCAATCGGAGCCGTTCCATAAGCCAAACCTACCAAAAAACAGGTATTAGACACCCGCGAAAAAAAAAACGAAAAAAAATAACGAAAAAAAAAAAAAAAAAAAAAAAAAAAAAAAAAAAAAAAAAAAAAAAAAAAAAAAAAAAACAAAAAAAAGAGAATGAAGGGTGTCTTTTACCTGTAGGATAACGGGACTCCCCAAAAACGGCAGATCACGGTTGGATTTCCTATTATCCAAACCCAAAATGATCTCCCCTAGGCATAGACAAGCTGGGCTCCTGCGCAGCTCCATTTGCTCAATAAGACCCAAGAGACGGGGATCACCTCGCAATTCTTCATCAACATGTCCCTGGAAGACATATACATGAAGCAAACAGAAGCCAAACGCCCTCCTCCTGGCAACATAGGAGACAGTAGGGTCGGCCCTGTTGATGAATCGGTCTACAAAGTCCAACATTCTCACGCCTTTCGGGGTAACTAAGCGATCCACCTCAAGTCTAGTAAGTCCAAGCAAATCTCTAAACTTGCTCTTATACCCTTGAGCAATAGAAGGGATGGCAGGTAGATGTTCAGGGTCCCACCCGCCAATAGCAGCAATTTCCTCCGGAAAAGGACAAATATCACCTCCTGGGAACGCAAAAACATGATAATTTGGGTCCCAATAATCAAGGCAAGCATCCAAGAACGGTTTTACAACCTTAATGAGTTTCAAACTCAATAAAGACCCAAGGTTATAAGCACCCATATCATGTTTCTCAATGTTCGAAAACTCATTAGTCCATTCCTTCAAGCAAATCTCCAAAGTATTCATGATGATAATTTTCTCATGAAAATTTATTGGGAGTTTTTATGTGTGAATCGATGAAGAAGAGACGGAAGAATTATATGATTTAAAGCTTCGTCGACGCTTTTATTTATACTAATTGCTGTTTCCAAAAATCCGTCAGAACCGACCTGCTTGGGAACAGGCGCGGCACCTGCTGCGCCTCTTCAAAGGGTCGCAGCTCATGCTGCGCCTCTTCCCCAGCCTCACTTCTGTGATTTCCGCGTTTGGATCTTTCCTAATTCTATAAACGAATAATTTCCTATTCCTACGGGATTTTATTTTGGTAAATCCGAGAAATTTACCATGCTTCAGGTTTCCTTAATCCGCGGACGCGCATTTCGAGGCGACATCGACATTTTCCGCCATTTTTCTCACACTTTTATATTTAGTTTTCATTTTAATTCTTTTTTATTTCAACATTTACTTAGTCATTTCATTTTCTTAATTTCTATTTTTTCCATTTTCTAACTTATAGATTTCTCTTTTTCTTTTTTTTCGGGGGTAACCCTCCCTACCGTCCGGTCATTTCCGACAAAATTTTTGCATTTTCACGTCCTTTCGAGTCTCATTTTGCACTAATTAAAGGCCCTATGAGTATATAAAAATGTACGTGTTACGTGATTTTCTATGTAAATTCCGGCAGCATGACGGCATAAACCGTTGTCTACCAAACCTGTTCAAAAGCTAACCCGCAGGTACAAACAACACAACCCAGCAGCAAAAGGCACTCAGGCCGTCGTATATACAACAAAAAAAAGCAAATGTACAAGCAAACTGGGGGCTTCGCCCCAAACAGGTCCAAATGTGCAAGTAACCGGGGCTTCGCCCAAATAATTCCAAAAGTCCGAAAATCGGGCTTGCGCCCCAAACAAGTCCAAAAATGTTCAAAATCAAGTCTACAAAACCACGCAGACTACTGCTGTGCACCCTCCAGCTCGGCAACCCTCGCCATAAGAGCGGCAATCTCGGTGTCTCGAAACTCGAGCTCCCTCGACAAACGAGCCGTCTCCTCCCGAGACTGGGTCAACTCTCGCTCCAGCTCACGATCGGCCTGTGGACAACAAGAAATTGGCTCATGTCAATCAATTCAAACAAAACTGAAAAAACCAAAGATCAAAGAAAAACAAATGAGGTTCATACCTGACGACCTCGACCGCCGACGAGTGCCTTGATGGCCGTAGCTCGTAGCCGGTTGGCCACCCTCCATAGTGCCACAAACCGAGATGGCGCGACCTGCATTTCAAAAGAATTCTCAGTAAATTGAACAAATTCAATCAAATGTGTTCTTACACGAAAACTATGCAAAATGGGAACTCACCCTCCGAATCGATCTTCGCCGATCATCTAGGCCAAGATCCGTCACGCCCACGTCAAAGTCACGCAGCTTGGAGATCGTCGTCCTCCCGCAGCGTCGGTGTACTCAAGGGTCTCGGGGTACTGGGGCTCGATGCCCGCCGCCTCAACCTCCCGCAAAATGGCTCGTTAATCGATGATCTTTCGTCGCGATTCTCGAAAATCAAGATCCAACAAGAAACAAAAGATACTCACCACTACCGGCCAATACGCCAACCTCCCGTAAAGGAACGCCGAGTAATCCTCGTCGGGGAGAAGAAGGTCGTCGCCACTAGCGCCGGCCCAAGTCCGCCTCCTCTCGGCCTCGAAGGCTCCCTAAACATCGTCCTAGGAGGATCGACGGAAACCGTCAACGCGCCCGAAGCACCGACGAGCAACCGCCGCCCGGATACCACACAGACCCATCGACGTCCACAACAACAACAGCCGACTCGAGCTCCTAGGTCGAAGGACCTCGGCCGACAAAAGGAGGCGCTCCAACAGACTCCGCCCAAGGTATGGGCACCCACTGCGATAAAATAAAGGCAAAGGTCATTCCTATGATCAATTTAAAACAAAGTATAAGAAGGTGTGAATGAATACAAATGGGATACTCACGCTCGTCGGTCACCAAGAGCGTTCACATCCCGCCGGTAGACATTGTGAGAAGAACGCTTGCTCTTCGTCCGACACATGACCCAATCCCTCACCACGGGATAGGCCCTCTCCAACGGCTCCGTCCTCTTGGGCGCGAGGTCTGGAAAGTAAGAGTACACCCACGCCTGTAAAGCATAATAATCAATGACGATCTTTCGATCTTTGATAAAAGAAAGGAATTTACTTTGGTCTAAAGGAAGGTTCATACCTCCAACAAGAGCCTGTGTCCGACAGCGCCAGGAGAAGTCCCCTTCTCCATCAACTCCGGACGAACCATGGCCCTCATAAAGCGGATGAGGACCGCAAAACCAAGCAAAGTGACCCGGCCCCAACGCCCTAGTGAGCTCAGTCGAAAGAAAGGGGAGAAGCTTGCCGACCTCTCACCCTTGTCTCCGAGGTAAATCGAAGACAAGAACCACCAACGCCACGACGAGCCCTCCGTCACCGTGACTAGGAGGAGGAGGAGTCTCCTCCCATCGATCACCACCGATGCCGGGTCTTCCCGCAAAGTAGTCTCGAACGTAGGAACGGGTACCAAACCCCAAGACCGCAACACCTTCGGCGACATGTGTTCCAGCCGATCAACCTCCTCGCCTCGGCCGAATCCGCCTCATGCCGTCTCCGGCCACACCATCTCCTCAGTCCCACACGGCAGACTGTAAATCATGCCGTAGTCCTCCAAGGTGACTCCCACCTCACCAAAAGGCAGGTGAAACGTGGAAGTCGTATCCCAAAATCGATCCAAGAAAGCGCGGACCAGGCTAAGGTTGGCCCGCAACTTCCTCTTCACGATATCCCTCCGACTGAACCAGAGGACCAAACGCTCCACGCTCGATCATGGCCTCTCCTCCGCCGACACCGCTCGTAATGCTCCATCGCTGTCGTATACCCCGAGAACGACCGGATGTTCCCAGCCTCCTATTATGATTCGAAATAAAGCTATCTTTAGTTTTGAGTAAATTTGAAAGAAATTTGAACAATGATAGAAAAGGGTAGGTAATGAGTTAGGGAATTCCTATTTACCAAGCTCTTCACCGTCCTGTAGGACAAGTGACCCTCTGCAGCCCACACAAGGTGCCTACTCTCCCAGGTCTCAGCCCACGCAGGAGCACCTCTCAGCTGGCGACCTCCTCGTCCGAGGTGGGCCCGTCTCGGAATCTCCTCCTCCTCAGCAGCCTCCTCCTCGGGAACCTCGTCCGCAGCAGCCATCACCGCAGCGGTGAAGGCCTGCTCTAGCGCTTCCTCAACAACAGCGGCGTCTATGTCCATGGGATCTCTCCCAGAAGTAGAAGCATCGTCACCTGCAAACATTAAAGCAAATTCAGGCCGCGTCCCATGACGACAAGCCTTTGTTAAGAAGTTTTCGAGCCTTCAAGGCCCCGGAATTCCCCATTTATGGCCATCCTTGGCCATATTCCCACCAATTCAATCACTCATGTGATTAGTTGAGTCAAGTCAAGACAAAGTCAAGGCCTAGTCTCGGGTTCGAGTCGAAAATTCGGCAGCATTTCGCTATAATGGCGGTTATGCCCTAGAAGAGTGTCCTGAAAAAGTTGTCACAAACCAAACTTCCAAGATGGTAGGAAGTTTACCCATCATCCAAGGGTCCCAAATATCAAATTTCATCGCCAATGGACAATCCTAAGGCCATTTTCGAAGCAATTTACGATCTAGCTGTGAAACCGTCTCAAAATTCGCTCAAGGGCTCAAAACTTGATGAAAATTCGAAGTAAATACATGGTTATGTTCCTAGCATCACCTATTATCCATCTCTAGTATCAATTTGGCACGACAAATCCATTTGGGGGAAAAGCCCCAAATTTTCGATCAAAAGGGTCGAAAACCCTAATGTTCGCGGCTCAAAATTCAACAAATGTGGAAGATTAATGCAAGATTAAAGCACATACCTCGATTAGTCATATTTTATGCAAGCTTTTGAATCCAACCTTGACGGAAATGGTGAAGATTTGAGAGAGAAATTGAAGGAATTGAGTTTCGAAATAATGAAACATAAAACCTTCTGATTTTGCGTTTTTACGCAGAATTGCCAATTTGGGGAAAAGACGCAGCAGGCGCTGCGCCTCTTCCAAGAGACGCAGCTCTTGCTGCGCCTCTTCCTTTTGTTCCCTCCATACGAATTTTCAAAAATCCGTTATGAGTTCGTTATTAGTGGGCCCATCTTTGGGTGCGCCTCTTCTTCAATGCTATTATGTTCTTTTGGTCCGTTTCGACGATTTTCTTTCGTTCCGGTCCGCATTTTATCCAATAGACAAAGTATTTTGCAGTATTGTCCCAGATCATCTTATCCCGCGCAGCAGTATTTTGCAGTATTGCTCAACTCATTTTATCCGGCGCAGTAGTATTTTGCAGTACTGCTCACTCAAGATTTCTTTCACGACGATCAAGATGTTCCTAGTCGTCTGTCCCCAAGCAGAGTATTTTGCAAGATGCTCACTCAAGATTTCTCTCACGACGATCAAGATGTTCCTAGTCGTCAATATATTCCCAAGAAGAGTTTGTTTGAGACCGACGCAAGCGATTCAACCTCAAGTTTCGCGAGTTCGTTTGAGACCGACACAGCGGATTCCTCAGCGAGTTTCTACCGACGTCCCGCCGCTTTCAATATCTCTTGTTCCCCGTGAAGTTCGATCGAGTCTCGTATGATCTCTCCTTATGGTGGCGAGCTTCCTTACGTAGTCTAATGGACTTTAAACGACCCTCCCCGATAGTCGACGGACTCTAAAATGTTCCCGACGACAGTCCATGGTTCAGACCCTTGAGCCGCCTCGCGTCGCCATAGTCGTCAGGTTGTAATCTTCGATTGACCTGATGGCTATACTTTGACTTTCGCCTTGTCCAAGCCTCAGTCAAAGTGGGGGCTCTGTAGACACCTCGTTTCTGCACCCCTCGCAAACCACCCGGTGATGATTGGGCCGCATGTTTGATTCGCGGAACGATTTGTGACAGTTCGTAAGATTATCGTCAAGTGATTGCTCAAATATTAATGTCAACCTCTTAAAAGTCATCTACGTCCCGATACGGTCGTTTTGACAAGAATTAGAGTACATTCGAGTCCGGTCAAAAACCGTCTCCATTTTTCGATAGTTGTTAAATCCCGAGTCGAATGTTCGGAATGTTCGGATATTTCTATTCCATATTTCTCAATTTTATCTTTTTGGCAAATAATATCCCGTAATATTTACATAAGATATTAAAGATAATCGAATTAATTCCGTCCTACCATAACTTAAACACGGAGATCTTTCTTAGCGGGAGGAAACCTCCGGGAATAGACGCAAGCAGTCTTTGCGCCTCTTCCAAGAGACGCAGGTCGCCGCGCCTCTTCCCGTGCCCTTCTTTGCATGATTTACGTATCTTTTTTCATATCTTTCCGAGATTCACTTCCAAAGAGTCTCCGAAACCCTATTCCTTCACGTGATTAGTATAAATAGGAGCTTTCGTTCCTCATATTTCTCACGCGAGTGTCCGCCCTTCTCTTCTCCCTTTGCATTCTAGACTTCGTTCTTACTAATTGGCGCCTACGTGCTTGGACTTCCGACCACGTAAGCTCGGATCTTTCCGGGTACCAGCCTCTCCGTTGCATGACCGACCAATTTGACCACTACACTCAATCAATCTAATTAATCAATCTTGTTAAATCGTTTTCCTCTTTCGAGGGCACTCTTTCCTTGCATTCGCGTCGAGCATCACTAATCGATCTTCTTAGTTCTTCTCGTTCCGTCAACATGTAAGTCTGAGGGTGTATTAATCTCTCTTTTACTTATTGTATTTTAATTATTGTATAACAATTGTAAGGTTTATGTCGAAAGTACCTCATTAAAACCGATTTCTAAAACCGTCTTTAAAACCTTTTTTTGCGGATTTCCAGTAGACAGATGATGGTATCAAGCTATACCTCGCAAGTGCACGATTTTATCGTTGTACACTATTAAGGGTCGATCCCACAAGGAGTTGAAAAGATTACTAATTGTTCTAATCCGATCGTTTAGCTAAGTCGAAAATAAAAGATGATGGTCGATATACTAATGCTACCTAAAATGAAACGAGATGCAATCTAAACAAAAGCAAGGTAAAAGAGCAACAACGAAAGATAAGTTGTAATTCAAATGATTAAAAAGGCCTAGGACTCGGTTCTTCCCAAACTATTCGCATTTCCACATGGTTAAATTTCTAGGCTAATCACTAAGGTAGTTAGGTGAGGAGGTGACGGCTCTAATTCGCCTAAGACCCCCCTCTCGGGTTCGAAATAGGACACTAGCACTACCCACCAACCCCCCTCTCGGGTTCGAAGGTCGGAATCCCTAACTCAATACCCCACTACCCCAAAAACATGCATTTTCCCGAGGTAGTCCGATATTCGCTAAGGTCATTAAGCCCCATCAATACCCGGGTCATCCCACTCCCTCTCTCGAGGGTCGATTTCAAACGCTAGATTAGAGGTATTCTACCCCGGTTCTCCCTTTCGGTCTCAACCAAGGTCAACAATAGGGTCAAATCATGGGTATCCAAATCACAACCTAACCAACTCTCGTTGGTGGTCAAGGGTCGTAAGTCAACACTACCCAAAAGTCAACCCATAAACCAAGTCAATCCTCTAACCTACCCTCACCAATTTCCCCAAATGATTAGCCTTTAAGAAATTCAATTAATGAAATTACTCATGTTGGGTCAAACCGAGCCCTAGTGGAGGACTACTCACTAATCATGGTCCTAATTGCAAAATAAACAATAAAGATGGAAACTTTGGTCACAAACATGGTGGGAAGATGAAATTCACTACTAAACATGCAACAATCTAACAATGGGTGAAAGGAGAGAGGATTTAATCTAATAACAAGAGGGATTAAACCTAAAGACACAATCTTTAACCAATTCAACTCAAAGATTAAGTCTTTGAGGACAACTACCCAAGGATGAACAAATGAAAGACAAACAAAGGAAAGATGAACAATGAAAAGATGAACAATGATGAATTTAACAACAACAAACAAACAACAACAACAATCCTAACATAAACAATCAAACTAACATAAAAGAAGAACAAAAATGTGAACAAATGAAAATAGGGAGAGAATTAATACCAACAAAATAGTGAAAGAGGAATTTGGATAGAAATAATAAAGAAGGAAATCCTTCAATCTTCTTACAAACCCAAATTCAATCACTAATTGATTGAAGAACTACTTTAATTAAGGAAAGATTAACAAAGAGATTAAGAAAGTTTAAAGCTTGAAAGGGTAAAAATTCTGGATCTAGGGTTGTGTGTACAAGAGGGTTTAAGAGGGGGTATTTATAGGCTTTTACAAGATTAGGAAGAAAAAGGGAGAAAAGCCCAAAATCGCGACTGCTGTGTAATGCCGGTCAACCGGCAGCCGGTGGCCTTACCGGCAAAACCGTGCAAGATTTAAAAATAGCTGGCATTTGTGTTTTGCCGGTGGGCCGGTTGCCGGCCTGCCGGCAAAACACACTCTTCAGGACTTCTTCTTCTTCTTGATGTGTGAAATGCCGGTTGACCGGCTGCCGGTGCTCCTACCGGCAGCGAGGCCAAGCTTGTTTTTCACCAAAATCTTCAATTAATTCCACTTGCTGTGCTTTACCGGTGGGCCGGTTGCCGGCCTGCCGGCAAAGCGCATTCCTCAGTTTTTCTTCAAAATCTTAAGTGGCTCTCTGGGGTGTGTTTTGCCGGTGGCCAGACCGGCTGCCGGTCTGCCGGCAAAACACACTCTTCACCATTTCTTCCCCTCTTCTTCATGTAAAGGCAATGGGGTGCCTTTCTTGCCCCAATTTCTCCATACTTGGGTCGTTCCCTACAAAAGGAGGCATAAGGTAGCAAGTACGGGCATTGGGCACAAAAAGCAAGGAAAAACACCCGAAACCGACTCGTTATGAGTCGGTATGCATAAAAGAAAGAGGGAATTAGAAGTAATTTAATCGTATATCAAACCTCCCCACACTTAACCCTTACTCGTCCCCGAGTAAGTCCCTAAACCAAATGTACAAAGCATTATTATGATAGATATGGAGAGTGAATGCACAATATAAGCATCACTCAACTAAACTACTACTTAAGCCGATCGAGTATTAGCGCACTCAACGCCCCTTCAACTCACAATTTGACACCCATGAGGGGAGAGTGCCCTATTGCAAGGCAAGTTGGGTCTTGCTACAAAACTTTTGACACATTCATCATGAAAGCACGTAATCAACAAGTAGAATGCATCCAACAAAATGATCCACTTTCCTCATCTAAGTGGTCGGTTTTTTCAAACAACAAAACATGGTCTCGGTCGGGAGTACCGTCTCAGAAGCGCCAATTGAGGTGCCAACCCCCTAATTGTGACAAAAGCAACCCTTGTGTGACCAATGCTCAAGAAACTAATTCTAGAGCAGGGAAAGGGAAGAAAGGGCAAGTCCGCCGAGAATTACAAAACCGACACAAGATTCAACCGAATGACCCATGACTAAGGGGACCAAGGCAACGACATCCTCACGGTTTTCACTCGTCACTCAATGAAAGAACAGGGTGATTTTTGTGACACAAAGCAACCAAAATCACTCAACTAACTCGACTAGCGAAAACGTGCCCGCAATCGAATGTGTAAAATCATCCTATGTCCAATGAAATGCAAACAAAGGAAAAATGCACAAAACATGAAGCAAGGGTTACAACGGGGCTAAGGAGAAGGTCGAAACGGGATTGGTGCAAGCACCGTTTGGATATGTGAGGCTCAAATCAAGAATCGTCGACACATCACCTCCCATCTCTTATTGCAACAAATGAGACACGTCTATGCCCTAACATAGCAAAACTATGCAAAAATTGCATAAACCCAACTCAAGTAGGAAAAATTTGATAGAACTCCTTTTATTTCAACTAATGGCAACGTCTACACCCTAACAAAAACCCGGTTTTCCGAGTTATGCAAAAATTGTGTAAACCCGACTCATTTTGGAAAAACATCAATTTGCCCCTTTTTATTTAGCAACGGCTTTTTCTACCCCTTTAAATGATGAGTAGGGGTGTTGCTTGCCTTTTCCTTTTTTTTTTTTTTTTTTTTTTTTTTTTTTTTTTTTTTTTTGACATCAAACAAATATATACAACACACAACTCATTTTTTTTGATTTTTCATGACTTTTTACTTTTTCTATTTTGTTTTTCATTTCTTCTCTTTTTTTTTATTTTATATACAACACCAAATGTAGACAAAATTTCGACCCAATGGACACGTACTTCGTCCATCACCAAATTCCGACTCCACCACCTAGACACTTCTACAAATCATGACCCATTCTTGATTAAGGAGGGGTGTTTTTGGGATGTAGCTCTTTTAGTGGGTATGCCAAAAGGAATAGGCTAAGGCTCAGAGGGGTGAATCAAAAAGGAAATCAATGCAAGGGACGAAACTAAGCTAATTTGGCTATTGTGAGGTTCATAAAAACCGATTTTTGCTTCATGTCATGTGCACAAAAATGTAATGCAACTTCATGGTCTAAGGACGATGCGACACACTTATGCGTAATGATGCGACACGCCTCGCGAGGAGACCTACTCTCGAACCTAGATGAGGGCGGGGTATGAATGTACCCGCCCTAGGAGGCTCTACCCTTACCTTTGAGTAGTTAAGTCGAGCCAAAGGTCTAGTCTACGGCCCTAGGTCTCACAAGATCGGTCTAGACTCATCGGTCAAGCCCTCCTTCCTCGGCTAACTAAGAGGCCACGGGTGCGAGTCACGAGGAGGGGGAAGGCACAATTGGGCACAATAGTTCATCATGGGGGTACTTGGTTCCCTTCCTTTGACCACGTTCCTTCTTAAAAGCTTATTTACAAACTCAATGCAAAAGAAAGAAATGCAACAAGTATTTACATGTGAACAAATGCATGCGGAGATTCAAACAAACATGAAATGAAACGTGCAACAAATTGGCTAAACCTAGCAGCACATCAACACCAAAATTCCAAACGGTCTCCCAAGGAGACACCCAAAGCAACAAAATTCCCATTCTCCTTCAAAATATCAAAGATACCAAAAAAAAAGAATAGTAAAAGGAGCAAGAGATAGGAAGGATTATACCAAGCGGTCTTCTAGCTCCTTTTTGCCTCAAGTGGTCAATGCGCTAAGCCAAAAGGTTAGACAAAACATATATATACAATGCAATTTTTTTTGAATTTTTCAGAAATTTTTCGATTTTTAGGCATTTTATCTAATTTATAAACATTTACAATTATAAACAAATATTCACAAGAGTGATATTTCCCTCCCCACACTTGAGATGTACATTGTCCTCAATGGACCATAGCATAGGGAGTGAATAAGAAAAAGGAAATGAACATATTTTTTTGATTTTTGATTTTTCAAAGGGAAAATAACATATTTTTGTGATTTTTTGGTTTTGAAAAATTAAAAAGACATATTTTTGGGTTTTTTTTAATGAGAACTCCCTCCCCACACTTATTTATTTACATTACTTCCAAATGGAAATAAATGTGTGGAGGGAGTATAAATTAAAAGACATGTTTTTGTTGTTTTTTTTTTTTTTTTTTAAGGCCCTCCCCACACTTATTTATAGACATGGGAGGGCATATTAGTGAAAGGAAATAACATGTTTTTGGTGGTTTTGTCATTTTTCATTTTTTAGTTGGTTTTTATTTGAAAATGCAATGCATGCTCTACTCTATATGCTAAATTGAAATGACAATGCAAATCATGCTAAATGAATGCAATTACTAAATGTGACAATATATTACAAAATGGAAATCTAATGCAATCCTATATGATGCAACTAAATGATTTAACAACTAAATGCATGCGAAAAATGTAAACATGAATGAGAAATTTGGATGAAAGGGAGGAAATCATACTTGTCATTTTGAAAAAGAAGTAGAGCCCTCATTACTAGGCTCTACTCATAGTCATCATCACCATCACCGTCTCCATCTTCATCTCCATCACCATCACCTTGTACTCCCCCGAACTCGGAGTCACGGATGAAATCGTCCGTGTTCAAGTGGACATCCGAGCTAAAATCCTCCATGGCTTGGCTCATGCCAACAAACACCTCCGGGTGCCCTCCGGCACCACTAGACCCGCCCTCTTGGAAGATTGAAGGGGCATCCCCGAACCACCTCGCGTCATGTCCCTCCCCTTGGGTGGTAGGCGGGGTGGGAAAGACCGGGGCACTAAAATAGTCGGGCCGCAAGTTAATGTCGCCGTACTTGAAGGTCCCATCTTCCGGATGTCCACCATCCGGGAATAAATAGTAGGAGGGGTGAAGGCCGGTGGGGTGTTTGTAATGGTTCCTCATACAATCGTCATAGACCGGAAATTGACCAAGAGAGGTGTCATAGTAAATCCGGTCAAGTCTTTGTTGAAGGCCATGCCGCTCGTTTGCGGCGTTTGTCATGTTAATTTTCATCTCCGCCATGAAGGAAACGAGGTCGGCATGGAGAGGAGGCGATTGTTGTTGGTGTTGAGAGGAGGTCCCCTCTCCTTGTTGCAAGGGGCCGGGGACAAAAGGAGAAACCGGTGTGGCATACCGCAAGGTAGACCTTGCGGGGATGATGGGTCGGCCACGAGCATACCGAAGGTTGGGGTTAATTTGTTGGGGGATGGAGGGATCTTGGAGATCTTCAATCTCAAGCAAATAATATTCTTGGTTAGGTACTACCTTCATTTTATCGGGGTTGGGAAGAGGGATAGAATTCCGATCAACTCCATCAACCCGAATTTGCCAATAGTCTAGGCCATCATTCGGGTTGGTCTTCAACCAACCGAGGTTGTGGTGGATGTAATTTTTGAACAACATTGTATCACCAATCATAGAACGCAACCCACCCAAGTTGACCCTCCGATTGAGCCTCTTCATCAAATGGGTGATGAGTCCACCCACGACAACGGCCGTATTAGAGGCCGGAGAATTGCTAAGCCGCTGTAAAGTAAGGGCCAAATGGTGGGCAATGTCAATTTTGAAAGTGGTTGGGTTGGAGCGAAGGTAAGAGCCGAGAATTTCCAATTCCTCCGTTCTAAAATTATGATTTTCCTCTCGGCCAAAGATGGTCCAACCCATGTACCTATGCCAAACCCGGATAGCCGCATTGTGGACTGTATTGGCGGCTCTCTTAACCCCCTTAAC
Source organism: Silene latifolia (assembly GCF_048544455.1). Classification (NCBI taxonomy): domain Eukaryota; kingdom Viridiplantae; phylum Streptophyta; class Magnoliopsida; order Caryophyllales; family Caryophyllaceae; genus Silene; species Silene latifolia. The sequence goes on from NC_133529.1 coordinate 14,369,531, forward strand.
ATCATCTAAACCCGTAATAGCCTTCCATAAGGCCCCATGGTCAAATGTCTCGGGTGCCTTGTGAGGAGGGCTAGTGTCAAGCCCAAAATGGGATGCAAAGGTCGGAAGGGTCAAGGAGTAGTCCTTGTTCATCAATCTAAAGTGCAAAAAGGCTACCTTTTGGGTTTGGCGATGTTTATCAAGACGGAGGGAGCTCAAAAACTCCCAAGTAAGACGAACATAGGTCCGCTCGTGAATTCCATACATCATTTTCATGCCCACCCCATCAAATAAATCAAGAGTAACTTGATCTAATCCTAGTTCCCTCATGGATTGACGATCAATAAATCGGGTAGGGGTAATAGGGCGTTTTTTGAACAAGACAAACTTACCTTTCATTGTGATTGAGGTGAATTGGATGTCCGGGAAGTCGGGGTCGGAGCTCATGTCGGTTGCCGCCGCCGCTACCGCCTCCGCCTGTTGAAGGGCTAAATCTCCTCTCCTCACTCTCTTTTTTGGGGCCATGATTGTGATTTTGATGGTGGTTAAAGGTTGGGAAGGAGGTTGGGTGGTTGTTGGTGGTGGAAGTGGTGGTAGGTGGTGGCGGAAAGGGCTGTTGAAGGGAATGAGGGAGGTGGAGTTAGGGTTAGAGTGAGAGAGAGGGGAAGAAGGTGTCGAAAAAAATGAGGGAATTTGGGTGATTTTTGGTGTTAAAACACGATCAGTGTACTCCCAGCCGGTCAGGAGACCGGCCGCCGGTCACCCGGCTGGGAGTTCGTGCATTTTTGAAATTTAATTAAAAAGGTCAGAAAACTCCCAGCCGGTCAGGAGACCGGCCGCCGGTCACCCGGCTGGGAGATCACCCAATTCCTATTTTCTCCATACGTGCATTCCCAGCCGGTGGACCGGCTGCCGGCCTGCCGGCTGGGACCTCCTTCTTAAGCAAACTTGGTTGAGAATCCCTCCTAAGTGTACCCCCAGCCGGTGGACCGGCTGCCGGCCTGCCGGCTGGGACTCCCCTTCAATTCAATTTGTCACATTTTCAATTGTATACGCACTCCCAGCCGGTGGACCGGCTGCCGGCCTGCCGGCTGGGACTACTCTTCCTTGTTTTTCATCAAAATTCCATCAAACTTACAGGAACTTCCCAGCCGGTCAGGGGACCGGCCGCCGGTCACCCGGCTGGGACTCCTTCTCATCACGATTTCTTCAATAAATCCCTTTATTCCAATTCTCATCATTTATTGGCCTCGTTTTCCGTGTTTTCAACTTTCAAACCCGACTCGGGACGTCGGATAAAGGCCAATAAAAGGTCAAACGCTTGTTCATCAAACAAAAACCCCAAATCTTCAACACTCATGGCCGACAACAATCAAATTGACAAGTATTATCCATCCAAAATTCCTCGAATTCTTCCTAAATGCATGATATATACAAAGATGCATGGGTTGCCTCCCATGAAGCGCCCTTGTTTAATGTCGTAGGCTCGACGGAGTTATGAATGACAATCAATAACTTGGAATAAAAGTGGCAATTGAGCACACATTCTTGATAATAGGGGTTCCGGCAATGTAGTGCTTTAGCCGTTGTCCATTTACCTTGAATGTTTGGTCACCGTCGGAAACTTCAACCGACCCATATGGAAAAACTCGGACCACGGTGAAAGGCCCCGACCATTTTGACTTCAATTTTCCCGAAAAGAGCTTGAACCTTGAATTAAAAAGGAGAACCAAGTCACCCTCTTTGAATTCCCTCCTTATAATAGCTTTGTCATGGAACCGCTTGGTCTTTTCCTTGTACAACCTAGAGCTCTCATAAGCCTCTAGTCGGAATTCTTCAAGCTCATTGAGGTCAAGTAGCCGCTTCTCCCCGGCGCTTTTCAAATCAAAATTAAGAAGTCGGATGGCCCAATGAGCCTTGTGCTCCAACTCAACCGGCAAATGGCATGGCTTACCGTACACCAACCGGAACGGTGAAGTTCCTATTGGTGTTTTAAAAGCGGTGCGGTAAGCCCACAATGCATCGTTGAGCTTGGTAGACCAATCTTTCCTTGACCGGCTCACGGTCTTTTCGAGGATCATCTTGATTTCACGGTTAGAGATTTCGGCTTGGCCGTTAGCTTGTGGGTGATAGGCAAGGCTCCGCCTATGTTGCACCCCATGCTTCTTGAGTAAAGCATCAAGAGTCCTCTCTCGGAAATGAGTTCCACGGTCACTTATCACAATTCGTGGGACTCCAAACCGGGGGAATATGATTGTCTCCATGAGCTTGGTCACGGATTTTGCGTCACAAGTCTTTGTTGGAATTGCTTCAACCCATTTGCTCACGTAGTCCACCGCTACAAGAATATACTCATTCCCATTTGATGAGGGAAAAGGGCCTTGATAGTCTATGCCCCATACATCGAATACTTCCACTTCAAGTATGTAGTTCATTGGCATTTCATGCCTCTTTGAAATGTTACCACTTCTTTGACACTTGTCACACTTCTTCACGTAGGAGGCCACATCATGGAATAAAGAAGGCCAATAAAAGCCACATTGAAGTACCCTTGCGGCGGTTTTTCGCGAACTACCATGCCCTCCACTTGGCATGTCATGGCAATGAGAGATTATGGGTTGGACTTCTTCATTCGGAATACATCTTCTAATAATCCCGTCGGCACAAGCCTTGTAAAGGCATGGTTCCTCCCAAAAATATTGCTTAAGATCGTGAAAGAACTTCTTCTTCTTATGGGAGTCATAACCATGTGGGATGACCCCGGATACCAAGTAATTGGCATAATCCGCGTACCAAGGGACATCCATCAAAGCAAGTGCGAACAAATGATCATCCGGCAAGGAATCATCAATAGGCAATCCATCCTTACCCTTCACATGTAATAGCCGAGAAAGATGATCGGCTACCACATTTTCTACACCTTTCTTGTCTCGAATTTCAATATCAAACTCTTGTAGCAAAAGAATCCACCGAATCAAGCGTGGTTTGGACTCCTTCTTGATTAGCAAGTGCCTCAACGCCGTGTGATCGGTATGCACAATTACCTTAGAGCCCACCAAATAAGAACGAAACTTGTTCATGGCATATATGACCGCCAAAAGCTCCTTTTCGGTGGTAGTGTAATGAGATTGAGCTTCATCCAAAGTCTTGCTTGCATAATAAATGGCATGGAGTTTACCATTCTTCTTTTGTCCTAGCACCGCTCCCACCGCCACATCACTAGCATCGCACATCAACTCGAAAGGTTCTCCCCAAGTGGGAGGTTGCATGATTGGAGCGGTGATGAGAGCTTCCTTCAACCTATTGAATGCATCCAAACACTCATTAGTAAATTCAAACGGCACATCCTTTCCAAGCAACAAAGTTAAAGGTCGGGCAATCAAAGAAAAATCCTTAATGAATCTCCGGTAAAAACCGGCATGCCCAAGAAAACTTCTAATTCCTTTCACATTAGTGGGAGGGGGTAAAGTTTTGATCACTTCAATCTTGGCTTGATCAACTTCCAAGCCTTTACTTGACACTACATGACCCAAAACGACCCCGGATGTCACCATGAAGTGGCATTTCTCCCAATTCAAGACTAGACCACTCTCTTGACATCTTTTCAAGACCTTACCCAAGTTAGCTAGACAACCATCAAATGAGGTGCCTACGACGGAGAAATCGTCCATAAACACCTCCATGATGTTCTCAACATATTCGGAAAATATTGCAAGCATGCATCTTTGAAACGTAGCCGGCGCATTGCAAAGCCCAAAGGGCATGCGCCTATAGGCGAAGGTACCAAATGGGCACGTGAAGGTGGTCTTTTCTTGGTCATTAGGGTGAATCGGGATTTGGAAAAATCCCGAAAACCCGTCAAGGTAGCAAAAATGAGAGTGTTGGGCAAGTCTTTCCAACATTTGGTCAAGGAAAGGGAGGGGGAAATGGTCCTTCCTAGTTGCCTTGTTGAGGCGCCTATAGTCTATACACATTCTCCACCCGGTTGTGACTCTTGTTGGAATTAGTTCATCCTTATCATTGGTGACTACCGTGACCCCGCCCTTCTTTGGCACAACATGCACCGGACTCACCCATGCACTATCGGAGATAGGATAAATTATGCTTGCATCATAGAGCTTCAACACCTCCTTCCTAACCACTTCTTTCATAGCGGGGTTAAGGCGGCGTTGAGGCTCAATGGAAGATGCACTCTCATCCTCCAAGTGAATGCGATGGGTGCAAAAAGAAGGGCTAATCCCCTTGATATCATCAATTGAGTACCCAATGACATCTTTGTATTTTCTCACAACATCAAGTAATTTTTGAAGTTCGGTGTCATTGAGTGCACTATTGACAATAATAGGGTAAGTATCATTAGGGCCAAGGAAAGCATGTTTAAGAGTAGAAGGAAGAGGTTTCAACTCCACTTGAGGAGGCGTGGATCTCTCCTCTTTCTTATCATCTCTTCTCAAACTTTCAAATTCTTTTTCCGGGTCTTCTTCAATTGTTGCTTCCATAGCTAAAGCGTACTCCCGGTGCTCCTTGCAATCCTTTACCTTGCCCTCAAGGAACCCTTGCAAACCCTTGTCTTCATCAAATTTCTTCATATCAACCCATTCTTCTACCACATCAATCATGTAACAAGACTTTTCTTCCGAAGGCTCTTTCATAGCCTTGTTCAAGGAGAATTCAACCTTTTCTTCTCCCACTTGTAGAGAAAGCTTCCCATTCTTCACATCAATCATGGCACCCCCCGTAGCAAGGCAAGGGCACCCCAATATGATGGGAATATTTGAGTCTTCGGGGATGTCCATTACATAGAAATCACATGGAAATGCAAGTTTCCCCACCTTGAGTGGGACATCCTCCACAAGACCAATAGGGTATCTTACCGACCTATCCGCAAGTTGGAGAGAAACCCTTGTTGGTGAAAGCTCATAACCTTTCAACTTCTTAAAAATTTTGAGGGGCATAAGACTAATGCTAGCCCCCAAATCACACAAAGCCCTCTCAATGTGCACGGTCCCAATCTTACAAGGAATGGAGAAACTCCCCGGGTCTTCAAGCTTTTGAGGAGCCTCATTCATGAGAATTGCACTACACTCCTTGGATAAGTTCACCGTGGTTGTCGGGCTCAAGGAGTTTTTGTTTGAGATGAGCTCCTTCAAGAACTTTCCATAGCTTGGAATCTCCTTTACGGCATCAATGAAAGGCATGGTAATGTTGATACCCTTCATCATGTCCATGAACTTCCCATACTTTTGTTCAAGTTTGGCTCTTGCCAACCTTTGTGGAAAGGGAACCGGTGGTACATAAGTTCTTACCACTTGTTGTTGAGGCTCTTCAACCACCTTTGTTGGTTCATCAATCACTCTTGGAGTTTCCACCACAATTTCCACAAGCTCATCTTTTCCCTCCTTTTCTTCAATCACCTTAGGAGGTTCAACCACAACTTGAGGTTCAATGACATTACCCGGTCTACTACTCTTCCTTTTCTTGACAAATTCCCGGTCCTCCAAATCTCTACCGCTCCTCAAGTGGATAGCATTCATGGTTTTCGGATTTTCCTCGGTTTTACCCGGGAATTTCCCTTGGGAGGCTTGTAGTTGGCTCATTTGAGTGGCCAATTGGGAGATTTGGTTGTCCGTCATTCGTTGAGAAGCTTGCATTTGGGTCCTAAGTTGGTTGATGGATGTAGTTGCTTCTTCTTGTTTTTGGGTGGTATGGTTGATGAATTGTGTTTGATGATTCATCATTTGTTCCATCATGAGTTCCAAGTTTGACTTCGGTTGGGTGGTTTGTTGGAATGGTTGGAAATTTTGTTGGAAAGGTTGGGTGGTTTGTTGGAATGGTTGGGTGGTTGGTGGGTTAAGTGATTGAAATTGTTGTCTAGGTTGGAAGGTTCTTCCTTGGAAACCCGGTGGACCTTGATTAAATGTTGTGTTTTGTTTTTGAGTTTGGAAGTTTGGTTGTTGTGATTTTTGTTGGAAGGTTGGGTTTTGGACATTTTGAGAGCCATAGGAGAAGTTTGGGTGAGCTCTCAATCCCGGGTGATATTGGTTGTTGTTAAATGCTTGCTTGGCCGGACTAGACTCCCATATCCCGTTCACTTGCTCCATACAACTTCCATCTCCAACCACCAAGGGACACTCATTGGGTGGGTGTCCTTGGTCTCCACAAAGCTCACAACTATAGACTTGGTTCCTCATAGAAGAATTGCTAGATGTCTTGCTTGAGCTCATCAAGGCTACTTGTTGCTTAAGCTCTTCTATCATCTCTTTCACTTCCACATTGTTGGCCGACTCGACCGTTGACTTCCCTTTCCTCTTGTGCCTATCATTGTTCCAATGAAAGGTACGAGAAGCCATTTCTTCAATAAGTTCTTTCGCCGTCTTGTGATCTATCTTATCCAAAGCTCCCTTCCCCGAGCCGGAATCAAGGTTCATCTTCATCTCATTGTTTAACCCTTCATAGAAATTGTTGATGAGCTCATCATCTCCAATACCGTGGTGAGGACAAAGCCTTTGGAGGCCCTTGTACCTCTCCCATGCTTCATAAAGGGTCTCATCTTCTTGTTGGGTGAACCCTTGGAGCTCACTCTTGATTCTTGCGGTTCGTTGGGGTGGGAAATACTTGTTGAGAAAAGCCTTAGAGACATCATCCCAAGTCCGAAGAGAGTCGGGTTCACAACTTTTAAGCCACTCCTTGGCACTTCCCCTCAAAGAGTAAGGGAAAAGCCTAAGGCGTACGGCATCCTCCGTCACACCATTGGCCTTGAACATGTCACAACTATCCAAGAACTCGTTGAGATGCTCGTTGGGGTTTTCGGTGGCTCCCCCTCCGAATTGATTCCCTTGGACAAGTTGTAGCAAGGTGGCTTTCACATCAAAATTGTTGGCTTGAATGGGTGGCTTCACAATACTTGGATTCACCACTTTTTTCGGAGCCAAGTTATCTCTCATAGGGACCGCGGCCATTGTTACTTCCGTTTCCGGTGTTGCAAAAGGATTTTCGAAAGTTTCAAAGACCCGTGGTCCTTCTTGAAGGTTCTCAATTACTGGATTTTCTTGAGGAATCGGTGTTTCTATAAGCCCTCTTCTACGAAGTGAATTTAGTCTTCTTGCGGTTGCTTCGATCTCGTGGTCAATCGGACGTATTGGATGACCTCTTCGAGTTCTCCTTCTCATGCAAAAAGTCCTACACACTCAAGAGAGGGATTAGTAACAAAAGACTTAGTCTAAACAAGAATGAAAACAATTAATATCTAGCCGAACTCCCCAAGAACGGCGCCAAAAACTTGATGGTATCAAGCTATACTCGCAAGTGCACGATTTTATCGTTGTACACTATTAAGGGTCGATCCCACAAGGAGTTGAAAAGATTACTAATTGTTCTAATCCGATCGTTTAGCTAAGTCGAAAATAAAAGATGATGGTCGATATACTAATGCTACCTAAAATGAAACGAGATGCAATCTAAACAAAAGCAAGGTAAAAGAGCAACAACGAAAGATAAGTTGTAATTCAAATGATTAAAAAGGCCTAGGACTCGGTTCTTCCCAAACTATTCGCATTTCCACATGGTTAAATTTCTAGGCTAATCACTAAGGTAGTTAGGTGAGGAGGTGACGGCTCTAATTCGCCTAAGACCCCCCTCTCGGGTTCGAAATAGGACACTAGCACTACCCACCAACCCCCCTCTCGGGTTCGAAGGTCGGAATCCCTAACTCAATACCCCACTACCCCAAAAACATGCATTTTCCCGAGGTAGTCCGATATTCGCTAAGGTCATTAAGCCCCATCAATACCCGGGTCATCCCACTCCCTCTCTCGAGGGTCGATTTCAAACGCTAGATTAGAGGTATTCTACCCCGGTTCTCCCTTTCGGTCTCAACCAAGGTCAACAATAGGGTCAAATCATGGGTATCCAAATCACAACCTAACCAACTCTCGTTGGTGGTCAAGGGTCGTAAGTCAACACTACCCAAAAGTCAACCCATAAACCAAGTCAATCCTCTAACCTACCCTCACCAATTTCCCCAAATGATTAGCCTTTAAGAAATTCAATTAATGAAATTACTCATGTTGGGTCAAACCGAGCCCTAGTGGAGGACTACTCACTAATCATGGTCCTAATTGCAAAATAAACAATAAAGATGGAAACTTTGGTCACAAACATGGTGGGAAGATGAAATTCACTACTAAACATGCAACAATCTAACAATGGGTGAAAGGAGAGAGGATTTAATCTAATAACAAGAGGGATTAAACCTAAAGACACAATCTTTAACCAATTCAACTCAAAGATTAAGTCTTTGAGGACAACTACCCAAGGATGAACAAATGAAAGACAAACAAAGGAAAGATGAACAATGAAAAGATGAACAATGATGAATTTAACAACAACAAACAAACAACAACAACAATCCTAACATAAACAATCAAACTAACATAAAAGAAGAACAAAAATGTGAACAAATGAAAATAGGGAGAGAATTAATACCAACAAAATAGTGAAAGAGGAATTTGGATAGAAATAATAAAGAAGGAAATCCTTCAATCTTCTTACAAACCCAAATTCAATCACTAATTGATTGAAGAACTACTTTAATTAAGGAAAGATTAACAAAGAGATTAAGAAAGTTTAAAGCTTGAAAGGGTAAAAATTCTGGATCTAGGGTTGTGTGTACAAGAGGGTTTAAGAGGGGGTATTTATAGGCTTTTACAAGATTAGGAAGAAAAAGGGAGAAAAGCCCAAAATCGCGATCATTGTAATGCTTGGTCAACCGCAGCAGTGGTGGCCTTACCGGCAAAACCGCAAGATTTAAAAATAGCTGGCATTTGTGTTTTGCCGGTGGTGGGCGGTTCTTGTCCGCCGGCAAAACACACTCTTCGGACTTCTTCTTCTTCTTGATGTGTGAAATGCCGGTTGACCGCCGCCGGTGCTCCTACCGCAAGCCGAGGCCAAGCTTGTTTTTCACCAAAATCTTCAATTAATTCCACTTGCTGTGCTTTACCGGTGGGCCGGTTGCCGGCCTGCCGGCAAAGCGCATTCCTCAGTTTTTCTTCAAAATCTTAAGTGGCTCTCTGGGGTGTGTTTTGCCGGTGGCAGGCCTGGCACGGCCGGTCGCCCAAGAAAACACACTCTTCACCATTTCTTCCCCTCTTCTTCATGTAAAGGCAATGGGGTGCCTTTCTTGCCCCAATTTCTCCATACTTGGGTCGTTCCCTACAAAAGGAGGCATAAGGTAGCAAGTACGGGCATTGGGCACAAAAAGCAAGGAAAAACACCCGAAACCGACTCGTTATGAGTCGGTATGCATAAAAGAAAGAGGGAATTAGAAGTAATTTAATCGTATATCAACAGACGTCGAGAAAAGACGCAGCAACCGCTGCGCCTCTTCGAAGGAGCGCAGCACCTGCTGCGCCTCTTCGTGAGGCTGCCGCAGTTCCTGCTTCTTTTCTTCTTCCTCCGTCCTCTGTAATTCGTATCAAATTTATTTCTTTTGTTTTGTTCGTCTGTTAATTCGTTCACATGATAGTTTAATAATTCATATGTATATTGACCATCATCATTAACATGTTTAAATCGTCATAAATCCGACTTAAATCCCTAATAATCAATATTTGCGGGTTTTCGTCATTAAATTCAATTCGGGTTTTAGAGATTCAATTCGTTCATGTTGGGTTTCTGGGATTCATTGTTGATATATTCTCACCTGTTTGTTCATTAATCCGTCGTCATTCATCATGTTTAGTTAATAATTCGTTTAGTTAGTTAGTTTAATTAATCATTAACATCGACCCTTCACATAATTAATCCGTCTTATTTCCGTCTTAATCATGTTTTACTGTTTTATGACCTCAATCATATGTAAATAATCTGCTAATAACTTTCATCCGAGTCTAAAATCGTAATCAATCCATTAATTTACCAATTAACATTAACGGGTTTTTTGATTTTCACAGCCAGAGTTCACCCTTGGAACAGACGCAGCAACTGCTGCGCCTCTTCCAAAGGGCGCAGTTTCTGCTGCGCCTGTTCCAGGATGAGTTCTGTCTCTGAACTCCTTTTCTGCCTTGACCTAGTTTAATTAGTAAGCGTATTAATCAACTAATAATCGTATTATCACCTTCTGACTTGTTCGTATTTCTTCGTTTTATTCTTTTATTCTTTTTTATCAAATCATCCGTTTTAAAGGTATTTTCGACATAAATCGCCTGTTCCAATGTAATTATTGTAATTTATATTTATTTATTATTGTATTTTGTATCATTTGTATGTCTTCACATGTAAATCAATATTAAATCCTACTTCGACCCAATTGTTTGCTAATTACATGTCAACCGACTTAGTCTAATTCTCACATGCTAGGATTAATCTATGGATGTTGCATTGCATGCATATAGCCGACGATATATCAAGTACGAATAACTTCCCTAATCATTAGTAGAGGCCGCTATCGAGGCGGGCGGGATTAGGTGTTCGGTCAAAAGAGCTTCCTAATACGTACCCTCACCCCTTACTCCAGATCTCCGTGAGCACCCGTGTTCATTGGCATCCACGAGAGTCATTCTAGACATAGAATGCTAAGGGTAACGATTGCTTAGTGTTCATGTCACTACTTTGTGTCTTGACATGACACGAGGTATTCGAACGGTTCCAATTTCCCATAAAAATTGGTGGCGACTCCATACAAAATGCAAACGCTTGTTTTCGAGCCCCCTTCACCAAGCGCCCCCGTGGGCGGCCCGCTGTCCACACCTTTACAAAATTTTATCTTTAAAATAACGACATATTTGGATTCGACGTACAATTAAATGTCTAGATAATATATTTCTTGGTTAAGTTATAGAAGGAAATTGAGGCGAAATACATTTTACTAATTTTCATGCACCTACTAATCATTTTCATGTATGTAACACTTTTCATGAATCTAGTACTTGTTTTCATGCATCTATATATCACTACTACAGATACAGGCTATAACAACGGTTAAAAACCGTTGTTATATAAAAAAGCGGACGTTGTTAAAGCGTCCGTTGTAAAAGGTTTTAACAACGGTTGGTTTTCTTAAAGCAACCGTTGTTAAAAATATTAACAACGGTTTTAAGTATAAAAACCCGTTGTGGAAAGTGTGACTCAATTTTGGGGGGAAAGTTATAACAACGGGTTGTAATATACAAAACCGTTGTTATAACTAAAGACAACGGGTTGTTTGTAAATAACCGTTGTTGTTTGTTCTTAAAAAATAAAAAAAAAATTAAATTAAATATTACTAGATGCATGTATAATTACGGCCCGTTAGAATTCCGATGCATGCAGAATATCCCTTAAATTAATTACCAACGGTTTTGAAAAAACTTATAAATGTGACTAGCTATAAATATTAAAGCATCCTTTAGTATCTAACATTCATTAATTGAAACTGATGGGGCATATTCTGCACCGCTGACCAAGTCAACATGATTGAGCAAGGTCAAAGATATCCACAGCAAGTCAACGACTTGGACAATCCAGCCGATGCAGCCCATCGGCCCGTCAGCCTGGATCTCGGCATGGTAACCTGCCAGCCGGGACACATATCCGCGTACTCATATCCAAGACCCCTCGGCGGCGAGTCAACAGGATCCGCCGGCCAGCCATAGGCCCCTCGGCCGAGGGGTAGATCAGTCTTTCCACCTGCTAGCCACTTGGCCACTTGGCCACTACGTGACAAAAGGTGAAAGTCTATAAATACTCCTCAACCTTCATTGAGGAAAGGATCCCAACTAATCCACAACTAAACCTAAATACACTATTCATCTGGTAGTATCTTCCTTATCTCTCTACAATACACATTCAGCCAAGTAACAACTTATCTCTTAAGTTTACTAACTTGAGCGTCGGAGTGAGTACGCTTGGCACAAAGCCAAGCCCTCAGTTCGTTCATTGTTGCAGGAGAGGCCGTGAGGAACGATTAAGACTAAAGGAGAATTCAACTCAAGACATCATTCATCAAGCCAAGGGTGGTAACTATACTTGCTCTGGAATTACGCCCGGAACAATTGGCGCCGTCTGTGGGGAAAGATACTAGAAGCTAGTCACATTCATTCCCAAACAAAAAAAAAAAAAACAAAAAACCCACCCCAAAAAGCTAAGATGTCAAAACAACAAGACGCAGTCGTGACCGACGAAACCGCATTCTACCAGGATGACACCTTCAACAATTCTGGAGTCGTGCAGCCCTCCACCGGCGGGGTAATCCAACCGGAGTTCGGCATGCCAATAATGCCGGACACGCCGCTGCCAGCCAACCAGGTCACCATCATGGGACATGTGGTTGACATAGCAAAACTGAAAATGGTCCTGGACCTAATTAGTAATACGCCTGCTCACACTGTCACGCCGACAAGAGCGGCGGAAACCATCCAGGAGACCAGGGCCCAAAACGTGACTCCGAGAAATTTGAACGGAGCACTGGGAGAAGCTGACCCAGCCAAGTCGCCGGGGGAGCCCAAAGTGGGCGTGGTAGACCTAAGTCCTTCCCGCACTCATGGGAGGACAGCGTCCCCGCAACACGAACGAGGCTTACCCCGGAGGAACCAGAGGAGTCCGACTCAGCAGAGTTGGAGAAGAAGTCCGAGTCGAAGAAGGAGTCCTCCCCGCTACGAGGAGAGGAGCCGGAGTAGGAATGCGAGGAGCCGATCGCCGCGTGTCGTTCGACACATGGTCAGACAGCCCCTCAACGCCTACGTCCTAGAAGTCCAGGTGCCAACTAAGCTCAAGTTGCCACCCCTATCGTACAAAGGAGATAGTGATCCAGCCGACCACGCTGAGGCTTTCGAGTCTTACATGTCGGTATGGGAGCAGCCCGATGAGGTCTGGTGCCGAGTCTTCCCAACAACTTTGCATGGGATGGCTCAAAGTTGGTACAAGGGGCTTCCCGACGGCTCGGTATACTATTACGCCGACCTAAGAGACGCCTTTCTAGCCCAGTACTCTTGCAACAAGAGAAGGGCCGTGGAGACATCGGACCTCCTAACTATCAAACAGGAGGGGGGCGAGTCTCTACGAAGCTATGTGAAGAGGTTCGACGGAAAGGTCCAGCAGATTCGAGAAATTAATCCCGAATTGGCAGCCTTCGCGCTGATGAAGGGCCTCCCAAGAGGAGACTTGAAAAATGAGCTCATCAAGTGCGGAGGACTGAACTTGGATGCCGCCAGGAGGATGGCCGACCAGGCCATCAAGGTAGAAGACTATCACAAGACATGGGTAGGCCCCAGCGAAGCCGAGCCCTCCGAAAAGAAGAGCCACCGGGAGGACAACCCGGATGAGAGGCGCCGTGACAACAACGGGTCACGGTCCGATGAAAGACGCCGTGAGAACAATAGGTCACGGTCGGACAAACCTGCCAGGAGACAGGACTCGACGGGCGCCGGGTGGAGTTCGGGAACGTACCACCAGAGGCGGTATAGTGATAAAACCCCTCTCGTCGTATCAGCCGCCGAGGTCTTTGCCCTGAGCAAAAGCGAGGGCCAGAAGTGGGAGAGACCCCCCAAGCCAAAAAGTGACGGTGACACGAGCCAAGATCGTGAGTACCACGGCCACACCGGCCATTTAACTAACGATCCGCCGCATCTAAAGAATGCCATTGAAGAGCTGATCCGGAAGGGGAGCCTCGGCAAGTACGTTGCCAAAGGCCAAAAGACCGACGCCGACGGCTCGGGTAAGAAATCCGTCTTGAACGGATAGGAGTGATCCATGTTGTCATCGGGGGCAACGAGAACGGAGGGTCCGCTCATGGGCACAAACGGCACCTGAACGAGCTATATCAGGCCATCAACTTTGTGCCCAACACAGCGATCCCCGCTTCCAACATCCCCGATATAACCATCGGAAGGAAGGACTACGAAGGAGTCATCGCTCCTCACAGCGACCCACTTGTAGTCAATTTGGACATATCCAACCACCTGGTCAAGAGGTGCACGATTGACACAGCGCATACACGAACATCATGTTCGTGGAGTGCTTCCTCGGCCTCGGCTTGAAAGTCAAGGACTTGAGCCCCCGCACCAACCCACTATACGGCCTTCTCGGGGCCGGCCTGGTACCACGGGATCAATCGACTCCCGGTGACGTTCGGCGAAAAGAATGCGGCTAAAAATGTCCTAGCTGAGTTCGTGGTCATCGACGGCTCGTCCGCCTACAACGTTCTCATAGGCCGAGTCACCCTGAGCGAGGCTGACGCAGTGATGTCCATCCGGGCCCTAACACTGATGTATGTCTCGGACCGGGGGGAAGCGCATAAGCTCGTCTCCAAAGACGAGAATGACGAGGTGGTCAACGTCCAGATAGCCGCCAGAGGATGCAACATGCAATCCCTCAAAGTGGCAAAGAAATCAGAGAAAGGGAAAGGTCTATCCTTACAACAGGAGGGCGACCTCATGGATGTAACTAGCGGCTGACTAGGACGTTGTGCCTTCGATGTGCCATTAGGACGCCGGTAATCTCGGGAATAATCTATGTAGCGGCGGAGGTGTCCAAAAAACATTTGTGGGCACCCCGACGCATGTTTTTACCTAAATGAAAAATCATCCAAGTCTTCCATCAAAATGTTCACTCTTCCCATAGTCACTAGGAAGCAGCAGACGCCGACTCACACAATCGTCATACCGACAAGAGCGGCATCTTTATCGATAGTTGCATGTCGGCTCACACCGTCATACCGACAAGAGCGGCAGTCTCCTTGAAGAAGTAGGCGCCGTCGCAGATCACCCAAGTAGTAGACGCCACGGCTATCACCCCAAGAGGTTGGACGCCGTCGCAGTCACTCCAAGTGGTAGACGCCACGGCAGTCTCCTTGAAGAAGCAGGCGCCGTCGCAGTCACCCCAAGTAGTAGACGCCACGGCAGTCACCCCAAGAGGTTGGACGCCGTCGCAGTCACTCCAAGTGGTAGACGCCACGGCAGTCTCCTTGAAGAAATAGGCGCCGTCGCAGTCACCCCAAGTAGTAGACGCCACGGCAGTCACCCCAAGAGGTTGGACGCCGTCGCAGTCACTCCAAGTGGTAGACGCCACTAGCCTCATGAAGAAATAGGCGCGTTGATCACCCCAAGTAGTAGACGCCACGGCATCACCCCAAGAGGTTGGACGCCGTCGCAGATCTACCCAAGTGGTAGTCGCCACGGCAGACTCATGAAAAAAAGATGCTGGCTCACACCGTCACACCGACAAGAGCGGCAATCACGACCATCGCATTGATACTCGCAAAGCAATCAAAATGCCTTAGAGGCGTTAACACGATTGAGATACGCGCTCTAGACGCTCGGCCAAGCCGAGGCGGAAACAAAAGAGACACTCAATTAATAACGTAAGGAGACAACCCAGACGAAGACAGAGACGCTAAAAGTACAGTTGAGGCTCAAATACTAGCGCAAGAAAAAGAAGTAAGGTAAAAACCTCGGCCAGGCCGGAGGCAGAAGAAACGAGCTCTTATTAAAAAAAAAAAAAATGTTCAACGAATTACAAGAAATTACAAGGACAAACCAAAAGACAAAAGGCTACGGATATCATCTCCCTATGTCTGCCGTTGCTCGCCATCAGCAGCGGTAGCAGCACCTTCTTCAAGGGGCAACCCAGTAGCTCCCTTAGCAGCCCCAGCCTTAGCCTCGGCAGCCTCAATGCCCTTGCCCAATCGGCTTCCGCCTTGGCCGCCTTAGCCTTCTCGGCGATAGTCGCGCCTCCTCGGCCGCTTTTTGCTCTATCTTCACTCTCGCCGCCTCCTTGACCCTCTCCTCCACGGCTTTCTCCTTAGCTTCGAGCTTATCGTTAAACAAACTTGTCGTATTTGTCCCACGGAAAGGAACCTTCAAGAGGAAAAAGCTCCTCAATTACTTCCCTGGCAGATGCTTCGGCCGATCCCGGAATTCGGAACACAGGTCAGGGAGCATTTTGGTTTGGAGCATCTCAATGTCGTCCTCCTTTTGCCTGATGATGGCCTCCTTGCTCCGGATCACCTTCCCCTGGATCTGAAATTTGCTCCTAAATTCATTCCTCTGCTGGAGATAAAGGTCGGCATGCCTCTGAACAAGGTCACACTTCTCCAGCAACTTTGCAACTTCGGCCGCAGCAGCCTCGGCCTTGGCTCTCTCAAAGAAGGACCTCCTTTTCAGCGTCCTCCCTAAGCTTTCTCTCGCCCAAGAGCGCTTTCTCGACATCTCCCTAAGCCTTCGCTCATTGAGGAGATCCAGCCTCGCCTTCGTGGCCACCTTCTTAGTGACATCAAGCTCAAGAGCGGATCGAGCCACGGCCTTCTCTTGCTCTATAATGCGAGCACCGGCCGCCTCGTTCCACCTCGCCGGCTCCTCGACCAACCTCGCACCTCCCGCCACGAGCCGGGAGGGGGAAACCTTCTGGGATGAAGGGTCAACAGTGACATTTCGATCACTAGTCTGCGGTCGGGAAAGGGAAACCTTCTGGGATGAAGACCCAATGGCGACGCCATGATCATCACCTGCGGGTTTCTCTTCCACTTGCCGCTCAACAGAGCGGCGATCGACAAAGCGGGCCGATCTACAAAATTTAAAGAAAGCATCGTATCAACATACATCGACATGCCGAAGAGCTGTCATCGGCAAGCGCTACCGATGAACCGGCTAAACCGAGCCACCGGATAGATCGACCGTGCTTGGCCTTCTTGGCCGAAGGGCACATCTCCTCGTCGCCAGCAGAAGCAACGGCGGCGGTAAAGGTTGTCTCCGCTTTCTCTTACGGACAAGGGGAGACCCCTCCTCCTCGTCGAATCATCCCCATTAGAGATGTAAACGATCTCCACCATCTCCTTCGAACGGGGGGATGGGGGTGGAATCGATGTCGGCGCCACCACCGCCGAAGACTTTGTTCTTCGCGTACGGCGCGGCACTTGACTAACGACCCTCGCCTGGGCTTCCACCGCATTCAAGCATCTCACCGCTGGTCCATAAGCTCATTCGGCGACGTCCCGCGGTCATAGGTTAGAGCCTTGGGATGCAATTTAGCAACGGTCTTATCTTTGTGCAGCCCCATTCTCCGGAGGATATTCTCGCATGTGTCCGGCCCAAAGCGGTCCGCAAAGGAAACAAAGCAGGAGTTAGGTGGAAGAAATAAATCAAAGTTCAAAGAACAAGAACATTGAGAGCGATGATGGGCCTTGCACCGACCCCACTCACCCCGCTAGGGCTAGGGTGTATGAGACCGACATAGCAAAGCGGCTCATCCCGAAGAATGATCTCGCGTCGGGGGAATCCATCTTCTCAAGCACTCCCACTCTCATTCGTCTCAAAGAGCCTCATCGCGCCTTCTCATCCGCGTTAAGGTAGACACACGGTGGCATCCATCTTGAGCTTCTTGTATGAAACCCACCTGTCACGCTCCACCTTAGTCTCGCACCGCAAATTAACCGGTCTTTGGAAGGAGCGAGGCGGCGGATAGTCATCCAAGCACCTTAACGTACACCCACCGATCCCTCCGGTCCTTGCAGGAGGTAAGTTTGTCAACAGAGGCATAACCATGCTCCGTTTGCACATCGTACCATCCGACACGGTTAGGGGTCGATGGCCGGAGATAATGAAGCCGGCGGAACAAATTCACTGTCGGGGCCTCTCCCTTGAAGAGACACAGCCAAACAAAACCGACTATGGTCCTCATGGCCAATGGGTGTAGCTGGGCAACGGCAACGTTCATGGCTCTAATGATAGCCATAACGTACTCATTTAGCGGAAACCGGAGTCCGTACTCCAAATGCCGCATGTATACACCAGTATGACCCGGTGGAGGACAACAGACCGCCTGACCCTCCCTAGGAATAACGATCTCGTACCCCTCGCCAAAGGAGAAATGGTCCTCGAAAAATCTCTCGCCGGAACAACGGGCAAGCTTATGGGTCCAAGCACAGTCAAGGCGGACCTTACAAGCGTCGCCGTGATCCATAACACGCTGCCTCTCCTCATTAGGGCGAGCCTTTTCAGCATCATCACCAAAATCGTCATCAACCTCATCGGAGTCATCCCATTCCTCCAAAACTCGAGGATCAACTTCAGGAGAAGGAGACCTAGGACCCCCCGGTGCAGAAGTACTAGCCCCGGCGTCGACAGAAGACATGATAGCAATAGTTACTTAACAAAATAAGAAGGAAGTTTGTTTGTTTACCTTGAAGAAAACGCTCGACGGAGTAACAACTCTGAAGATTAGAAGACAAAGAAAACCTTTGAAAGTTTAGAGAGGAAAATTTTGGAGAATGAAATTGGTGACCAATTTCACGGAGCAACTGCCCTATTTATAGGGAAAAGCTCATGAAGAAGGACCAATCAAAGAATAGCCCATGAAGCGTCAACCAATCAGCGTGCAGACACGTGTCGGACATGCAACCACGGGATGTCAATCGTTGCAACAGTTAGACGTCAATCAATGCAACAGTGACCAAGCGTCTTCAACACGCCTATTCATATCTCCTTGCCTATTCACCTTCCTCAACAAATTCCCAAGCATCCGCTCTCCGCCGCCACATAATCAACCAAGCTAAAAAGCGCCGCCGGGGCAATCAAAAACAACCGGCACTCTCAACCCTGGTCTCGGCCAGCGTCACTTTCTTTTCCACATCGGATGCCCTTTACGCATCCATGTGGAGGGGGGATATGGTACGGCCTAAGAAAGACCAGGCCGAGGCAAAAGAAGCCGCCGCAGAAGAAGCCGATGCAGGAAATTTTTTACAAATTACTTGCGCAGAATATACGCTCAAACATACATCGGAGCCCATACCACGGCATAGACTACGCTGGGGGCAAATTGATGGGGCATATTCTGCACCGCTGACCAAGTCAACATGATTGAGCAAGGTCAAAGATATCCACAGCAAGTCAACGACTTGGACAATCCAGCCGATGCAGCCCATCGGCCCGTCAGCCTGGATCTCGGCATGGTAACCTGCCAGCCGGGACACATATCCGCGTACTCATATCCAAGACCCCTCGGCGGCGAGTCAACAGGATCCGCCGGCCAGCCATAGGCCCCTCGGCCGAGGGGTAGATCAGTCTTTCCACCTGCTAGCCACTTGGCCACTTGGCCACTACGTGACAAAAGGTGAAAGCCTATAAATACTCCTCAACCTTCATTGAGGAAAGGATCCCAACTAATCCACAACTAAACCTAAATACACTATTCATCTGGTAATATCTTCCTTATCTCTCTACAATACACATTCAGCCAAGTAACAACTTATCTCTTAAGTTTACTAACTTGAGCGTCGGAGTGAGTACGCTTGGCACAAAGCCAAGCCCTCAGTTCGTTCATTGTTGCAGGAGAGGCCGTGAGGAACGATTAAGACTAAAGGAGAATTCAACTCAAGACATCATTCATCAAGCCAAGGGTGGTAACTATACTTGCTCTGAAATTACGCCCGGAACAGAAACAACATGGCAATGAACCCTAATTTTATCAACAACGAAGAATGGCTTACACAAACGATTGAAGATGATGGGAAGGTTCTCGCCGGGCTTCCCGCCGATCAACACCCATTAATCAAAGCATCCCTTGAACATCAACGGAATTATTGGATTAAGAGGCGTGTAGCAGTCCGGCTTGTCAACAAAGCCTCATCATCATCATCATCTTCATACCTCGTTCACTGTTACTCGCAACTTGGCCGCAGCCAGAGATATGTTGAGTTGTACTCTTCCAACCTTATCTCCACATGCAAGTCGTGTCCTTGCATATATTCAATCTGTTATTGCAAAATATGAAGCCAATGACCCGGAAGTTAGCGGTATACCAGAGTGGCGTGATTGGTGGCAGGTTGAGAAGCGCTTTTTACGCTTAACCGGGGTTGTTCCGGCTTATTATACATCTTTTGATTTTCGATAATTCTTTGTAATGTATTTGGTTTAAAATTAAATGAAATGATCATTTTGAAAGTGTTGAGTTATGCTTGTTTGATTTGCTTCCATTTTTTCAACTCCATAGATCAGTCATCATCAAGATCCAGATTATTATCGCCATTCTTGTCCAATAAGATTTGAAGCAAAGATTGAGAGATATGATGATGCCGATTATGGCACAACTTCCTAACATATATATATTAATTAAAAAACAACTCAACCCACACATTGCTTAGTATAAATACATTGCATTATCTCAACTAACATGCATTTCCATTATCTCAATATATTCTCCAAACCCTAATTGCTAAAACAAACTCCAAATAAATTAACCCTCTCCTTAATCTTTCAAAACAAACTCCAAACTCCAACAAAATGAATGATATCATCCTTAAGACTCTTACTATGCTCGATCCGTCATCAAGGACGCCAAAGAAGATGGAAATGAAATAATTAGCAGATCTTTGAACGGAACCTAATGGTCGATAAAAACACATACATGGAAATGAAATAATTAGAAAAATAAAATAATGACGATGAAACAAACCTGATAATTACAGAACGTACGTAAAGAGACGATGAAATCAACAATGACGGCGAGAAGATAAAGCGACGATGAGAAAGAGAGAAAGAGACGATGAGAAAGTGTGTGTTTTGTGTTTGTGTTTTGGTCACTGGCTCTTTGGGTTTGTGTTTGTGTATGTATTAAGGTTTGTGTTTTGTGGCTGCAGCAGACTTGTGTTTGTGTGGTTTAGAGTATGGAAGGTATTGACAACGGTTATTAAACAACAATCGTTGTGAAATATGTTTTAACAACGGTTGTAAAAAACACCTGTTGTTAAATAAGTTTTAACAACGGGTTTCAAAAATAACCGTTGTGATTACTTTTCACTAACTTTGCGCCAATTTTGCGCCAAATTATTAACAACGGTTGTTCATGTGTGACCCGTTGTTAAAACGAATAACAACGGTTTTTATAACCATACCCGTTGTAATTGATTTTAGTAAAATTCGCGTCATACATTCTACAACGTCTATTGTGATTTTCGTGAATAATCGTTGTTAAAGGGGCGTTGTAGTTGCCTGGATTTGTAGTAGATAGAGCGTGTTTTAGTGTGTCATTGTATTTTTGTACACTAAGTATATATTTTTTAATATAATAAATAATAATAAATAAATTAATTTAATTACACCCAATATTATACTTGAATGAACTAAATAATGATAAATGAAATGGGTTATGAAAACAATAAAGAGATAAATAAAATAAAAATTCCCAATAGATGCAGTATTTCATAATACATTAGATTTGTACTTTAGTTAGTGAATAATAATGAGCGCTCTTACATAATATTTTAGTATAATATTTCATATTTATTTAAATATATAACTCTAATAAATTAATATAATAAACTAATATAAAATTTGATTTGATAAAATTAAGCAAGAGAAAGATTTAACAAATATTTGATATATTTATTTAAATTAGAACTGTTCATGGACGGGAGGGGCCTATTCCCGCTAACAAAGAGGGTTTAGACAACGTATTTACCAAATTTTCCAAAGTCCCGGTCCACGAACCCGCTCAAAACCTGCTAACATGTCTGTGGGCCAAAAAATCAAGCTAGGCCGGCTCACGTCCGACCTAAGTTCGTATTTGACCACCTCTAATTTAAATATATAAGCCTGATAAAATTGTGTAAGTAGCAAAGGTAACTCTATATTAAATATTAATAGTGAAAATAATTATAGCAACATTTGATGTAATAAATATGATAGTAATCACCTATTTGAGTGGTAAAAGTGACAATAATAGCAGCTAAAGTAGTGAAAGTCATAGTAGCAAGAATGAGAATAGTGAAATTAAAAGTATTAAATGCGGGGGTAGTGAAAAAAATAATATGGCGGGAGTAGTGAAAAACAAAATGGCGGGAGTAGTGAAAGTAACAGCAGTGACAACAAATGTTATAAAAGTAACAGTATGAACAATGGAGAAAGGTAGCTAACAATTAGGTTTAAGGAAAATATTTTATTTATTTAAATATATAAATTTGATAAAATTAATGAGAATAGTGAATTTAACTATAAAAATAGCGGGAATAGTCAAAGAAATAACAGTAACCGAAGGAGTAGTAAACGTAATAGTATTAACAGGGGTACGTTATGCACGTAATAATATCAACGGCGGGAGAATAAGTGAATGTGTTTCATATAATTTATTGATAAATTTTAATCTCATCATAATTTCAAGATATATCATAGAAAAATATATTATAAATCGTAAATGTATGTGTTAAAAAATACTAACGCAATTATATTTCATAAAAAAGTAAAATTTAAATGGTAAATAGAGGTAGCCCGATGGGTCTGGACACTAAACCTAGTTAAATGTAAATTAAAGGTACAGATGATAATTACCATAAGTAAATAAAATATTATGTTCAATTTTTTTTCAAGTATACTTAACTAACTCAGTAAATACATTACATTAAATACAAGTTAGATGTATATATTTAATAATTATTATAAGTAAATATTATTTTAACTCGGCTTTTAACATACAAATAACAATAGAGATACATATTTAACAAAGAGATGGATGTGTCACAATGGTAATAGAAAGTGTAATCTCACCAAGAGGTCATAAGTTCGAACCTCATCAACAATATTTTTTATCTAACTATAGTTAATTAGATTAACTTAACAGGTTAACTACACATCTCTTACACAATGTAATCGATCATATATTTTATATATATAACTAGAATAATCTCATATTATAATCTCATATTTTATATATATAACTAGAATAATCTCATATTATAATATATTTTACATTTATAACTATGACCTCAAAGTATAACGTAATATCATAATAATAATTTCCCTCAAAAAAAAAATATCATAATCTTAATTGCGTATATATATGTTAGAAATATTGTGTAAATATTTCTTAGTAATTGTTTGCATTATTGTCTTTCCTTATTTCATGTGTATTATTGTGTCAGTATTCTAGGCTTGCATATTTCCATATTTTCGATCTTAGTTTAAGTAATTATGTAATTATTGTTTTTCCTTATTTTATGTGTATTATTATGTCAATATTCTAGGCTTGCATATTTCCATATTTTCGATCTTAGTTTAAGTAATTATGTAATTATTGTCTTTCCTTATTTCATGTGTATTATTATGTCAATATTCTAGGCTTGCATATTTCCATATTTCAGATCTTAGTTTAGGTAATTATGTAATTAGGTTTCTTCTTCTCCAATGCATTGCATTATAAAGACCTCTATGTAATCATTGTAATTCATTAAATACAATTCAATCTTTCGTAACTTTTATACCCCTAATTAATCAAAATGGCTTCCAACAACCAAAACACCATAATCATATTAACATTGCTCTCAATTCTATCAATCTCCCTTGTAGAAATACAAGCTAATAACAACGATATCGTAAACCGACTATGTGGTGCAACTTACGTACCGGCCGTATGCAACTCATGCATTCATTCTCAGTCGAGTCAGGTCACTTCGGATCTTGATGTAATCGAGTTATTGTTCAAATGTGCTAATTTGGACAGTCAAACACTCAACATCGACACAAATAACCTCGTCGAAGATCCAAACACAGACGGGTCCGTAAAAGGTGTACTAGACAAATGCCAACCATTATTCCAAAACATTATAACATCACAAGGCATGGCATTGAGTTTAGCCGCAGAGCAAAAGAATTATCCGGCTGCCAAGGATTTTATTGCGTCGCGTATAATTAACGATTTACATGATTGTAATTTTTTCTTTGGTAACTCTAAGGTTACTGTGCCACCTAAAGTTTTTTCAGGGATGTTTAACGTTGAGTCTGACTTCAAAATGATTATTCAAGTCCTTAATGTTGCTAAGCACTAAAAAGTCCGTAGCATAGGTCTTAGTAAGGTACTATTAACTCGGTTCGTTCAAATATAATTTGAGTCGGATTGAGTCGGGTTATTTTCGTTTATTTAGTTTTATACGGAGTACGGAGTATGATTTAAAAGTAGCTGCTAGTTCTTGATAGCATATCTATAGGTACTTATGTCTTATAGGTACTTATATATTTCAAATAATGAATTTTGGTATTTGATATTTTATATATGCATTTTATTAAATCCTTGTGTTATTTCTTATTTCGTATTATAAGTCATTTTAACGTTTCCATACAATCACACTTCTGTTTAACTAATACTATATCGCTTTGTTTATTGTATGTCATGAGGGTACATGATAAGAATCTAATTAAGAGAAATATCGAATTTACAACACTCATTAATTAGGGTAAACATTAGATTGCACATCAATTTTTAATGTTTTATTCTTAAAAAAATTTATCTAATTATCTTCTTATTGTGTGCCCTGAAGACACATATAAAAAAACTTGTGAAACTTTTTTTAAGAGTATTTTGTTGAACACTTCCCTAAATTTAGGTTACTTTGCCGGGAACTACCTAAAGTTTTATTTTTTTTTTGTCAATCACTACCTAAAGTTTAGATTTTGTTTGTCAAGCACACCAAAATCACTATTTAGGCATGAAAATGTGAAAATAAGCGATTCTAACTTGCCGATATCATAGCCTTGGAATTTATTTTGCAAAACCGTACTAATGTTTAACCTAAGTTACTAAGTTTCATCCTATTTTCCTCGAAACGTTTTTAATATCGTCGACCTCACGTCCTAGAGAAACTAGTCTATATTTTTAGAGAAGTGGTTAATCATTAGTATAATTTAGCAAAATGAAGTTCACGACTATGATATCAACAGGTTAAAATCGTTAATTTAAAACTTTTCATGCATGAATAATAATTTTGGTAGATTTTGACAAAAAAAAATCTAAACCCTAGATAGTGTTTGACAAAAAATAAAACTTTAGGTAGTTCTTCACAAAGTGACCTAAATTATAGGTAGTATTTGACAAAAAAAAACCTTTAATTAATCAATTATAGTACGAAGTAGCGCTAGTAAATATAAGTAAATTATTTGATTCTATATCTAGCCTCAAAATTATGGTAAATCAAGTCTTCCTAAATCTTTAATGTTGAAGCTTTTTCAAAATTATTTATCAAATTATTAGTATTAGTATTCTTTAGGTTCTAGTAGATATAGTTAGTTTGGGTATAATAATACTAGTATGGCATGCTATAGCACGTTATTAGCACCTGTCTCAAAATATTGTTATATGAATATATGTAGAAGATGAGACGTCGTTGATGAAGTCGTATTGAAAATGGATATCGACATGAATTATGAAAGACTCATATTGTTAGGCCTTGTTCTTTTGGTCTTAATTTCAGGTCAGTTCAAATAAGTTTAGTACTATTCAATTTTTTATTTCTTATAAGTTTAGTTCAGATCAGTTCAATTCAGAGGAGCTCCATTCAATTCGGTGCAGTCAATTTCAGTCCAAAAAACAGGGCCTTAGTACGAAATATTACAAATCATTTTCATATTACTTTGAGTATCTCTCAAAAATCAAAACACATAAATTATCTTATCAAGATTTAGGAATGAAATAATCTTATTCTCAATTTCCAATTAAAAAAATCCACGAATATTTTTTTAATTAGTTTTACAATCTTTTAATGCCCGGTTTTATAACGTGTGTTCTAGGGTACAAATTAATAACCTATCTAAAGAAATAATCAAATGAATATTGCACAAAATATTGTATAAATAAGTTGATACTTATATTTCTTAGGATATCTTCCTTTAATTCTTTTTTTATTTAGACTTGACATGTGTTAGAAAAACCGTAATATAAATGCATTTATTCCTATTCTAACTCGTTTACAGAAATTCCCTAACTAGACTCTGATCTTATACACAATAATGTAATCGTATATTTTACATAGTTTTAGGATAATGATATATAATGATATATTTTACATTTATAACTATGACCTCATAGTATATATTATTATCATTATCATAATCTTATTTCTGTATATATATACCCCACAAATTAAGTGTAATTAAACATTAGACGAAAAAAATTAAAACCACAAAGAAAACTTAATTAACCCTAATCAAAATGGCTTTCAACCAAAATACCATTTTCATATTAACATTTCTCTCAATTTTATCAATCTCCCTAGTAGAAATACAAGCTAATAACAACGATATCGTAAACCGATTATGTGGTGCAACCTACGTACCGGCCGTATGCACCTCATGCATTAATTCTCAGTCGGGTCAGGTCACTTCGGATCTTGATGTCATCGAGTTATTGTTCAAATGCGCCAATTTGGACAGTCAAACACTCAATATCGACACAAATAACCTCGTCGAAGATCCGAACACAGACGGGTCGATAAAAGGTGTACTAGAAAAATGCCAACCATTATTCCAAAACATTATAACATCACAAGGCATGGCATTGAGTTTAGCCGCAGAGCAAAAGAATTATCCGGCTGCCAAGGATTTTATTAATTCGCGTATATTTAATGATTTACATGATTGTAATTTTTTCTTTGGTAACTCTAAGGTTACTGTGCCTCCTAAAGTTTTTTCAGGGATGTTTAACGTTGAGTCTGACTTTAAAATGATTGTTCAAGTCCTTAATGTTGCTAAACCCTAAAAAGTACGTAGAATAGGTCATAGATTCATAGTACGTTACTATTCATTCGGTTCGTTCAAATATAATTTGTGTCGGATTGAGTCGGGTTATTTACGTTTATTTAGTTTTATACGGATTATGATCTATAAGTAAGTTTTTTTTTTTTTGGCAGCTGATCTATAAGTAAGTATGATTCTTGATTGCATATCTATATTTCAAATAATGAATTTTGGTATTTTATATTTTATATATGCATTTTATTAAATCCTTGTGTTATTTCTTAATTTCGTATTATAAGTCATTTCAACATTTCGATACAATCACACTTCTCTTTAACTACAGGTGGTGCTCATTCATGTACGGATTTACTCAATTATGGACGTACATGACCATAATACCCTTATATTTTAATGAATTCATTTTAATACCCTTGTTACACACACTCTCTCCTTCATTTATTCTTTTCTTACTCTAATTACCACCAATCAACCACCACCCGTCCGTCAACCACCGCCACCGCCTAGTGGCCTACTAATTGAAAATGCTTTACCTGACCTTCCAATTGTAATAACTCAAATTGATCGGTGATGTTTAAGTCTTAATGTGACTTTATATTAATTGATAGCAATACGACTATCACATGTGAAACTATATTAGCAATTTCTAATGATAGTAATTGACGGGATCTCCTTTCAAATTTTGCCAACTTATTCTATTACAAACCTATGAACTTACATCACCCTCGATGTATAGCCATCACGAGTATCGGTATCATCTAAGCCCCAACCTTAACGCCGGCGACGGTGGCTATCCCTCACCTCTACTCTGACAACGGTTTAAACAAACTCTAATTTAATTAGGGTAAATCAATTTCTTAATTTGATGATATAACTAATAAAATTAAGAATTAGAATTATAACCCGATCGATACAACAATTAGCATCCCTAATTGTGTGATTTGACGGGATTTGATTAATTTTGTAGAATTTAATTAATTTTGTGAGGGAGAGAATTAGAGAGACTTATAAGAGACTTAGAGAGAACTAGGCAAAGGGCATATAATGAAAAAATAATGAAAAAAAATTCAATGAATGAGTAAAACCCGTACATGAATGAGCAACTACTTTAACTAATATTATATCGTTTTGTTTATTGTGCACTCATTAATTATGGTAAACATTAACTTTCACATTAATTTTTAGGGAAATGATATATTCTTAAACAGGTTTTTCTATCATGTGCCCATTAGTCCAATGGGCTGTATAATCAAAAAGCGATATGGTAGAGGATATGTAGAATCTGAGCAAATTAAATTTAGAGATCTTTGTTTGAATGTGAAATTTATTTTATTTGATTTTTATCGATTTGTATCTAAGTTGACATATATATGTGTAGATGTTCATATGACTTTTTATTAATCAAATGATTTTTTCGCTAAAAAAAAGAACATATTAGCAGGGTTTCACAAAGTCGAGGTATGAGAATATGAGATGACATGTTACACCGTATGCATTGCCTAAATTTTTTAAATACCTGGTAGCCGCTCTGAGATTATTATTCCACCTAATTTTTTTTCTTGGATGTTTAATGTTGAAGCTTACTTCAACAAATATTTATCGGATTCTTAGTATTCTACCTAATGTGCCATAGTATGCCATATTATTATTGCTATACCCATAGTCCAAACAACTACTCCGTATATGCCTAGTAGTTTGGGTATAGCAATATTAATATAGCATACTAATATACTATGGCACATTAATTAGCACCCGTCTCGAAATATTGTTACATGATATAGAAGATGAGACCCCATTGTAATTTTTTAAGTGTAAATTATAATCTCTTAATTAAAATATATATTATATAAAATTATAAAATGCTAAATCTTTATTGATAATATTATTTGAAAATGACTTAACCATACAATGTAACTAATATAATGACAAGAAATATAAATAATTAATCAGATACTACTAATATGTAAGTAATTTATTTAAAATATAAAAAATTATATATACCGTGCATTATTACACGGGATCTAAACTAGTGCATTTTTACATATTTAACTAGAATCTTATAATATAACATATATTGTCATATAATAATCATATATTTTACATTTATAACATAATATCATAATCTTAATTGTGTATATATATACCCCCGCAAATTAGTGTAATTAAACATTAAACGAAAAAATTAAAACACAAAGAAAACTTAACCCTAATACAAATGGCTTCTAACCAAAACACCATAATCATATTAACATTTCTCTCAATTTTATCAATCTCCCTAGTAGAAATACAAGCTAATAACAACGATATCGTAAACCGATTATGTGGTGCAACCTACGTACCGGCCGTATGCACCTCATGCATCAAATCCCAGTCGAGTCAGGTCACTTCGGATCTTGATGTCATCGAGTTATTGTTCAAATGCGCTTATTTGGACAGTCAAACACTCAACATTGACACGAATAACCTCGTCGACGATCCGAAGACGGACGGGTCGATAAAAGGTATATTAGACAAATGCCAACCATTATTCCAAAATATTATAACATCTCAAGGCATGGCATCGAGTATAGCCGCAGAGCAAAAGAATTATCCAGCTGCCAGAGATTTTATTAATTCACGTATATTTAATGATTTACACGATTGTAGTTTTTTCTTTGGTAATTCTAAACTTAATATGCCACCTAAAGTTTTTTCAGGGATTTTTACCGTTGAGGCTGATTACAAAATGATTGTTCAAGTCCTTAGTGTTGCTAAACCCTAAAAAAAAGTTACTCGTACTATTTATTCTGTTCGTTCAAATATAATTTGAGTCGACTTGAATCAGTTTATTATATATTTAGTTTTATTGGTACTTATATATGTACTTTCATATTTCGAATAATGAATTTTAGTATTTGATATTATATGCATTTTAAAATTCTCGCGTTATTTCTTACTTTGTATGATAAGTCATTTTAACATTTTTATACAGTAATCACTCTTCTCTTAAACTAGTACGAGTACTATATACGGAGTATATCACTAAATAAACATACTTTAATTTGTACACAAGAATCTGTCTATGTCATCACTCACCATATACACCAATTAAAGGGGAGTGGGGACTCGAACCTAAGACCTATTATCCACAATACCTATGTCTTAATCACTAAACTAAGTTATTTTCGATAGTGCTAGAGAAGATAGCACAGTAGAAATCTCCTCCTCTTAATTATTTCCATTTATAACATGGGAAACAAAATCAACTATAATCTCACTTGTTCATAGAAATAATTACATCCATATATGTAAGGATATACATTATAATATTATAGAAATACAATTATAGTCTCGTAGTATATTCTGTAACCCATTATATAACTGCCATAATCTATTTTCAAATGCCAAGAATTTTATTGTTCGACACATACATTTCCGGAAATGTATGTCGATCATTAAAATTCAGAGATGTTTAATGTTGAATTTTATTTATCGACGTACAATTTTACGTGTTTGTAGATAGTTGATTGATACGTCTGGACTTACTATGCCATGTAAAATTGTATCAGAAATGTTTAACGTTGAGGTTGGCTTGAAAATACTCTATCAAGTCCTGGTGTTGCTAAGCCCTGGAAGTTAGCATATAATATGAAATATATATAATTGTTAAATTTAAACCATTATCTTAAAATTTTTGGTTGAGATGGTTCATCTATTATGGTATCAGAGTTAAGGTAGCGGGTTCAAATCCTAACAGCCTTCAAAAACTCACGAAATGGACTTTCAGCACATGGTTATTGTATGAGGGAGCATGTGCACTAATAACCACTCTTCGAGCCCAATGAGCATTCGAGTGAGGGAGCGTAATAGAAAATACATATAATTGTTTACCTTAAGGTCATGATTGAGATAGTTCATCAATTAGCATACATCTTACATTATGACTTATGTTATTACTCCTTCATCACAAATTATTCATCTTTGATTAGAATAATTCTAAATAAATAAAAAACTTTAAAACTTTTAACTAAGAACCGCGAATTTTCAAAGTCCAGCGGGGGCGAGTTCTCATGCAAGCTGCAACCCTCCCTAAATCAACCACTGCCTATTAACCATATAAGGTTAAAGGTTCGATCTAGATTCTAAACCCATGACTATTAAAAATGAAGGAAACTTCTTAACTAATTGTGACCTCTTCGTAAGAACAGCCGACGGCATTAGACATTTTTATCCGATGGTGGGCACATCAGTTTACAAATTAAAAACATAATGGTTGCAATGTTCCCAGTCTTTTGTCGTCGCAAATCCCTAGGTAGCAGAGGAACAATCGTCTTTTTTTTTCATATGCTTTTGATAGACTATGCTCATCTCTTTTATCTTTAGCCCCATTTGATAAAGCTAACGCGTTACTCTTATCATTCACATAGCATGTACGTACCTCAAAAGCATATAAGTTCCACACTCTTCCTTTTAAAGAAGTTTGTACAAGTCTTAGATCATTTTCAGTTGCATCTTTAGTCACTCTAATATCGTGAAAGTTTGATTTGGTTTGTTAAAAACTTGCATGTATAAAGAAATAAACAATGCTAGTGCGTTGTTCAATGTTAAAGGATGGTACCGAGACTTACATATATAGAGAAAATTCTAACACCTTATATGATGGTACTGAGTTTCGATATCAGGCCACCTGATAGCGTCATCTCACTTTCGTAAGGAAAAAGATGAATTGTTAAAGAAAAAATAAAGTTTTCATATGAAGAAAATGAACAATAAGTTTCGGTTCTGTTTGAAAATGCTAGCATTGTATCAGATGATAATAAGTTTCGGTTCTGTTTAATAGGGTCATCTCACTTTTGTCAAGAAAAAAAGATAAATTATAAAAGAGAAAATAAAGTTTTCATATGAGAACCACATAGTAACAAACTAGCAACCCTTTTGAGGGAGACAAGTGTAGATCTACAAGTTTGGAGTATTTTCTTATTGGAGTTTTATCTCTCATGTAATTATGTAAATACAAACTAATAATGGTTTAAAAAAAAAGTTTAGTTGCGGTTTGTTTCAATTTATAAAATTCATTCCACAATCATGAATTTAGTTACAATGTGAAATTCATAGAACAAATCTAGCTCACACGCACATTAATATAAAAAAAAGATAAAATTAACTAAATAAGTTAAAGCTATCAACTTTTAATGAAATTACATTACTTTGTACTCGTATGTACTAATGTAAAGGCCAGAAATTAAGCATTCTCAATCTTCAAGCGAGCACATATTAAGTTATCTAACATAACAAACATGATTTTCAAATATTTATTGTTCAAATATACAAAACGGACTAGTTTTTTATACCCTCGATTTAATAATCTTTATATTATCATATATGTTTATATTAGCACTTATAAAGGACAGTCCATATTAAGAAATTGATCATTCCTTATTATATATTGTTCAAATCTACAAAATGGAGTACTTTGTAATACTGTCTTAACCAAATCCGTCACAGTAAGATCAACTCTAAATAATATCATCAGATCGCGCTCCATCATAACTTTACAAATTATGAAAAGGAGCAATATATAAAGTATAAACCCACTTGGTTTTGCAATTATAAGATAATCCTAAGAAGAAGAGAAAGTGATTAGGTAATCTAAAACCACTTTAAGACTTTGATTACAATCATAATCATCATCAACTCAATAATTGATTATTTTTCTTTCTTTTGACGCTCATAATCACTTTGTTTAATGATAAACATAGTGTACACTTGAGAGTTGCGACTTGGGAATATATCACGCACGTTGCACGTTAGGGCGTAAACGAATTAGAAGGCGAAACGTCATAGAGAATAGGATTATTAATGTGAATATATTTTAAAAAAAAAACATATTTCAAGGTGGTCAAAAGGTCAACGTATTTTCTTCACAATGGGTCCCACGTGTGTGACAGATATTGACTTATTTTTCACCATGGTCCATGTCTCCATGCCATTACCGTCCAAGATACGGAGTATTATACATTAACCAAGTCGTCCAAGTAAACCCGTTAGCTATTTTATTGGGTTTTGGTTTGTTTCGATCAATTGTTATTTTTTAATTTTGGCACAAAAATCAATGAAAGAGAAAGAGGATAAAGGAGTACTATTTAGATGATTGTCCTTATTTTGGTCGTATTAGAGATATAACATTGAGTTAGTTAATGTTAGTTAAGCATAGAAGTTTGTTAGATGCTTATGTCATTGCTTAGGTCAGCATAACTAAATCTGTTAGAGGTTGTTACATTGTAACTATAAATACCTCTATTGTACAATCAGAAATTCACAACTTCATATAATATAATTCTCTATATTCTCTCAATAATCTCTCTCCTTATGTTTCTCTATATTGTCTGATATTCTACATGGTATCAGTGGTTTACGTATTCTGGTATTGATCTTCATCGTCTTCATTGAAGCTTCATCTTCCATTCATACTGGTTTTTCATTCATTTTCTGGGTTATTTCTTATCTTTCTATCTTCAATCAAGATTCAGAGGTATCAAGTTCATCTTTTACCTTACTTAAATCATTCGCTTCCGCTACCAAATTCTTGATTCATCGTTAAATTCTTCCATCTTTAATCATGCCTGATAACACTACTCCTTCTAGTTCTTCATATGAATATTTTGATGATCCATTGTTTTTATCTCAATCTGATCAACCTACTGCAAGCCTTGTTACTAGTCTGTTTGGGGGACATGATTTCTTGGGATGGAGGAGGGAAGCCTTCATGGCTTTAACCTCTAAAAACAAGGACTGTTTTGTTGATGGCACATCTGTAAAACCTCCTAAGACTGACAAGAGACATAGCCAGTGGGTTAGATGTGACTTTATGGTTAGGCAATGGATTCTGAACTCTTTAGTACCTTCTATTAAGGACAGCATGAAATATGTTAATTCTGCAAAGGAACTTTGGTCTGAATTGCTTGAGAGGTATGGTCAGGCTAGTGCCTTGGAGGTTTACCAGTTAAAGAAGGAATTGGAGGGTGTTTCACAAGAAAATTCTGCACTAGTTGATTATTATGGTAAAATGAAGAATTTGTGGGAAACATTGGATGGGTTAGATCCTTTACCTCTTTGTTCATGTGGCAAGATTGACCAATGCACATGTTCTTTGCTCAAGAAAATTATTGATAGAGAGAACACAGCAAAGCTTATTCAGTTTCTAATGGGACTAAATGGGGGGTATGATACAGTACGATCACAAATTTTGTCTATGGATCCTCTCCCTAGCATCAATAAAGCTCTTGGTCTCTTACAAAAAATTGAAAGGCAAAAGCAGATTACTGAATCTGTGCATACCATCACTGAAGCAAGTGCTTATGCCAGCTTCAAAGTACCAGACCCAAAGAAACCTCCTGTGCCCAATGACAAGTATTGTGATCATTGTGAAAGGAAGGGGCATACAAGGGCTACTTGTTTTGGCTTAAACAAGTGCCCTCACTGTAATAAGTTTGGTCATAATCCTCTAAATTGCTTTGTGATAAAAGGGTTTCCAAATGATAAAGGAAAGGGCAGGTCCAAGACAACTGGTTTTCAGTCTGGCAACAATGTTTCTACCAAGAAAGCTGCTAATGCTGCTGAGTCTCATGTTTTTGATTCTCCCTTAGAAGATGAAGTACTAGCATCTGCCTCTGCTGGTTGTTCAACTACTGCTACTCATATTGATCCTCCTTCTGGTTTTTCTTCTGAAGTTCTTAATGGCATTATTACTACGGTTATTGATCAAGTTCTTCAAAAGATTTCAGATCAACAACCTGGTTTATCTTCCTCTCAATTTGCAGGTTCTATTCCTTCTTCTTTTGTTTCAGCTGTACATAAATCTTATTTGTTGGCTGACTGGATCATAGACACAGGGGCATCAGACCATATGACATACAATTTGCATATATTGACTGATGTTGTTGATCTTTTAAAACCTATTCAAGTAGGTCTACCTGATGGAACTGTCAAGTTTGTTTATAAGACAGGCACAGTTAGACTTACAGATAGGATAAAATTACTTAATGTTTTTTATTTACCAGATTTCAAACAAAACCTCATGTCAGTCAGTAAACTTATTGATCACAATGCCTGTTCTGTTATGTTCAATTCCACTGACTGTATATTTCAGGACCATTCAAGTAAAGATGTGATTGCTAAAGGACACAGGGTTGCTGATTTGTATAGATACCATAGTTCCCAGAGTTCTGTTAATATTGTTAGTAGTATCTCTAGTCTTGTTGCCAAGCTGCTAGAGTCTGTTGTTCAGTCTGTTAAAAATAAGTCCACATGTTCTACTGCTGTAACTAATTCCTTCTCTCTAATGCATACTAGATTGGGTCATTTGTCTGCTAATAAGTTGAAGTTTGTACCTGGTATGAAAACATCAATAAAACAAGATCTTAATTGTGAAGTTTGTATTTTAGCAAAACATCATAGGTTGCCTTTTCCAATTTGTAATAAAAGAGCTGTAGCTTGTTTTGATTTGTTGCACATTGATGTTTGGGGACCATATAAGGTTCCATCTATTTCTGGAGCAAAGTATTTCTTAACCATTTTAGATGATTACTCCAGAAATACTTGGACCATTCTCTTTCAAAATAAGGACCAAGTTCCTGGATTGTTCAGGGATTTTTTAAATTATGTATCCACACAGTTTAATAAGACAATAAGGACAGTCAGATCTGATAATGGCACTGAGTTCCTGCAGCAGTATTGTTCTGAGCTTTTTAAAGATAGAGGCATTGTTCATCAAACTAGCATTGTAGGGACACCTCAACAGAATGGGAGGGTTGAACGAAAGCATAGACACCTCCTTGAGACTGCTAGGGCTCTTAAAATTCAAGCTAAATTGCCTATCAAGTTTTGGGGGGATTGTGTGCTAACTGCTACATATTTGATTAATCTGATGCCCTCCCCTATTATTGAGAATTTGACTCCTTTTCAGCTTATTTTTGGCCATGAGCCTACTTATGATCATCTGAAAGTTTATGGTTGTGTGTGTTATGCTACTATGCCACCAACCTTTTCTGATAAGTTTGGAAACAAAGCTAGAAAGTGTGTTTTTATAGGATATCCACACAATCAAAAAGGATATAGATTGTATGATGTTCTTCTTCATAAAGTTTTTGTTAGTCGTGATGTTGTTTTTAAAGAACAACAATTTTATTACAACTCTACACAAGTAGAGGATATGTCTTTTACCACAACCAACATGGTGAACCCAGCATCATCAACCTTGGTGCAAAATTCTGCTGTTGCCACTCCAAATGAACTATTTACACAACAGTCTACTGGAGACACTCCTATAAATAACACACAGCCTGATGAGCAAGTTAGTATTTTTACAAGACCTGAGCCTGAAGAGCCAGTGAGGGGATCTGAGAGAACTCAGACTAATGAGCCTATCAGGACTTCTGCTCGGCCAAGACAAGTGAGTTCATGGTTGAAAGATTATCACTATAGTCCAAAGAAACATGCCAGGAATAAAAAGTCTGCAAATTCAGTGGCTCTGCAGGCAGCAATACTGGATCAGTTGCATGAGTATGATCCTGAGTATGTAGCATCTTTAGCTGCTGTGTTAAAAGAACAAGAACCATACAGATACACAGAAGCCAAGAATGACAAGAGGTGGGTTGAAGCTATGCAAGCAGAGATCCAAGCATTGGAGAAGAATAATACTTGGGACTTAGTGGAGTTGCCTCAAGGGAAAAAGGCTATTGGGTCAAAGTGGGTTTATAAAATCAAGTACAAACCTGATGGCTCTATTGAGAGATTTAAAGCACGGTTAGTTGCTAAAGGTTTCAATCAAGTTAAAGATAAGGATTTCAAACATACTTTTTCTCCTGTGGCAAAGTTAACCACAGTAAGAACATTGCTTGCTGTAGCATCATCTCAGAATTGGCCATTGTTTCAATTGGATGTAAACAATGCTTTTTTGCATGGTTTTTTAGAAGAGGAGGTTTATATGAAAGTTCCAGAGGGATATAACAATAGCAAGGGCTTAGTTTGTAAGCTAAATAGATCATTATATGGCCTGAAACAGGCATCAAGACAATGGAATAAAGAATTAACAAGGTTCTTGCAGCAACTAGGATATCAACAATCAAAGCAAGACTACTCCTTGTTCACTAAGTTTAATTCTGCAACATCTGCATTCACTGTTCTTTTGGTGTATGTTGATGATATTCTAATCACTGGAACTTCACCAGAAGAGATTACACATGTAAAGCAGCAATTGCATAATGCATACTCAATCAAGGATATAGGTGTTTTGAGATATTTTCTTGGCCTGGAGATTTCAAGGAATGAATCTGGCATCATGATTAATCAGAGGAAGTATATCATTGATATACTCAAGGACTTGCAAATGGAAAACTGTACACCTGTAGCATTCCCTTTACAGAAGGGTCTGAAATTATCTACAGATGGTGGTGAGCTATTATCTGAACCTGAGCAGTACAGAAGACTTATAGGCAGATTACTATATCTAAATTTATCAAGACCAGATCTTTCCTATACTGTTCAGCATTTAAGCCAATTTGTTAATCAACCAAGACAGCCCCATTTACAGGCAGCCTTACATGCTGTCAGATATTTAAAAGGAACCATCAATGCAGGACTTTTTTATAAGTCTCAGACTGCTCATACTGTCACTGCATACAGTGACGCAGACTGGGGTCAGTGTCAGTACAGTTGCAGATCACTGAGTGGTTACTGCATATTCTTGGGTGAGTCTCTAGTTTCTTGGAAGACCAAGAAGCAACCTACAGTCAGCAAAAGCTCAGCTGAGTCTGAATATAGGAGCTTATCCTATACTACATCTGAAATTGTTTGGCTAGAAAGACTGTTAACAGATTTGAGAATAACAGTTCCAAAGCCAATCCCTTTGCATTGTGACAGTAAGTCAGCAATTCATATCTCTGAAAACCCGGTTTTCCATGAGAGAACCAAACATTTGAGCATCGATTGCCATTATGTAAGGGAGATGCAAGATGCAGGATTTCTTTATACTACTCATCTCAGGACTGGTTTACAAGTTGCCGATATAATGACAAAGGCTTTGGGTACTGATCAACATCAACATTTTTCTCACAAGCTAGGATTGCGTCTAAACAACATCTAGCTTGAGGGGGGTATATTAGAGATATAACATTGAGTTAGTTAATGTTAGTTAAGCATAGAAGTTTGTTAGATGCTTATGTCATTGCTTAGGTCAGCATAACTAAATCTGTTAGAGGTTGTTACATTGTAACTATAAATACCTCTATTGTACAATCAGAAATTCACAACTTCATATAATATAATTCTCTATATTCTCTCAATAATCTCTCTCCTTATGTTTCTCTATATTGTCTGATATTCTACAGGTCGGTTAGGCTCGGTCTTTTTTGGCTGAATTAATTTGAAGTGAATTGAGCTGAAATGAATTGAAGTTTGTTAAATATGATTGAAGTGCGCTAAAATTAAGTCGATAGGAATAAGTATACCATTTAAGTAGATATTGACTTCTAAAATAAGAACTTGTGTAGTAATTGAGTATTTTGTATGATACATCAACCAACAATGGTGGAGTATGATTAGCAAGGATGTTCGCCCCGCTGAAAGAAGTTGAACTGAACTGAATGGTGCTTAGCTGAACTGAATAGAGTTGAACTAAGTGTAAATTTGTTTAGATCAGAGTTAAACTGAACCGAACTGAACTGGACTGAATAGAGCTGAACTGAACTTAATAAGCTGAAATTAAGCGCCTGAAAAAACACGGTCTTAGTTAAATCTTTGAGTTTATCTCATGCTATTATTGTTCGCCCCTCACAAGCATGTAAAAACTACAATCGTTATACTTCATCTCTTCAAAAGAGATCATATGATGACGATGTATTTCAGAATTCAAACTAACTTATGTAAGATCGACTTATATAGAAATATTTTGAAAAATTAGCACTATTTTTATTCAATTATTACAAAGTTTATCTCATCTATTTTTTTTTCTTTTTTATCTCTACTGATTTTGTATACTCATTTTATTTGTGCAACAATTTCACACTATAAAATCATAGCCTCCCTCCCTCACCACTCTCTCTTTTACCCATTTCTCCCTACACTTGTTCCAAATATCAAAATTATCATTCATAACATAAATAAATTCCTTCTAATTTTTTTCTAAAATAAAAACAAATAAATTAATGCATAACAACAAACAATAAAACAAAAATGAAGACTTTTTGTATGTAATAAATTCAACACAATCACATTCACACTTCCTAATTCCTAATCATACCATGTATGAAGAATCTACTACTAATCTAAAGTTTTAGTTTAAGTAAAATCTCTGACCTTTTCTTTTGATTCTTTCATTTTCCGCGTATTTATTTCTGACTTTGATTTTTCTTATGAACTTGTTTTTTAATTTTTAGCTTGAAATTTCCTTGCTTTTTCCTTGATCTTAATTTGGGTCACTCTCTTATATAATTATAAGCTTCCCCATTTCATTTTACTTGAAATATTGTTGTATTTTAGTTTAATTATGAAAAATTGAATTTTTGTTATTATAATTGAGTAATTGTGATGCTATATTGTTGTTGTGTTGATTTAAGGGTGTAATTAATTGAGCACCCGCTTCGAGGGGATTATTCACTGTTGTCGATTGTGGACACCCCGCCCTGCTTGTAGTTAGGGTTTGAAGAAATGGAGGGGATTGAAGAAGCTAATAAATTAGCTATAGAGAATTGTTATAAGGTTCTTAGTATAATAGCTCAACCTTATGAAAATCATACTAAGTATAGATGTTTAGCTGCTGAAACTGAGCAAACTGTTAGTAAATTCAAGAGGGTTTTGTCAAATCTTGGCAATGGAGTAGGACATGCTAGAGCTAGGATAGTGAAGCCAATTAGGAGTACTCCTTTAGTCGAAACCAGTTTCGTAGAAACCCTAAATAATCCAAAGATTGAGCAAAATCAATCTGTTAATAAGGGTTTTCAGCTGTTTAAAATCGACCCGAATGAGGGTTTTGTTCAAGAGAATGGTTCAACAACTGGGAGAAGTTGTTTGTCTTTGGGGAATGGGAATAGTTTGTCATTAGAGTTGAACTCTAGTGGGAAATCACGGGTTCAGGTCGCTCATGTTCCGAATGTTAATGCACATTATTTTCAGAAACAGCAGCAAATGAAGCATCAGGCTGAAATGATGTGTAGGAGTAATAGTGGGATTAATTTGAATTTTGATAATTCTAGTTGTACACCAACGTTGTCGTCTACTCGATCATTTATTTCATCGTTGAGTGTTGATGGGAGTGTCGCGAATTTGGGTGGAAGCGGGTTTAGTTTGAATAGTTTGAGTCAGTATAAGAAGAGGTGTTCTGGTACTGGTGAAAATGGAAGTGTGAAATGTAGGAGCATTGGAAAATGTCATTGTTCGAAGAAAAGGTTAGATCTTGCTAGAATCCGTAGCTTGTTTTTCCATCAGAATGTCTCACTTGTGACCGTCACAAGCTTGTAACGTCTCACAACTCTTCTCCCACTTGCATCTTGTGAGAGGTCACAAGCTTGTGACAAAAAGTGTCAGTCACAAATGAGAATTTGTGTTTTTCCGTTGTTTGTGATTGTTTGCTTGACTGAACATTGTTTTGATGATTCTGCTTTGTGTCAAAATATAGGAAGCATAGAGTGAAAAGATCTATAAAGGTTCCGGCTATCAGTAACAAGCTAGCTGATATTCCATCGGATGAGTATTCGTGGAGGAAATATGGGCAGAAGCCGATTAAAGGCTCGCCTCATCCTAGGTACTCCCTTTGTCACATTCATTAGTTTACATTTAGTTCGGCCATTTTAATGCAGTGGTATTTATAATGTTATTAGAGTATGTGAACTAATAATGGTTTGTGTATTATTCGCATTGGTTCATGTCAGTTAATATTAAGAGTGAATTAAGGAGTGAAACACTCGTTTTAGCGCAAAAGCTTGCCTGAATTACAGGGGCGGAGCCAGGATTGAAAATTTGGGGTAGCGAAAGTAGCGTGAAACCGTGAGCACGGTAACAACATAGAATTTTTTTATAAACAATTCGTTTTTTTTTTTGTTGCTCAATAAGAACTACACTTTCAATTTGTAAATATGAAAAAAAAAAATCGCGATAATTGACGTGGTTGTTGATGGGAATGACGGTGCCTCAAATCCTAGGTAGTTAAGACCTTTCATTAAGCATTTTTTTGGCTCAAGCTCGTGAAAAACAAATAAAATTATAAAATATTAAAAATTATTATATTATAACATACTTATATAAATGTCCAAATAAAATATAATTTGAAATAATAATATTACAATATAAAGATTATACAAAAAAATTATAAACGAGCCTAAGCGAACTTTCGAGGGGGTTAAAAGATAATGTGGGTACCACCATATACAAGCAATACACAACTCAACAAGTGAAAAAAATTGCTTATTGTAGGAGTCGAACCCAACTCTCGTGAGAGATGTACTTATACTTTACCATTAGACCATGTACATTCTAATGCTATCTTAGAAACGTATTATTTATTTATCCTGACACATATCAGCGATATATGGAGTAGCAAAATTTCATCTTCTTAGTCAAATTTTCGGGATTTGGGGTAGCGGCTGCTACCCCATGCTACTAGGTAGCTACGCCACTGCCTGAATTAGAAACGTGAACAAATGGCTGAGATTTA
The DNA here is from genome assembly GCF_048544455.1 of Silene latifolia. Lineage (NCBI taxonomy): Eukaryota > Viridiplantae > Streptophyta > Magnoliopsida > Caryophyllales > Caryophyllaceae > Silene > Silene latifolia. The sequence goes on from NC_133529.1 coordinate 14,410,679, forward strand.
TGCGAAAAAGGAATACGTAAATAAATGAGTGAGACAGAACAATAGGTCAGGTCCTGTTTGAAGTATTTGCTACTTCCGACCTATGCTGCTATATGTGTCGCTTGAGTTCGTATTTAGCTTAGTTGTTACGAATACATTCTTGAAGTTTTGATGGAAATGTGAATCGGAAATTGCCAAAATTTAAACTGAAGGTCTTATCTGATGGATTTCCTCTGTAACTCTTTTGAATCCATCGTTTAATGGGTGCGTTAATCTTGGATTCTTGGTATAATGCTGTGATGCTCAAGTCTTAAAGCATGAAAACAACATGGCCTTGATCCTAGATTCTTGGTATAATGCTGTGTTCATATGGTGGTTCATCTTTTCTGATACTATAACTTTTTTTGGAACCAAGGCTTTACTGTTGTTGCCGTACTCCTACACTCATCTATGATTGCGATGATTCTAACTTCTAAGGGCTTGAATTAGTGACATCCTCCTTTCATGCTCAAATGTATTACGCAAATAATATGTCGTATGTGGATAGTTTCATGATGTTATGTTTGCAACATTATCTAGCATTGCAAAGATGAGCTCTGACTCTAAAATGTTATGTACAGAGGTTACTACAAGTGTAGCAGTGTGAGAGGCTGCACGGCAAGGAAGCATGTTGAGAGGTGCTTAGAAGATCCTTCAATGCTAATTGTTACATATGAAGGCGAGCACAATCATCCATTTCTGCCATCACAATCAGCAAACTCTTAGATCTCGAATTGCTGTTGTGCATAATTTTTTACTTCGGTTCATCCAGGCAAGTGCAGGTTTATGGCTATGATTCTTACTTTGGGGCGCTTTTGGCTGCGTTATTCCAACTGTTCAAGACTGTGGCTCAAAAGAGGGTCTTGTGTCGGAGATGCTACATGAAAGCCAAAATGACGTCCCAAAATAACATAGGTCTCTGGAAGTGTTTCAGCATTGTCGTTGGCAATCGAAAATGTAACAACATTAGAACTTGCAGTTTTTAGACATTCTGTATTTGTTAGACTTGTAAGGTGTTAATATGGTTGAGAACTTTTAGCAAGCGACACATTTGTGTTCAATCTTGTGCATTCCTCACATTTTTATCATGCTTCATTTGGAAACTTTTATTCACTTACATAACCCTCGTAGATTCCGACTTGGCTATTTCCGAATAATTTCATAATACTGAATATGTTTTATTTACCCCAGTATGCCTACGTCACAAATATCCGAGTTTTGGATGCAAGAGTCGGAGTAAAATAGTTCTCACTTACAGATAACCAGTTTAGTTAAATTCAGATCATATGGTCGTAAAATCTTTGTTTTATGAGTTCAATTGCTAAATTTTGGAGTGTATATCCAAGAATCGAGATTTGATATAGAAATATATAAATTCTTGTTTAATACGAGATATTTGCTTTAGACTTAAAACAGGTCATGTATAAGATGGGAGAAGAGCAAAATGTCTAGGGGGTAGAAAAAAAAAAAAAAAAAAAAACTCTCGGCTATTCATTTAAATAGATAGGATATGTCCGTTTTAAGAGCGACCAATCGATAGACCGACTGATAGAAAAATGACAAAAGATTGAAACAATTTGTATTGTTTGGGACACATGGTTGATGGTTGATGTTAACAATTGTGGATAGTTATCTGTCTTTTGACTTTTGCGCACGAGCTGTCTGTTATGACTCATCAGTACTTTGCACTTGCTTGTATACTTAAAGCTGGGCCATCTTCAAGCAATCATAGGGCATCCGATACTTCTGTAGGCCCAAGGGAGCCACATGTATAAATCTAATCTCGACGGATTTGAACCTAGATCATGAATAAGATGTTTCGATGACTACACTGGTTAAGCTATGCAATTTTTATGTATGTAGTTCATCTTTGAGGAATGATGGTAGTGAACTTCGATTTTGGTTGTGATAACAGCGTAGTTACCATTGCCTAACGCCCTAACCTACGCATTTCCGACTTATAACACGTAGGCGTCAGTGTGTATAGTCAGAGAAACAGGATGGATTGATCTTCAGCTTTCATGAATCTTACCATCACACGCCAAAGATGAAATGTCAGTTCAACCTTCCCTCATCCATCTAACGTTTATTACATCTTTTTTCCCTTTATTTTTTCCGCAAAAAGAAATCGAAAATATAGAGAGAAATTATTGCTTTGGAAGAAATTGAGGGCTGCTATGTTACATGGGTAATGGACTACTGAGGCTAAAAATACAAGAAAACTAGGACAGTGGTGGTGCATATTGGCAAGAATCGAACCTAGGAGGGAATGGTGGTACATACCACCATACCGGTACGAGATGAACCCTTGTGTACACTTAATATCCATAACAAATGTCATCATAGTTCAAATCAAAATACACAGCCACCCTATCCTGTCCTCCTTTGTCCAGAGAAATTTTGGTCCCAGATACTCTAGTAGGAATGTAGGATGGGAAAGGGGAGCATTGACGCATCGGTTAAGGTGTTGCTTTGTGACTGTGAGGTCACGGGTTCAAGTCCTTGGAGCGGCCTCTTACCAAAATGGCGCTTGCCCCAATTACACCCTTGTGGTGGGACCCTTCCCGGACCCTCGCCTAGTGAGGACGCCATCGTGCACCGGGCTGCCCTTTTATACTATAGTAGGATGGGATGGGCGACTAGTCAGATCCAGTAGGGATCGTACAAGGACAGACCGGAGTCAACAGATATAATAGGGCTCTCCAATTTTGGATACTGAGGAAGAGGATCAACCCTTTGCGTGAAATGCGGCCAAGGAAAGTTCAAGGGACCAACCCAATCATCTCCACAGCGTAGGAACTAGGAACAGCCGGATCACCCCATGGACGCCTTAAAAGGTGAAATGCAATAAAAACATACAGTACAATCTTACCCAATTGTACCCTAGACAGATTTTACCCATTGAAATGCTATACAAATAACCAAACGAACTTTGTTAGGTCTAGAAAGGCGAGAATCAATTTGAGCAAACAAATTTTGGTCTGTTGAAAGCTATTCTCTAATGAATAGCATGTATATAAAATAACGAATAATTTATAGCTGAGCAAAACTGTATTTCATTGTCAAAAGAAAATGTATCAACTATTCAAAGAAACTTAATAGGTGTTCAAAACATCTTCAAAAACCCATGATACTATCCAATATCAAAAATCTAGAATACCAACCATAAGAATAGTTCATAGAACGACTAAGCTCCAAATGCCAACAAGAGACGAAGGAAATTTCTCACTTGAGAGGAATAAATCTTGAAGAGTGGGTGGCGCCAATACCAGGTCTACCATGCTTAACTGGCTTGTAGCTGATGGAAAACTCTGCCAAATAGTGACCAATCATCTCGGGTTTGATTTCAACTTGGTTGAAGGTTTTACCGTTGTAGACACCAATAATGCTACCAATCATCTCGGGAACAATGACCATGTTGCGGAGGTGAGTCCTAACCGGCTCAGGCTTCTCACCTTGCGGGGCATCGCGTTTCTGTCTCAATAAAATACAGAAAGTTGAAGGTCGCTTAATCAGCCATAAAAACAGGTCTTCAGAATGAAAAAATCTATGGAATCATAATTATATGGGGTATATAGATCATCATGGGAAGTACGAGTAATTGCCAAACAGACTAGGAAGACAATGGGAAAGAATATTACACAAATGCACAGCATCAAAATATCAGTATTTCAAACCACGAAGAAGAAAAATGACGTCAGCGATTAAAGAAAGAACCATGAAAACAGCATCTATGAGTCAAGATTCTCTATTAACTATCCAGAGGAATAAAATTAAATTATACAAGGCTAATTAAATCTTAAAGTCAAGGAGACCGAACACTAAACTGTGCATGCGAAAAAGAAATGAAAAACAAGACACAAAATAGATCGATGGATGGAGGAGAACCAAATGTTTCATCAATCTGGAAAGCAGATAGACACAATGTTGTAACAGACTCGATCAACCAAGCAGTTTGAAATTAGACGGTGAAAAATATAAGCCCTTTCAGTAGTAAATAATGTACAGCAATGCACATAAACAAACATAACAGAACCATCATTCAACTAGAAATCAATGAATTGATTAATGTGAATAATCCAGAACAGATTTCGACCAGTGATCTAATATCTTAAGTAATAAACAAAAACTCCACACAGGACAAAAAGCTCGTTCATAGGCCTAACAAACTACTCTGTCAGTTGAAACAAATTGACTAGCTATGAAGCGAGCGATTATATTGTTTGAATCGCTGTGTGGATACACATCATTGTGATTCAACATCGATATAGTTCAATCTACTTCTAAAAACTAACAACAAAACGCGCATAATGCAATCAACCAAACAAAAAAGAGAGAGAAAAGAGAGTTATACCGCTTTGCGAAGCTTCTTGATGAGAGCCATTGGCTTGCGCTTCAAACCCCTACCAAACCTATAACAGAACCAAACAACTATAAAAACACCGCTCGCAAATATTGAAACCATATGCAACTAAATATAACAGATGAAAGTACATATACAAAATTACCTTCTGCGAATACGAGCACTGAAAAGCTTAACAAGTCCATCAGTGTTCATATCAAGAAGCGCATCCAAGTCAATTCCACGGAAGGCGAACTTCCTGAACGTCCTCTTCTTTGGCGCCGCTGCTACAGCTGACGCGTCCGCTATTTCCACATCCGCCTAATTCAATTTTCAATTTCCAATTTCCGTTAACAAATCACACAAATATGATATCCATAATTTGAACTACACTAATTCTCATATGAGACGGTTTTACAGTAACTCAGGAAATGATACCGACAATTCCGCCAACACTTCATTCTCGTATGAGACGGTCTTACGGTAATGTGAGCCTTCTCGCGACTGGAGATATATGATATATCTAATTCCGACAACACTAATTCTCATATGACACGGTCGAACGATAAATCGATAATATTACTAAAATGACATTTAAAAATAATATCGATGATTACATCATACTAATTATTGTATGAGACGGTCTCACGAAAATGTTAATGCTAGACTTCTCGCAACGAAGAATATACAGTAGAAATGCAATTGGAGGATGAAGCAGAGTTTACTTACCATGGTTGATTGCTGAGAAAGTGAGGAAAGTGCGGAGAGAGAAGGTAAATGTTGGCAGCGGAACGAGGACGAGGAAGAGGAAGAGAAAGAGAGTGATAATTTGCGGAAATTAGGGTTTTTGAAGGAGATAAATGAGGGTTTATTATGGACGGATCTTATATTTGCTAATTGATATGGATCTTTTTTTTTCTTTTCGGCCCAAATGTTGGGGTCAATGTCCCGTTGTTAGTTTGATAAGGCTGGCTTATTCAACGCAACCCGGATGTTTATTATCGGAAACCGATTGATTTCAAATAACTTGAAAACCTTAAAACGAGTCGAACTCGAAAAGAGAAGACATGATCCGAAATCTTTCAAACTTGAACCCAATTTAACACGACCTGATTGACCCGTTGTCAAGTCTATTGTAGAGTCCTGTTAAATATCGGCGACAAATTACATTAAATCATCGATAATTTTTAATGAACAACCCACATTACCCCTCTCACCCCAAGCATATCAATTAAACTACTCCCTTTGTCCCGGTCATTTGTTTACCTTTGATTTTGACAAAAAACGAGGGGGAAATGAAGAGATCATTTTGTGATGGTTGTTAGTAGATGATATGTGGACTAAAATAAATGTGCATGATCAAATTACCCATAACAAAAAAAACTTTCCTAATATAGAAAGGTAAAAAAATGAATGAGGCACTCTAAAATTGAATAGATAAATAAATATCGAAACGGAGGGAGTATTAACAAACAATTTAATCGAGAGCTCGAAGCTAACAACTATCATCGAATATCAACTTAACTGACGAGCAGCCAAGCAGGTAACTCCAAGGCTAAGCAGCTTAAAGCTCGAACAGGTAACCCCACGACCATTGAAAAACCACAAGTGAAGCCACATCTGTAACACCCCCACTTACCCGACAAAGGTAAGTAGGAGAGCTACCATCTCGGTTTCCCGAGGTAGTGCATCAAAACTCCAAAAGTAAATGTCCACGTTTAGTGAATTACATAAATGAATTATACAATGTACAATGTCTCAACTATAACAACAATTCTAATAAAGTTTACAACGGGACTATCACATGACTACTCGACAAGACTCTGAATGTCCAAAGCTCGGCCCACAATCCACTGCTCCCCATATAACCATAAATGTCATACGGATCATCACGAGCCACCACAATGAAAGGAGGTAAAAATTTACACGGAACCAACACATGCCAGTCTCAATAATACAAATACTCACGACATGATATAAATGCAATGCAAGAATGAAACACATATATCACAAGTATCCTCTAAACCTGACTCCAACTCACTCGGTGACGGCATCCCAACACCGCCACCAACCCGTTGGACCCCAACCCGAAAAAGGTATCCGCATCGCAAGACGGTGTATATACCGAGCCCGGTTCGCGGCCCGGACCCCTGTTAGATTCACATCGTAACACGAATCCCTCCTCCTCAAACCATTAACGTGCATGTCCTTATTGAAGTGAGAAAGTTCAAGGAGTGATTCGGGCGTAAGACGATCTCCCAAACCGCCTTACTCTCCTCACCACCTCAACGCAATCACAACACCACCGCAACTCCTCCAACATCCACATGTAGCACAATATGCAATACAATATGCCACAAAATATACAACACAATATACCAAGTATACTGCTCTATCATTTACCACGAATCCCAAGTATGCCAAGACTCCATGTAACAACAATTACCACAATTCTTTAAGACACAATTACCAATTCCCATAACATGATGGGATTACAACAATTATTACGAGACTAACCACAACAATAACATATGCAAGCATTCATACTATTGATAACCGAGTAGGGAAACCCTATCTCGAAGCAACTCCGTAAGCAACACATGAAATGTTATGTCTCGTCCTCTATAACATCATACCCTACATTAATATAACAAATACTATCACAATACATCCTATAATCTTTTAATAAACGAAACCCTCTATTATTACCCTCTAATAACCCAAATCCCTAATTGAAATCACTCAATTTGCAAAACCCACAAAACCCCCCAAATATTAGGGTTTAAATTAAGATAAAATAGAAAAGGTGAAATCCTTAACTTACAAATGCGGGATCATCGAAAGGTGGTGAGAAAGGGGTGCATCATCTTCATTCCTATGGTCAAACCATATGGAAGAAAGCTAGGGAAGGTGTGGAGAGATATGAGAGAGATTTTAGGGTTATAGAGAGAGAAGAAGAAATGAAGTGTGTTTGCTGAATTCTAATCCCGACTCTTGTTTATAGCGCCCGCTCATGCAGCTCACTCGATCGAGTACTCTGTACAATCGACCGAGTGCTACCTACTCGATCGAATATTGCATATACTCGGGCGAATACCCACTACTCGGTCCACTAAAGTTCATATCCATCCACTAAAGCTCACACTCGGTCCACTAAAGCTCACACTCGATCTAGTACTTACCTCCTCACTCACGATTAAGCCTTTCACGAAGGTGAAGGGTTCGCTCACTATTCCCAAAGGATCCTTTAGAACTCTTAATAAAACAAGGTATTACAACATCATCCCACTACTACAGATACAGGCTATAACAACGGTCAAAAACCGTTGTTATATAAAAAAGCGGACGTTGTTAAAGCGTCCGTTGTAGAAGGTTTTAACAACGGTTGGTTTACTTAAGGAAACCGTTGTTAAAACTATTAACCACGGTTTTATGTATAAAAACCCGTTGTGGAAAGTGTGACTCAATTTTGGGGGGAAAGTTATAACAACGGGTTTTAATATACAAAACCGTTGTTATAACTAAAGACAACGGGTTGTTTTAAAATAACCGTTGTTGTTTGTTCTTAAAAAATAAAAAAAAATTAAATTAAATATTACTAGATGCATGCATAATTACTACTGTTAGAATTCCGATGCATGCATTATTACCGACATCACTGTACATATGAACGGATAATATGGAATGAGAAGGGTTAGTAATAGGATTTGAAGCAGCATTATTGAGAGATATGATGATGATTATGGCACAACTTCCTAACATATATATTAATTAAAAAGCAATTAACTCAACCCACACATTGATTAGTATAAATACATTGCATATCTCAACTAACATTTCCATTATCTCATATATTCATCTCCAAACTCTAACTGCTAAAACAAACTCTACTTAATCTTTCAAATCAAACTCAAAAAACTCCAACAAAATGAATGATTTCATCCTTAAGACTCTTACCATGATCGAGAACAACAACAACTTCATCTTAGGTTCCTCCATATTGAGGAAAGTTTCGGGAGCTACCTTGCGGAAGCTCGATCCCATGAAGCACGCCAAAGAAGATGGCTTGACGGAGCGGCGAGCGATTGCGGCTATATGACGATATAGCAAGCTGAACGGAACCTCCAAATAGCCAAGGAGGAGAGGACGGATACGATAGAGCGAATAAGATCCTCCATGAAAATATAAGAATTGCATTTTTACATATGTAATTTTTTTTTTTAATTTATGTATTTATAAATATTTATATATATATTAATTATGTTTATCTTACTTCTTCATCTTGCTTCTTCATTGTTTTACTAACTAATTATGCGAACAATACTTAAACAAATAACATAATGGTCGATAAAAACACATACATGCAAAAGAAATAAATAGAAAAAGAAAATAATGACGATGAAACTAACAAAGACGGCGAGATTTACCCCGATAAATACGAACGTAATAGACGATGAAATCACAGTGACGGCGAGAAGATAAAGCGACGATGAGAAAGAGAGAAATAGAGAAATAGAGAAAGAGAGAAAGAGAGTGTGTATGTGTTTTGTGTTTGTTTGTCTGCTGTGTTTGTGTTTGTGTTTGTGTATTAAGGGTTGTGTTTTGTGGCATGCACAGACTTGTTTGTGTGGTTTATAGTATGGAAGGTATTGACAACGGTTATTAAACAACAACCGTTGTGAAATAAGTTTTAACAACGGTTGTAAAAAACACCCGTTGTTAAATAAGGTTTAACAACGGGTTTCAAAAATAACCGTTGTGATTACTTTTCACTAACTTTGCGCCAAATTATTAACAACGGTTGTGCATGTGTGACCCGTTGTTAAAACTAATAACAACGGTTTTTATAACCATACCCGTTGTAATTGATTTTAGTAAAATTCGCGCCATACATTCTACAACGTCTATTGTGATTTTCGTGAATAATCGTTGTTAAAGGGGCGTTGTAGTTGCCTGGATTTGTAGTAGTGTCCCGTACACTTATACGTACACTCCCGAGTAGAAGGAGTTGAAGGTAAGTTCTTATAAATACATCACCGAGTTGGGGCAGAGCTCAAGGTAAGTTCTAACCAACCACATCCACCCAAAACAAAACGTAAAACGTACAATCCGATCCACCCTGAAATTTCAGAGCAAACACAAAGTTTAATTCCAAGGAATACCGCGGCCTTAAACCGAACCGAAATATAAGAAAGATAGCGGAGGTGCGGTGGGACCACTGCCGCTGCTAACCGCCAAAAAATGGAAGAGAAATAGTAGAGATCGATGGTGGAGTCTGAGAAATTAAGGGAAAAGTGGAAAAATTTCTTTGGAACAAAGGGTGTATGTTCATACTTTATTATTATTATTATTATTATTATTATTATTATTATTATTATTATTTTCATTAACTTGTATAACGAACGAGATTTAAATCAAGTATGTGTATATGTCGAGAGACTATTGGACAACCCAATCCACTACATACCCTAAAACAATCGCCCTATAAAACTTCACAAAATCTCATTTAAGATGGTCATTATTCGTTTAAGCTTAAGATGGTCAAATACATACCAAATCGCTATGCCAAGTTACCTGTGAAATGCCAAATTTTGTCTTTATTTTTCCATGCGGTAGTATTTAACTCGTTTTAAAATTTAAGACGAATATTCCGTGTTAAACAAGACTTATCGATAAAACTTATGTATGAAATTGTAATCTCACCCTCCTCATATTCTTTAATACCAAAACAAATCTTCGTCTTTGTCAATGGGCTGATCAAAAGTATATGAAACGATTTTCTAATATGGATACAATTCCATATTCGGGTTTTATCATATACTCCATCCATTCAGCTCCATTTTGCAAGTTTGTTTTTTGCACGGGTATTAAGGAGCAGATTAAAAAAAACTATTAAAAGTACATTGAGAAAGAAAATAGAGAGGAAAAAAATATTAAAAAAATATAAAAGTGGGGTTTTATGGTGGATTAGTGTAGGTCGTAGGGCATGTATGACATTTTTTTGTAAATATAGATTTTCAATAAGAATAGAATGATCATTTTCTTAACCAAATAAGGAAACATACGAAGTGGAGTTGAATGGAGTGAGTACAGTTTTAGGAAAGCCGTCTTGAGATTTGAGAAGGCACGAGTCGGGCAAAATCAAACCATATA